>NC_140959.1:1829085-3029085 GCF_014529385.1 Adiantum capillus-veneris
GATCGTACACCCACGTAGGAGTGAAGTGGAGGGGAAAAAAACTGGGGATGACTCTGCATATGTGTCTCTCTCAAAGCACTGGAAACAATGTTCGGGAAAAATGTGTCTCAGCTTAATATCGTGCCATTTTCAATTTCAAAAATGTCGATTGAGGGCAAGGGGAAAGGGACAAATTCTGACCCAAAATAGAGAAAATAGTGTAAAAAACTGAAGAAAAGTTCCTCTTGACAAAATCGAGGAAAGGAATTTTGCACTGGCTTTTGCATTTTGGAATTCAATGATTTTCCCCGAGCACTGGATTCCGCACTTTGGAATTTGTCTCTCCCTCTCTCTCTCTCTCTCTCTCTCTCTCTCTCTCTCTCTCTCTCTCTCTCTCTCTCTCTCTCTCTCTCTCATGCATAGATACCAACGCATAGCTAGAAGTCGTCTCAAAAATTCAAGAAAATGGAGTTAAAATCGTAAAAAATCGGTCTATTTTGAAAAAAAAACTCTTTGAATCTACCCCCCATATGAAATTTTGTATATTTGCGAAATTGATTTTTCCCGAACGTTGCTCTCTTCCTCTCACACACACACACTCGCCGGCAAGAACAGACGGGTTGCTCTCTCTCTCTCTCTCTCTCTCTCTCTCTCTCTCTCTCTCTCTCTCTCTCTCTCTCTCTCTCCATCAAAGCACTGGAAGCAGTGTTTGGGAAAAATGTGTCTCAGCTTAATATCGTGCCGTTTTCAATTTCAAAAATGCCGGTCGAGGGCAAGGGGAAAGGGAGAAATCCGAACAAATTTGTCATTGCTCCTTGGTATATTCACTTGCCACAAAGATAAGTATTCCCATTTTATGTTTTTGAATGTCATTTCTTTTAAATCTCTGAAGATGGATATGCAGACTTGATGTGAGCCTATTTACACACAAAAAAGGTCTTAAAGTGAAATAGGTCGCTATATGATTGAGCTTGTGTGGAAAAATGATTTTCGCAAGCACTGGACTCTCTTTCTCTCTCTTTCTCTCCCATTATCACGCAGGCGGCAGGCTGAGTAGCCTCTCTCTCTCTCTCTCTCTCTCTCTCTCTCTCTCTCTCTCTCTCTCTCTGTGTGTGTGTGTGTGTGTGTGTGTGTGTATCACGCAGCCGTCAGTCGGGGGCGATCTCTCTCTCTCTCTCTCATACTCTCTCTCTCTCTCTCTCTCTCTCTCTCTCTCTCTCTCTCTCTCTGTGTATCACGCAGCCGACAGTCGGGGGCGATCTCTCTCTCTCTCTCTCTCAGACTCTCTCTCTCTCTCTCTCTCTCTCTCTCTCTCTCTCTCTCTCTCTCTCTCTCTCTCTCTCTCTCTCTCACACAATCACTGTGACGCCTTGCATAGAGCTCACGCGTCGGATTATTTTCCTTACGACACGTGTCAAAAGGGGAGCCGGAATCCCCTCCCCCATTATCTATTAGTATAGAAAGTTTTCAGGACGGGCATTCTTTTGTGATTTGTAAAGATTACCATGGCACTTCTCTCTGCTGAACGACAAGCGATGCAAGAGGATGTGCGAGAGTCAGCTTGGGCTGATGCGGGATCGCTTTGTGTGTTGATTGGTATGGGAATGGAATAGCGAGGCAGACGGCAGCAGGAGCGTCGTTTAGCGCCAGGTGCAATAGCTGGCATTTTGTGCTTGGGGGGGCCGGAAGGGTGTGGGGGGATTGCGGCTTCATTGCAATGATGGGTTCTTCAGAACAGAACAACGCACAGGAGGGCGGGGAGGGGACGCGGACAGAGTAGTAGAAAGGAGGTGCAGAAAAGCTGACGGCAACAGCTCGGCTTATTTTGCCTTTGAGTGCTAAAATTCTTTGGGGATCTTCGTGACCAATTAATTAATGTAAGTGCAAGATAGACCAAGTAGTAGGGGGTGGGGGCCTCCCATTAGGTGGGTCTAAGTTGCATCAATTAATTAATTTCCTTCGAAGATCCCTTCGGCTTCTTAACTTTTGAAAGCAAGCACTCACTTGGAGGCGATACACACACCACAGTCCTCCTCCGAGTCCTATCTGCCACACTCCTCCTCCGATGGCCCTATCTGCCACACGATTGCAACCGCGCCATTTCTCCCTCCCATCCCCCTTCGTCCAGCGATCATACCCCCTGTCAGCCCTCAACCAGATCTTCATGAACCCTTTACTCTATCCGCCTGCTCCTTGCCCAATGCACACAACCTTCCTGCACACCAAATCTGTGTCGCGCTCAACTCCAAGGCTGCCGCCTGAGCACGCTGTGATCACCCATGCTCCCGTCCAACCAATGCTCCCGTCCTGGGTCGTTGCACTGTATGTGGTAGCAATGTGGTTTCTAATTCCTCACTCATGCAATCTATGGTTCAAACAAAGAATGTTGAGAATGTGGATGTGGAGGAGTTGAAGGAACGGGAGCGACGTTCCAAGAACATTGTTATTCGTGGAATTCCCGAAGAGAAGTTAGAGACACCTCCTTCTCTTGCCATTGTTATTGAAGATTTCTTCAAAACCCACTTTGGCATGTCCGGAGTTATGGTCTATGGAGCACATAGAGTGGGGAAGCAAGGAGCTCCTCGCTCGGGAGAACGGCCAATTGTATGCACCATGCCGGATGAGACCAAGCGAAAGATTATCCTTGATAATAGTTGGATCTATTTTAGGGATACAAAATGTTTTGTATGTGAAGATCGCACTATTAAGCAACAAAATATGCGTCGCAAGGCATATGAGGAAAAGAATAATAAAAACAAGGAGATCTCTCATGAAGAAAATGTGCCCAAGGAGGAGGCAAGTCTCTCAAGCAAATAGGGATGCGTGACCTATGAGACCGAGTTACAATTGAAAATATGCTTTTGGAATTGTAATGGATACCCATGGAATGCGGGGGTTGGCATTGATGAACTAACAAGCAAAGCCGATGTTGTACTTCTTGTTGAAACTTGGGAGCATGATACACAAAGGATTAACGGCTTGGAGGATTACAATGTACATTCATTGATGTGGTCAAAGAATCTCAAGCAACGAAGAGGACAAGGAGGGTTAGCATGTATGGTTAAGAAAGGATTGGAAGATTTTGTATCAATTGTGAAAGATGACAAGTACAAACGTTATGTATGGCTGAAAATTATGACACCAAAAAGAGCACCCATTTTTGTAGCCGGTTGCTACATTCCTCATCATGATTCTCCCTTTTATGCTTGCATGGATAGAGATCAACCATTTTCTGATTTGGAAGAGGACATTGCTTATTTCAAAGGTGAAGGTGATGTTATTGTATTTGGGGATATGAATGCTCGCACAAAAACATTGCAACATGATACTCAACAATTTGATATGCCATACATTTCAAGGGAGTTGGAGGAAGTTCACTTGTATGATCGTACTTCAATGGATGAGAAAGAGCCGGATCACTATGGAAAGTTACTTTTACACATGTGTAATAGCACGGGTATGCTCATTGCCAATGGTGTATCTTTGTGGAGTGGAACCAATGGATTTACATGTAGAAGACATAATGGGGATAGTGTGATTGATTATATGCTACTCTCTGAAGCCATCATGTATCGCATAAAGAGTTTTACGTTTGGTCAATGGACCCCGGAATCCGACCATCGCACCTTATGTATTGACCTTTCATGTGGAGAAGCAACTAAGCATGATAATCTCAGCCAAAGGAAAGAGAACTTATCACTATGTATGGATTTCAAACGGGCACCAATGTACATTGAAATGGTTGAGCAAAAATTATGGATGACAAAGCTTCAATGTGATGCACCATTGGAAACTAAATGGGAAGCTTTCAAGAAAGCTATTTGTTCTTGTGCGGAAGAATGCTTTGCCATAAAGCATCTCCATGGTATCCACAAAGATAGATCACGCAAAAGGTGGTTTGATAAAGAATGTCAAGATGCTCGAAAGTCCTTGATAAAGCTTGATGCAACTATGGACAAAGACAACTATCAAAGTCATTTGCGTACATACAAGACATTGATTCAAAAGAAGAGAAGAAGATGGGAAGTAAAGCAACAAGAATTTCAAGTCCAAGAAAAGGCACATGCATGTGGAAGATTTTGGAGAAACTTGAGAGGCAAGCGGGTTGAGAATTTTGGTAACTTGAGTCTAGTGGATATGTACACACATTGTAGGAAATTATATGAACAAGAAAATACTGAAAAAATGCCATTTTATGGTTCACTCCCATGTATGCCGTCTTTTTTTACTATTGAGAATGTATGCGGTGGGCTTGAAAAGTTGGCCACTCGCAAAGCGGGAGATCTTCAAGGTATCAAGCCGGAGATGATCAAATGGACGGGAGATTTTACCCATGAGTGGATGTGTGATATGTTCAACCTTGCACTTCAACATGGTATGCCTTATGATTGGAGTACTAATTGGGTTAAGCCTTTGCATAAAGGAGGGAATGTAAAGAATGTAAGCAACTACCGGACTATAATGATTGGGTCTCTTATGGCAAAGTTGTTTGGGTGCATAATGGAGATGAAATTGAGTGATTGGGCTGAAGAGAACGACAAGCGTGCAAAGGGACAAGCGGGTTTTCGTCGATGCCATAGCACCATTGATCATCTTGTCACTCTTCGTGTTCTCATGGAGGAAAGTCGGTTGAAAGGCAAGCGATTGTATTGTTGTTTTGTGGACTTTAAGAAAGCCTTTGATATGATTCCACGTAACAATTTGTGGAGAAGGATGGAAGAACTCCAAGTGCCAAGTGAGTTTATGCTTGCGGTTTCTCGAATCTATGAGAAGGTGATTTGTCAATTGCGCATGGGAAGAGAAATTTCAGAAATTTTTGTAAGCACTATTGGGGTTAAACAAGGATGTCCATTGTCACCAACTCTCTTTGGTCTATGCATCGATCAATTGGAACAAATGGTACTTGACTTTATGCAAGAAGAAGGCATTGAAGAGGTCACTATTTGCAATGCGGTAATCATGCTTTTGTTGTATGCGGATGATGTAGTGCTTCTAGCACACACTTTAGAAGATGCACAAAAGCTTATGGTTGTCCTTGAGAACTTTTGCTTGCATAGTGGGCTGATTGTAAATGAATCCAAAACAAAGGTTATGCTTGTGAAAACCAACCATAAGGAGAAGCCATGCATTGTGTACAACAACGAGACACTTGAAGTTGTTGAGAGCTTTAAGTACCTTGGCCTTGAGGTTCCATCCAATCACAAGTGGCATGAATGTGCTATGCGTCGTTTGGAAGCGGGAAAGAGAGCATATTATGCATTTGAGAACATGTGTAATGTGGGAAACATCAAGTGTTGGGTTCTCAAGAAGTATCTTTTGATGCATTGGTGACACCGGTTCTTCTTTATGGAGTTGAAGTGTGGGCGGGAGCATCTCAAAGCCTACTTGGAAAGAGTTTGAGAATGTCCAAAAGCGTTTTCTTACAAACTTTCTCCAAGTTAAGACACAAACACCATATATGCTCTTACTTCTTGAGTCGGGATCTCTTCCAATTGAGGTTATGGGCATGGAAAGGGTTGTGGAGTACATGATAAAGATGCGTCAAAACCCCTCACATCGACTTCCTACAATTGCATGGAAAGCAAGCAAAAAAGTTCAAAAGACGCATAAAAGCAAGATCTTGAGCACGGGATGGATGCAAGACATAAAGAAGTGGTTTGGGAGATGGGATGCATTACACTTGCTACATGATGCTTCAATTGACTCTCAAGTGAATGAAGCTTTTCTACAACGCCAATGTATTACGGCTTGGGAGAAATCCGTTGGGTCACGCTTCATACATTACACCACCTATATTGCCCCCAACTACAAAACCATGTTCTTCGCTGAGAGAGGAAACCGTACTCACACTTACATGCTTGAGCCTATTCCCTTGTCCGCGATACGCACTATCGCAGCAATTCGGCTTAGCTCCCATTTCCTTCGATGCGAGATAGGGCATTGGGGCGATGGAGAAGAGTCAAATCGATTGTGCACATTATGCTCACTACAAGTTCGAGAGTCTGAGTACCACACACTACTAGAGTGCTCAGCTTTTGATCACATCCGAACTTGCTTCTCTCACATTTTCAGCCATAACTTAGACCTACACACTTTCCTCTCCCAGCCAAAGTGTGGGCTCTCCATTGCGACTCTCATCACTACAATTTTTGAGCATCGAGAGTCACTCATTAGCCATACACATACTACATCACATGTAACTTTGGTCCCATAGGTCATATTTGACCTCCGAGGACGATAATAAAATCTATCTATCTATCTCTCTCTCTCTTTGACCTCCTCACACTTGGGACACCCGACCATGGCCAGCATGAGCGCTCTCTCTCTCTCTCTCTCTCTCTCTCTCTCTCTCTCTCTCTCTCTCTTCTCTCTCTCTCTGACACGTACCATCCCGACGGCTTTTCTCCTCAAAAAATTGGGAGCATCTTCCATGATTCTCCTTAATGAGATGTGCTTCCAAGCTTAGAGCCACATACTTGCATGATCTTATTGTTGAGTAGGTGTTCCATTGGTCGATCAATGTGGTAGAAACAACTCATAAAATTTGTGCTCCAAAAGTCGAGTCTCATAAATATTAGTCCATGAAATTCTGTTGAGACATTAACTTGAAGCTGTGATCTATGTCTGTCAACTTGCCTAAACAATTGGCTATTGATCTAGGGTAAAGGGGCCAGTTAGGAGACATGCCCCTTTTTAAGGCGTGTCCTTATCCCAATAAAAAGGGTATTGTTGCCCCAATAGACGTACGAGCTCGTGTAAGAAAGTGGTCAGCTCATTGGCTCACGAAGCACTCAGGTTCGTTAGATCGCGAGATCAAGCCCTTGCATGGAATTGTACTTCTATTGCCCCGGAGTGCGTCCGCCAAAAGTCAAAGGCTTTAAATGCTAGGAGAATGCCTATTGCCCCCTCTTTCTCTCTCCGTCCTCCCCCCCCACCCCTCTCTCTCTCTCTCTCTCTCTCTCTCTCTCTCTCTCTCCCCCCCCCCCCCCCCCCAAAAAAAAAAACCCCACACACATTCTCACACACTCAAGAAGTGTTGTATTTCAAATAAAGTCCTCTTGGAAGAGATAAGTTTCGGCCTCGTGGTCTAATCTAGAGGCTTCCTAGGACAAGCATTAAATTTGAATGAAATATGTTCATTTCGAGTTTTGTATTAGGATGCTCAAAAACTAAGTCAAAACTTAAATTCATACTGTCAAGTTTGAGACATGTTCACTTTGAGTTGTGCAAGATTGGGATGCTCAACGAATGACTTTAGAGAAACTTAATGTTACATTCTCAAGTTTTGCCCTTGTGGCTCATGAGATAACCTCACATAAATATTCTCATCAAATATAATTCTCGTCGAGTCAACAACAAATAAATTTTAGTTTTGAGATCTCAAGTTTCCCTATACCACCGTGGTCAGATTTCTTGAAAAGTAAGCACAAAAGTTATAGATTGTAAGCTTTAATCACATGGCTAATTTTAAATGCTTTCTAGCAAAAGATTCGGACCCATCAATGCAGCTCTATGGTGGTATTAATTTTGTGAGCACAACAATGAAGGTATTTTTGTGAGAACAACAATGAAGGTAGGTGTAATTTGTACCTTGTCTCGCCACCTCACGTCCCTCATTCACCTTAGTCCCCCCCCCCCCCCCCCCCCCCCCCCCCCCCCCCCAACTGTTTGCATTGCCCTCGGCTAGGAGTTGACAACCTTGTTTCTTAAGTCCCAAGTCTTTCACCTACGATAAAATGCAAAGGATTTTTAGGATAAACATTTCATTCCAATGAGGTGCACATTTTGTCATAGTAAAAGTCCTTGCAAAACTTGAAGGCTATAGATTTCCATAGTAATCAATAGAATCAATGGCTCAATGATAGAATGCTCAAGCTATAATTGAACATATTGATGTTGTACTCCTTTTATTTTGATGATGTGCATATTTGGGATTGACAACACGATATCTAGGACAATATTGTATCTAGGAGTCTTATGAGTATTCTTCAATACATTCTCTATCCCCTCTCTCTATCTCTGCTAGATAGAGCTATGAAGGGCCCTATAAGTGAAGCCATTGGTAGAATCAATGTAGTTTTCCATGTTTGAAAATGTTATGCATATTTTGCCAGCAACCAAACCTTCTATGTGCAAGTGAAATAGATTGGACATGAAGCAATTGAGCTTCTACAACCCAAGCCGTTGAGCATTTTATACCCTACACACATATTTCATATTGCCTTTCTCATGCATTCCATAACATTTGGCATGATAAATTTGACATGAGAAATGATGAAAATATTAGTATAGGTACATGAATATCAAAGCATGCAAAGGAAATTCGTACAATGAGTAATATCTATGGTATCATTGTCATAATTATGCCACTTCAACCCGTAAGTTACTACAATATGTTGTGTATACATATATGATATTTGACTTGATGCTTATCATGCCATTCCAAAAGCATTTTATGTGTCTTAAATTCAACTATAGAAACCATGATGTCTTTAGTAAGTATTTATTAAAGGTTGCCTCAATGATTTTTCTCTGCTTAAGTGTTCTGGTGATTCATTTTACTAGTATATGGAAAATCTTTTGTTCTAATTATAGTATATGTATTGGTGACTTGTATTTGATGCATTGAGTCTAATTATAGATTTGTAATGCATATTGATAGTATATGTATTGGTGACTTGTATTTGATGCATTGAGTCTAGTTATAGATTTGTAATGCATATTGAAACTTATTAATTTGTAAATCATGGTCTAAAATTAAGTATTATGTATAACTTGCGTCCATGTACATGATAACAATCATAGATATCTCCAAATAGTATAATAACTTGAAAAGATCAACTTCAAAGTAGACAGTTTATGGCAGTAGTAAATGTTATTTGTTGAAGTACAAAAAGGTGCATCCCATATACACTTATAGAGACCTGTTTTGGTTTTCAATGTTGGACGCACCTTTTGTTAGATTTGAGTAAAAAATAGCAAACCCTATCAATGGTTTTGAAGAATATCATATTTGAAGAAATAATTAAATAGATCACTAAAGAACATATACATGTGATGCACACTTGTGTAGCAAAAAGAAAGTACTATTTAATATGTATTTCTAAAAGATATTCTCTTGGTGTTTTTGAATGCCACCTATGCTATGCGAGAAAATCTACTCATTGTGCTTTGTCTTGTAAAAGTGTAGCTTGGATTTTAGAATTATGTGCAAGTGAGTCAATGTTGGAAATCAAACAATTGACATATAGTAAGTCTTCTTTAGGTAACCACAAGTTTGCGGAGAATACAATAATGGGTCTTTTTTAAGGGAAAGTGATAAAAAATCTTAAAATAGTCTCACACTAGATTGTAGATCTTGACATGCATCCTATGTCAATCTTTTTATCTTTTTATGTCAATTGAGCAGTTTGAGATATAGTTTTCTAGTCATAGGCCTTAAATGTGTTAGTGTGATATGTAGTGGACCTAACCAAGGAGAAGGTTTATTTATATACATGAACTCTTATTGCAATGTATCATGATGTGTGAGAGCTCAAGATGTTATTTGGATTTTAAAATGTTACATTATTGAATAGGTCCACTCCTTTTCAACACTCAGTGTTTGTAACAGTGGACTTTTGTGTATAGACATGATCCTCACACTTACAAAACTTCTACTTTCATGGTCAAAACTTCACCACAATTCAAAACTGGGAATTGGGAGATTCCCAAACTCTCTAAAAAGGTGTTTCCTGGTTATTGGAGCTTGCTGATGTCTTAGCCTTTTGTTCAGTGTGATGAGATGTAATGAATGATGTTGCTCATCACCTTTAAGAGTTTCAGTCAAAACTTTAGGTTTCCCTTTCTCATCTGCACAATGTTGTGACTGGTGTGCCGGGGACTCTTCAATGTTGCGTGTTTGCTTATCTTCAGCCCCTTGATCTCCCTACTGCTGATTTTTATATTGGTTTGGCTGGTTCGTGTTGGGATGACTATCCCCGTGGTAGCTAATCCACCAGCACCATATCCTGGAGGTGGATATGGAGGAGAGTCATTATCATCATTGTGTCTATCTGCTGGTTCATCCTCCTCCTCTTCATCCTTCTCTTCAGCTTTCTCATAATCCTCATCAAGGTCATTCTGCTTCTGTATATAGTTCATAATGGCTTGATTTATTAAAGCACTGTTATACTCAAAATGTTTATCCTGCAAATCACTTTGCATTGTTTCCATGAGCGGCCTCAAATTATCCATATTGAAGACGGCGTTGCCTTCTGGATTCAAAATATCAGCCAAATTATTATATATGTATCTTTCTATTAAAGAGGCTTTCAATGCAGTGTGGCTGGTTAGTAATGAGTTGATGTTCTTCATCCTTAGCATTGTTTCAAATCTGTCAGCAACTCTCTTAGCCTCTTCCTTTTCTTCTCTCAACTGCCTCATCTCAAACTCAATCTTTGTTAGCATACCTTCCATCATCTGAATTTTCCTAGCTGAATGATTTTCAAGAACACTATGCCTCAAGGACTATGCCCCAATATCGTGTTTTAGCTTTTCAACTTGCTGGTCATTGTTCTTTAGTTCAAGTTGTAAGTTGGTGCCCTGAGAGACAGGCACTCAGTTACAAGCTTGCGAGCCAAGCATCATCTTCACCTTGTATGAGCCAGGATACTAATTTGAATATTCGGGTAAGTCTTCTTCTTCTTCCATAGAGGCATCATCTTCACCTTGTATGGGCCAAAGAAAAATGTCGGATAAGATGCAAGACACTATAGAAGAGACTCAAGCACTTATCGCCTCTATCAAAGCCTCCCTACCACTCAGTTGTCTCTTACTACTCAGAAGAGAAAGGGCACGCAGGAGGAAGCTTGCAGCTTAGTGCAACTAAGTTCAAGTTCAACTTGCTTGAACTTACAACTCTTCAACACGTAAGAGCCAATTGAGTGCCTGGGAGTTTCTTCATTAGAGGATAAGTCAACATTGTTAGTCGCTCAGATGGGTTTCTGACTTCACGCCATCCGTACTTGTTGACAACATCTGGGGAATTTGCCCAGTAGAGAAACTGCCAGACATACCAGGCTTTTAAAACAGACTAAGACTTTAGCTTGGCGGTTTGCTAAAGCACATTATGAGACAGAATTTGAAATAGGTTGATTGAAGACTTGGCATCCAATCTCTTTGCCAGTAACATAGAAAACAATTTTTTGAAACATATGTGGGGTTATTGTTTAGACTCATAGCTTCAGCCACAAACCGGTAAGCAACGGGAACATCCAGACCTGCTACTACTGAAACACCTTGTGCACTGGCCTTATGTTTTTTCTTGGCTATGTCATCTTCCTTCAGAGCTGCATTTATCTGCTCTACAGTTGCCACATCCGGCTTTGGCTCATTTGGCATCTTGAAAGCATAAGCAATATTGTACGAAGTTGCTGACACTTTCATTCCATACACCATAGCACTGCCATCATCAGCATTGAAGGAATCAATAACTTGCCTAATGATGGTTGTGGAAAACTCTATTCTTGTGGCTTGCACAGCCACCTGAAAATCCCAGAGTCGTAGCAACGCTTCTGCTTGCTCAATAAACACATACCATTGTATCTTGCTATGAGGAATGAGTGGTAGGGAGGCTTTGATAGAGGTGATAAGTGCTTGAGTCTCTTCTATAGTGTCGTGCATCTTATCCGACATTTTTCTTTGGCCCATACAAGGTAAAGACGATGCCTCTGTGGAAGAAGAAGAAGACTTACCTGAATATTCAAATTTGTATCCAAGTGTGTCGGGTAGAGACAAACAGCAATCGAATGTTGCTTCTGATAAAGAAGTCCATGGTTGCAGTGACAAGGCTTCGGAGCTTGGTGATGGAGAATGTGTGATAGCAAGAAAACGTCGCGCACGAGATTTATGATGAAAAATGCTTACTCGCCTTATTGTTATACGTGTTCATGCCGTAAAAGCTCCACTACTTACCGTTCATAGAGTTTTGTGCACCGCAAATGATGTGGCATATATGAATTGGCTAATACTCTCCATGCTCCATGAAATTATTACTACTAATGGTCCAGCTAGCCCTTTTTCCCATAAAAATTGATATGGGCTCAGACACTTTACTAAATTTTCTACTGATATAGTTTTGTCGTACTGGAACTTTTTTGACCCTTGAGCTACCTCTTTGACTCGCTCTGGTACTGGCTGTACATGAAACAAGCTTAAAATAACTGATTTTGAATTTTCCTGGTCTTCAATTCCGAACATACCAGTTTCACTATTCTAAGAAATCTCTTTGCCATCTGAATAGTATAGCTTGATTTTGGTCATATTATACACTCTTGGCAATAGTAACCCAGATAAATCTTCCAACCTTATTGTGCCATTGGAAAACACCCAATCAACTTCATATGGACTAGCCCAAGCTATCTTTAAGTTTTCTTTCTTAGGACCTAGTTTAGACTGATAGATCAGGACCAAATCTCCTTTCTACAATTCCCTAACTTTAATTCTTTGATCATGCCATTTGTTTCCTTCTTTGCTAAACAATTTTTTGTTCCAGCATAGCGCACTCTCTCCACTCATCGAGCTCTATTAACTCCTCCAATCTCCATTTCAGATTGTGATTGAAATTCATTTCATAATCCATTGCCATACTGAGACTGGGAATAACAAACTCCATAGGCACAATAGCTTTAGTGCCATACACCATTCTAAATGGTGTTAGTCCAGTGGTGACCTTATAGGTTGTTCTATATGCCCAAAGAGTAGTATGGAGTTTCAGATCCCATTGGTGTGGCTCCTTCTGCACAATCTTAGTGAGAATGTTCTTGATAGTTTTGCTACCGCTCTCTGCTTGCCCATTGCATCGAGGATATTATAGTGTTTATTTCTAATGCTTTATTGAGAGCATTTCCATTAAAATGTCCATAGTATCATTTATAAAATGTGTTCCTTGATCAAATACAATCTCTACAAAGCATCCACAATGGCATATGATATTTTCAAATAAGAACACAGCAGTGGACTTCGCAGTGTTGTCAGGAAGAGCTTTAGCTTCCACCCATTTGGTGACATAACAAGTAGCCATCAATATATACCTATTCTTCCTAGGAGTGATTTTCTTGAATGGACCCATAAAATGCAGACCCTATTTCATAAACACTCCTAGTGGCTGAACTGGAGTTAGAGGAATCATGTCTTTTGCTGTGGGTATGCCCATCCTCTAACATATATCACATGTTTTACAAAAGATTCTAACATCAGCTATTGAAGTTTTCCACCACAAATGTGCCTACAAAATTTTCTTGTAAGTGATATCAGTAGAGAAATGTCCTCCAGAATGCCCATTATGTGCCTCTGTAATTACTTGCATTTTGCCTTCCATAGGTACACATCTTCAAAGAACTCCATCTACTCCCAGTCTGTAAAGTGATCTGTGAATGATGGTGAACTTCAGACTCTTAATAATCAGCGACTCCTTCTGATTTTGCATCTAGTTTTCTAGAAATCCTCCCTTAGAAAGAAATCGATATACATCATACAACTCTAGATCAGCTGTTTCTTCAGTTGTTATCTAAAATAGTTCTGCATCCACTGGCTCATCTCTCAAAGATGATTCAGAGTAGCTAACCGTACTTTTAGACAAGAAATCGGCACCACAATGGGTTTTACCAGGCTTATGAAAAAATGTAAACCTTAAATTCCATCAGGAACGTCATCTATCTTATCAGTCTGCCTTGAATAATGACTTTGTTGATAAAAAATAATAATGCCTGATGATCCACATAAATTTGAAATAGCTTGCCCAACAAATAGTGTCTGAGTTTGGTAGCAGTGAAAACCATTCCTAAGGCTTCTCTTTCAGTAGTGGTATACCCTTGTTCAGCCTGACTGAATCTTTGACTGGCAAAATATATTGGATAATTAGTTCTGCCTTTTGGCTGAGCCAATATTTATCCCATTGCCAGTCCTGAAGAATCTACATGTACATGAAAAATGACATCCCAATTTGATTGTCAAAGTACTGGGTTACTGATAATAGCATTCTTTAAACTATGAAAACTTTCCTCACATTCAGCAGTCCAACTGAACTTGTTGGTCTTCTTTGTGAGTTCATACAAAGGTAATGCCTAGGAAGAAAACTTGTGCACAAATATTCTATAAAATTGATATATCAAATTAGAATTCTCAGTGGAAGATCTACTACCACTAGATCTCCTCTTCTTGTGATTTTTCTCCTTCTTTGCCTGTTGTTCGAGCTTCAGGCCGCGCTGCACCAAATCATTAAACTTATTTGTTGGTGGAGGTACCTCCTGTTCCCTAAGTTTTTTACTGTGTAACCAATTTAAAAACCATGCTTGCAACCTCTTTTCTGATGGTGGTTCTTGCAATTGCCTGGTCAGCTCCTTGATTTTCTCAAGATAACTCTTAACTGATAATTTTCCTTGCTTTATCTTATCTAGTTCATAGAGGATATGCTCATCTCATATGTTGTCTAAATATTCCAGTTGGAAAGCTTTGAGCAGTTTGTTGTATGATCTGAGTTAGCAAGCTAGGTAATGGTAGTAACATTTCCTTGCTGCATCCTTCAATGTCTGAGGAAAGTATTCTCCCCAGTCATCTTCATCAATATTCTTCAACTCAGCACATTGTTCAAAGGCTTGTATATGAACATCCGGATCATCTCTCTTCCCACTTTTGAACACTGGAAAATAAACTTTTAATGAAGAGGTATAATCATGTCAATCATCATCGTTTTTGCCTCTTTTGACCTTATGAACCTGAGTCTTTCTTGAAGATTTCTTGTAATGGTCCATATTGGCATCCCAATCAATTTCTTCATCAGTATCAGTTTTTGTTTCCTCCATGTCTTTTCTGATGGAATTGTGGAAACTACCTTTACTACCTTTGGCTCCTTCATTCCTTGGTGTGGTCTAGGAACTCCTGGCCTTGCGTTCTTCCCTCTCAGTCCTTCTTCTTCTGGCCTGACTAGAGTACTAAGAATCTTGGCTTCATTAGCATGACTGTGCTCCTCCTGAGCCTCACTATCATTCACCGGTTCATTCCTAGGGTCAGAATCTCTTTCTGATTCCTTAGGGATAGGGTCAACGTGGTAGGATGGTTCACGACCATGACTGGTTTTGGGTGCCATCGTTTGAGCTGAAAATTCTAACTGGGAGAATAGTTTTTTGGTCAATGAGCAAACATCTTTAACCACCGTGATCACCAAAATGGAATTGGAGATGATCTCTTTAGATAGCTGATTCCACTGTTAGAAGTTACAGCTACTAGTAAGTCGTCAGTTCAGTTAGAGAAACTGGGATAGAAGGTAAAAACTAGACTAAAATACTTAATTGAACTAAAATAGTATACTCGAATGAGAAATAGATTGGATGACTAGAAAAGTGTTTATAGTTTAAGATTCAGACTCATAGTTCATGAATAATCAGTGCAAGGTATAACAGACTCAAGCTCAATTGACTACAATAGTTATGATTACAGAGTGGAATTACAGGTGAAGAAATTGTAGCTCAGGAGCTACTTAGGAAGCTAAACCAAGATAACTAAGAAGTAAGAAGTCAAAAGACAAGAAGCCCAATTACAATGTATTGGGTCCTATTTATAGCTTCCAGTAGTTACTGTAGTAACTGCCGTGGTAATTACTGCTATGTGACCAATCCACTGTCCGGCTTCCAAGAGATAGTTTCCGCCTGCTCGAGCCGTCTTAGCCTTCTACAAGGAGGTGAAGAAAGAACGGTGAGTTTTGTTTTTGAAAACCGCAGCACTCTCAAGACAGTCAAATTTTTTGTAGCACCAACTGTTTCTCTATAATGGTCCGAGAAGAGTCATCAACTACATCAACCACAAAGTCCAAGCCACAAAGCCTAAAACATTTGGTGGACGTAAGTGGGCCTACACTCTCTAGGCCTACAGAGTTCAAGTGAAGTACGACCACCCAAGCACCACCATCGCATGCAGAATGGAAAGCCAATTGAGGTAGACTCTTCTCGCCCAGTTTGTTTTGAACCTAATGTGGAGGACTGTGCGAACTGCAACAGGAGGTAGAGGCATGTGATGAAGGTGTCACCTTGTCAACACTTAAGGTATGCAACTCTAAGTAATCAATTCCCTACACCCGACATGGATAATAACAATGTGCTAGAAGTCTTTCCTTTCCGTTTCTTGCAACACATGCATGTAAACGTATATATTGATAAGAAGATATTCTACCAGCAAAAGATTGTTTTCCTATTCGAAGCAGAAATGCTTGATGAAATCCTAAGATCTCCACCTCCCATCACCTTACCCCTTCTGGATTACTACCACTCTTTTGATGTAAGCATCTTTATTCTGTTCTAGCTTTGTGATCCATTTTTATCCTGTTTTAAATCCATCCATCCAACCCTGTAAGAAAGCTGCTATGCGTCACTAAGTCATTTGTGATTTAAAAATAAAATTAAAAAATTTGTAATTTCCTTCTCATTAAGTTACTACCATGGCACGTGTCTCTCTCCCCACATTCAGTGGAAAGAACGGAGAAGATATCACCACCAATTTTTTGGATGACTTTGACATAGCTTATGTGGTTTCCAACAAGGATGATGATGCCTCTGCTACAAATTTTTCCTCTAATGATGAAAGTAGAGGCCAAGTCTTGGTGCAATGCTTTGCCCCAAGCTACCAAGAATGCATGGATTTACTATGTGCTGCCTTTGTGAAGAGGTTTGGTGGAGGCACAACCTCAAAAAAGTTATGGCAGTTGCTGTTGACTAAGTTAAAGGAGGAAAGTCTACTAGAGTATGCCACTTATGAATCAAAGTTTGTGGATTTGTGGGAGCGATGGATTGCCTCACTGGAGGAAGGTGAAAGAGCGCCTAATTTCTTGAAGAAGGACCGTTTTATTGCTAGCATGTGGTCACCGCTTAAAGAGAAGGTGAAGGGGAGATTCCCTGTAACGTATGAGTTGGCAGTGGAAGTAGCCAGTCTTAAAGACAAGAAGCTGCACATGCAAGCAAGAGTCAAAAAATCAGAGCAATCGATCTCCATGCGACTAACCCCACTGACTTTAACAACCGCTCATAGAACCCAACCACAAGAGGCATCAGAAGAGCAGCAATACCTGTTGAGTTACATCACTACTAAGCTTGAAAGTTTATTTGTGTTGGTGCAGCAAGGGCATGCACCTGTCAGAAATCCAGAGCAAGGGAGAGGACAATGAAGGAAAACCCAAGAATACCACTGCTACAATTGTGGGGAGGACGGCCATGGCATGTATTACTACCCTCATCCAAGAAGGCAAACTTCAATAGAGGAGGAAGACAACATCAGATCTCCCCACCTAGGGCAAGACCACCACCACCCTGGCAACCAGGGCCGATTCCAACGGTTTAGATACTTCAATCACGTCTACAACCACCCCCACTACCACAACCTCTCATTCCACTGCTACCTCCATCACCTACTAGAAACCAAGCAGTGAGTGTCATTAGCTTGGAAGCTAAAGGGAAGGCAAAGATAGAAGAGCCAATCCAAGAGAAGAACAAAGGAAAGGGAAATGTAGAAGAAGTGGATGCCATGGGAGTGAAGTGTGCCAGGCACAAAGAAGCCTCTTAAAGGGAGGAGAAGATGAAAGGAAAAGGGAAATCTAGCAAACATGCATCTAAGCCTTGACGGAAGATCGACATTGTGGATTTTTCACTTGGTGAGTATACTAAACCATGTGACCTAGTTCAGGATTTATTAATGCAAGATCCAAAGATAACTTGGCCCCAATTACTCCATCTTACACCAAGGATGAGGAGACAATGGATGAAGATGGTAAGTACAAGAAAATCAAAACCAAGGCTAGCTGGGGCTATCTCTTGGAGGAATGTTGACGACATCCTACCAACCATGGACGCCCACATGAAAGGGTAGTGTATATCAAATGTCTACATAGATGGTGGCGCACAGATATGCGTCATCGTGAGTGAGAAAATGATGCACAATCTAGGCCTAGAAGCAAGTAGGCCGGCACCTTGCCGAGCTAAAATGGCAAATAACGTCAGAGTGAAGTGCATAGGCATAGTGTGTTAAGTATGGACCCTGATTTACCCCTTGTAACTTTTTGTAGTAAAAAATCACATTTGTAAGGACCCCATTATGAGGAGAAGCTATCATGCATGAAGGAAAATTACTTGCCGAAAATAAAAATCACTCACTGGAAACCAAAATTTTCATAGCGGCCGGTGAGACCGGTGGCCGAATTCAAAAGTGGACTTGTCTTCTCAAGGGGCTACCACACATGGGCGGATTGGAGGGTCCGATTTGACTTATCTACACAAGGGCGGATACACATGGCTGCCTCTCATGAGAGAGGACAGTCCTTTTGGCCTAAAAAAGGAGGCCATTTCTACACACATTTGATAGTGTGAAGTTGATTCAACAAGGTGGGTGTGAGGTGGTGACAGTGAAGCAAGGCGGGAGCTCTACTAAGGGTATAATCCCTTTGTAAACTACTTCTTGTTTTGAAGTACTAAAGCCGTTGAGTGGCTGCTTTTCCGTGGAGGTAGCCCACCTTGGGTGAACCACGTATATCATGTGTACTCTCTCTCTCTCTCTCTCTGCTCTATAATCTCTCGTGTGTGAAATCTATCTCTCTCCATAAAGTAATCTACTCAAATATCTATTTAGCTACGTCATATTTCCTAAAAACTGGTATCAGAGCAAGGTTTGCTCGTAGTTAAATTATCTCAAGGAAAGGATTCCTTGAATTGAGTGGGAGTTATGGCGGAGGAAGGAAAGCTCAAGATTGAGAAGTTCAACGGCAAAAACTACCAACATTGGAAGATGCTGATTGAAGACTATCTCTACCAGAAGGACCTCTATTTTCCACTAGGCGGTCTTGCGAAGAAGCCTGCAACAATGGCAGATGAAGCATGGATCGTCCTTGATCGAAAGGCACTGGGAACAATCCGGTTAAGCTTGGCGTCAATGGTGACCTTCAATGTTTCAGAGATGAAGACCACAGAGGACTTGATGAAGTCACTTGACGACTTCTACGAGAAACCATCGGCATCCAATAAGGTATTTCTTATGAAGTGCTTGTTCAATCTAAAGATGGCAGAGAATGGTTCAGTTTCAGAACACCTAAATGACTTTAACACAAACATAAGTCAACTTCAATCGGTGAAAATCAATTTCAATGATGAAGTGCGAGCTCTCCTTATACTATCATCTCCACCGGATAGTTGGGACACCCTTGTGATGATTGTAAGTAATTTTATTTCTGGCACAAATGCTCTAAAGTTTGATGATGTTGTGGGTGTTCTCCTAAGTGAGGAAATACGAAGGAGAAGGACAGGAGAACCATCAAGTGCTTCACTGCCAGTGGAAACAAGAGGAAGGCCTAAGGAGGTTTAAAAACCAAAAGGGTCGTGATCGCTCAAGACGGATCAAGTCATGCACAAAGTCACTTCTTGATTGTTGGAACTGCGACAAGAATGGCCATGTCAAGAAGGATTGATGGTCCAAGAAGAAGAAGGAGACTAAGTCTCAAGACAACAAGCCAACATTGGAGGCCAATGTGGCAGGTAAAGTAGAGCAAGATGCTCTAATTCTCTCATTAGACAATGTGTCTAATTCCTGGATAGTAGATTCCAGGGCTTCATTCCATGCGACACCACACAAGCAACATTTCCAAGATTACACCAAAGGTAATTTTGGGTATGTATACTTGGGAGATGCTGAAGCTTTTGAGATTGTCGGCAAAGGTACAGTTTCTATCAAAACTACTAATGGAAATGAATGGAAGCTTAAAGATGTTAGGCATGTTCCTTCTCTTTGAAAAATTTTGATCTCTATAGGACAATTGGACGATGAAGGTCACAACATTGCATTCGGAAACAAACGGTGGAAGATCTCAAAGGGATGTTTGGTGGTTTCCAAGGTGAAAAAGGTCGGTACACTTCACTTGTGTACTATCAGCATGCAACCTTTAGCTTGTGGAGCAACTACAGAAATTGACAGTGCGGTGTGGCACTACCAGCTTGGGCATATGAGTGCCAAAGGAATGCAAATCCTTCAAATAAAGAAGCTTCTACCAGGTTTGAAAGAAGTGGACTTAGAGTTATGTGAAGATTGTGTTTATGGTAAACAAAAGAGGGTAAAATTTACAAAATCATGAAATGAAAGAAAAAATAAAAAACTTGAGTTGGTTCATCTGATGTTTGGGGTCCTACAAGTACACCATCACTTGGTGGCTCATTGTACTATGTAACATTCATAGATGATGCGACTAGAAAAACATGGGTTTATGTCATGAAGAGTAAGTCTAATGTATTTTCCATATTTCAAAGGTGGAAAGCCTTTATGGAGAATGAAACAGGTACCAAGGTTAAATGCCTCAGATCTGACAATGGAGGCGAATATTGCAGCCAATATTTTGAAAGCTTTTGTACTAGCAATGGCATTTGGAGGCAAAGGACAACCCCAAGGGCACCTCAAAAAAATGGGATTTTGGAAAGGATGAACAGGAAAATTATGGAGCGAGCACGAAGCATGCGGCTACATGCAGGCCTACAGCTTGAGCTTTGGACAGAAGCTGTAAGTAGGTATGTGTACTTAATCAACTGGTCACCCTCAACGGCATTGGATGGGGGAGTTCCAAAAGAGGCATGGACAGGTAAACCGGTGAATTATGCAATTCTCAAAGTGTTTGGGTGTCAGGCTTTCATGCACATAGATAGAAGCCTAAGATAAAAGCTAGATGCAAAGTCCAAAAAGTGTTTCTGCCAATGAAGAAGGTGACTTTGGGTATTGCCTATGCAATCCTGAAGATGGTAAAATCTTAAGGAGTAGGGATGTAATTTTTAACAAACAAAATATGTACAAAGATTACTTGTAAAGAAAACAAACAAAAGAACCATGTGATGAGTACATGGAGCTTGAGGACGGTGAAGACTCAAGGACTGAAAACAGTGACAATGTGCAACAACGTCAACCATATGAGGAGCTTCAACCTATTCCCCAAATATCTACAAGAGCAAGTAGACCTCCAGAAAGGTTTGTTTCTTCCTTCAACCATCTCTTGATCTTAGATTCTGGAGAGCCAGAATCATACGAAGAAGCTATGCAACACAAATTCAAAGAAGAATGGACAAAGAGCATGCAAGTGGAGATGGACTCACTACATCGCAATCAAACATGGGAGTTGGTTGAGTTGCCTAAAGATAAGCGGGCACTTCAAAACAAATGGGTTTACAAGTTGAAGGAAGAAGAAGGTGGGAAGAAAAGGTACAAGTCTAGGCTTGTGGTAAAAGGGTTTTCTCAAAAGAAAGGTACGGACTTCAATGAAATATTTTCTCCCAATGTAAAAATGAACTCAATTAGGCTTGTCTTAAGCCTTGTGGCTGCTCATGATCTAAATCTTGAGCAAATGGATGTAAATACTGCATTCCCTCACGGTGACTTAGAGGAGGAATTTTACATGCTTCAACCAAAGGGGTATGAAGTAAAAGGTAAGGAGAAAATGGTTTGCAGATTAAAGAAAAGCTTGTATGTATTAAAGCAAGCATCAACAAAATGGTACTTGAAGTTCAATTGATGGATGTTAGATCATGGATTCAAAAGATGCAACTTAGATCATTGCGTCTCCACGAATAACTTGGGAGATGGGAAGTTCATCATCCTAATGTTGTATGTTGATGACATGCTGATTGCAAGTCCTAACATGCAGGACATCAAAGACCTAAAAGAGGAGCTGTCTAAATCTTTTTCAATGAAATATTTAGGTGTTCCAAAGAGGATACTTGGTATGAAAATATCAAGGGACAAGACGAAGAAGACAATAAAGCTATCTCAAGAAGACTACATCAAGAAGGTACTAGAAAGGTTTGCAATGCAAAATGCAAAACGAGTTTCTACACCTTTGGCTGGTCACTTTAAAATAACTAAGGATATGTGTCCAAAGACACAAGAGGAGATAGTCTATATGTCTGAAGTTCCATATGCTGCAGCGGTAGGTTCTCTAATGTATGCTATGGTCTGGACAAGGCCAGATATTGCACATGCAGTGGGAGTTGTAAGTAGGTTTATGGACAACCCAAGTAAAGAGCACTGGCAAGTTGTGAAGTGGATACTTAGGTATCTAAAAGAGACAACAACAAATGCTTTTTATTTTGGAGGAGCTGATATTTTTCTAGAAGACACAGCAGTAAGATGGGCTTCAAAGCTGTTGAAAGTGATCTCACTTTCTACCACGGAAGCAGAGTATGAGCAATGACGGAGGCAAGAAAAGAAATTATGTGGCTTCATATATTCTTAGAAGAGCTTGGATTAGAACAAGACAATTGTGTCTTGTACAGTGATAGCCAAAGTGCTATCCATCTTGCAAAGAACTCAGTCTTTCATTCAAGGGCAAAGCACATTGAGGTAAGATGTCACTTCATACACACTCTTTTGGAAGAGGGCCGGCTAAAGCTAGGAAAGGTGCATACAAGTGAAAATCCTGCAGACGTGTTTACAAAGGTGGTCAACAGAGAGAAGTTGAGATTCTGCTCATCTTCAATCGGCATTCAAGGATAAGAAGCGAGGATGGAAAGTAGTCACAGGTTTGGTTTGGAGATCAGTCTCCAAGTGAGAGATTGTTAAGTATGGAGCCTGATTTACCCCTTGTAATTCTCTGTAGTAAAAACGCACATTTGTAAGGCCCCCATTATGAGGAGAAGCCATCGTGCATCAAGAAAAATCACTTGATGAAAATAAAAAACACTTTTCGGAAACCAAAATTTTACCAGAATATTTCTCTTCGCCGGAATATTATGGCCGGACGGCGGCCGAAAAGTGGTCAGAAAATGATCGGTCTGTTGGCCGGTTGGCCAGTGGCCGGTTGTCAATGGGCGTGTCTTCTCAAGGGCGGCCACACATGGACGGATTGGAGGGTCCAATTTGGACTTATCTACACAAGGGTGGCTACACATGGCTGCCTCTCATGAGAGAGGGTAGCCCTTTTGGCCTATAAAAGGAGGCCATTTCTACACACATTTGAAAGTGTGAAGTTGATGCACCAAGTTGGGTGTGAGGTGGTGAGAGTGAAGCAAGGCGGGAGCTCTATTAAGGGTATAATCCCTTTGTAAACTACTGCTTTGAAGTACTAAAGACATTAAGTGGTTGCTTTCCTATGGATGTAGCCCACATTGGGTGAACCACATATATCATGTGTACTCTCTCTCTCTCTACTCTATAATCTCTTGTGTGTGAATCTATCTCTCTCCATTAAGTAATCTATCCAAATATCTATTTAGCTACGTCATATTTCCTAACATAGTGTATGCATTCAAAGAGAAGGCATTCAACACCGAAATGAAGGTAGACATTCTTGTCATGCCACACAAAGAGGAGGGCTACCCTTTCATTCTTGGAAGACCCTGGCTCATGGCTATGGAAGCTAAGAAAGACTGGAGTACTGGAATGATTCAAATGAAGGATGCTAAAGGGAAGTCCATATTTTGCAACATGAAAACTGGGAAGCAACACAACATGATCTTGGAGGCATCGAAAGATGAGTCCACCGGTGACTATTTGTCCACCTCAGGAGAAGAGAGAACAACAACCAAAGAGAGCCACAATAGCATGGAGCAGGTTCATTCACTTGCTCTCTTAGGTGGTTCTCCCTCTACAACAAGTCACCCATAGAAATGTCTTCTCATGGAGTGAAGAAAATGAACAACAGTTTACCAAAGTAAAACAAATCCTCGCTACACTTCCCACGATTGCACCCCCTAGATGGGATGAACCATTTTATGTAAACCCCAATGTAGGAAGTGATACACTTGGAGACGTAGTAATGCAAAAGGGCTTCCAACCCTCTTTCATGCGTCCTATCTACTTCTCTAGTTGTGTCATGACCCCATCAGAAAAAGGATTCACCGCGGTAGAGCACATGGTGCTTGCATTAATATTTGCCACTACAAAGTTCTGCTCTTATCTATTTCCTAGACCCTTTGTAATAGATGCAATTGTTCCTCTACCAAGGGCCCAATCACGTAAACTATACATTCCCCATCAGAAAAAGGATTCACCGCGGTAGAGCACATGGTGCTTGCATTAATATTTGCCACAACAAAGTTCTGTTCTTATCTATTGCCTAGACCCTTTGTAATAGATGCAATTGTTCCTCTACCAAGGGCCCAATCAGGTAAACTATACATTCTAGTTAATGTAGACTACATGACCCGATGGGAAAAATTAGTAGCCACCACGCGCATTACAGCCCAAGAAGTGACAAAGTTCATATTTGAGCATATCTGTTGTTGTTTTGGTGCACCTCTGGAGATAACCTCTGATACAATACCAGGTTTTGGAGGCGATCTGGTGGGAGACCTATAGAAAAAGTTAGGTATTACACGCTGACATTCCACCCCATACTATCCACAGTGCAATGGTCTAGTGGAAAAAGTAAACGGCATGATCTGTAAGATCATCACGAAGCAGGTGAATAACCACACAATTGATTGGGATAAGCATCTCATGTCACTCTTTGGGCCTACCAATAGGACATTCTGAACATCACTAGGTCTCACCCCGTTTCATCTAGTATATGGAAAGAAGTCCATTATACCCATCAAGATACAGATAGCCAGCTTGCGAGTCATGGCTAGCCAATTACAACGCCCAATTGCGCATCTCCACAACCACATCCTGGATCTAGAGAGGCTTCAGCTAGATAGAGAAGATGCAATCAATCACTCTGCAGCACAAGGAGAGAGACACTGTGTCATAATAATCAATATCTAATTCTCCTAAATGATTTTCTCATATTAAACTGATCATTTAATGTGGGGAAGTGCCAAGGGAGAAAAAGCTAGAATATTGGTTAAGTTAGCAGACCGGCCACAGTAGGGATCCAAAGGGGGGGCCATCTGCAAAAGAGCCATGTGAAACAATGGGCCAAAAAGACCCTAAGGGTCAGCCCATTAAGACTTCCAAAATGCTAAGGTTCCAAAATTCAAAGGTTGTGTCCAAAGGTCAACCCTAGGGAAAATTGGATGCTTAGTGTGTGCCCAAAAAGTCTTTCTACATCCCTACATGGGAGGGGGCGAGCCCCAAAGCTAGGGGATGAGAGAGAAAGCCACACACACACACACAGGCTCCCTTTACACAAAGGGAATGAGGGACACATGTCAGCTCCCTAGGCCAGATGCCCACAAGGTGTGCCCAATTCCTATTGGAAGACCCTTGAAGTGGACCAATGAGAATTAAGCTAGAGTAAATCTAGTTTAATTAATTTAAAAACATTTAATAAAAGAAACCAATAAGAATTAAGTGTCCTAGAAGACTATTGGGCAGTCTCCCAAGGGGTCCAATGAGCATTCAGGAGCCCCATGGCTTGCCTGATTCCTATTGGCCAGGAGGCAAAGGGGTCCAATGAGAGTTTAGTTTAATTATTTAATTACCTAAAGCTCTCACAAAAGGGGAAAGGGGGACACATGTCAGAAGGCTATCACTTATGCTGCTTAATCCCTATTGGCTTGACCTGGGGAGGTCCAATGAGGCAAAAGCCAGACTTATTTAGCAGCTAGGGCTCGCCCAAGAGAGGGGGGGGGGCTGATTTTTGCTTGGCATTGACACACACACTCTCACACTTGACCATGTGTGAAGAGAAAATACTCTATCTCCTCCCAAGCTTTAATGGAGAGCTCATCACCTACTCCAAGCTTGTGAGATAGAAGCCTACATCAACACTCTCTTGACATGTGGATGCAAATCCAACCAAGAGCCAAGCTTCAATGCATGCTCATCTTCTCTACCAAGCTAATTACTAAGCTAAGCTATGCTAATATGAGTGATTATGTGAGGAGATGTATTTCTTTCTCGTAAGATACTTCTTTTTCCTCTCAATCTACTCTCATACCCTGCTAGCTCTCACCATCTTCGAAGGTGTGTGAGGTCTTGGGTCTGAGAACGGGGATAATTCAAGTTGTGTTTGATTAAGTGTTTGCTTGGTGTATGAAGCTTCCATCTTCATTGCACTAGCTAGTCTTGAAGGAACACAAAGAATTGTATTGTACAATGTCTCTCTTGATGGGAGAAACCATAATACAAAGCCTTTTGGAGGGGGGACCGGCTCCATGCAAATCCGGTCCTCAACTGTTGTCAATAGCTTAATTACTCTCTCTTTTGAAAGTATTGTCGATGCTATCTAACTAGGTGTTATGCTTTTTGTTGCTCTCTCCACCCAAGCACTCTTGTAATTCTCATTAGGAATCAACTCTAATGAAATGCCCACTATGTTCATGCTAAATTCCGCTACACATAAGATTTTAGGCCATTAAATGTTACATTGGTATCAGAGCTCAAGGTTTCTCTTTTCTTGCTCAAGAAGGGAGGTCCTCAAGCTAGCTACAAATGGTTGGTATTATTAATTGCCTGTGAGTAAGTAGAATAGGGATTTTTCAGCCTTTCAGTGCGCCTGCCTTTGTGCAGTTAACGGGGCATCACCGTCGAGAGCTATGGTCTTAATAGTGGAGTCCTACGGGGCTTGCCTACGGCTTAACCACTATTGAGCTATTAGAAGCTTGACAGGAGCCGGTGCTGTTTTGGTGTCGAAAGACCCTCTCTTCTATTCCTTGCAATTAATGGTATTCGAGCCGCGGGTACAGTAGCTTGAGTGCTTTTTCTAAAGGGGTAAAGAGGAGTAGCAACTAGGGCTTGAAGTGCCAAAGTACACCTAAAAAGTTTACACCTAAAAGTTGTTAGAATGGCTGACAATATTAAAGAGAGTGAAATTAATGTTGATAACTTTGATTTTGCTCATGAGCAAGCTACTAATGATGCTTCAATGCTTGTTAATTATCTTGTTTCTAGGCTTCAACAAGCCATGGGCAATCCATCTCTCCAAAGTGAAGTGCAACGGCAGCTCCGTGCTCACGGGATTCTCCAAGCTCATCACCATGACGAGAGAACACCTAGGAAGCCTCCTTGTGAGACTACCAAAAGAGGTCTCTCTCCGATTCGGGAAGAAGAAGAGAATCCATATGAAGGGCTCAAGAACTTACTTCTTGATGATGCATCTCCTTCCCAAAGGAGAACTCAAGAGCCTCCACCGAAGGAACGAGAAAGAAGCGAGTCTCCCGCCACCTCGGCGGAGATGGCTCCACGAAGACGGCGGGCTAAACGCTCTCCATCACCACCAAAGCGGAGAAGACCATCACACTCTTCTCCACGCCATAATTCAAAGAGGGATGATAAAAAGCAAGAGAAGAAAAAGGCGAGAAAGAGGACACCCTCTTCTCCATCTTCTTCATCCTCTTCCTCTTATGAAAGCTATGGTGAAGATGACAAAGATCAAGACAAGAAAAAGGCGAGAAAGAGGTCACCCTCTTCTCCACCTTCTTCAAATTCTTCATCTTCTGAAGAAAGTGATGGTGCAACTTTTGAACCATCAAAAAGAAGAGGCCATAGAAAATCCTATGCCGCATGGAAGAGGTCGTCCAAACTGAAGAAATTCAGAGAGGGAGGGAAGAGCATCTCTTTCCTTACCTATGATGGCACCTTCGGTGCTACAGACAAAGTTTTGGCCTTTATCCAGCAATTCGATGCGGCGTTTGGAGATGAGGGCTTCACGGAGTCCTCTAAGCTACGCCATGTAGCTATGCACTTCCAAAAGTCCGCCAGACAATGGTGGTCTAGCCTACGAGCCAACGGTGAAGCTCCACGAACATGGAAGGCTTTAAGAGCTTCCATTATGAAGCAGTTTTTGGCCACCGATGCCAAAGACAAAGTACTCACCGAATGGCGAAGCTTAAAGCTCGCTCCCAATGAATCCATCCACAAATATGTAGACAAGTTTTGGGACCTACAACTCAAAGCCACTGTCTTCAAAAAGTTGGATTTTGGAGAGCAAAAGCAACAATTTTGTGCGGGCTTAACCGAAGAAATGGCGGAGTATGTCAACTCCCAAAGACCACGTACCATATCGGCAGTAATACACCATACTATGGTGGCCTCGCGAATCAATTTCCAAACGGGGGGTAAAAGAAATAATAAGCCCCCGGACAACAAGGGTTCCAATGAGCCTAAGGGGAAGGACAATGTCCAAAAGTCTCCTAAGGGCAATTCCAACAAAGCTAAAGAGAAGGGAGTTTACAAAGGAAAGAATAAACTCTCTCCTGAAGAGCTTGAGCGTTATCGTAAAGATAACCGGTGTTTCAAGTGCGGCGAACAAGGGCATGCGTACCGCGCTTGTCCCCAAAAGAACAACCGCCAAGATCCTCCTAGAGTTTCTTTGGTTGAAATACAAGAGGAGGAGATTCACCAAACTCACCACAAAGGATCTCCTCTATGCCATTCTTGGGGAAAGGTAAGAGAACATGATGCTTTTATTCTCTTTGACCCTGGTTCTACTCACAATTTCATATCTATGGAGTTAGCCACCAAGCTAGGCATACAATCCTACGAGATGGGAGATATCCTACCCGCAGACAGTGCCTTCAAGGGGCAAGAAGCTTCAGTCACTCCCTTAATCGAGAAATTGAGGCTTCATGTCCAAGGCTATGTGGACAAAGAGGACTTCTTTATCTCTCCTCTCAAGCATGAGGATGTAATCCTAGGGGCACCATGGTTTGACCGTCTGGCTGCCCATGTTAAATTTCCTGAAAGGAGAATCTCCTTTAAGTTCAGGGAAAAGGACATGTATATAGATGCTAGGGAGATGGGTAACACCATCCCCATTGTACATACACCAACTTTCAACAAGTCAATAAAGAGCTCTATTTTCGTGTACATGATTTTTGTTAAAGATTCTCAAAATGAACCTAATGCTTTAGCAAAAGAAAATAAAAGCAACCAAAAGGATTTAGAGTTATCCAATTTTCTCAAGGGGTTTCAAGATGTCTTTATTGACGACATCCCTTGTGAGCTACCTCCTAAACGAGGTAATGACGACCATGCAATTGAACTTCTTCCAGGAAGTTCACCGCCTAACAAACCTCCTTATAGAGTTTCTCAAGCTCAACAAGAGGAGATTATGCGGCAAGTGCATGAGTTAATTGAGAAGGGCATGGTTAGGCCTAGCTCATCTCCATTTTGCTCACCTGTGCTATTAGTGCAAAAGAAAGACGGCACATATCGTATGTGTGTCGACTATAGAGCACTAAATAGGATCACTATCAAGAATAGGTTTCCCGTTCCACGGATAGAAGACCTATTTGATAAGCTACAAGGATCGACCTACTTCAGTAGGATTGACCTAAAAAGTGGCTATCATCAAATAAGGATAGTTGATCAAGACATTGTAAAGACCGCATTTCGTACTACATTTGGTCTTTACGAATACATTGTCATGCCTTTTGGCTTGACTAATGCACCAGCCACATTTAACCGCTTGATGGAGACGCTGTTCAGGCCTCATCGAACCTTCACTGGAGTGTTCTTTGATGATATTATCATCTACTCTAATTCGTTGGAGGAACACAAGCAACACCTCCAGGTAATATTTCAAGTTTTAAGAGAGAATAAACTTTATGTTAATCGAAAGAAAAGTGAATTTTTCTTGCAAGAGATTCAATATTTAGGTCACATTATCTCTCAAGATGGAATCCAAATGGATCCATCCAAGTTAGAGGTAATAAAAGGATGGCCTAAACCAAGGAATCTTCATGAACTAAGAAGCTTTATAGGTATGTGTGCATACTATAGACGCTTCATAGAAAAGTTCTCACAAATTGCGGGACCATTACATGACCTAACAAAGAAAAATGTTAGGTATACGTGGTCTGCTAAGGAGAACAATGCTTTCGAAAAGCTTAAAGAAAAGCTTATCTCTCAACCTGTGCTTACACTACCGGATCTCTCAAAACCATTTGAGGTCCAATGTGATGCTTGTGGTGATTGCCTTGGGGCTGTTCTGCTCCAAGAAGGGCACGCCATAGGCTATGAGAGTCGAAGGCTGGACCCTGTTGAGCAAGCTCTAGGCATATACGAAAAAGAACTCCTTGCAGTTCTACATGCCTTAGACTCATGGAAGCACTATTTATTGGGGACTCCTTTCATTCTGCGAACGGATCACCAAAGTCTTAAGTACTTCATGACGCAGACCAAGCTCTCCGACAAACAAATGAGGTGGGCAAATTTCCTTTCGCAATTTCATTTTCATATTGCTCACATTGCTGGCAAGCATAATCAAGTAGCCGATGCACTCTCAAGACGACCGAGAGTGAATGCGGTTTCCATAGCAACTCACAATGATCTATCTTTAATGATAGATGAGTATGCTATTGATCCCGATTTTAGAGATGTGATTTCAGCCCTTGCATTAGGGAAGAAAGAAGAACCATTTACTTTACAAGATGGTTATCTTCTCTATGGCAATAGACTATGCGTTACTAACTCACTACGTGAGAAAGTAATGTATGAATCTCATGCTCCCCCATATGCGGGGCATAGAGGGATTCAGTCTACCCTAAAGGGAATTGAAACATATTTCTATTGGCCTACCATGAAAGTGAACATACATGAGTATGTTTCCAAATGTGTGGTATGTCAAAAGACAAAATTTGATAGAGGGAAGCAACTTGGATTGCTTCAACCCTTGCCAATCCCTAATTCACCGTGGGAGAGCATATCCATGGATTTTATCTTTGGATTGCCTAAGTCTATCCATGGGAATACGAGAATATGGACGATAGTAGACAGGTTTAGTAAACAAGCCCATTTTATACCTGTCAAAAAGACTATCAAAGCCCATCAAATGGCAACCCTCTTCATTTCACAAATTTTCAAGTACCATGGCTTGCCAATGTCCATAGTGTCGGATAGAGATCCTAGAATGACCAGTAATTTCTGGAAGGGTCTCTTTGAGAATTTAGGAACAAGGCTAAACTTCTCTTCGGCCTATCATCCACAAACTGATGGCCAAAGTGAAATAGCTAACCTAACTATTCTCGATCTACTAAAAGCCTATGTAACGGAAGTAGATCAAAGATCCCAATGGGAGAAGTACTTACCCTTAGTAGAGTACGCTTACAATAATACTGTACATACTTCTACAGGAAAAGCACCTTTCGAGGTAATTGAGGGAAGATCAAAAAGTCCCTTGCTACTTAAGGTACATGGGAAGATCTTCGCTGCAGATGAGTATAGCCGAGACCTACAAGAATCTTTCCAAAAGATTAAGGATGCTATCTCTATCTCACAGCAAAGGCAAAAGGCTGCTGCTGACAAGCACAGAAGAGCCCAAGCCTTTAAAGAAAACGATTGGGTCTTGTTAAAGTTTCCCAAGGCTCGATTAAGGCACACTACGGGCAAGAATCCTACGGGCCACCAAAAGTACTATGCTAAACTAGCAAAAAGGTACTATGGTCCCTTCCAGATTCTTAGGCCAATCAATGAGATGGCCTATCAACTTAAGTTGCCCAATCATTGGCTCATACACAATGCTTTTCATGTGAGCCTCTTAAAGCCTTACAAAGGAGAGCCACCTCAAGAACCAACTATAGAAGACCCACCGGAGATCGAGGACCACGAGGAGGTGCTGCAGCCCGAGTCCATTCTCCGACATGAAGACAAGGTATTAAGAGGCGGTAAGACTATCAGACGATATCTTATTAAGTTTAATAATTATCCTTTTGAAGATGCTAGATGGATGCAAGGCATACAATTAAAGGATAACCTAAACCTTGTCAATGCTTACAATGCTTCCCAAGAGTAAGCAAATGTACAAAATGTTAAAAATGAACAAAATTTTTTTTGTCTTATAAGACTCTCTTTTTCTTTATTTGTGCACAAAAATGAAGTAGTATGCATGCTTAGATCAAGTTTGCGGAGACGACGTCTCCCAAACACCAAGTAGAGCTTGTCACTCTACTATGGAAGACTGATAGGACTAATGTGCAGACATGCTTGCGGCAGCCTCAGGCTCTCAAGCGCCAAATGGACTAGTCATCCATTATGGAATGATGTCGTAGGGTAACATAGGGATCCTCTACCCGCTAAGAAAAGGACTCATGCATATGCTTTATCTTCTCTACACCATAGTCGAGGACGACTATGATTTCAAGAGAGAGGTAATGTCATAATAATCAATATCTAATTCTCCTAAATGATTTTCTCATATTAAACTGATCATTTAATGTGGGGAAGTGCCAAGGGAGAAAAAGCTAGAATATTGGTTAAGTTAGCAGACCGGCCACAGTAGGGATCCAAAGGAGGGAAAATAGGGATCCAAAGGGGGGGCCATCTGCAAAAGAGCCATGTGAAACAATGGGCCAAAAAGACCCTAAGGGTCAGCCCATTAAGACTTCCAAAATGCTAAGGTTCCAAAATTCAAAGGTTGTGTCCAAAGGTCAACCCTAGGGAAAATTGGATGCTTAGTGTGTGCCCAAAAAGTCTTTCTACATCCCTACATGGGAGGGGGCGAGCCCCAAAGCTAGGGGATGAGAGAGAAAGCCACACACACACACACAGGCTCCCTTTACACAAAGGGAATGAGGGACACATGTCAGCTCCCTAGGCCAGATGCCCACAAGGTGTGCCCAATTCCTATTGGAAGACCCTTGAAGTGGACCAATGAGAATTAAGCTAGAGTAAATCTAGTTTAATTAATTTAAAAACATTTAATAAAAGAAACCAATAAGAATTAAGTGTCCTAGAAGACTATTGGGCAGTCTCCCAAGGGGTCCAATGAGCATTCAGGAGCCCCATGGCTTGCCTGATTCCTATTGGCCAGGAGGCAAAGGGGTCCAATGAGAGTTTAGTTTAATTATTTAATTACCTAAAGCTCTCACAAAAGGGGAAAGGGGGACACATGTCAGAAGCCTATCACTTATGCTGCTTAATCCCTATTGGCTTGACCTGGGGAGGTCCAATGAGGCAAAAGCCAGACTTATTTAGCAGCTAGGGCTCGCCCAAGAGAGGGGGGGGGGGCTGATTTTTGCTTGGCATTGACACACACACTCTCACACTTGACCATGTGTGAAGAGAAAATACTCTATCTCCTCCCAAGCTTTAATGGAGAGCTCATCACCTACTCCAAGCTTGTGAGATAGAAGCCTACATCAACACTCTCTTGACATGTGGATGCAAATCCAACCAAGAGCCAAGCTTCAATGCATGCTCATCTTCTCTACCAAGCTAATTACTAAGCTAAGCTATGCTAATATGAGTGATTATGTGAGGAGATGTATTTCTTTCTCGTAAGATACTTCTTTTTCCTCTCAATCTACTCTCATACCCTGCTAGCTCTCACCATCTTCGAAGGTGTGTGAGGTCTTGGGTCTGAGAACGGGGATAATTCAAGTTGTGTTTGATTAAGTGTTTGCTTGGTGTATGAAGCTTCCATCTTCATTGCACTAGCTAGTCTTGAAGGAACACAAAGAATTGTATTGTACAATGTCTCTCTTGATGGGAGAAACCATAATACAAAGCCTTTTGGAGGGGGGACCGGCTCCATGCAAATCCGGTCCTCAACTGTTGTCAATAGCTTAATTACTCTCTCTTTTGAAAGTATTGTCGATGCTATCTAACTAGGTGTTATGCTTTTTGTTGCTCTCTCCACCCAAGCACTCTTGTAATTCTCATTAGGAATCAACTCTAATGAAATGCCCACTATGTTCATGCTAAATTCCGCTACACATAAGATTTTAGGCCATTAAATGTTACACACTGACTCACATTCAATCAAGGACTCAAGAAAAAGGGTCTGAAAAAAGTCATGTTAGTGTTGAGATACGACAATAGATTTGACACTAGGAAAGATAAGAAATTTCAACCCAGATGGAAAGGGCCACTCATTGTCAAAAAGTGATACGCCAACGACAGCTACAAATTGATGGAAGCACGGGATGGATTTCACAAGACCAGAGTCAATGGATAGAGGCTCAAGAGATACTTCTTAATATTTGATCCAGAGTTCATGCTAGATATTCCAGATGAGGGAGAACCCTCCAACTCCGCTGCTAGAGAATCAAAAGTAGAGCTAGAAGCATGATTGCCTCTAGCCAAAAGGGAGGGCTAATGACGGCCGGTTATGAAACCGTGATTGCAAGAACCATCCCCAATCCGGAAGGAGCACAATACGAGAAAACGATTAAAAAAAAATGTTTTTTGTATGCACCACCACCCTTCCATGCTTACAGGCGGTGGGCCACCTCTCAGTTTGGCCACACTCCTCCATTATCACTGGAGGATGAGTCCTCTCTCTCCTGCTCAGCTCCACCAACATCGTCTCTCTCTCTCTCTCTCTCTCTCTCTCTCTCTCTCTCTCTCTCTCTCACTCACTCACTCACTCACTCACTCTTGCGTTATTCTCACACCCCCACACACTCTCGCATTTTTGTCTCTCTCTCTCACCCCTCTCGTCCTCACCAAGCCCCCTCTCGTCCATATTCTCTCGTCCTCACCAAGTCCCCCTCTCTTCCCCTCTTGTTTGTCAACCAAGGCAAGCCGACTCCCCCTCTCATTCATTCACCACTCCCTCTCTCTCTCCTCCTCACCCCTCCACCCCTTGCTCTCCCCATCACTCATTCTCTCTATCTCCCTCCCTATTTTTAACTCTCTCTCTCGTTCTCTATCCCTGGTAGCCCATGCGGGTGCAGCACAACTCTCTCTCTCTCTCTCTCTCTCTCTCTCTCTCTCTCTCTCTCTCTCTCTCTCTCTCTCTCTCTTCTATTACCTACACATGGCCCACACACACACACTACCCCCTCAGCCTCACCCTCACCCCCACCCTTGCGTGCTACCTCTCTCCCTCATTCAGCCCCATCCCCGTTGACTCTCTCTCCCTGTCTCTTCCTCTCGTTCAAGCACGTTGTCGGAATGTGTGCGGTCTAGCTGGGAAGGTGCAAAACCTCTGGCTGTGAGAGTTCGTGATGAGAGTCACAAACACTTTGTGAAAAAGAGTTTGTGGAGAATCACCAACCCTCTTTCTAAGGGTGACATAAAATCTAAGAGCGTTCGTGACAGCAAAGTCACTAACCCTCTTTCCTATCGTGCTTGGAGTCTGCTTGTTTTCATAGTCGAGATTATTATGACAAGATCACCAAATCACATTCAATTTCACTTTAAAAGACCATTTAAAAAACACTAAAGTTTCAGCCATGAAAACTCAATGCTCATGCAAGCACAGTTCTTAATCAAAACCGAAACCTCTTTCATGGTATCTTGTAGCCTCGCCCCCAATTACATAGTCGTATTATCAAACACTTGAAAGGAATTCTCGAGCTTCCACCTTCACGACTACAATTTTCTAATTTTTCAGAGATTTATGAGCTTCTAAAGTGAAGCCCACACACCATTTTGATAAGGGGAAACCCTAACTCACTCCCTCACAAGCTCAGACACAAGATTGCGAAGAGGCGGGACTCAACACACATAGATTGTGCAACCATGGAAGCTATTCCACAGTGGAGCAAAATTGCTGGGTTTTTTTCTGTAAAAAGCAGACTTCTCTCTCTTACCCACGGCAATATGAGCTGATGTGTCAATTTTTGAGCCATTTTTCCACTTTGGACCAAAACTAGGCCATTTTCAGCTCATTTTTAAACCCAAAAATGTCATTTTTGATGCGAAAAATCCCAAACGGAGTCAGAAAAACCCCTAAATTTGTGTGATCACTCGCAAAAGCATAAAAAGAATAAATAAGCATCATTTTTCATCAATATACCATTTTGGGTCACTTTCCATGCAATCTTGCAACGGTGCCTGCTAGTTGCTATTTTTGGTAATTTTTGCCCGCAACGATATCTATAGGCAAGATGAGTGTGCCACCATGAAACACTTGGAATATGTACATTTCCAAACCAAATTATCAATATTATCAAGTGGAAAAGCACGCAAAGGCACCACATCCACAATAAGCACATAGTTCCCACCTGGATCATCAGGAAATCATACAAACTTTCTGTTATAAGAGCATAACCATATGATAATTAATGCATTCCCTGGATTGATAGGCATAAAGTTAGAGGGGTATGCATCAAGAACATCAAAGCATTTCCCTCTAACAAAAGGCATATAAGTACACCAACAAAGACCATAAGCACTATAATGTTCTTCTGGGTCACATGGTAACATAAGAAAGTCCCACGTATGCCACATACCATGAATTTCTAGTGAATTTGCAACACCACCTCTAGTATCCAAAATTTCAGCATAAAGGTAATGATATCATGATTCATCAGGGTATGACATATACTGCTTATTCTAGTGGTATGGGACACTAGAATAGGTAGTATGTGGATAACGGCAAGCATAAATTATGCTATTTAGTTTAATAATTTCTTTCTTTTATTATGACATGTTCCTAACACAGAATACTAATCACTATTTTTGAGAGTATTGTTTGCAGGTTTTTATCTTCGCAACTGAGACAGATGCTTTCCAACGGAGAGGTAATGGTGTGGAGCAGCGCTATTGTACAATAACTAGTAAAATTTAACAATGATCCATACAAAGAGGAGAAATAAAGGTAATGGTGTGGGGAGTGCTATTGTACAACAACTAGTAAAATATAACAATGATCCATACGAAGAGGAGAAAACCCAAAAAAATCTTCAAAATTTTATAAGTGCAATAATTTCAAGGCCCACGTATGAATGCTTGATATTGGATAATTGGAATTGTTGAACGGAATCACAGAGAAGATCATGTGGTATAGAACATTTCTTGTGTAATTTGACCTTCATGTCCCTGAAAAAAGGAAATACATTGGATAATAAATATGGGGAATGGGTGGACACTTGGAATAGTCATGAGTAGATATGGGACTTGTTTCAAAGTGGTATCAGCTCTACACATACAAGAGTAATCATACCAATTGTAGTTTGGAACTGTTGTTCTTATTGCACCTGTTTCATGCTAGGAATTGTCTTCTAAGGTGTGTTCTAGAACAGAGAAAAAAATATAATGAAATTCAATCCTATTATAGTTTAGAGAATCAGAAAATGACAATGCATGACAAAATAGATTGTCTTGTGATGGTTTTAAAACTTTACATCTCACCGTAAAACCCTAAACATTTCTTAATGTTATCCTTAGAGTCTTACATAAACATGAAGAAGTGGATTACTATGTGCATATTTTGAAGTAAGAAAGAGTCCTACAAAATTACCCTTACTTGAACCAGCCTTCTTTCGAGAAAGAAATTGACTTATCTTAAAATAATGAAGATAGACAACGATCAATCAACAATTTCTCAATCCACGATAAATCAAATTGGTGATATAAACTAAACAATCCCCGACATAATGGGATGTACAATTGATATATAGGAATTCCATTGAGTGTATTTTTTTATCTTGATAGTAGAAGTCCCCTCGAGAGATTCCATCCCAGAAGAGGATGAAACCCGACCAAAGTCTTTGAAGACAATTGTGGCTAAGGATCATCATCATTGACTTACATATGTTGAGAGTATTCCCCCACATGGATCCGCTTGATATAAGCAATTATACAAGCTAATTGTGAGGTGTGCATTACCCACAAAGTCTCGCTTGACAAGCGAACACCAACTCAGTCTATTGTTGTGTCGTGTTTTGAGACTGTCTCGAGGGCATACAATATGATTGCTAGTAGCATGACAAAGTTAGCGGCCCGGATGACATAAGGTAGCCACTACTACTCACAAGCTAAGCTATTAAGAGAGAGAAAAACAAAATGAAATGTTATAGTACGCGTCTTCAAAGTCCTATGGGACCAAACTCAAACAATCTTTATGGATTTAATACAATGTCGGGATACAAAATAAAATGTAATAAAGTAAAAAAATTTAAAGTCTTCACACCGAAATCATCGTTGTTGTCATCGTTGTCACTGCCCAAGGATGCTCGGTAGCGGCTTGTTGTTGCTGAGAAAGTATTGCGTCCGTCCTAGAAGAGCTTTTTCAATGTCCGTGTCTGTAGGCACTCGTCCAGGGGGAGAGAGAAATAGCCAGGGCAGCACGAGGAATGGGGGGCTCTTTTGTAGAGAGACGAAGAGAGTTTTGAGAGTTGATTGACCTTCATTTTCGGTAATATCTCATCAGCAACCTTAAGGAAAACACTACACTCAAGTGCCCGCTGTCTCTAGAAGCCCGGAACCGATGCACTGATGGCCCTTCAACTATTTTCCATGCATTCCTGGTGACAACATGGCTACATCTTTGAATGAAGGGAGTTCGATGCTGCAGGGCGGTCACCAAAAGGCTGAGTTCTGTGTGTAGTTACGCTATAGCTCAGAACGAAGGCCTCCATGTGAGTATTGTGTCTAGTGTGTGCGCTAGTTGTAGACGAAGGGGAGAGAAAGTGGTCGCTAGATGGGGAGAGGGGAGAGAGGGAATGCAAACCTCTGTAGGGGTGTCATCTTTGATGAGAGGGAGACCAGAGAGAGAGGTGGCTGGAGTGTGAGTGCCACACGTAGATTGGGAAGGTGCTTCTGCCCTGTGTCATGCAAGAACAAGAGAGAGAGAGAGAGAGAGAGAGAGAGAGTAGCGGCTCAAAAGTTTGCGGCATATAGAGCAGGTTGGTAGGGTGGTTTGTGGTTGACAACATAAGGCTATGCTATTTCTGCATGTGACGGAAAAAGAGAGATAAGGTTAGAAAGACGGGTTCTGTGTGGTTGGAAACGTCATGCACACAACAAAAAAAAGGCTGGGCGTGATGGGAAAGCAAACAAGAAGGTTGGCTGCATGCGAGGACCTACGAGGTGTAGAGTAGGGTAAACTAGCCCGCGCATGTAGAGTTGGAGAACTCCAGCTACATGTGAAGTGTAGAGGGAGAGAGAGAGAGAGAGAGAGTGTGTGTGTGTGTGAGAGAGAGAGGAGAGAGAGTCGGCATGCGTGAGAGTCAGTGAACGAGAGAGGAAAGGACAGTGGGGCAGCTTTGGTGCATGCCACAACAGCTGGTTAGTCAATACCTAATGATCAACCTACTTGAAGATTCTTGGCGCAACGACTGGTGCATGTTGGCAAGAATCAAATAATATTTCAGAGGAAAAATAAAATTAAATTTGGGAATGCCCTATCGGGTCGGGATGGCTTCACTGGTGCTGGTTCTACAGGGTGCAAACTGTCAGTAAGAAGTTCTCTGAGTCGTGGTCACTGAGTACTCTCCATGCATGGCTCTAGCATTAGTCGATCATGTCCAACACAACGCTGCGGATGACATTCAACCATTTGTGGTTATGAGTTTCTTGCCTTGTGCCGAATGAGTTGCTAGCGCCTACGGCGACTGCGGAAATCAAAACTCTCTACCCCTTGTTATCTTTCATTTCCCACTGCTCCGTGTTGTCTTCTTGCTTGCGCTCATGATCTGTGGCCTGCTTGAGTGCGCCCTCTTCATAGATGTCCCAATCTTTGTGATTGTTATTTCTTATTATTTTTTGAAACCTCTTGGGTTGTTGCTCGGCGCAGCCGTGAGGCAAAGTAAATCCAATTCCAGGGATAAATCTGTCAATGCCAAAATATCCAATATTAAAGTGGTGTCTTACGCAGGGTGAGTTCGTGGCACTATGTTGCTATGGTTGATACTCGCCACCATGGAATTTCATCAACACTGATTCAATCTTCTTTAATCTCAGCCTAAAAAGATGAGTTTGGTGCTAAACTCTCTCTCATCATAAGCATAGACTGCTCTCAAATTAATCTCTAGCCTTTTTTTCTCAATCGTTATCTCTCTTTGAAAGCTACAAATGGCTATCAAGGTCATCGTAATCTGTACACAAAAGCGTTCTTCAAGGTAGGTCTCATATCCTGAGATGGTAAAACTTTTTCTCCAAAAATATCAATTAACACTATATTTGCTATGTTTTTAGCCATCTTTATCTCTTCTTAAAGCCTTAACTAGGTCTCAATTCATTCTCTAAACTACATTATAAAAGAAGGACCATCATTTGGCCTTGATCTGTGTCTAGATTTAAATTTGTTACAATAGTTTTAAGAATGCCTCTTGAAATCAACACTAATTACAATCTTTTTAGTCACTTTCAATTGGTACATTGCTCTATCATGCTAGATAAGAAATAATAAAATCCAAGGAAAGAATAGAAAAAGTACTTAGATCTAGCTCTTAGAGCTTTCCATAGATTTACTTGCTTCTGTAGGAATGCAGACAAAGCTCTGATACCATTGCTACAACGGAATGCGTGGTTGCCCTACAAAATACTCAGAATAGCACAATACATACCATAAAACGGTAAATCGGCATACCTGAATCATCGCACATGCATAGGCCAGTCATAAATGGTTGGAGCTCATAAAGACCACTTGAATAATACATGAAATATATTTGCATATGTGTAGACCTAGCTCGGTCGAGTCTTTTCCACCTGTCAGGTGCAATAATTAATAAAAATATCAATTCCATTACACAGTGGATCCTCATCACATGTGGTATGCATATAGGCCATATTTTCTTCACACTTTTCCTCTATCATCACACCTTCTTTTAAGTACCTTTGTACTTCACTGTCACAAATATCATCATGCTTCACAAAGATAGAAGTCAACTCTTTTTCCATTTCATCATCGTAACCCTTCCACTCATTGGTAGGAGTGGGTGGTTGCATATCAAATTGCACCCCCTCCAAACAACAGCCTACAACTTTGAAATACATCTCATCCACCCATCCACAAGCATATGTATCACATTGAAGAGATTGGCATCACAAAAAGTATTATCTTCATTTGAAGATTTGTGAACCTCTTTGAAGCATGAACCGACTTCCAAATCACAATACTCTATGTCATCCTAAGTCATATCGTTTTGCATTTTTACATGTCCTTGGCTAATTCCATGCTCTACCACATGCTTTACAACATACTTATCATCCTTTTCTTCACAACAAGAAAATTTTTGCATAACCAATTCACCAAAAGCACTGTAAGCATCACAAAAAGGAATCCCTTCCACTGAATCCCCAATAGAAATGGAGCTCACATATGAATCTTTTGTAGATTGAGTGCCATCCATAGTATCTTTGACCATATACCTATGAGAAAATCCATAGAATCACAATTCTCATGTACCAAAACTGAACACCAAGTTTTGCATAAATAGCTTTGACTACATCCTCATCTTTTGCATGTAACAATGTTTTGTGTCCTGTTGAAGGCATTCATCTATTATAGATTCCAGTTTTTCATGAATTTGATTGCGATTAATTGTGTAGCATGGTACTTGTATCAATTTGTTACTTTCAACATCTTGCAAAACATCTACTTTTGTAGAAGCAATGCAGTCCATTTCCCACTTCATAAAGCCCAAGGCTTCTTGACAATGTAAAAGCATTTGAAAAAGCATCCCAGTTGTCTCCACATTCCTTTGCACTCTCTTGTACTTGTTGATAGAAATTTGGAGCTACTAACTCTTGAAAGGACAGAATCATTAATTGTTCAGGAACCCCTTGAGCCTTCATCTCCATTGCATAGCAGTCAAGAAATCCTCTTGGGTCATAACCCTCAAAGACATTACATTTCTCATACACTGCACTCAATGCAATCCCCATTGCTTCTTCCATCTACATCCCTTTGGTAAGCTGAATTTTGTTTCACTCTATATCTAATATCCTTGCTAGAATCACATCATGTACACTCAAATTTATATCATCACCAATCCTCACCCCAGCTGCTTCGCATAGGGTTCACAAGAAATGTCGGAATGTGTGCGGTCTAGCTGGGAAGGTGCAAAACCTTTGGCTGTGAGAGTTCGTAATGAGAGTCACAAACACTTTGTGAAAAAGAGTTTTTGGAGAATCACCAACCCTCTTTCTAAAGGTGACAAAAAATCTAAGAGCGTTCGTGACAGCAAAGTCACAAACCCTCTTTCCTATCGTGCTTGGAGTCTGCTTGTTTTTGTAGTCGAGATTATGATGAGAGGATTACCAAATCACATTCAATTTCACTTTAAAAGACCATTTAGCAAACACTAAAGTTTTAGCCATGATACCTCAATGCTCATACAAGCACAATTCTCAATCAAAACACAAACCTCTTTTATGGTATCATGTAGCCTCGCCCCTAATTACATAGTCGTAACATCAAACAGTTGAAAGAAATTCTCGAGCTTTCACCTTCACGATGACAATTTTCTAAATTTTGAGAGGTTTATGAGCTTCTAAAGTGAAGCCCACACACCATTTTGATAAGGGAAAACCCTAATTCACTCCCTCACAAGCTCAGATACAAGATTGCGAAGAGGCGGGACTGCAGCACACATAGATTGGGCAACCATGGAAGCTATTCCACAATAGAGAAAAAAAATTGGTTTTTTTTTCTGTAAAAATCAGCCCTCTCTCTCTCTCTCTTACCCACGGAAATATGAGCTGATGTTTGTGCCATTTAACCACTTTGGACCAAAACTAGGCCATTTTCAGCTCATTTTTTACACAAAAAATGCCATTTTTGATGCGAAAAATCCCAAACGGAGTCAGAAAATCCTTGAATTTGTGGGATCACTCGCATAAGCATAAAAATCATAGACAATCATGGTTTTTCATCAATATACCATTTTGGGTCACTTTCCATGCAATTCTACAACGACGTACGTTAGCTGCTATTTTTGGCAGTTTTTGCCCGTATCAGTCTTTATAGGCGAAATGAGTGTGCGCCATGAAACACTTAAAATATTTACATTGCCAAACCAAATTATCAATATTATCAAGTGAAAAAGCACGCAAAGGAGCCACATCCAAGGCCACGACCCCCCGGATAGGCATGTACATGATAGCGACCGGAGTAGTCACTTCAACATATACCACAATATGTACATGATTACTTTTCTTTCCATGCATCGAGAAGTTTGAAAAGTGAGGTGAATGTTTCTACTTTGCACATGTACGTGCCACGACACGACATCGCAGGCGTAGCCAACAAGAGCCTCTCTCTCTCTCTCTGTCTCTCTCTCTCTCTCTCTCTCTCTCTCGCTCTATGTACACATAGACTTCCACACACACACACACACTCCCTCTCTCCCCAACTTGCTCGCCTTCTCCCTCCCCTCGCTCGCTCACACTCACTCTCTCCCTCCTTTCTGTAACCGGGACCAGCGCATGAATCTTTGCTCTCTCTCTCTCTCTATACACACACACACACACACACCCAATCCTACATCTACACCCACACACACACACACACACACACACACACACACAGACCCACCCATTCTCTGTAAGCCTGCACATAAGCAACCCTCTAACCAAGTGGATATGGAGTTAATTTTATTTGCTTTTTTTATTAGAGATAGGGTGACATAATAACAAGTAAGAGCATCCACTGTCACTTACCTTCCACCCTATGGACTAACTTGACTGTTTGTTGTTGGTGATGGTGGCAGGTAACTGGATTCTCTTTTCTCTACCTCTTATGCATCTGGGAAAGCAAGTCTCCATTTCTCCATAACAGTTGTAATTTCTAATTATCTCTTGAGATAACTTTACCTCCATCTGGATGAGAATAAAGCTTTGGTTTGTTGTATTGTTTTGTTCATTTAAAGAAAGCATGATTTAATGGCTTTTCAATATCCTACTCTCTCGTTCCCATACCCACATACCCTCGATACTTACATAAACACTTTCACATACACACACACACAACCCATAGCACATACACACCCACACACGCATGTACGCACTCACAAAAATATGCACTCATATAAACGAGCACGCACACCTACACGTGCGTACATAAACACACATCACACGCATGCCATAGGCCCGGGGGATTCACCATGGAAAACTTACCGCACCACGTAAGTGCAGGGGAGGGGGGTTTTTTTACAAGTTACATAAGCGTATAAGTTAGGGGTAGGCCCCCAATAATTTATCTCCCAAGCTTAAAAATAAGGGAGGGGGTATCATATTTAGGGGGGGGGGAGGGAAAAATGAGAGGAAGTTTTTGTGTTTCAAAATCATGGCTTCCCAAAAGAGTCTTCCCTCAAACTTGTGAGTCAATAGCTACAAAGATACATGCAAGAACTACAGTGCTTTGTATCAATTGCTTGTTTTGTGATTATAATTCATTTGTTGAGGGAGGAAAGCCATAAAGAGCTTGTACAGATGCAAATTTACACGGAGAACCTAACACAACTTTATAACCATGTTTTTTAAGTAATTTAGATGGGTCCAAACTAGACAAGTAGCTAGAGTGCAAACTGAACGGACACATAGTTTGAAAGTCAAACTAAGACACATTGATGGTACATCTAGTTATCAATGGAAGTGGTTCCTTTGTATGTTGCCAATCACTATGCTACATGCTATTTGACTACGGTTTTACTCAACTAGATCATGTGAGACCTAAATCTTATATGTAAGATAGGGGTATGATAGTTTTCTCAATTGATTATCGTATAAGCGTAGAAAGGGGAGTCATATTCCCCAATATGAATCGTATATAGGGGTTTTATCAAAGTTGTCCGCTCGCAGGTGGCGTCTCATTTTGTATATAGAGTGAATCCCCCGGGGCCATAGGCACCCACAAAAGGTTTAAAAATGAAGGAATCAACATCAATGCCCAAAGAAGAAGGACAACCAAGTCACGCAGTGGAAACCTACAATCAAGACGTGACGCCGAGGGCATGCCCCGGCCGGCCCTGAAACTGGCGAATGCGCTACGCCAATGCACCAGCGAGGGTCGCCATTCGCCGGTATCTTGTCCAGGATGCATCTCTGCAGTAACATCCATAGGTTATTATTATTTCCCACTTTCAAGAGAAAATCTTGTATAAAAATTATAAATTGCCACCTCTCTCTAGGTGATGGTCACAAAGGCCCACTTAGAAGATATCATTTTTATAATTCTCCTAAGACAAAGCAAGGATCAACCATCTGGGACCCAACTCCTTGCTTTGTCTTTCTCGATTAGGGCCCTAACCTAATTAGATTATCCTAAACCTAATGCAGACTTCACCTATAAAAAGGCATTGAGAGGTCACTATCAAGGATTGGCAACACTTGCATCAAGAGAGAGGGGATTTTGGAGCAGCATTTTGGGAAGTTAACACTATGAGAAGGAAGCCATGTCCACACCCTGACTCCAAGGGTTGCCACACATACACGAGAGTGGAATCTTTGTGCTTATGAAATCACCTCTAGAGAACGCACTATTAGGTTCACTATCTCTCTCTATCTCTCTATCTCTCTCTATCTCTCTATCTCGCTCTATCACCATGGTTTCCATCTCATCGCAAATAAGGTTTTTGTAAATATTGCACTGAATCACTTTTCCCTCAAATCTCGAGGGGTTTTCATCACCCTGCGTCGCTCTCTCTCTCTCTCTCTCTCTCTCTCTCTCAAAATGTGCAAAGTTTTTGCTATTTCAAATCACTGTTGTCCGCATCCTAGCCGCTCATGGCTAGGTGGTGTCCCCTATTCATTTCACCGTGGCCAGCTCGACGTGCATCGGCTCGTGGCGTTTGAGGCCGTTGGGGTTTGTGTCGCACTTTGCACTCGTCAATACAATAGGGGTACTCCAGTCATGCAATATCACCAAAGGTGTCTCAAACAGGAGCACACCCAGCTCAAAAAAAACCTCACGCTGGTCCCTCCAATAGGTTGTTCATACTCAAGACTCTAGTCATAGTCTCAAAAAGAGCTCTTGTGAAATGAAACCTCGGAGGCGGTTGGGGAACTGTCAAGACTAGCCAAATATGGCACCACAAAAGTTGTGCATAGATAGTATCCACAACATAACGTACATAGAGTCGATTAAAAAACAAATTTCCTACTAAGATCATGCTTTCAAAATAGCTAACAGCATAACCGTGACTTGTATGCATAGTCTCTGTGAAAATGACATGTAAAACTACAAAGATGCCACCTATATGGTCGTAGATGATATCTACGCCTCAACCAAAAAGTGACCGTCGACCAGTCTCCAACCTGTACACCACCTATAATGCCGCTCTTGAAAACTCTACCACCAAGTTAGCAAAGTGCTTGGGAAATGCGTCTCGCAAGAGACTGTGAGGTTGTGAGTGCACTCTTTGACGTACACTCACTGGAGCGTATTGGAGTCGATGGTAGGTGTGTGTATCAGGAACATATAGATTGGTCTATGTGTCATCAGGAATGTGTGTGTACGTCTCAAGATGCCAAGAAGATTGTCATCGTCGATGTCGGACGTCACTCCTTTGAACAAAGCACCTCACCCGAGCATGCTGCTATCGAGGCCGTCCACAGAAATGCCCGTCCATGGGAATCACTGGAATGTTGATAAGTCATCTATGTCAAAGATCGTTGATGATAAGCAGCGGGCATGTGATGCCGGGGAAAAATTGCCTCCAGTATGACAAGGGTGTGAGGGCTAGGTGAGCATCACGCTTACTCCCTTGAGCACTAGCTTGGCTTTCACAACTTTTGGGTGTATGTCCCTACAGCCGCAATGGGCCTTAGCTATTGTTCGGATGCTTGACTCAATCACACACAAGCTTGAATCCTTGCTCATTGTGTTCTGTGATGGGAAAATCGGCCACAATGGTTGTGGGAAAGTCAGCTTAGGAAATGCTTTAGTTTAGAAGAAGAAAAAAGTGTTCTTCTGACTACACTCACAGAAAATTGAGACCTACAGTCAAAATTGAATGCCTGGAAATAGAAAAAAAACTGGTCGAATTTCTCTGTCTGATGAGCATTATCCATTCGGCTTTGCTTGACCCAATCGTGGGCGTGTGTGTAGCTAGCGCGCGCACACACACACACACACTCTCTTTTTTCTCCCTCTTGTTGAATTCATTGTTGCCCAAATGCCAACACCGACTCTCTCATATTACATGCTCTCTATTGGCCTTGGGTTTTGAAAACCCCGATTCTGATGCTACGCCCAAACTGGTGTTTAGTTCGATGCTATTACCAGTCCTCCAGTTGTGTATGCCTTGAAAAAAAGTTTGCTGTTCTTCCCTCTCTCTGTTTCATCGATCTGCCATGCCCATGGGACCCCCCCTCCCCCCCCCCCCCCCCCCACCTTCCTAGATTAATTTTCATCCAAACTTTTAAAGAAGCATCTTTTGTGATTCCTATAAAAGCTAATGAAAAACAACGTTTTGGGGACCTACTTGCTACGTTAAAGCATCGGGCTTGATGTGGCTTACCTATACATGCTCTACACGCTCAACAGAGATTGGATTATGGTCGGTTTATTTGCCGAATTAGGCTTCTATTGGTTGATGTGTGTGTGTGGATCTCTTCTCCACCGCCTTGGGGCTGAAAAATTGATAGCCGATTATTCTCAGCTTCGATTGTTCCTTACTTAGCATTTTCTATAGTAAAATTTGTTCCTGATCATCCTGACCTCCTCAAGTCGAAATTATGCTTCTACACATTGCTAAAAAAGTGAGATCGATTGTTGCCTGCACACTAAGGCTTCAGCTCTCCAAGAAGCCCTCGTGCACGTGTCGGGGATGTCGATGCAATGGCAATTGTGCGTGCTCTAATATCAACTGTGGGGTTGTGTATGGCCGCCCAATTTAGTGTGGATGCTTGCTGCGTACATGCATTTGTGTGTGTTAGCATTCAAGGAGAAAGGAGTATGTGAGGGGGAATTGGGGAAGAAGGAGATGGTACAATGTGTAGGTTAGTGGAGCAAAAAGTGAGAGAGCCAGTCAACTCTCATTTTCTCTCCCTATATATATCATAAGGAGAAAATAGAATTAGAGGGTGTTCCCATGACCACCTAGCTTACACCCCAACATCTCCTCATGAGAATGTTGTTTTTCCTCTTATCTACAACATTTTTGTTGAGGTGTTTACAAAACTACCAATTTTTACCCTCGTACGGTTGAAATGCATTAAATCTTTAGAGACATACCTCTTCCCTCCATCAGAACGAAGGGTCCCCATGTCACATCCTGACACATTTTCAACCATACACCTTTGAAGCACAAGAACACTTGAAACTTCCTCTTCAAAGGAAAAACCTATGCATGCCTGCAATAATCATCAATGAAACTCATGATTTACAGGTAATTACCCAAAAATGGAGTGTTCATTGGACCACAAACATCACTACGCACAACAAGTACTCTAACCAAACCATCTTTGGGAAAGGATTTACGTTGCATTTTTACCCAACATATTGCGCTCACAAACATGCTTTGTAGGTTCCTGTAAGATGGAAAAGATGACAACATTTTATATCCCCCCCCCTTTTCTCTCTCTCTCTCTCTCTCTATGTATATATATATATATATATATATATATATATATATATATATATATATATATATATGTGTGTGTGTGTGTGTGTGTGTGTGTGTGTGTGTGTGCACGCACGCACATCACACTCTCTCTTTCACTACCAATGCTCCCTGCTACGTTCGGAATTGTCGTACTTGCCTTCGTCAAATCTCTTGAGGCTTATAAATAACTAAGCCTCAGGTGACCATGCCCTTATAGAGAATTTATAAACTAGGGGGCTTGAAAAAGGAAACCGAGTGCATGCAACCTTGTCTCACTTGCGGTAGGTTCCCATGGAGACTTTGGGAAGATAGTAGAGCACTATAGATTTGGCCTTTTCAATTGTTTCAAAATCCTGAGCTTCTCTAATCCTTCCGTTTTTATTTATTTGGGAACTAGTGACATGTCTCAGATTAAAAAGAAGAAGAAAAGATCTCAATCTCCCTGCCCCCCCCCCCCCCCCCCCCCCCCAACATCACGATGACACATGGCATCCTTGCCTCTCCGTCCTCCGCGTGCCATCTCCTCCTTCGTCTATGGTCAAGCGAGGCTTGGTTATCAGTTCTTTGAACAAATAACTACGCCTCATTCTTGGTCACATGGAAGAAGGAGCATTACATGAATAACTATGCCTATCCATTGTTACTGCTGATTTTGGCCTAGATGTGAGGGTGAAGGCATTGTTGGGAGGATGAATGAATAATTCAGCCTCGTGTGACCATGCAAGAGGCTCAATTATTCATTCCATGCTCTATTTGAGCACATTTGGCATAGTAATCTATAATTGATAACTAAGCCTTAAATGACCATTCCCTCATTTGCCCTTAAAAAGATATGGAGCATCTTCTTAGCTTCTCCCTAATGAAACCAGTTAATAAAGCCAATATATGTTTCCCCAATTTTGGAACCACGTCGATTATTGGGTATCTTGGGAGATGCTCTGGATGCATCAGAAGCGAAAAAGGGCGCAGCAGAGATAGAGAGAGAGAGGAATCTCCTGTCGAGCAGGCACATGGAAAGAGAGAGAGAGAGAGAGAGAGAGAGAGAGAGAGAGAGAGAGAGAGAGGAATCTACTGTCAAGCAGGCACGTGGAAAGAGGAAGGGAGAGAGAGAGAGAGAGAAATCTGACTTCGGAGGTGCCTCAATCGTGTGAGGGTAGAGCGGGAGAGGGCTTGCCTAAGCTCGTCTGAGCCAGTGTTTCAGTACAGGAGGCTGTGGCGATAGCTCCGGATGTAGCGCAGAGGCCAGAGCGACAGAGGCTACGAGAGCTCTCGTCTGAGCTTCTGTGAACGCACGTGCAATGTGTGCAGGTGCAAGAGGGCGTGGCGATGTGCGCAAGGCGTGGCGATGGGTGCGCAGGTAGGGCAGAGGGGAGAGCGTGCCGCGTAGAGAGATGGAAAAGAGAGGAGAGAGATTGGATCTCCGTAGATTCCAGTTAATGGGCTTACAGACCCAGTATGCAGGCATTTTCATTTGAGTGGATACTCAACTACCTCAACGGTGAAACACCTTTTTCTTCCATTATGAAAAGTTGAAACCACTAGCATTATAGGCCTACGGCCAACATATCTTAGTTGGTATTCTAGCTTTACACAACTGATTTTCAATGCTTTGCATCCAAAGAAATTCCTAGTCTATTTATTATCACTCTAGAAAGGCAGTAGAGAGAGAGAGATATTCTACATCCTTTTTGGCCTACAAGGTAAATCGGTGTAAATGGGTGTATGTCTTTACTGAACCATAATTTCATGTCACAGTGATGACCACATTGCACTTGATTGTGTGTGTGTGTGTGTGTGTCTGTGTGTGAGAGAGAGAGAGAGAGAGAGAGAGAGAGAGATTGATTGAGATTAGCGAGAAGTCTACAAAAGTAAAAACAAGTCCATAATCCGAGGATCAAAACTGCCAAACTAAGTAGGCTCCTTGGCTTATTTGTAAAAAAACAATGACCTAAATGTACTACAATGCACACGACATAGGTCAATTTTCTGAAGGGGGTGCTTCATATTTTATTTTTGATGCTAAATTTGGCATAGCATGTATTTTTTAAAGCTTAAAATAGGTGCCTGACAAGCCTAGCTCTCTCTCTCTCTCTCCCCCCCCCCCCCCCCCCCCCCCTCTCTCTCTCTCTCTTTTGAGAAAATCTTTGTTTCTATATTATCTTCTCATATATTTTAAATTGTCTTCTACAATCTCTAAATGTACTCGTGCATATGCCTTTGGATGAGTTTAGGCAATGCCGATAATCTTCAAGAACTCTATCTTTTAGCCGAGTCTATGGCAAAGTGTATTCGAAAGTAGATTTATAAAAAATTTGATGAGCTTCTAGCATTCCAAATAAACACCAACATCCAAATTCAAACATGCATCAAAGAAGTCTGCAGGCAACTTTTCTTAGACTCAACCAAGCCAAGCACCATCAAAAGTTTAGTGAACTTTACATTCCAATGCAACGTACACATATCTTGCACAACTTGCCACCAAGATTTTACAAGACTATGAATAAGGGGTGGCATTGTTTCCATTCTGCTACATCTGATACATTCGCCTTGCATTATATTTTTTCAAAGTATCACTCCACCAATGGGCATGGCTTTCGTAAGCACCTCCATAAGAGCCAGTAGGAACAATGAGAGGTCCACACCTGTTGAAATCTATGCACCCACCTATTCTTGTCCAGGGAGATATCCCATATCGGGTTGCATCTAAGCTGAATGGAACCCTCAGGTTGAAGCATCTAGTAGAACATTTTGCTGGATAGGTTCCACAAATTGACTGAGTGGTTTAACATTTCCATATCTTTGAGTCTTTGGGAGGAGTCTAGATTACATGGTAGAGGTAGATTGAAAACACAAGCACATAAATGACCCCACGGCGCTTTGAGTCCATTGTCTAATCTGAACCTTCTCCTCGCAATAAAAAAGGCACCAAACGGTTGTTGGAGTCCATATTTGTTCAATTGAGCTAAGCCCCCTTTAAACAGGGTCAAAGACTTATTCCCCAATAAAAGTCCAGGTAGTTTTGTAACTTAAAACTCCAAAATCATGGTTCTTTCCCTAGATAATTCCTTGTGTATTAGATTCAACCATCCCGTACTAGGTTAGAGCAAAAGATTTTCGAGGATTTAACAAACCTATTCCTTGTTGTTCCACACAGTTTGAGTGAGGTTGTAGATAAAAGTTTATCCCAAGGTTTTGAGTCCCAAGTGCCATGATAGTACACTGTTGCTTTTTCAATCAACCACCACAACAGTCTAGTCCAGATGGAAGCATATGTTTGATGAGAGTGGCTTGTCAAGGCAACATATGATTTCTCAAGTTTAAAATCCCCAATCCACACATGTGTACAAACCTTGCAACATATTCCCAAGCAATCCAATATTTACTACATGACCCCCACACGAATTCCAAAAATCAAGATCTAAATTTATCGAAGGCTTTATCTGGCAAATCCAAAAGAGTAAGGATGTACAATAGATAGGCAATTAACCATAATTGATTTCAAAATTCACACTCTCAGATCTCCATGTCCATCTCCAGTTGCACGTGCACCTCCATGTCCATCTCCAGCTACAATGGCTATGCAAGACATCACCAACAAGCCTTCGAAGTTCAGATTACATGTCGATTTAGAGAAGTAGTATTCAACTTTGTGAACCAATTGAGACACTGGGTATATTTTGATGGACATAATACAATTGCAATGGAGGAAATCCATTGACCCTTTGGACAAATGGTGCAATTTACCCCCTTGATCCTCAGTCATTTGCAGATATCTCCACCAATCCGCAACATCACACAACTCTTATGATTTTTGGGTGACGTCTACCATGGGCTGTTAGGCTATTGCTAGAGGATTTACACTTTAGGCCTATTCAATTTGAGAATAGCGGAATTTAATGAGAGTACTTTCAAGAAATGATTTTGTGAGCATAGCGGGTAGACATAATTGAAGATAGCAACATAATCATAGAAATTAGTTAACTTGGCATAGACAATACTTTTGCAAGAGAGAGAGTTTAGAGAACATGACAACAATTGAGGACTGGATTTATGTGGAGCCGGTCCCCCCTCCAATAGGCATTTGTATTATGATTTCTCCCATAAAGAGAGACTTGTTACAATACAGTCTTTGTGTTCCTTGTGACCTAGGTGATGCCATGAAGATGGAAGGCTTCATGCACCACAAACATAACATAAACTTGAAGAAAGCTTTAACTATCCCAAGCCTCAGTCCCAAGACCTCAAACACCTTCGAAGGTGGAGAGAGCTAGCAGGGAATGAGGGTAGGGAAGAGGAAGAAGAAACATTTCGTAGGAGAAAGAATTAGTTCCTCACTTATCATACTCTTGTTGCTAGCATACATAATAGCATAGTAATGAAGAAGAAGGATATGGCAAGCTTAAGCATTGAAGCATGGCTCTTGGTTGGATTTGCACTCCATAGCCAAGAGTGTTGGTGTAGGCTCTCAACCTCTACTTGCTTGGAGAGGGAGCTCTTGCACTTTGCATATCACACAATGAGAGTGCTTGTGAGTGTGTGTGGGTGAGTATACCCCCTAGGCACCCCCCTAGCTTGCTTGGGTCGACCCCCCCTTGTATCTCATGCCTGAAGCTCATTGGACCCCTCCAGACCTAGCCAATCACAAGCAAGAGCCATTACAAGCAACATGGGTAGCCTTGGGACAAGTGTCCCCCTTTCCCCTTTGAGAGAGAGGACTTGATAAATGCTAAAACAATTAGATAATTCATGTAATTTATCATTGGACCCCTTTGAAGCCTAGCCAATAGGCTTCAAGCAACACATGAAGGTAACATGGGTAGGGGCCTGACACGTGTCCTTGCTGCCTCTTCAAGTTGGGCTTGCCTTGTGTGTGTGAGTGGGTGTTCTCTCTCTAGCCCCTAGGAAAAGGGCTCGCCCCCCCTCTTGTAGGAATTCTTTTGACTTTTAGGTGATCAAGCACCTTACTCACCAAGCATGACAAAGCACTTGAACTAGGGGGTGTTCCCACAAGCATCTCAGGCAAGCTTCTCAAGGCACCTCAAGTACTTTAATCATGCAGCAAGTCAAGCACCTCAAGCATGGAGCCAGTCAAGCACCTCAAGCATCTTAATCAAGCACCTCAAGCATGAAAAACACCTCAAGCATGACAAGCACCTCGAGCTTGGGCCGGGTTCCCACCTCAAGCTCAGCCCTAGCTTACTTAAGGTCAAAGGACTTTTACACACATTTATTGGAGGTCTTCAATGAAGCTAACCCTAAGGTCTTATGCTCCATTGGTTAGCCTTGCTCTTTGATAGACCATCTCCCTTTTGGGCCCCTTTACCATTGGCCCCGTGTTGAGATAGATCTATAAGCACATACCTATATCTTAACACTTGTTCCCGTTTATTCTCCCACATTAAGTGATCAATTTAATATGAGAAAATCATTTGGGTTAGTTAGATATTAGATTTTATGATATTACCTCTCTCTTGAAATCATAGTCGTCCTCGACTATGAGGTAGAAAAGATAAAGTCTTAGTCATTAGTCAATCGTACTTAGCGGGTAAAGGATCCCTTTTTTCCCTATGACATCTTTCCAAGATGGATGACTAATCCATTTGGTGCTTGGGAGACATAGCTGCCGCAAGCATGTCTGCTCTTTAGTCCATTTTATTCTCCCAAAGTAGAGTGACAAATTCTACTTGGTGTTTGAGAGACGTCGTCATCACAAACATCATTCTAAGCATGCATACTAGTTAAATTTTGTGCACAATTAAAAAGAGGACTAGTCATATAAGACAAAAACATGAGTTATTTAAAAGAAATTTGTACATTTGCTTACTCTAATGTAGCATTGTAAGCATTGACAAGGTTCATACTATCCTTAAGTTGTACTCCTTGCATCCATTTAGCATCTTCAAAAGGATAATTTTTGAACTTAATAAGATACCGTCGGATAATCTTACCATGTCGTAGTACCTTGTCTTCATGCCGAAGAATAGCTTCGGGTTGTAGTACCTCTTCTTGGTCTTCAACTTCGGGAGGGTCTTCAATAATTGGTTCAATTGGTGGCTCTCCTTTGTAGGGCTTAAGTAAGCTTACATGAAAGGCATTGTGTATAAGCCAATGGTTAGGCAACTTGAGTTGATAAGCCGTCTCATTGATAGGCTTCAAGATTTGGAAAGGACCATAGTATCTTTTTGCTAGTTTAGCATAATACTTTTGATGGCCCGTAGGATTTTTGCCCGTCGTTTGCCTTAATCGAGCCTTAGGAAACTTGAGTAAGACCCAATCATTTTCTTTGAACATTAAGGCTCTTCTGTGCTTATCAGCAACAGCTTTTTGCCTTTGTTGAGAGATGGCTATAGCCTCCCTAATCTTTTGAAAAGATTCTTGTAGGTCACAGCTATACTCATCGGCGGCGAAGATCTTCCCATGTACTTTCAGTAGCAAGGGACTTTTAGGTCTTCCTTCTATGATCTCGAAAGGTGCTTTGCCCGTAGAAGTATGTACAGTATTATTGTAGGCATACTCTACTAGCGGTAAATACTTTTCCATTGTGAGCGTTGATCTACTTCGGTAACATAAGTCTTGAGTAGATCGAGTATCGTAAGATTGGCTATCTCACTTTGGCCATCCGTTTGTGGGTGATAGGCCGAAGAGAAATTCAATCTTGTTCCTAGATTTTCAAAGAGACCTTTCCAGAAATTACTGGTCATTCTAGGATCTCTATCTGACACGATGGATGTGGGTAATCCATGGTGTTTGAAAATCTGAGATATGAAGAGAGTTGCCATTTGATGTGCCTTAATAGTCTTTTTGACAGGAATAAAATGTGCTTGCTTGCTAAACCTGTCGACTATTGTCCATATTCCTGTATTCCCATGGATAGACTTGGGTAATCCAAAGATGAAATCCATGGATATACTTTCCCATGGTGAATTTGGAATAGGCAATGGCTGGAATAATCCAGGTTGCTTCCCTCTATCATACTTGGTCTTTTGGCATATTACACATTTTGAAACATACTCTTGTATGTCCACTTTCATGGTAGGCCAATAGAAATACGTCTCTACTCCTCGGAGAGTAGGTTGAATACCTCTATGCCCTGCATATGGAGGAGCATGGGATTCATACATTACCTTCTCACGAAGGGAATGGGTAACACATAGCCTATTGCCGTGAAGAAGATAACCATCCTGCAAGGTGAATGGTTCCTCTTTCTTCCCCAAAGCAAGGGCTGACATTATGTCTCTAAAGTCAGGGTTAGTAGCATACTCATCTATCATAGAGGATAGATCATTGTGAGTAGCTATAGACACCGCATTAACTTTTGGTCGTCGTGAAAGTGCATCGGCAACTTGATTGTGCTTACCAGCTATGTGAGCAATATGAAAATTAAATCGTGAAAGAAAATTTGCCCACCTCATTTGTTTGTCGGAAAGCTTGGTTTGTGTCATGAAATACTTGAGACTTTGGTGGTCGGTTCGTAGGATAAATGGAGTCCCCAATAGGTAGTGCGTCCATGTGTCTAGGGCATGTAGAACAGCTAAAAGCTCTTTCTCATAAATTCCCAAGACTCGTTCATCACCATTGAGCCTTCGGCTCTCATATGCTATGGCATGCCCTTCTTGAAGCAAAACCGCTCCAAGGCAATCACCACAAGCATCACATTGGACCTCAAAGGGCTTTGAGAGATCCGGAAGCACGAGGACTGGTTGGGAAGTAAGCTTCTCTTTGAGAGAATTTTGCTATGAAGCGTCTATAGTATGCACACATGCCAATAAAGCTTCTTAGCTTATATAGATTACTTGGGTTAGGCCATGATTTTATTACCTCTAACTTTGATGGATCCATACGAATACCATCGTGAGAGATAATATGGCCTAGATATTGAATCTCTTGAAGGAAGAATTCACTTTTCTTTTGGTTGAGAAAAAGTTTGTTCTCCCTCAAGGCTTGAAAAATCACTTGGAGATGTTGCTTATGTTCCTCCAAAGACTTGGAGTAGATGATGATATCATCGAAGAACACTCCAGTGAATTTTCGATATGGTCTAAAAATTTTCTCCATCAAACGATTGAACGTAGCTGGTGCATTAGTCAAGCCAAAAGGCATGACTAGATATTCATAAAGACCAAATGTTGTGCGAAACGCGGTCTTTAAGATATCCTCATCCACTATCCTTATTTGATGATAGCCACTCTTAAGGTCAATCCTACTGAAGTAGGTAGAGCCTTGTAGCTTATCAAACAGATCTTCTACCCGAGGTACGGGAAATCTGTTTTTGATAGTGATATGGTTTAGTGCTCGATAGTCCACACACATACGGTATGTACCATCTTTCTTTTGCACTAAAAGGACTGGAGAACAAAAGGGAGAGGAACTAGGCCTCACCATCCCTTTGTCTACCAGCTCTTGTACTTGCCTCATGATCTCCTCTTGTTGAGCTTGTGAGACTCGATAAGGAGGTTTGTTAGGCGGTGAGCTTCCTGGAAGGAGCTCAATACGATGGTCATCATCCCCTCGTTTTGGAGGTAGGTCCATAGGGATATCATCGATGAACACATCTTGGAATCCTTTTAGAAAAGTAGACAAGTCTAACTCTTCTTGATTCCTATCATTTTCATTTGATGAAACATTATTAGCTTTTAGAGACTCTTTGACATAAATCATGTACGCAGAAACTGAGCTCTTCATTGATTTATCAAAAGAAAGAGGATTTACAAGTGGAATAGTGCGACCACGCTCACTAGCATCTACATACATGTTCTTTCCCCTGTAGGTGAAGTAAATTCTCCTTTCAGGGAACTTCATGTTGGCAACCATGCGATCAAACCATGGTGCCCCTAGGATAACATCCTGATGTTGGAGGGGAGAGATGAAGAAGTCTTCTTTGCCGACATAGCTTTGGACATGAAGCCTCAACTTCCCAATCAAGGGAGTAACAGAGGCTTGTTGTCCCTTGAAAGCTGCATCAGCTGTTACTATATCTCCCATCTCAAAAGCTTGAATGCCCAACTTGGTGGCCAACTCTATTGATATGAAGTTGAGAGTAGAGCCAGGGTCAAACAAGATGAAGGCATCATGCTCTCATACCTTTCCCCAAGCATAGGAGAGTGATGATCCTTTGCAATGAGCATCCTCTTTTAGAGCTTCGATGGTGGAAGCCCTAGGAGTCTCATTGCGAGTATTCTTCTTGGGGCAAGAACGATAGCCATGTCCTTGATCCCCACACTTGAAACACTTATGGTCCTTGCGAAAAGCTTCAAGCTCTTCATAAGAGAGTTTGTTTTTACCTTTGTAAACTCCCTTCTCCTTGGACCGATTGTTGTTGTTGTTGTTGGAAGTGCCTTGGGAATTATTTTGAGCATTGGATTTCCCCTTTGCATCATTTTTATCTTTGTTTTCCATGGGCTTGACATTACGTCTAGCCCCTTGATGGAAATTGATGCGTGAAGCAACCATGGTGTGGTGGATTACTTCGGTAATAGTACCGGGCCGTTGAGAGTTGATATATTCGGCCATCTCTTCAGGTAATCCCGCACAGAATTGCTGTCTTTGCTCGGCAAAGTCTATCTTTTGAAAGACAGTAGCTTTGAGATGTAAATCCCAAAACTTATCTACATACTTGTTGATAGACTCATGAGAGAGGAGCTTCAAGCCGCGCCATTCGGTAAGAACTTTATCTTTAGTATCGCTTGGAAGAAATTGCTTCATGATGGAAACTCGTAGAGTTTTCCATGTCTTTGGGGCTTCTCCATTGCCACGAAGGCTAGCCCACCATTGACGAGCTGATTTTTGGAAGTGCATAGCTACATGGCATAGCTTGGAGGACTCTGTGAAGCCCTCGTCCCCAAAGGCCGCATCAAATTGCTGGATGAAGGCCAACACTTTGTCGGTAGCACCAAAGGTGCCATCGTAGGTGAGAAAAGAGATACTCTTTCCTCCCTCCTTGAACTTCTTTAGCTTTTGTGACCTTCGCCATGCAGGAAATGATTTGTGATGTCCTCCCCTCTTGTATTCTCTAGGAGAATAGCCATAACTTTCATCGGAAGGGAAGGAAGGTGAAGAAGAAGGAGAAGAGGGTGACCTCTTCCTAGCCCTTTTCTTCCTTTGTTTCCTCTCTTGCCTTTGAGAGTGATGAGGAGAAGGACTATGGGTTGCTCTTTTCCTCTTGGGAGGAGTAGGCGATCGTCTAGACCGCCTTATTCCTGGAGCCACATCTTCAGAAGAACTTAGACTTTCATTGCTTTCTTTCTCTTTGGATTCCTCCTCTCGAATGGGAGAGAATCTTCTTTTGGGGGTCTCTTCAAGAGGCCTCCTAAGCTCTCTCTCCTCTTGGGGAGGAAGGGAAATTCCATAGGCACGAAGTTGTTGAGTAACTTCGGCTTGCAAGGTAGGGTTGCCCATAGCTTGTTGCAACCTAGTCACAAGATAATTCACAAACATGGGAGCATCATCATTAGCACCTTCATGTGCAAAATCAAAGCTATCAATGTTCATTCTACTCTCTTGATTATTGTCAGCCATGTTAACAAAATTTTTATGTATGTACTTAGTGTATGCTTTGGCAATTCAAAACCTTAGTTGCCACTCCTCTTAGCCATTGAAAATCGGCTCTTAAGTATCTACACCCACGGCTCAAAGTGGTTAATTATAGAGAGTAGAGGAGTAGGTCTAACATAGCAGAGTTGCCAAGGGCTAGCTCCTTTCAGACTTCTTATGGCTCAATAATGGTAAAGCCGTAGGCAAGTCTAAAAAGACTCCATTATTAAGTCCAAAGCTCCCGAGGTGTGCACCATCCCCCACATAGTGGGCTTAACAAAACCGGTATTAGATCCCAGTTCCACTTACTCTATTATAATTAACAACATCAACCATTTATAGGCTACTTAAGGACCTCTCTTCTTAAGCAAGAAAAGAGAAACCAAATGCTCTGATACCAATGTAATGGAATTTGCCTATTCAATTTGAGAATAGCGGAATTTAATGAGAGTACTTTCAAGAAATGATTTTGTGAGCATAGCGGGTAGACATAATTGAAGATAGCAACATAATCATAGCAATTAGTTAACTTGGCATAGACAATACTTTTGCAAGAGAGAGAGTTTAGAGAACATGACAACAATTGAGGACAGGATTTATGTGGAGCCGGTCCCCCCTCCAATAGGCATTTGTATTATGATTTCTCCCATAAAGAGAGACTTGTTACAATACAGTCTTTGTGTTCCTTGTGACCTAGGTGATGCCATGAAGATGGAAGGCTTCATGCACCACAAACATAACATAAACTTGAAGAAAGCTTTAACTATCCCAAGCCTCAGTCCCAAGACCTCAAACACCTTCGAAGGTGGAGAGAGCTAGCAGGGAATGAGGGTAGGGAAGAGGAAGAAGAAACATTTCGTAGGAGAAAGAATTAGTTCCTCACTTATCATACTCTTGTTGCTAGCATACATAATAGCATAGTAATGAAGAAGAAGGATATGGCAAGCTTAAGCATTGAAGCATGGCTCTTGGTTGGATTTGCACTCCATAGCCAAGAGTGTTGGTGTAGGCTCTCAACCTCTACTTGCTTGGAGAGGGAGCTCTTGCACTTTGCATATCACACAATGAGAGTGCTTGTGAGTGTGTGTGGGTGAGTATACCCCCTAGGCAACCCCCCTAGCTTGCTTGGGTCGACCCCCCCTTGTAGCTCATGCCTGAAGCTCATTGGACCCCTCCAGGCCTAGCCAATCACAAGCAAGAGCCATTACAAGCAACATGGGTAGCCTTGGGACAAGTGTCCCCCTTTCCCCTTTGAGAGAGAGGACTTGATAAATGCTAAAACAATTAGATAATTCATGTAATTTATCATTGGACCCCTTTGAAGCCTAGCCAATAGGCTTCAAGCAACACATGAAGGTAACATGGGTAGGGGCCTGACACGTGTCCTTGCTGCCTCTTCAAGTTGGGCTTGCCTTGTGTGTGTGAGTGGGTGTTCTCTCTCTAGCCCCTAGGAAAAGGGCTCGCCCCCCCTCTTGTAGGAATGATTTTGACTTTTAGGTGATCAAGCACCTTACTCACCAAGCATGACAAAGCACTTGAACTAGGGGGTGTTCCCACAAGCATCTCAGGCAAGCTTCTCAAGGCACCTCAAGTACTTTAATCATGCAGCAAGTCAAGCACCTCAAGCATGGAGCCAGTCAAGCACCTCAAGCATCTTAATCAAGCACCTCAAGCATGAAAAACACCTCAAGCATGACAAGCACCTCGAGCTTGGGCCGGGTTCCCACCTCAAGCTCAGCCCTAGCTTACTTAAGGTCAAAGGACTTTTACACACATTTATTGGAGGTCTTCAATGAAGCTAACCCTAAGGTCTTATGCGCCATTGGTTAGCCTTGCTCTTTGATAGACCATCTCCCTTTTGGGCCCCTTTACCATTGGCCCCGTGTTGAGATAGATCTATAAGCACATACCTATATCTTAACACTTGTTCCCGTTTATTCTCCCACATTAAGTGATCAATTTAATATGAGGAAATCATTTGGGTTAGTTAGATATTAGATTTTATGACACTTTATACCTGCAAGATCTCTTGACATGTAATCAAGTTCAAACAAAAATGGACATGCTGCAAGTCAAAAGCTTAGCTAAAAAGGAACAATTTTGGGAATCAGCCTTCACCGACAAAGGATCAATTCATGTTGCAAATAGAGATATTAACGAAGCAACTTGCAAAGCAAAATGTGAATCTTGTCAACAATAAAGAAAGCATCGATCGGGTTCTAGAAAAATACATGTGTCTTCTATATTCAACTCGAAATCTTAGATGGCGCGTCGACCACTTCCTATGGTATTCAAAAAGAGACAATGAAAGCGTAGGACTATGGGGATCCTTGCAAAACTTGGAGGCACTCATAAGAGACGTGTGACCCAAACAAGATAGTTGCAGGTTGTAAGAGTGTAATAAGTTGTTAGTCAAATGTAGTAATTGACTATGTTTCTAGTTTCTTTTTGCAAGAATGTGCAAGATAAATTCTAGGTTGCAATGGTACCAAGGAGTTGACCAAGGCATCCATACTTTGACACGTTGTTGATGAGAAATACATTCTAAATATGATCTCTGGTCCTGCACATTCAACGTTGCGACAATCCTTTCAAAAACTACTACTGAAATAATTTCAAATATTATTCCAGCTTGCCACATGATTATATTGTGTGACTTAGTCGGGAGCACTAATATTGGGTACAAAGCATTATATACATGAAAAGTGGGGTACCTACGCACCAAGGGAATCGATCGATCAACATTACCGACCTCATACACTATGGCTATAGCAAGAAAGACTGCAAACAATGATGTTTCACCCCTTCTAGGTGGGTACAAGTGGGTGGATGGAAACATGTCACTGTCCTCAAATATTTTTGTTTACATTAAGTTCAACAATATTCACGTGAAGTAGAAGCACTACATCAAGCTATGATCAAATATTACAATATCACAATAGAGAAGACATGTGGAAAATATTTATTTGTACTCAAAATAAGATGGATGCCATGCTGTCAAAGGCCAGAGGGTGGAGCCCACAAGCCTCACACTCATGAGCAGGGCACTGGTGGGAAAGGGGTTAGAATGTGAAAAGGCAGTTGAGTTTGTTGGCAAGAAGCAACAAAGGAAATATTCTTATGGGGTGCAACCAGAGAATAACATATGGTGGCAAGCGCATTCCCACTTGACAGTTTGAGGTGGTATTTCAATTGTTCAGGTATTCAAGAGGCAATACATCAACAATGCAATGTCCTTGGCATTGCTGAATTTGAAATAAAGTGGCACCATGGTGGTGACTTGAAGACCCTAAAATGCATGTTGGACATTAAGGGCGATGCAAATACTTTATCTCCATGCATCTTTTGTTGCCATGAAAATATTTCTATGAATGCATTGGGGAAGGGCACAGGAGTTAGAAGATCAAAAGCCCATAAGTAAGTAGGTACTATGAGCACAAACGAGAATCAAAAGGCAAGTGGAGGGCACGTGTGGTTCAATGTAATCATGAATTGCTACCAAAGCAATCCTCCATCTCATGCATAGGAGGATCCATAATTGCATCCTGTTCTTTCAAATTCCCTTAATCAAATACTTGTGTGTTCCTTGCATTGAGACTTAGAATCTTGGACAAGTTGCTAATGCATCTTGAACGTTAGCTAGCCAACAATTGTTGGTCACTATCATTCACACGAAAAGTCATGGAGTTTCAAAGACCACCCTCTCTAATGTTATGAAAGTCATAAGAAGTTATATTATGTGAAGGGCGATTTGTAGAAGATGCCATGGAAACTATGAAATTAGAGAAGGAAAATGAAAGTACATTGATGAAAAGAAGAAATCTCTCACAAAATGGAGGGAAAGTAAAAAACAAAACGCAAGAATGAAGAAGCTCTAGCAGAGCTATCAGGACAAGATTAGGCAATCGAAGAATGCCATAGAGAGATAGTTTGCAATGCTTTTGACAATAACAAAAGCATGAAGAATGACACACACAACATGAATGAAGTTTTCAAAACTCAAGCGGCAGTAAAAGCAATTAGAGCGACATGGAGGAAATTTCCATCAGCATCATTAATTTAAACTTGATTAATCACCTTGTTAAGTTACGAAGCTGCTAACGATTCGCTTAATCTTCTAAAGGGAGCATAAACACCTAGTTATTAAATAACCCAAGTGATGGTGTCGTTAACAATTTTCCTTGGCTAATGATTAAGTTGTACTCAAGGCTCTACTCAAGTTAATGATGAGTATAGTGATTGTAGTAGGTTTCAATTATGTTGCTCTCTCTCTCACACACACCTGCGATAGCTAGGGGCCCCGCACCTTCTTGGCTCACGTTTCGAACCCATGTCCTTTGACATTGCTACATCCTCCCCCCTTAGGCCCCAAGCAGTACCAAATCCAGCCAAAACCTAGCCTCACCATACAAGGTCGCAACATAGCACACCGCCCATGCAACATACCACAAGCAAGTCCCACCATATAGCAACAACCACCTCCTCTATAAAGCGCTCAAAAAAATCAAGGATTCAACTTTCAATAGACAGCAGGTTATGGGTACCCACATGCCCAAAAATAGGCGCATTGCAGCATCTCCATGCACACACAAAGGGGGAGAGGAAAGTTAGGCGTCCCCTTCTCGGGGCATCTCTTGTCGAGAAGCTAAAGATGACCCCCACTGTTCGTTGAGAGACACATTGCATGTTTATCACCTCCCACATGCCAAAATCAGTTCCTAGAGGGCCCTCCTGAAGGGACCGCCACCCGGTGGGCGGTGGTTATATCTCGGGGTGCTTGCCATCGTGACAAGCAACCCCTAGTCGACGGTTGCAAGTAAAACTGAGCGGGCAAAAACCGATTGACTAAAATAGAGGTCAATGCGGAGTTGACATGTCCCGAACCGGGCACTTGAGCGATGGCAGCCTTACCACTACGCCTGGACGTAAGCACTTGAGAGCTGCTGCTTGCTGCTGCATATAATGATTTCAAAGGTGCTCGCCCACTCCAAACGGTATGTCATTGCCTTTGTCAATCACCATGAACCTACACGAGGGCAAGCACCTTGATACTTAACATTTCCCCACCCGATGAGGGATAGCTAGAGCTACTCCCATCGGAACTGTGCTAGGGCATGCAAGCCTTGAACATGGGCGATGCCCAGAGGTGATTCTTGAGCATCTATTAAACTTTTTTATATCTTAATAGTGGAGAACATGTGGGTCTATTGGGGCTACACAAAAAAAGTAGAGCAAGGTTCAACATTACTTACACGGGTGGCTTCCAAGGCAACATGGCCAAAACTTAACATTAGAAACAACTTCAAAGATGCACAAGACCGTGGTTTGAACTCAAATCTTGCCGATTACACCTTTGCTACTCTAAACCACATGTTGTTGTTCATGTCTACCTAAATACCTTGTACATAGAGGAGAATTTGATTTGGTTGATTTGATGTGACCGGTCACGATGACACATGTAGACGGCTCGCATCTGATTTGACGTGATTGGGGGGGGGGAAAGGAGAATCTGCACACATGTAGAGGGTGGAGGGGAAATATATTCATTTTTAAATTGCACCTCAAAGAGATCCAATTATTGGAAGGGAGAGGGGGTAACTCAAAACATTTACCTCCCTCCATGGAGAGCCCTCCTTACTCCCCCCGTTCACGATGAGAAATGGCATCTCGTTCTCTCCCTCCTCCACATGCCATCTCCTCCTTAGGCTATGGTCAGGCAAGGCTTGGTTATCGATTCTTTGAACAAATAACTAAGCCGCATGCTTGGTCACATGGAAGAAGGAGCTTTAAATGAATAACTACCTCTATCCATTGTTACTGCTGATTTTGGCATAGTTGTGAAGTTAAAGATATAGTTGGGAGAATGAATGAATAACTAAGCCTCGTGTGACCAAGCAAGAGGGTCAATTATTCATTTAATTCTCTATTTGGGCATAGTTGGCATACTCATCTATAATTGATAACTAAACCTCGTGCGACCATAGCCTTATTTTCTCTTGAAAGAAATGGAGCATCTTCTTAGCTTCTTCCGACTGAAACCACTTAATAAAGCCATTTTTCATTTGAGGGATACTCAACTACCTCAACGGTGAATTACCTTTTTCTTCCATTATGAAAAGTTGAAAACACTAGCCTACAGCCAGCATCTCTTAGTTGGCATTATAGGCCTGCAGCCAGCATCTCTTAGTTGGCATTATAGGCCTGCAACCAGCATCTCTTAGTTGGTATTCTATGCTTTACACTACTGATTTTCAATGCTTTGCATCCAAAGAAATTCCTAGTCTACTTATTATCACTCTAGAAAGGCCTACGGGATAGAGAGAGAGTGTGTCATTCTATGTCCTTTTTGGCCTACGAGATAAATCTGGTGTAAATGGGTGTATATCTTTGCAAAACCATAATTTCCTGTCATAGTGATGACCACATTGCACTTGATTTTGTGTGTGTGTGTGTGTGTGTGTGAGAGAGAGAGAGAGAGAGAGAGAGAGAGAGAGAGACAAAGAGAGGGAGATTGATTGAGATTAGCGAGAACTCTACAAAAGTAAAAACAAGTCCATAATTTGAGGATTGAAACTGCCAAACTAAGTAGGTTCCTTGGCTTATTTGTAAAAAAGAAAAAAACTAAATGTACAGCAATGCATATTGAAGGGGGTGCTTCATATTTTATTTTTGATGCTAAATTTGGCATAGCATGTATTTTTTAATGCGTCAAATAGGTGCCTGACAAGCCTAGCGGTCTCTCTCTCTCTCTCTCTCTCTCTCACAATAAAATCTTTGTTCTATATTATCTTTTCATATATTTTACATTATCTTCTACAACCTCTAAATGTACTTTTGCATATGCCTTTGGATGAGTTTAGGCGATGCCATATGATCTTCAAGAACTCTATCTTTTAGCAAAGTGTGTCCAAAAGTAGATTTATAAAACAATTGATGAACTTCTAGCATTCCAAATCAACGGTGGAACACCTTTTTCTTCCATTATGAAAAGCTGAAACCACTAGCATTATAGGCCATTTTCATTTGAGTGGATACTCAACTACCTCAACGGTGAAACACCTTTTTCTTCCATTATGAAAAGTTAAAACCAGTAGCATTTATAGTTGGTACTTTAGATTTACACAACTGATTTTCAATGCTTTGCATCCAAAGAAATTCCTAGTCTATTTATCATCACCCTAGAAAGGCAGTACTGTGAGAGAGAGAGAGAGAGAGAGAGAGAGAGAGAGAGAGTGAGAGTGTCATTCTATGTCCTTTTTGGCCTATGAGGTAAATCCGGTGTAAATGGGTGTATGTCTTTACAGAACCATAATTTCATGTCACAGTGATGACCACATTGCACTTGATTGTGTGTGTGTGTGTGTGTGTGTGTGTGTGTGTGTGAGAGAGAGAGAGAGAGAGAGAGAGAGAGAGAGAGAGGGATTGGTTGAGATTAGCGAGAAGTCTACAAAAGTAAAAACAAGTCCATAATTCGAGGATCAAAACTGCCAAACTAAGTAGGTTCCTTGGTTTATTTGTAAAAAAACAATGAGCTAAATGTACTACAATGCACACGACATATGTCAATTTTTTGCAGGGGGTGCTTCATATTTTATTTTTGATGCTAAATTTGCATAGCATGTATCTTTTAAAGCTTAAAATAGCTGCCTAACAAGCCTAGCTCTCTCTCTCTCTCTCTCTCTCTCTCTCTCTCTCTCTCTCTCTCTCTCTCTCTCTCTCTCTCTCGAAAATCTTTGTTTCTATATTATCTTCTCATATATTTTACATTGTCTTCTACAATCTCTAAATGTACTCGTGCATATGCCTTTGGATGAGTTTAGGCAATGCCACATAATCTTCAAGAACTCTATCTTTTAGCTGAGTCTATTGAAAAGTGTGTCCGAAAGTAGATTTATAAAAAAAATTGATGAGCTTCTAGCATTCCAAATAAACACCAACATCCAACTTCTAACATGCATCAGACAAGCGTGCATGCAACTTTTCGTAGACTCAACCAAGCCAAACACCATCTGAAGTTTAGTGAACTTTACAATCCAATGCAATGTACACATATCTTGCACAGCTTGCCACCAAGATCTTACAAGACTAAGAATACGGGTTGTCATTGTTTCCATTCTGCTACATCTGATATATTTGCCTTGCATTATATTTTTTCTAAGTATCAGTTCACCAATGGGCATGGCTCTCGTAAGCACCTCCATAAGAGCCAGTAGGAACAATGGGAGGTCCACACGCGTTGAAATGTATGCACCCACCTATCCCTGTCCTGGGAGATACCCCATATCTGGTTGCATCTAAGCTGAATGGAACCCTCAGGCTGAAGCATCTAGTAGAACATTTTGGTGGGTAGATTCCAAATCTTTGAAAATTTGGGAGGAGTCTAGATTACATGGTAGAGGTAGATTGAAGACACAAGCACATAAATGACCCCACGGCACTTTGAGTCCATTATCTAATATGAACCTTCTCCTCGCAATAAAAAAGCGACCAACCGGTTGTTAGAGTCCATATTTGTTGAATTGAGCTAAGCCCCCTTTTAAAGAGGGTCAAAGATTTATTCCCGAGTAAAAGTCCAGGTAGTTTTGTAACTTAAAACTCCAAAACCATGATTCTTTCCCTAGAGAATTCCATGTGTATCGGATTCAACCATCCAGTACTAGGTTAGAGCAAATGATTTTCCAGGATTTAACAAACGTATTCCTTGTTGTTCCACATAATTTGAGTGAGGTTGTAGCAGTGTTCGAGAAAAATTTGTCTCAACTTAATATCGTGCCCTTTTGAATTTCCAAAATGTCGGTTGAGAGCAAGGGGAAAAGGAGAAATTCTGCCCCAAAAAAAAGAGAAAAATACTGTTAAAACCTGAAAAAGTAAACTAATTTTCTAAAATTTCCTCTTGGAAAATTCAAGGAAAGGAATTTTGTATGCTTGGAAAAATGATTTTTCTCGAACACTGGGTTGTAGTCTGTGCGCTCCTTGCCGCACTGTCGAAGCAAGGGACTTGCCAATACACCGTGTGCGAGCCACAAACGGCTCCAAGCACACAATAAGCCTAAACTAGCAAGCTCAAGAGAACAAAGGGTGTGTCACTCACCGCTCTACGCTCGCCTTCGTGGTGGATTCCTCGCCGCGATGAAGAAGAAGCTGCAGTCGTGCCGCGCTCAACCGCCTCGCCGCCGCCGTGCCTTCGTAATGCTCGATCGCACACACACACTCTCCCTCTCTCTCTCTCTCTCTCACACACACACACACACACAAGGAGGTGAAGAAGAAGAAGATGGAGATGGAGATGGAGCAAGAGCACTCTTCAATTGCACAAATGAGAGAATGAGTAAAAATTAGGTTTAGTTGGCTTTTATAGGAGCTCACCCCATTCACACTTGGGCGCCCATGCTTAGCCAACTAACCTCTTTAATGTCCAAGTTAAAGTGCGCCTCTCATCGGCGATCACTCTACCTTTCCCTATTGGTCCGACAAGCCCAGTACCTGACTCTAAATAATACAACGTTTATAGATCATAGGGTGTCCGTGTGCCGTGAGGGTTAACATGCCCCCCTTCCTGATGTAGATTCCGTCCTCGGAATCTATTGAGTTGAAGCTGGTTCGTCGAGGTGGAAGAGAATTTGAGATGAATGTCCTTAGCCTTCTTCAGTCACTGCAAAATCAAACAACATTGGCACAGTAATTGCATTCTCTTAAAAAGCATATGCAATTTTAGGTAGACAAATTGATTGGTCAAAGAATTTCAAACAATTTGGTAGCAATGAACATTAAATTGCAATGTAATCAAATGCATAAGCAGATGTAAAGGTAAAAAATTAAACAAGTCTGGGGTCGCTAATTTGACGGTCGAAAGGCACTAGAGATCGAATATTAATACCATGGGTAAGCTTCTTAATTTTCTGTGGTCAATTAAGTTGTTTAATCGCGAAAGCCAAGTATTCATGTTCGAGGGCTGACTAGAGGCTATACCTAGAAGACTTTGTAGTTAAGCTACCATAAAAGGAATTTCTCATGAAATCATCGCTTGACTGATTACTTTTTCTTTGACCCCCCAAAGTCTTTTCACATTGATTCAATTATGATGTGTGTGCTTATTTTGTATGCCTTGGGTTTTTTGCTTTTCAAGGAAAAGCGCCCACACTGGGAACCTCTAGGGCTCTAGTACCATAGGCGATACATGTGAGTGAAGTACCAATTTAAGCCAGGATTTCTCTTCCAGCGTAAGATTTTACATTGTGGCACTTTGATTTTTTGCTTGTTCATTTTCATCATTTTAATTTTGTAACTTTGGGGGGTCATATAACACTGTTACCCTCCCCAGGCTCATCACATTAGTAAACTCCCTTTATAATACTTAAGCTAAAGGTCAATAGGGTTAAGCCCACTAGAAAGCCCTAGTACATTTCATACAATGCTGCCTAAATCGGATTAAGAACCTAAGTAACCATTGTTTATTAGGAAGGCATTCCCCATGGTATTAAGAGAAGATTTCTAATACCTATCTTGGTCAAACTAGCTTAGTCGGACCGCTTGATTTTTAAACCTAGACAAGTGATTATGACAAAACATTACATTGAATTAAATGTTTGATACTAAGCCAATGCGCTGAATATTATGCTACCAATCACAATCAAAGCAGACAATCATAGATGCAAAAAGATAAGGGCAATGCTAATGGACAAGAAACACCTGTTTGTGTTGATGGTCGCGCTTGATCTGAAGTGTGAACGAGAGAAAGGTTCCATGAAGGTCCAAATCCTATCAATAGCAACACGCTCCTGTACACACTAGGAAACAAAAGGAATACCTCCAGGAGGCACATTAGTAGGAAAAGAGAACTTTGCGAATCACTCAACTCTAAAACAGAAACACTCCTATCACTCAAGTGATGAGGATCAAAGGTGTTTTATGGCATAGGTTTCTGTTTCACTGTACCAGATGTGACATGTGTAGGTCTGAGTCAATGTTTTGACTTTTATTGTGCATACTCGTTTGCTAATTGCTCTTGCTCTTTTTTTTATTTTTTTTGTGAGTATAAAGCTTTATATGTACATTCCATAAGATTGGTGATTAAGAGGTCAGGGAAAAAGGTTGAAAGGGAAACAAGTGAATGATGACTGTCAGCAAACACTCCCCCCTTCCTTGGGTAGATCATACCGTTTGAAATGAGCTTGTCACCCTTTGAAACCAATTGTTCCAGTTGGTAATAGGTGAGGATTTTTGCCAGTAGTTTTCTATTACCCTAGGTGCCTCGTCAAGTTGCAAGGGTGGTAAGGTACTCTCCCATGATTTTATTTGCAACGTTGTTGTAGGTGGTGAACTTACCCCGGAAGGTGCAAACTCTTTCGTGCTTGGATGGATATGTACAGTGGTAGGTGGAGGTTGTGTTGAAGCTTCTATTTGCGTATAGGAACTACATGAAGAGCAAGAAGCTTCATTTGATTTCCCTGTTCCTGAGCTAGGTGGAACAAATCGTTCTTTCTTTGGTACCCAAACTAGCTCTAGAACGGGTGTGTAACATTCCATGATTTTTTCCTTTCCGCGATTTTCAATTTGTTTTGGAGCCAGAGGATTGGGCTCACTTGGGTCATGTGATAGGTAAGAGCACAATCTACGTTTTGGCACCCAGATTTGATCATTTCCTTGATAGTAGCCTTGGGCTTTCAATAGTCGTTTAGGGATCCATCGCAAAATTTTCTTACTTTTCTTGGAGCGAGTGGTACGTTTCTTACAAGGCTTCTGTTTTTTAGCACTAGCTATGGTCACTAAAGAAGCTTTAGGGACCCACTTGTATGTTTTCTTCGTTACATTAGGATGAGTCTTGTCGGAAGCGATATGCATTGCTTGTAGCATATTTAAGGGTACAGGAATTTCATCCCCCTCAGGTGTGACCCAAGTGGTTCCTCTATTTCCCCAGGTATCTATGGTTGCAGCTAGGTGTACCCAGTCTACGTTGTCTGACTCAGTCATCCCAGGTAGGATATCCATATAAGGAGAATCTTGGCCAATGTCTGTATCCTTCTTACAAGTGTAACAATATTGTAGTGGGGCCGAGTGAACTGTGGTGTCAGAGCGATGATCAATAATGGTTTTACTCCCTAAGGGGTGTACCTTACCAGTCACCAAATCCACTCTAAGGACAGAGTCTTGGAATTGCAAATAGACATGATTTTTAGACCAATCATGAACCATTTGTGCTTCCCTCATGAATGGTCGTCCTAAAATCATTTCATATGACATAAGGTGTTTAGAGAAATCCATTACAATGAACGTATGTCGTACCTTGTGTCCTAGAACTTTGATCTTAAGATCCTTGAGCATCCCCATAGGTTTGGCTATGGTACCATTTGCCATCTTTACCACAATGTTAGTAACACTGAGACGGGGTTTTCCCATGGATTCCCAACAATCTTTTGTAACGATGCTAACTCCCGCACCACCATCAAGAATTCCCTTTATAGTTAATCCCTCGGTAGTGATGGGTAGGGTCGCATTAGACTCGTCGCCTTCAAAATACTGCCCTAATTCGTTAATGGGTACCTCAATCACAGACTTGTGTCCATCTAAGTCAAGTGATTGCACATGATTTTCCTCATCAATCATAATCGAGTCAGGCCTATTTGGTTGCGCAAACTGCGGTAATCCCGTTCGTAGCTCTCCGTTAAGGAATGCTCGAAGTGCAAGGAATAACTCAGGATCTCCATACAGCTTTGCTATGATCGTGGTTCGGACCTCAGAAGACATGAAGTCCACTAGTTTGGCAACATTCATTGGCGTTTTGCAGGGTGTAGGTCCCTGACTAGGAACTGGTGAGGATGGAATCTCATATTCCTCAATGGGATCAGGTATTCCTTCGTTAAACATCCTTTCCAACAAGAAGGGTGTATGCTCACTTTCTGATGTCCTGTCCTCACTCCCTTCTTGGATGATACTAGATATGGCTAACGGTCTATGGTTCATGTGGGGTGGATGAACTTGCGTGGGAAACACTGTGTCATGAATTTTGACCTGCATGGGTTCTGGTTCTAGTTTCCTTTGAGTCTCCTCCACTAAACCTCTTAGATGTTTCACCTGCTCAATCTCGTCTACTGGGTTTGGGTACGTCCCAATCTTCTTTTTACGATTCTTCCCTTTTTGCCCCTGCGGTTTATCTTGGGGGTCTTGGATTGGATTTGGAAACACTTGTGGTGTTTTCAGAGGCTCTTTATGGTTTTCTCTTATTCGGTTTTCATTTGGTCCCATGTTACGGTTTTCTTTGTCGGTCTTTCCCTTTGTGGTATTGGTTCTAGTCTCCATTGTCTCGACTGAATCTGAATCATCCTCGAGGTCATTCATATACACGGGGTCATCTCCTGTTCCTATGTTTGTTTTGGAACTTGGCTTTGAATTTTCCGTATTCTGCGACTTATTCCTTCGTGTCTTCTTTTTCTTTGCTTGGATAACTGACGCGGTATCTCTCTCTTCGAGGATATGTCCTGGCCCTTGAAGCATGGACCGTGTAATTGCATAAGCGCGTGCGACGGGTGGTATTGGCGATGTCACACTAGCAATTTCGACCAAATTCAGGGGTGTGATTTTAGGTGCATTTGGGTTATAGGGACATTGGGCAATCAAGTGATCTATGCCACAACGATTACATGTGAGTATTGGCATTGCAGACGTGCTCCCTTGATTCATTTGCATCTGTGCAGCATTCTTTTGCAGCCTAATAGGGCACTCCGCTGCTCGATGTGGTCCACCACACTCGTAGCATTGAAGAGGTGGCCTCCTAGCCTGGGTGTTGATATTTTGACCTCTGGATGCGAGAGCAGCAGCTTGATAAACCGGCTTGACTTGTCCCCAACAATCTTCCATGTAGTATATAGGACATTCTTCCAATGTATCAAGTCCGTAGGCAATACTAGTGTCTATTTCCTCCTCACAGCCATCTGCATAAGCATTTGATGGCTCGCAACCCACTTGGTTCATAGGGGCGACTCTTGGATGCGGGGGCTGCGGTCCTAGCACAGGAGGTGGTAGCGGTGTAGCTTGTACAACATTTTGAGATCTAGGGACCATGTGTTGCGGTAGTTGCTCAACAGGTGGAGCAGGCATCAATACAGGAGCTCGAGGTGCATCCGTCCAGGCTACAGGTGGTCTATTTGCCATCATACGTTTGATCATTAAACAATCCTTAGCTTGGTGACCATACCTACCACATGCGTTGCAAGTTCCATTAAATTTTACTCTAAACGTAGGGCACTCACTAGTGCTATGTGGACCTAAGCAAATGGAACACCATTGTTGCTCCCTTCTTGGATACATGTGACTATTTTGAGGGGGTCGATTATCCTTAAGAGACTCTTGGATTGCCTTGGTGAGGTCTGTCAAGAATGTCTCAAATACCTTTGGCTCATTGGCAATGGGCTTTGCAGTCATGGGTTCATACTCAATGGCTTGTGAGCTAGTGGATCTCGTGTCAGTAGACACCCTCATGCCTGCTATCATCAAGTTGTCCTCTAATTGGATTGCATTGGCAGTGACATCTTCCCAGGTTGTGATACCTCTAATCACTAGTCCATTATAGATTCCTTCATTCCTCAACCCTCGAATGAATCGATCAAGCAGTTGGTTATTGTTGAAGCGCTCATTTACAGGGCAGCGAGAGTTTAAGTGCTTTAGACGACTAATGAAGTCCCTTACTGACTCTCCTTCCTTACGTTCGGCCTTCTGTAGCTGAGATGCTACACCCCAAAGCACACCTTCCCGTATGTACTCCTTTAGAAACAACCTTCGAAGGGTAGGGTAGATTGTTTTCTTTTCCACCCTTAGGGTCCTATACCAATCTCCAGCCTTCCCACTTAATGTCAAGCTTAAGGCATTGCACTTATGTAGTTCGTTGCATTCCCCTAAGGAATCACATACTTGTTCAAACACTTCAATGTGTTTCCTAGCATCTTCATCCCCATTGAATTTTTGCGTGAGTTTGGCAATTTGTACTGCCTTACTTCTAGGCTCTCTATCAGATGCATGACGCATACTTTCCGCGATAGATCGACCTATGGTTTGAGCAAACGCTGCCAAGTCACCTATGTGAGGAGGCAGGGCCGGTGGAGGTACTCTTGGAATCATATGTGGGAGAGGAACGGGTACCGATCTTGGCATATGTGTAGATGATGCAGGATATGGAACATAACCGGGCATAGGTCCACTCGGATAAGGGCTAGGGAGCGGCACTCGAGGAGCGTAAACAAGTGGTACTATTGGAGGTGTGGGGGCCATGTGTGCATAAGGGGCTAGAGGCACATATGGTCGAGGCCCCATATTAGGTACTACGACACTAGGTAGTGGCACTGCGCTAACCGTAGATGTCATCGGTACATTCTCTGTCAGGCTTATCCCTGGAGTGAGCACTGTGTTTTCCTTGATAGAGGGTTGAGCCAAGTTAGGGAAGCTAAAGTTTTCGCTCGGAGGCTCAGATTGCATAGAGACCCCAGGTGAAATGACGTAAGATGGGTCCATGGGGCTCATTAGAGGAGTCTCCATTTGTGATAGAGTAGGCTGTTGAGCCTTGCTCGTATCCAGAAATCTCATGGGGCCAGTTGAGAGTATATTTACCCCTCGGTTTTGCCTTTCTGATTGAATAATGCCATGGATAACATTAGAGATCATTTTCTGTTGATCTTCGATGCTCGTGGCACTAGAGGTGGATTGTACAATCTCTATCCATCCTACATGGTAGGCATGGCCAGAGTGTAGATCCGTCAACACCTCAGTGTGGAGGTCGTATGTCCAATGATCATTAATGAACAATCCTTCTAGAGTCGACGTGTTAACGGTTTCTTGTGAGGTAGAAGCAATATTGCTCCCCGTGGTTTTACTTGTCACCAACGGTACTCTAGAGGGAACTTCTGAAGGAGGCAGCTCAACAGGGCCTTCTTGGTAAGAAGTTGGCAGGATATCCACATGGACACTCTTTGGGGGTGTGGGGTCCACGTGCGATGTGAAAGGAGAGTCCACTTCCCCACCCCCTTCGTGTGCTTCATTTGCATCAGGTTCCGAGCGAGTAGCTCTACCTAATGTTTCCATGAAACGGCTAAACATACTAGTACTAGGCTGTGGAGCTTCGGGAGGTGCATGGCCTTCTCTCTCAGTGTTTTGGGTAGGGTATGCTTCCATGATTTCTGAGTCGGAGGAGGAATCACTAGCGGCTATTTTAGGGTCTTGGGTGGTGCTACCTTGTGTCCCCGCTGAGGGTCTAGAGCTTATCGTGGATGGGTAATGGGTGTCCGTATGAACAGAGGCACCCTCAATATGCTCGTGTTCTAGCACCCGCCCAGAGTGTAAGTGCATGTGCTTTTGATACCCTAAGGTGTCAAAAAGCTGCTCTAGGAGGCCTTGTGACTAGTTTTTAGCGTGTTTTTTGTTTGTTTTTTTGATAGATTTTTTAGAGCGTGTCGTGGAATGGGCCGTGTGATAGCTCGAAACGAGCGTATCGGTCAGAGGGTCGTGTCGTGCTTTATAGCCCTCCGTTTGGTCACTCTATGCCCTCGGAATCCCTAAAACTGTCAATTTCCAGTAGGGAACTAGGCCCAAACTAAAAAGTCTAAGGGTGCAAGTGGGAAGAGAAAGGAGGAGAGTGGAGGACTTGTCCCACATGCTCTCATTCTCTCTTGAGGGAGTAGGGTATATATATAAGAGTGAGTATAGTATATATCATAAGACTCAGGACTGAGGCCTGGGCCTGGGCCTGGGCTTGGGCTTGGGCTTGGGCTTGGGGAAACAATCCTGATCTACCTTTTATACAAACCAACCCGTCCGTTTTAAGAGTCACGTTTTTTATTTTCGAAAAATTTCGCCGCCCGCTCTCTCGCGTTTTTAATTTCCGAAATTTTTTTATATTTTTTTCCAGAAAATTTTTTTTTTGAGGAATTTTTTTTTTTTTTTTTGGATGCAGAAAATACAGAAATTGAAAACGCAGATATTGAAAATGCAGAAATGCAGAAAATTGCAGAAATTGAAAAAATGCAGAAAATTGCAGAAATTGAAAAAACGCAGAAATGCAAAAAATTGCAGAAATTGAAAACGCCGAACTTGAAAATGCAGAAATTGCAGAAATTGAAAAAACGCAAAAATGCAGAAAATTACAGAAATTGAAAACGCCGAACTTGAAAATGCAGAAATTGAAAAAACGTAGACAATAGCAGAAATTGAAACTTGACAGCAAATGCAGAAAACGCAAAAAACAGAAATCTCCACACACTCCTTCTCTGCCTTTCCTATGATAGAGATTACACCACAAGAAAGCGTAAAGTGCTAACCGAGCTTAGTGTAGAGCATATCCCCGGCAACGGCGCCAAAAATGTGCGCTCCTTGCCGCACTGTCGAAGCAAGGGACTTGCCAATACACCGTGTGCGAGCCACAAACGGCTCCAAGCACACAACAAGCCTAAACTAGCAAGCTCAAGAGAACAAAGGGTGTGTCACTCACCGCTCTACGCTCGCTTTCGTGGTGGATTCCTCGCCGCGATGAAGAAGAAGCTGCAGTCGTGCCGCGCTCAACCGCCTCGCCGCCGCCGTGCCTTCGTAATGCTCGATCGCACACACACTCTCCCTCTCTCTCTCTCTCTCTCTCTCTCTCTCTCACACACACACACACACACACAAGGAGGTGAAGAAGAAGAAGATGGAGATGGAGATGGAGCAAGAGCACTCTTCAATTGCACAAATGAGAGAATGAGTAAAAATTAGGTTTAGTTGGCTTTTATAGGAGCTCACCCCATTCACACTTGGGCGCCCATCCTTAGCCAACTAACCCCTTGAATGTCCAAGTTAAAGTGCGCCTCTCATCGGCGATCACTCTACCTTTCCCTATTGGTCCGACAAGCCCGGTACCTGACTCTAAATAATACAACGTTTATAGATCATAGGGTGTCCGTGTGCCGTGAGGGTTAACATAGTCTTGTAGAGAAAAGTTTATCCCAAGGTTTCAAGTCCCAAGTGCCATGATAGTACACTGTTGCTTTTTCAATCAACCACCACAACACTCTAGTCTAGATTGAAGCATATGTTTGATGAGAGTGGCTTGTCGAGGCAACATATGATTTCTCAAGTTTAAAATCCCCAATCCACACGTGTAAAAACCTTGCAACGTATTCCCAACCAATCCAAGATGTACTAGATGACCCCCACACGAATTGCAAAAATCAAGATGTAAATTTATCGAAGGCTTTATCTGGAAAATGCAAAAGAGTAAGGATGTACAACAGATAGGCAATTAACCATAATTGATTTCAAAATTCACACTCTCACATCTCCATCTCCATCTACATCTCCAGTTACACCTTCCTATGGTATTTAAAAAGAGATAGTGAAAGCGTAGGGATATGGGGCTCCTTGCAAAACCAGGCGCTCATAAGAGACGTGTGGCCCAAACAAGGTAGTTGCAGGTTGTAAGAGTGTAATAAGTTGTTAGTGAAATTTACTAATTGACTATGTTTCTAGTTTCTTTTTGCAAGAATGTGCAAGATAAATTCTAGGTTGCAACAGTACTAAGGAGTCAATCAAAGCATCCATACTTCGACATGTGGTTGATGAGAAATACATTCTAAATATGATCTCTGATCCTGCACATTCAACATTGCGACTTTCAAATATTATTCCCGCTTGCCACATGATTATATTGTGTAACTCAGTCGGGATCACTGATAATGGGTACAAAGCATTACATACATGCAAAGTGGGGTGTCTATGCACCAAGGAAATGGATCGATCAGCATTACCGACCTCATACAGTATGGCTATGGCAAGAAAGACTGCAAACAATGATGTTTCACCCCTTCTAGGTGGGTACAAGTGGGTGCATGGAAACATGTCATTGTCCTCAAAGATTTCAGTTTACATTAAGTTCAACAATATTCACGTTGAAGTAGAAGCACTACATCAAGCTATGATCAAATATTACAATACCACAATAGAGAAGACATGTGGAAAAGCTATATCTGTACTAAAAATAAGATGGATGTCACGTTGTCAAAGGCCAGAGGCTGGAGCCCACAAGCCTCACACTCATGAGCAGGGCACTGGTGGGAAAGGGGTTAGAATATGAAGAGGCGGCTGAGTTGCTTGGCAAGAAGCGACAAAGGAAAGATTCTTATGGGGTGCAACCAGAGAATAACATATGGTGGCAATCAGCATAGCCATTCCCACTTGACAGTTTGAGGGGGTATTTCAATTGTTCAGGTATTCAAGAGGCAATAGATCAACAATGCAATGTCCCTGGCATTGCCCACTTTGAAATAGAGTGGCACCTTGGTGGTGACTTGAAGACCCTAAAATGCATGTTGGACATTAAGGGCGATGCAAATACTTTATCTCCATGCATCTTTTGTTGCCATGAAAATATTTCTATGAATGCATTGGGGAAGGGCACAGGAGTTAGAAGATCAAAATCCCATAAGTAAGTAGGTACTATGAGCACAAACGAGAATCAAAAGGCAAGTGGAGGGCATGTATGGTTCAATGTAATCATAAATTGCTACCAAAGCAAGCCACCATCTCATGCAGAGGAGGATCCATATTGGCATCCTATTCTTTCAATTCCCCTTAATCAAGTACATGTGTGTTCCTTGCATTTGAGACTTAGAATTTTGGACAAGTTGCTAATGCATCTTGAACATTAGCTAGCCAGCCATTGTTGGTCACTTTGAAAGAAAGAACACGGCCTTTCTAATGGTTTTTTACTTTATCTTGTTTGGGTCTCTTCACTTTGTGTACACCTTTGCATGAAGGAAGCATTGTTACCCAATCATTCACACGAAAAGACATGGATTTCCAAAGGCAACCCTCTCTAATGTTATGCAAGAAGGGCAATGTGTAGAAGACGCCATGGAAACTTAGAGATTAGAGAAGGAAAATGAAAATACATTGATGAAAAGAAGAAAATCTCTCACGAAATGGAGGGAAAGTGAAAAACGCAAGGCAAGAATGAAGGAGCTCTAGGAGAGCTATCAGGACAAGATTAGGCAATCTGAGAATGCCATAGAGAGATAGTTTGCAAAGCTTTTGACAATAATTAAAGCATGAAGAATGACACACAGAACATGAATGAAGTTTTCAAAATTCAAGTGGCAGTAAAAGCAATTACAGCGACATGGAGAAAATTTCCATCACCATCATCAATTTAAACTTGATTAATCACCTTGTTAGGTTACGGAGATGCTAACAATTCGCTTAATCTTCTAAAGGGAGCATAAACTCCTAGTTATCAAATAACCGAAGTGATGGTATTGTTAATGATTCATCTTGGCTAATGATTAAGCTGTACTTAAGGCTCTACTCAAGTTAATGATGAGTACAGTGATTGTAGTAGGTTTCAATGTCTGTTTCTCTCTCTCTCTCTCTCTCTCTCTCTCTCTCTCTCTCTCTCTCTCTCTCTCTCTCACACACACACACACACACACACACACACACACACACACACACACACACACACACACACACACACACCTACAATAGCTAGGGGCCCCGCACCTTCTTGGCTCACATTTCGAACCCATGTCCCTTGACATTGCTGCATCCTCCCCCCTTAGGTCCCAAGCAGTACGAGATCCAACCAAAACCTAGACTCACCATACAAGCTTGCGACATAGCACACCGCCCATGCAACATACCACAAGAAGGTCCCACCATATAGCAACAACCAGCTCCTCTATAAAGCGCTTAAAAAAGTCAACGATTCAACTTTCAGCAAAAAGCGGGTTATTGGCACACCCAACATGTCCAAAAATAGGGGCGTTGCAGCATCCCCATGCAAAAGCAAAGGGGGAGAGGAAAGTTAGGCATCCCCTTCTCGGGGCATCTCTTGTTGAGTAACTAAAGACCCCCATTGTCCATTGAGAGACATGTTGCATGTTTTTCACCTCCCACAGGCCAAAATAAGAGTCCCTAGAGGGCCCTCCAAAATGGGCCCCCACCTGGTGGGCGGTGGTTATATGTCGGGGTGCTTGCCATCGTGGCAAGAAGCCCCCAGTCGGTTGCCAGTAAAACTGAGTGGGCAAAAACCGGTTGACTAAAATAGAGGTCAATGCGGAGTTGACATGTCTCGAACCGGGCACCTGAGCGAGCCTTAGCGTCTATCACTATGCCTCCACGTAGGCACTTGAGAGCTACTGCTTGCTGTTGCATATAATGCTTTCCAAGGTGCTCACCCACTCCAAAAGGTATGTGACCGGCTCTGTCAATCACCATGAACCTACACGAGGGCAAGCCCCTCGATACTTAACATTTGCCCACTCGGTGAGGGATAGCTAGAGCTACTCTGAGTAGAAATGTGCTAGGGCGTGGAAGCCCTCATCATGGGCGATGCTCAAAGGTGATTTTTGAGCATCTATTAAACTTTTTTCATATCTTAATAGTGGAGAACATGTAGGTCTATAGAGGCTACGCAAACAAAGTAGAGCGAGGTTAAACATCACTTACATTGGTGGCTTCCAAGGCACCATGGCCAAATCTTAACATTAGAAACAACTTTAAAGATGCACAAGACCATGGTTGGAACTCAAATATTACCGATTACACCTTCACTGCTTGATTTGGTCGATTTGATGTGACCGATCTTGATGACACATGTAGACGACTTGCATCTGATTTGACGTGATCCGGGGGAGAGGAAGGAGAATCTGCACACATGTAGAGGGTGGAGGGGAAATATATTCATTTTGCAATTGCACCTCAAAGAGATGCAGTTAGTGGAAGCAAGAGGGGGTAACTCAAAACATTTACCTCCCTCCATGGAGAGCCCTCCTTACTCGCCCCGATAACGATGACACATGGCATCTGTGTCTCTCCCTCCTCCGCATGCCATCTCCTCCTTAGGCTATGGTCAAGTGAGGCTTGGTTATCGGTTCTTTGAACAAATAACTAAGCCTCATTCTTGGTCACGTGGAAAAAGGAGCACTAAATGAATAACTACGTCTACCCCATTGTTACCGCGGATTTTGACATAGTTGTGAAGTTGAAGATATAGTTGGGAGGATAAATGAATAACTAAGCCTCGTGTGACCATGCAAGAGGCTCAATTAGTCATTTAATGCTCTATTTGGGCATAGTTGCCATAGTAACCTATAATTGATAACTAAAACTCGTGTGACCATAGCCTTATTTGCCCTTAAAAAGACATGGAGCATCTTCTTAGCTTCTCCCTAGTGAAACCACTTAATAAAGCCATTTTTCATTTGAGTGATACTCAACTACCTCAACGGTGAAGCACCTTTTCCTTCCGTTATGAAAAGTTGGAAACGCTAGCATTAATTAATTTGTGGCAAAGATTCTTTGCACTTTTTAAGTTTAACCATTGGCATATTAGTTACAGCCGCCGATGCACACGTTGCCATTGTTCTACTTCATAAGCAAGCTCTCCCCTGCCCTGATGGTCTCGCTTGCATTGTAGACATTAGCCCTCAGTTGTGCTCAACCATGTTTCCCCTGCCATGCACCCAACATGCCTTTTCTGTGATGGGTCACGATGTGACCTCCATTCCTGAGGTCCTTGAGGTAGCAACGAGACTCGCATTAAGTTGAGCTCCATCTCTTGCTCCATCTGATTATTGGGAGACTAGTCAATGTTGCCATTGTCAATTGCTTCTCCTGTCAGTCTTCGCCATCGGCCTATGATTCGTCATGCAACGGCTCTGCTGCTCCATCCTCACCTTGCCCTATCATTGCTAACCAAGTTTGCACGGGAAGACCCCCCTTCCCACATTATAGCCAGTATGCGTATGCACGCCTCAAGCCATTCAAGGGCAGCTCTTCGCCTTGCCATCGATAACTCGAAGCACGCAGTAGGAAAACCCCTGCAGCCAGTTGCGTGCACGAGAGAGAGAGAGAGAGAGAGAGAGAGAGAGAGAGAGAGAGAGAGAGAGAGAGATTCCTTGCCCAGCCTCGCGCTCCTGCAACCGCATCCTTCTCTGTGAACGGCATCGTTCTCCCTTGCCCAGCCTCACGCTCCTGCAATAACCGCGGACCTGTCTTCCGCTCCCTCAGCATCATCTGTGCATTCCTTTGCCCAACCTTGCACACAACAATCGAGACGACCCCATGCAATCTCCCTTGATTTTCGTCACACATTCAATAGCCTAGGTGCACACAGTTTCCCTAGGCCCACAAAATGAGAGAGGGAAAGGACAGACGCGCATCCAAATAGCACATATTAAAATTTTCCTTTTGTTTTGTCTCCTGCTCCATCATCCACGCAGCATCTGTGGAGATTCTTGTGAAAAGAAATGACAAAACGATTATAGGGGCATATTAGGATAAAGGAGCCAAACTAAATACATCTAAGATGTATGAAACAATAAATGAAATTCAAGTTGAAATGACTCAATCTCCCACTACAATTAATGATTTTGAATGTAAATGATGTCAGAAAAAAAAAGCTCATATCTAGCTTTGGACTCATCAAAGGCTGGCTATCCCCGTCATAAATCCCTAAGATATGCATGATAAATTAGATCCCACTTAATGTTGTCCTTGTTTCGGACCTCAATCCGAGTACCTGGCTCCTTTACGCAAATCTACGATAACAAATCTTTTATGTCCTTGTCATGACTTCCAGCATTTTAGTAACCTGGGGAATGATTTGACAATGATGAACAGAGATCATGAGCCAATAGTCACTCACTGTGTGAGTGATGATATAACATCTTATCACTTTATCCTTTGACATTGTGCTTTTCCCCACATACTATACAGAATTGCCACTTCATGGCTATCTAATACTTCTCTTGAAGATGCTTTGCTTTCATTTCAAGCTTAATTTCCTTTAGTGTACCTTGCAACTTTTATAGGGGACATATGATATTTACCACTACCTTTCCACGCGAGAACCCACATTTTGTATGTGGATGTATCTATACAATTATAACGGGGGAAGGGAATCCGCCCCCCTCCCTCGGACACGTGTCCAAAGCTCTGTATTCCGGCACTTTCAGGCAGTGTACTCTGAGCGAAACAGTGAGTGAGAGAGATTGCCTGGATTTCGTTGCACAAGGCGTAAGCGAGGGAAAGGATTGCTTGGCTGGACTTTCTCAGAGAGAGAGAGAGAGAGAGAGAGAGAGAGAGAGAGAAGAACTGGCGCAACCCTCAATGTCTACAGCTTTAATTTTTGTAGCCTCAAAACTCGAACTGGCGCAGCTTGAACTTGCACGAACGGTGATTAACAGCCTGGACTAGGACTTCCTTGCGGAGAGAGAGAGAGAGAGAGAGAGAGAGAGAGAGAGAGAGAGTCGAGACTTGGGTCCAGACTCAGAGAGAGGTGCCTTGGCCGTTGCATTAGCCGAAAGCTTTGCTATTGCTCCGGGAGAAGGGCCTACTAATAATAAGGGAGAATTATTAGTATGCCACCTCTGACAGCGCTGCGTATTATCAAACCTATGACCTCTAATTTGTGAAAATTTCCAAAATACCCCTCAAATTTCATAGTCTTAAATTCCCAAAATGCCCTTCAAATTTTCCAAAATCCCAAAATACCCCTGGTTGTGACATGAGTAATAAAATTGTAGCTTTTCATAAGCAACTGATTGTTTATCAATACAAGAGCTAAAGATATAATTTGAGTGTTGGTTATGTACGCTTTGGAGATGAATTACTTCATTATTTTTTGACATAATTGTCACAAATTACAAACATGGATCTCGACTACCAAAATAGATACAAAGGTATTTTGGGAATTTCCACAAATTAGAGGGGTAATTTGGTAATTTTCCCTAATAATAATGGAGGAAGGGATTTCGGTCCCCTCCCTCGGCTACATGTCAGCAGAAGATTGATCCGGTCATTGTCTGTTGGAGCCTAGCGACACAGGTGGACAGTGCAGAGCGGTTGGTAGCAAGCATGAGACAGTGCGCACGTGCAGTAGGAAGAGAGAGAGAGAGAGAGAGAGAGAGAGAGAGAAAGAGAGAGAGAGCCTTAGCCTGTGCAAGCAACCTGGACGTCGGCTTGGAGTAAGTGAGACGGGAGACTGCATGACCATTGGAGAGAGAGAGAGAGAGAGAGAGAGAGAGAGAGAGAGAGAGAAGACTCGGGAGTAGTGTTCGTGAAAAATGCATCTCAACTTAATTTCGTGCCATTTTCAATTTAAAAAATGTCAGCATTGCACAGAGAGAGAGAGAGAGAGAGAGAGAGAGAGAGGAGAGAGAGAGGCTCAGAGCCCCCATACCTTTGTAGTTTGGAGTCCTAGTATTAGGAAAAAATGCGTCTCTCTCTTAATATCGTGTCGTTTTCACCGGTTCAGAGCAAGGGGAAAAGGAGAAAATTTGCCCCGAAATAGAGAAAAATAATGCAAAAACCCAAAAAAATTGTGTTGTTTTTACTGGTTCAGAGAAAGGGGGAAAGCAAAAATTCTACCCGAAATAGAGGAAATAACGCAAAAATCCAAAAAATAACGTAATTTTATAAAAATTCCTCTTGGAAAATTCAAGGAAAGGAATTTTATATGCTTGAAAAAATGATTGGTCGTGATTGTGTGAGATGGTAAGCGAGTCGTGCATGTGTTGTGAGTGCGTAGGTGTGGTCCACTGTGGGACCATGAGTTTGTAAGGGGGCGATTGGGCCATTGAGAGGCGTGGACACTAGACAATGGCAGTGGGCACTGTTTTGAACCCTCATCACCAACATTCTTTCCGCAATGCACAAGCATTGAGCAATGAGCATTGCCCTCGCTGTAGACTAGCTCCAATTTAGCCTAGGCCTACTTAGCAACTCTAAGGCAGGCGGGCGAGCCGCGAGCATACGTTAGAGAGAGAGAGAGAGAGAGAGAGAGAGAGAGAGAGAGAGAGAGAGAGAGAGAGAGAGAGAGAGAGAGAGAGATCTTGTGAGTTGCACCATGCATAGGCGAGAGAGAGAAATAGACAGGCGGAGAGAACTCTTGCGAGCTCTCGAAATAGATACAAAACTGTAAGCTGTCAACCTCCCACAAGTAGGCACCTGATTGGAGAGAGAGAGAGAGAGAGAGAGAGAGAGAGAGAGAGAGAGAGAGAGAGAGAGAGAGAGAGAGAGAGAGAGAGAGAGAGAGTGAGTTACAGGTGAGCCTGTTTTCTTTTTAGTCCCAAAGCTAGCATCTTTAAAGATTTGCTGTAATAAAGCATTTCTCAAATATGTCAGGAATTTCCACCAAATTAGAGGGTAGTCTGAAGAAATCAGTGATCTCCCTTTGTGAGTGTCTCCTACTGTCTGGTCTCCTCAAGAGGCTCTCCCTATGTCTGTGCAGCTCCAACAAAAATAGCCCAACGGTATCTTGGTATCTCATTACTTTGGCCAGTGGTCCCAAACCCTCTCTGAATAGGCAGTGGAAGCAAGGGGTTTGAGGGTAATAGGAGCCATGCCGCCGCCGTTTTACTATAGTGGCTCTTTATAGCCTTTCACAATAAGTTTTGGACAAATTCTCGCAATAATCGCCACATTGTGGCTTACCTCAACATCATGAACTTCGGTGCTTTACTAAGGGTTCATGCTAAAAGTAGACAATTCTCCACTATAGTGGCTCTTTATAGCCTTTCAAGTTGGAATTATTCTTTTTAAGCTAAGTTCAAAAGAGCAAAAGCCAACATCATCTCAGCAAAGAAAGCCAAAAAGACGAGAAAAGGTTCAAAATATTCGTGGACATTAGAGGCATACAAGGTACGCTTTGGCAAGTTAAGTTCAAGAAAGGAAAGCTCATGTAAAACCATAAGCATGTCATGACCTATGAGTGGAGCTCTTGGTCATTCAATGGTGTGATCCTCCCACTCTCTCTCTCTCTCTCTCTCTCTCTCTATATATATATATATATATATATATATATAGATAACCATGCTTAATTTGCAACCAAACTTCATGATCATAATTTCATCTTTTTCTACTCCCATAGAAGATGCAAATGATGAGAAGTGTATATACAAAGTATGTGGGCATGATGAGAACTTGTTTTACTAGTAGCAACTTGAGTTGTATTTATTTGCTCAAATATTAGAAATAATTTGAATAATATAATAAAAATTGTCTATTATCAAATAATACACTAATAAAATGATACTTTTTATTTTTTTGATCACAAATATTTTGACCAATACATTTTTTATTGAAAGGTCTTCCGAAAAGAAATGTATTAATTAAAAAGAAATTTCATTTATCATCGTTCAACTACAATTGAATGGATCGCCTGCATAGAGCCACTCTATACTCTCTTACACACCATAGCCACTCTCTCTCTCTCTCTCTCTCTCTCTCTCTCTCTCTCTCTCTGTGTGTGTGTGTGTGTGTGTGTGTTCCCCCCCCCCCCCCCAAAAAAAAAAAAAAAAAAAACCCCAAACAACCAAAAAAAAAAACCCCATATAGAGTCACAATTGTGTTTGTTTTATTAATAATTAGAGAAGTATTTGATAAGGTTATCATCCACTAGATGGTGCCTCTTATCCGTCGGATAATTTTAGGGAGATGGGTTTATTAAACATTATCATGGGTTGCTAAGATTCACAAAATATGTGTCTCTTGCTCCCATAATAACTTAAAAACATATAAAAGAGTCATTGTTATGATTTGCTCACGTGTTTCTTCATATAAAAGAGGGAAAGGACAGACGTGCGTCCAAATAACACATATTAAAATTTTCCTTTTGTTTTGTCCCCTGCTCCATCGTCCACGCAGCATCTGTGGAGATTCTTGTGAAAAGAAATGACAAAACGATTTTATAGGGACATACTAGGCCTACAGCCAGCATCTCTTAGTTGGTATTCTATGCTTTACACAATTGATTTTCAATGCTTTACATCCAAAGATATTCCTAGTCTACTTATTATCACTCTAGAAAGGCAGTACTGAGAGAGAGAGAGAGAGAGAGAGAGAGAGAGAGTCGTTCTATGTCCTTTTTAGCCTACGAGATAAATCCGGTCTAAATGGGTGTATGTCTTTACAGAACCATAATTTTGTGTCACAGTGATGACCACATTGCACTTGACTGTGTCTGTGTGTGTGTGTATGAGAGAGAGAGAGAGAGAGAGAGAGAGAGAGAGAGAGAGAGAGAGAGAGAGAGAGAGCGATTGACTGTGACTGTGACTGTGTGTGTGTGTGTGTGTGTATGAGAGAGAGAGAGAGAGAGAGAGAGAGAGCGATTGACTGAGATTAGGCGAGAAGTCTACAAAAGTAAGAACAAGTCCATAATCAGACGATCAAAACTGGCAAACTAAGTAGGCTCTTTGACTTATTTGTAAAAGAACAATGAGCTAAATGTACTACAATGCACACGACATAGGTCAATTTTTTGAAGGGGGTGCTTCATATCTTATTTTTGATGCTAAATTTGGCATAGCAGGTATTCTTTTATGCGTCAAATAGGTGCCTGACAAGCCTAGCGCTCTCTCTCTCTCTCTCTCTCTCTCTCTCTCTCTCTCTCTCTCTTTTAAGCAAATCTTTGTTTCTATATTATCTTTTCATATATTTTACATTGTCTTCTACAATCTCTAAATGTACTCATGCATATGACTTTGAATGAGTTTAGGCAATGCCAGATAATCTTCATTGAACTCTATCTTTTAGCTGATTCTATGGCAAAGTGTGTCCTGATGAACTTCTAGCATTCCAAATAAACACCAACATCCAAATTCTAACATGCATCAGAAAAGCCTACAGGAAACTTTTCTTGGACTGAACCAAACCAAACACCATATGAAATTTAGTGAACTTTAGAATTCAATGCAACATACAGTGTTTGGCACAGCTTGCCACCAGGATCTTACAAGACTACAGTACAGAATAAGGGGTGTCGTTGTTTCCATTCTGCTACATCTGATACATTTTCCTTGCATTATATTTTTTCTAAGTATTAGTACACCAATGGGCATGGCTTTTGTAAGCACTAGCCATAAGAGCCTATAGGAACAATGAGAGGTCCACACCCATTGAAATCTATGCACCTACCTATTCTTGTCCTGGGAGATACCCCATATCTAGTTGCATCTAAGTTGAATGGAACCCTCAGGCTGAAAGCATCTAGTATAACATTTTGGTGGGTAGATTCCACAAATTGATTGAGTGGCTTGAAATTTCCAAATCTTTGAATATTTGGGAGGAGTCTAGATTACATGGTAGAGGTAGATTGAAAACACAAGCACATAAATGACCCCACGGCACTTTGAGTCCATTGTCTAATCTGAACCTTCTCCTCGCAATAAAAAGGCCACCAACCGGCTCTTAGACTCCAATATTTGTTCAATTGAGCTAAGCCCCCTATTAAAGAGGGTCAAAGATCTATTCCCCAATAAAAGTCCAGGTAGTTTTGTAACTTAAAACTTCAAAACCATGACTCTTTCCCTAGAGAACTCCTTGTGTATGGGATTCAACCATCCTGTACTAGGTTAGAGAAAATGGTTTTCCAGGATTGCGCAAACGTATTCCTTGTTGTTCACACAATTTGAGTGAGGTTGTGGAGAAAAGTTTATCCCAAGGTTTCAAGTCCTAAATGCCATGATAGTACACTGTTGCTTTTTCAATCAACCACCACAACACTCTAGTCCAGATTGAAGCATATGTTTGATGAGAGTGGCTTCTCGAGGCAGCATATGATTTCTCAAGTTTAAAATCCCAAAATCCACACATGTGTACAAACCTTGCAATGTATTCCCAAGCAATCCAAGATTTACTACATGACCCCCACACGAATTACAAAAATCGAGATTTCAATTTATTGAAGGCTTTATCTGGAAAATCCAAAAGAGTAAGGATGTACAGCAAATAGGCAATTAACCATAAGTGATTTCAAAATTCACACTCTCAGATCTCCATCTCCATCTCCATCTCCAATTGCACCTACACCTCCATCTCCATCTCCAGCTACAATGGCTATGCAAGACATCACCAACAAGCCTTCGAAGTTCATTTTACATGTCAAATTAGAGTAGCAATATTCAACTTTGTGAAGGAATCAAGACAAAGTGTCTATTTTGATGGACATAGTACAATTGCAAGGGATAAAATCCATTGACCTTTAGACAGATGGGTCAATTTACCCCCTTGATCCTTAGACATGTGCATCTCCACCAATCCACAACATCACACAACTCTTACAATTCCTAGGTGAGAGCTTTTGATTCTGTATTAGCCGCACTGCCCTCTAGGACGGCTAAAGAAACTGAAGTTGACCAAGCTTTCAAAATCAAGGCCGCAAAAATCAACCCACTCAGGAAGCCAGAGGTAAAGAAATAACAAAAAAAATCATTTTTAAAAATTATTATTGCCACCACCAATTAGCACGCGTGAAGTAGGCCTCCGCATGTCCTTTTGGCACTACATATTTTCTCTATGTCTCTCTCTATTCCACCAAAGCCCCGCAGGGTGCATAAAATACCACACTCTCTCTCTCTCTCTCTCTCTCTCTCTCTCTCCCTCTGGCGGGCCGCGAAACGTCTCCCTCTCTCCGTTCCATTATTCATATTATCTCAATCTTCACCCTCTCCCTCTCCCCTCTTGTCCACACTCCCTTGACCTCACTCTCCCCTCCCTTTATCCCCCTTGTCTTTCTCCTCTGGTAGACCGCCATACACTTCCCTCACACACTCTCTCACCACCTCACCAAACCCTCCTCTTGTTTGATATACGGCGGGCCGACCTTTCTCTCACTCCCCCTCACTCACTCTCTCTCTCTTCACACTACTCCCTCCCCTCATGCTCACTCCTTCTCTCTCTCTCTCTCTCTCTCTCTCTCTCTCTCTCTCTCTCTCTCTCTCTCTCTCTCTCTCTCTCTCTCTCTCTTTCTCTTCCCCTCCTTCGCTCTACCTCTCTCTCTTGCCCTTGGTGAGAATGGCCCCGTGATCATTCTCTCTCTCTTGTTCTCACACACCACCCTCATCTCCTTCCCTAGCCCGCTACCCCCTTACCCCACCCCGTTGACCACAAGACCCCCCCTCCCTTGTCTCTGTTGGCCACGTTGGGCCCACCATATCTCTCCTTTTCTCTCTTGTGCTCCTCTCATTTAGGCCCGCAGGCGCAACGAGTACCTTTTTTCTCTCTCTTTCCATACAAACACACACACACACACACACACTGCCCAACCCTCGCCATTCCCTCTCCCCATCTCACTCCCGCTCTATCTCTCTCTCCCTCTCATGTCGGTTCAGCCCCATGGCGCAGGAGAACAACACACACTCTCTCTCATAACCCCCCACCACACACACTACCCCCTCACCCCTTTCCCCCCCCTCTCGGCGCCGCTCTTATGCTCTCTCTCTCTCTCTCTCTCTCTCTCTCTTCGCACTCTTTGTGTAGCATCCATGCAGGCGTAGGAAATAAAACTCTATCTCTCTCTATCATAGCACACACACACACCCTTGCAGTAACACACACCCCCACACACACACACAGTCCCCAGCCCTCTCCATCCCCCCTCTCACTCACGACATCGCTTTCCCCCTGGTTCTCTGTAAGAGCCTGCATGTAAAATATATTTACCACACACTCTCTCTCTCGTTGCCACACACACACACGCACACACCCACCGCACTTTTTATAAAAAACACTCACACATTACATACGCGCACGCACACATTCCAACAAGCACATGTACGCCATACACACTCACTGAAAAAATAATAAAAAGGAATGATAGAATCAACATCGACACCATCGACAAAGACGGTCAAATCACGCAAAGCCAACCTCAAATTGAGGAAAGGCGCCGAAAGCACGTCCTAGCCGGCACCAAAAGGAAGTGACACGTAGCATCTCGGCATCACGCAACAAAATACCAATTCTGGTAGCATTAAACCTCCCACCGACCACCCAAACCATCAACAAAACCCCTTGTAAATGCCCCGAACTCCACTCTTCCCTAATAACCTAGCCAGTGGCTAGTGGATTGTAAATAAACTCTCCCCACACCACTCTTACCTCCTCCTCTCTCTCTCTCTCTCTCTCTCTCTCTCTCTCTCTCTCTCTCTCTCTCCCTCTCTATCTCTCTTACTAGAGAGGCATCTAGACTCTCGACAGCGACCAGTGGATATTTAAAAGGACCATTAGGTAAGGACGACCTCTCAAGCCTATATAAAGAGGCCTCCAATAAGCACAAAGGAAAAGTGAAGGAAGAACACACTAGCTCCATGCACTCTACATTTCATGCACCACTAAGCACGTAATGCACTTCTCAAGCAAGGGATCTCATGGCATCATGTTTTGTTGCAAGCATGGGCATTTTAGCATTGGCAACATCACCATCATCCCATTCTCCACCACACCATGGTTGAGCTACTAGTCATGAACACCCCATGCATATAAGGAACTCACTATAACCCCCAAAAGGCAACATGAGCATGTTTGAATTGAATGCACCGACACCATGCTACCCCAGACCATTCTCAATGCTGGTGATTGACATCGTTGATGGTTGCATCATCTTGATGTTTCCCTCAACTAACCTCCGACTAACGTGCTAACCTCCCGCTAACTTCAAACTTTGCCATGCATCATATGGCACTTGCATTCCATCATGCATCCCCAACGCCAAGAGAAAGGTTTGGTAACAATCAATACCACCCTTTGTAAGTATCATCATCATCAATAAAAGTGTGCAATACTCTCTTGATGTTTGGGTCCATTCTCTGTTCTCGTCAGCTTCGGTTTTTGCACTTTCACGGGATGTTTCATCTCTTGTTTATCACTTTGCTTGTGCTTCATCACCTGCAGCCTCTCCAATCAGTCAGTATGCTCCATTCCGACCTTGTCACATATCTCTCTCGTACACACACTCCTGACTGTTGGCTATGCATTTTGTTTTATCCGGACATTTGTTTATCACCATTTCATGTTGGTTATCTAGAGAGCATCTCACTTTTGCTACCCTAGGTCATCTATGTCTACGTCCTAGCTGCACTTATGCTAGGTGGTGCCCTCTCTAGTTATAGGATTACTCCTACCTTGAGATAATGCTTGGGGATGCTCAGGCTATGTGTGCTGTAGAGGCCACCCTATATGGCTTGTCTTTTTCTGGTATCATTTTCTTGGTGCCCCATTAAGGATCTTTCATGAAACCCTCTAGTTTACAAGACTGAAACCCCTAAACGTTTGTGGATGGATGAATGCTTAGCAAGGTTCACTAACTAGACGACAGAAGAAGAAGAGCTCCAAGCACAACTAGACAAAATCCACATCTCCATTGAAGCTCAAGTGCCAAGCGTAACGGTAATTGATTTGCAGTGGGAGAGTCAACCAACATGTCAGACTCAATGGATATACATAGGCCATGTGCCGAGGAGAAGAGGGAGGAAGTCAAGACCATGTCCGCAACCTATGACCAACCCACAACAACAAGATGGAGGGAGCTCTGCTCAATAGAGAATCAACACTATTCTACTTTGAGAATTGGATAACTCAAGTCAATGAGGTAATTATCACAGTTAGTTTCCAAGTTGCACCTGCTGCTACAGCAGAGATAACTGAAGCACATGCTCACGCTCTCGCTAGGGAGACTAGAGATCTATTGAGCCTATTTCAAGAAAGAATGCCACCCTCTCCCACAAGCTTGGGTAGTGACTAAGCACCTCTAAGCTTCACATGAATCATTACAACTTACCTCAAGGCATATTACACATTTCAATACGAGTACACTCAATCAAGGTAATACTGGACTGGAAGGCTCACTACCAGCACATCATCGACACCATGCTAGGTGGGGAGCTCTTTTTTGAGGTTCTGGCATCAGATCAGCCATTTGTTTTACCTCTGGTACAAGGCAATATACCTTTTGAGATTTTACTCTATGTTCTAGTATAAAAAGGGTATACACTCCTCCTTGTAAAGAAAAATAAATAAATAAATATCTTTGGATTGCAAGCTAAGCAATGTGTCTTTCTAGCTCTCTCTCTCTTTCAGTAATCATGGAAAGAGTAGCATTTCCAACATTTAAAGGAAAGAAGGGCAAGATTTGGTAATAGATTTCCTACATGACTTTGAGGTAGCAAGTGTAGTAAGCAACAAAGATACAGATGAATCCTGGGTTAGAATCTTTAAGCATCTCATGAAGCTAGAAGCTAGGTCGTGGTACAACGCACTTCCACAAGCAACTGAGGATGACTAGGAGCCCTTAAAAATTGTTTTTAAGAGGTGCTTTGGGGGAGGTACCACTTCAAAGAAGCTGTGGGACAAGCTGAGAGACTTGAAGCATGAGAGTCTTTTAGAGTATGCCACGTATGAGTCCAAGTTTGTGGATTTGTGGGAATGGTGGGTTGAGTCATTGGCAAGAGGGGAAGCTGCATCCGATTTCCTCAAAAAGGACCGGTTGACGCATGGATTGTGGCCGCTTCTCAAGGAGAAGGTGAAGGGTAGATTCTCGGCTACATACGAGTTAGCCATCAAGATTGCTTGCCTTAAGGACAAGAAGTTGCGGATGAAAGCCAAAGAAACCGAGTCAACAGAAGCAGGAACATCGCATCGACCAACAACCACGACAACCACCATTCCTCCACCACCACCGGCTCCTGGGGTACAAAATGACCAACAAGATATGTTGGCCCACATTACTGACCAGCTGCAGAATTTGTCTTTCCACTTGATAGAGTGCAAGGAAGGAATCAGGAAAGAGATCAAGACCCGGGAAGAGCACGACGACAAAAAAAGGAGTATCACTGCTACAACTGCTGAGAAGATGGTCACGGTATGTACTAATGTCCCGAGCCATGAAAAAACTATGATAGTGGAGGTAGGAGAAACCAACTATCACCCCCTAGAGAGAGAACACCTCCACCCTGAGCACAGCCCCACCAACACAAATTCTACGACCATCCCAAGCATGATGCTATGATGCTTCGGCTAGGGCTCAACGTTGACAGGCCTTCTCCATGCAAAGCAAATATGGCAAAGAATGCAAAAGTAAAATGTGCAGGTAAAAGCCTTCAATACTAAGGTAGAAGTATATGTTTTTGTGATGCCAACTAATGGGGAGGGCTATCCATTAATCTTGGGAAGGCCATGGTTGATGGCCATGAAGGCAAAGCAGGAGTGGGGCTCAGGCCTTCTACGCAGGACCGGTAAGAAAGGGGAAACAACCTACTACAACATGAAGACCAGCAAGCAGAAGAAAATGGATCTAGAGACATCAACAAATGAAACCACTAGCGAGTCTTCCACTTGAGGAGGAGACCATATCCACCAATGAAAGCGATAGTTCCATCGATGTGATGGGTATCATAATGAAGGATCTACAAAGGGTAAGTACAACTGACGACCCGTCATCAGAAGGACAAAGCAACCAAGAGCAAAGAAAATCACCTGGCCTAGGAGAAAGTAGGTTGAAGAATATGTTGTCTATGGAGTTAACAATTGAAGAGAGAGATAAATTTTTGCAAATGTTGATGGGATTTCTTGACCTTTTCATTGACAACTATGAAAGAATCACAGGTATTATAGTAGTGGAGCATCATATTAAGCTGAAGGAAGGGGTAAAACCAGTTGTACAAAAGCTACAACGGCTAGGGGTCATACAAGAAAAGGCACTCCTTTCCAAGGTAAGGAAGCTACTAGAACCACGGAAAACTAACTAACCAGAGTCGACACACTTTGGCTGCACCAGCGTCAATTGTTGCTTTCTTATGTTCGTCCGATCATGTCTTCGCGGGAGGCACAATGCCTTGAGGATCCTTTCTCTGCTTCGGAATTGCATGGTGCCCTGCTTGCATTGGGCCGTTGGAGATCTCCCGGTTGGGATGGACTTACTGTGGAATTTTTCCTCTCCTTTTGGGATGCTCTTAAACAACCCCTACTTTTCATGGTAAACGTGGCATGGGAAAAACAGGATTTGCCAGTATCAAGTCTAGGGTTGTCACCCGTAGTAGTGACGCCTGAGAAGAGTGCTAAGTGGAGGGTCTGTGTTGACTACAAATCACTAAATGTAGCTACAAAGAGAGACCACTTTCCTCTCCCTTTCTTGGATGAAATTCTGAACGGAGTGGCTGGTTTTGAATGCTACACCGTGTGCGATGGTTATTCCGGGTATTTTCAAATATGCATAGCCTTGAAAGATCAGCTAAAAACCACTTTCATTACGCCATGGGTTTGTTTTGCGTACAGAGTTTTTCCACTTGGTCTCACAAATGCACCTGCCACATTCCAAAGATATGTCACATATGTCTTTCAACCGTTCTTTGGAAAATCCGTAAGAGTGTTCATTGATGATTTTTGTATATATAGCACTCGCATTTCACACTTAGAAAAAGTAATTGAGGGTTTGGCAAGGTTGCAAAGCCTAGGTGGGCAATTAAATGTAGACAAGTGCCACATTGGGGAAAGTAGAGTCATTCTTTTAGGCCATGAAATTTCAGCAAAAGGTATCAACACCGATCCAAGTAAGGTGTCCACACTCATAGCCCTACCTTCACCAACAACCGCACATCAACTGGTCTCTTCTCTACAAAAGGTGAGATACTTGAGTAGATTCATACATCTACTATCACAACTTGTTCTACTACTACAATAGCTCACTCAATGATCAACTTTCACATGGGACGAGGAGTGCAAACATCACTACAACAAGGTAAAGGAGGTCTTAGCCACCCTACCAACTATCTCACCGCCTAAGTGGGAAAAAAAGATTCTATGTCACCTCAAGCGTGGGTGATGACTCCTTGGGGGCTGTGCTACCCCAGAAGGATACAACAACATCTTTCATGAGGCCAATCTACTTCTCCAGTTGAATGATGACAGCCAGCAGAGAAAGGTTTCACCCATGTGGAACACCTAGTCCTAGCTCTTAGATTTGCAACTACAATGTTTAGGTCATATTTGCTGCCTAGGAAATTTGTGATTTTAACCATGGATGAGATGTTTCCCTATGTTGTACGTCACATGGATATTTCTTCTAGGATTACTAAATGGCTAGTTCGTCTGCAAGAGTTTGACTACACGGTACAGGTAGAAAGCACGACAACGGAAAGCTTGGGGGGACTCATGACCTACCAAAAATTTGAGAAGAAGGTAAAGAAGTCTAAAGGGAAAGGAGTTCAACCACTTTCATAGCCACCGATGGTAGAAAGTGCACACTCTCTCTCTACTTTTATGGAGCCTACAAGCGAGCATCCGACAAAGCAGCTGCAAGCATAGTGGTCTTTGATGACAAAGGTATCAAGGTATTTTCACTTGGCCATTTGTTAGAATCACATTCTAGCAGTGAAGCTGAGTATGCAGCACTAACTAAGGGGTTACAATTGTGCGTCTCGCAAGGGGTAAAGCACCTTAACGTATTTGGGGATGCTCTACTTTTGGTAAGGTAAGTAAATAGAGTATGGATATGTAAGACTCCTAGCTTGAGGACTCACTTAAGCTGTGTAAAAACTCTGCTGGGTAAGTTTGAAGCAGTTCAACTACACCACATCCCAAGGGCTAAAAACCATGAAGCTGATGCCTTAGCAAGTGAAAGACTGCAGGAGGTGGTGGTTGGGGCTATAAATCTAAAGCTCCCTCTATTTCAAGGTAGTGGCACCTAAACCCGACATCATGCATTTTTTGGAAACAGGGGAATGTCCATTGGATTTAACAAAAGGATAGAAGAAATGGCTTACTCGGAAGGCCACAAGGTATCGTCTTATCAATGACGGTTTGTATTGTAAGGGTAAGGACCAAATACTCAAGAAGGTCCCTTTCTCTAATGAAACTACGGGGTAATTTTCAATTGTTGTGATGGTGTTTGTGGTGGTCACTTTGCCCTAGATATAGCAAGTAGGAAAATCTAGCTGGCTAGTTTTGTATGGCCTAGCCTCAACCGCGATGTACACCACTCGTCTAAGACATGTAAGTTATGTCAAAAGGCCGGCACCAGGTCACTCATGCCTGAACCACAGACACCTATCCTTTCATATGGACCATTTGAAAAATGGGGTATAGATGCCATAGGACCCTTTCCTAGGGCCAACTCAGAAAAGTTTCGCATCATCATGGGAGTCGACTATATGACTAAATGGGTGGAAGCTACAGCCACAACTAGGATCATAGTTGTAGAGGTAGCTAAGTTTTTCTACAGCACATATGCTACAGGTTTGGCACACCATTAGAAATTATCTTTGATAGAGGACCAGGTTTCAGAGCAGACTTGCTAGGAGAGTTAATGCAAAAACTCGGCATAACAAGGAGGCACTCCTCACAATATTACCCTCAATGTAATGGCCTGGTTGAGAAATTAAATGGAATGGTTTGTAAATTATCACCAAATAGGTTAACAATCATCCTGGGGATTGGGATAAATATCTACTCCCAGCTTTGTGGGCCTACCGAACCTCCTTCCGCACATCTTTGGGGCTCACCCAATATCATTTGGTTTTTGGAAAGGAGGCAACCTTACCTATTGAGGTGCAACTAGCGAGTCTCAGAGTGATGGCAAGCCAGCTTCAACAACCGAACATGTATTTGAGCGATCACATCCTTGACTTATAACGACTACAGTTGGACAGAGAAGAAGCAATCAATTATTATGTGGCACATGCAAAACATAGAGGGCTTGATTTCAATCAACATCTTCCATCCAAATATTTAAAGAAGGGCATGTTGGTGGTCTGCTATGACAATCTCTTTGTCACATGCAAAGATAAGAAGCTCCTACTCTGATGAGAAGGCCCTTTCATAATAAAAAAAAAGTATGCCAATGGGAGTTACCAGCTTATGGAAGCTGATGGTAAGCTTCCTAAAACCAGAGTACATGGTTGGCGGCTCAAACCTTATTTTCTACGATTTGATCAGACTCCACCTATCAGCATTTCTGATGAGGACGCAACATCAGCCTCCACCTCCGATGACAATGAGTTAGAGGCATAAATGCCCTAACCTTAGGGGGAGGGATAATGATACTAGATTAGCTGCACCGCCCTCTAGCACGGCTCAAGAAACTGAAGTTGGCCAAGTTTTCAAAATCAAGGCCACAAAAATAAACCCACCCGGGAAGCCGGAGGTAAAGAAACAACAAAAAAAACATTTTTAAAATTATTATTGCTGCCACCAACTTGCACGCGTGAAGTAGGCCGATGCGCCTCCTTTTAGCACCACACACATTCCCTCTCATCTTTTATTTCCTCTCTCTCTCTTCCACCAAAGCCCCACAGGGTGCATAAAATATCTCTCTCTCTCTCCCTCTGGTGGGCCGACAAGCTTTACAAAATTCTCCCTCTCTCCCCTCCATTATTCATATTAGATCAATCTTCATCCTCTCCCTCTCCCCTCTTGTCCACACTCCCTCGACCCCACTCTCCCCTCTCTTTATCCCCCTTGTCTTTCTCCTCTAGTGGACTGCCATGATACACTTCCCTCACACACACTCTCCCCACCTCACCAACCCCCCCCCCCCTCTTGCTCTCTCTCTCTCTCTCTCTCTCTCTCTCTCTCTCTCTCTCTCTCTCTCTCTCTCTCTCTCTCTCTCTCTCTCTCTCTCTTTCCCTTCCCCTCCTTCATTCTACCTCTCTCTCTCTCCCTTAATGAGAATGGCCCCGCTCTCTCTCTCTCTCTCTCTCTCTCTCTCTCTCTCTCTCTCTCTCTCTCTCTCTCTCTCTCTCTCTCTCTCTCTCTCTCTCTCTCTCTTCCCACACACCACCCTCATCCCCTTTGTTGGCCTGCTACCCCCTTACCCCCACCCCATTGACCACAAGCCCCCCCCCTACCTCGTCTCTATCGGTCACGCTGGCCGAGCCCGCCATCTCTCTCCCTTTCTCTCTGGTGCTCCTCCTGTTCAGGCCAGGAGGCGCAACGGGTACGTTTTTACTCTCTCTCTCTCTCTCTCCATACACACACACACACACACACACACACACACACACACACACACACACACACACACACACACACACACACACACACACACACACACACTCCCCAGCCCTCACCATCCCCTCTCCCAATCTCACTCCCTCCCTATCTCTCTCTCCCTCCTGTGTCGGTTCAGCTCGAAGGCACAAGAGAAAAACACTCTCTCTCTCTCTCTCTCTCATAACCCCCCACCACACACACTACCCCCTCACCCCTTTCCCTCCCCTCTCAGCACCGCTCTTATCCCCTCTCTCTCTCTCTCTCTCTCTCTCTCTCTCTCTCTCTCTCTCTCTCTCTCTCTCTGCGTAGCAGCCATGAAATGGAGAAAATTTACAAGATTTTCTTCGATCACCACCGTCGTCAAACTTTAAAATGTTATAACTTTGCACTTTGATCTCTAACTAAAATGCTATAACTTTAATGTTATAAATTTGCACTTTGCACTTTGATCTCTAACTTTGCACTTTGATGCTTTAAAAAAACCCCAATAACACGTCGATTAAGGCAACCAATTTGGCACAGAAGTGGCCCCTAGTGACACTTCATTTAGCAATATCTTGGCAACCAGAACTCCAATCACCAATCTGAAAAGATCATCGCTCTCCACAAGATGAGCAATTTAGGCGCATTCACTTACTTCATCCTTGATCCTTCATAAGTAGTTTTCCAATCCGGTACAAATCTAAAAACTCTTCAGACATTAAACTATCATAACTTCTTCAGCATAGCTGCAATCAACGAGCTGTAAAGACGGGCATGTGGAGCGCTTTGAGTATTGCAACTCTAGTCCATGAAGTCCATATGTGATCACCTCAAGAATACTCTCTTTTAGAATCATTGACACAATTTTTGGCCCTTTAAATATGCATTTGGAATAATTTAACCCTAAGCTAGCTTGTTACCAATCCCTTATCACTGTTCAACAATCACATAAACTTCAACTAAAAACAAACTGCATCCTTCTTTTATTTTCCACAATTATGGGAGCAGAGTTTCACGATAACAGTGTAATGCTGGTCATGATGCAATTATAATTTCAGCATAGAAGGCTGGGCACAACATATGGAATGTGCTTTTTATGCTCAAAGGCGTGGATTTCAACAAGAAAGACATAGATGTTGTCATCGGTGTAATAATTTCTCTAGTGTGTATTGTTCATACTAAAACAAAAATAATCATACCATTAGGGCCAAAAACAACCAAAAAAAGGGTTGTTTTTTAATGTAAGGATTAAGCAATACTCACATAGTCATTTGACACGTATACAAAAGTATGGCACTCTTATCTGCTATATTTAGGTGCTTTCAAAAAGTAAGCCCGTTAAATTTGCAGCCCAACTAAAGTCAAATCTTTTATTCTATTTTATATTTCACAAAATTGTTGTCAAAAGATACAAAATTTATGCTCAAAGGCTCTAAACACAAGGCCATTAATGAAAAATCACCTACTTTTTTCAACCGTATACGTTTTTCACTTTCTCTCCATTTTGTGAGAGCTTTGCTTCTTTTCGTCAATGAATTTTCATTTCCCTTCTCTACTCTCTGAGTTTCGATGGCGTCTTCTACAGGTTGCCCTTCAAATAACATAAATTCTTGTGACTTCCATAACTTTAGAGAGGGTGGTCTTTGGAAATCCATGTCTTTTCATGTGAAAGATTGGGTAACAATGTTTCCTTCATGCAAAGATGTACATAGAGTGAAGAGGCCCAAACAAGATAAAGTAAAAAAACATTAGAAAGGTTGTGTTCTTGCTTTCAAAGTGACCAACAATGGCTCGCTAGCTAAGGTTAAAGATGAATTAACAACTTGTCCAAGATTCTAAGTCTCAAATGCAAGGAACACACATGTACTTGATTAAGGGGATTTGAAAGAATAGGATGCCAATCTAGATCCTCCTCTGCACAAGATGGTGGCTTGATTTGGTTGCAGTTTATGATTTCATTGAACCACACATGCCCTCCACTTGCCTTTTGATTCTTGTTTTGACTCCTAGCACTTGCTTACTTACAAAATTTTGATCTTCTAACCCCTGTGCCCTTCCCCAATGCATTCATAAGAACCTTTTCATGGCAGCAAAAAATGCACAAAAATAAATTATTTGCATTGCCCTTAATGTCCAGCATGCATTTTAGGGTATTCAAGTCACCATCACGGTGCCACTCTATTTCATAGTCGCCAATGCCAGGGACATTGAGGAGTTCCCCGTTGCATTGTTGATCTAGTGCCTTTTAAATACCTAAACAATTGAAATACCACCTCAAACTGTCAAGATCCTCGTGTGGGAATGCCTATGATCCTTGCCATCATATGTTATTCTCTGGTTGAACCCCATAAAATTCTTTCCTTTGGCGCTTCTTGCCAGGTAACTCAACCGCCTCTTCACATTCTAACCCCTTTCTCACCAATGCTCTGCTCATGAGTGTGAGCCTTGTGGGCTCCACCCTCGGGCCTTTGACAACATGACATCCATTTTATTTTGAGTACAAATATAGCTTTTCCACATGTCTTCTCTATTGTTCTATTGTAATATTTGATCATAGCTTGCTGTAGTGCTTCTACTTCAACATAAATATTGTTGAACTTATTGTGAACAAAAATCTTTGAGGACAGTGACATGTTGCCATCCACCCACTTGTACCCACCTAGCAGGGTTCAAACATCATTGTTTGCAGCATTTCTTTCCATAGCCATAATATATGGGGTCGGTAATGTTGATCAATCCATTCCCTTGGTGCGTAGACACCCCATTATGGATGTATATAATTTTTTGGTACCCGTTATCACCTATACCGGTTGAGTCGCACAATATAATCCTCACGCAAGCAAGAATAATATTTTGAAAGTCTTTCATCAATAGTTTTTGAAGGGATTGTTGCAATGTTGAATATGCAGGATGAGAGATCATATTTAGAATGTCTTTCTCATCAACCACGTATCAAAGTATGGATGCATTGATCAAGTCCTTGATATTGTTGCAGCCTATAATTTATCCTGCACATTCTTGCAAAAAAAAAAAGAAACATAGTCAATTACTAAACTCCACTAACAACTTATTACACTCTTACAGCCTACAACTACCTTGTTTTCTCATACATCTCTTATGAGCACCTCCAAGTTTTGCAGGGATCCCCATAGCCCTACGCTTTCATTATCTCTTTTTGAATCCCACAGGAAGGTAAGTAAATCGGTCGAAGGGCCATCTGAGATTTCGAGTTGAAGGTGAAAGATGCATGTATTTTTTTACAACCTGGTCAATGATTTCTTTATTGTTGACAAGCTTCACCTTTTACTCTGCAAGTTGCTTCCTTAATTTCACTATTTTCACCATGAATTGATCCTTTGCCGTCAAGGCTGATGCATGAAATTGTTCCTTTTTAGCTAAGCTTTTGACTTGCAGCATGTCCATTCTTGTTTGAATTTGATTACGTGTCAAGAGATCTTGCAAATACAAATTGTAAAGCCTCTGGAAATAGCCTTATAGTCCATGATAGTGATGACCGAAAAAGACAATCCATCTAGAGTGGCCTCTACACCACACATAGCCTAAACATCCCCAAGCATCATCTCAAGGTAGGAGTAAACCTATAGCTAGAGAGGGCACCACCTAGCATAAGTGCGGTTAGGATGCAGACAGAGATGATCTAGGGTAGCAAAAGTGAGACTCCCTCTAGGTAACCAGCATGAAAAAAAATGCCTAGTCAATAGTCAAGAGTGTGCGTACGAGAGATACATGTGACAAGGTCCGAATGGAGCATACTAACTGACTGGAGAGGCCGCATGTGACAAAGCACAAGCAGAGTGATATACAAGAGATGAAACATCCCGTGAATGTGGGGAAAACAGAGCTAAGGAGAACAGATAATGGACTCAAAGATCAAGACAACATTGCACACTTTTATTGATGATGATGATACTTACAAATGGTGATCTTGACTGTTAATGCTTTCTCTTGGCACTCGGGATGTATGATGGAATGCGCGCGCCACATGGTGCATTGCAAAGTTTGAAGTTAGTGGGAGGTTAGCATGTTAGTGGGATGTTAGTTGAGGGAAACATTAAGACGATGCAGTCACCAATGATGTCAATCACCAGCATCAAGAATGGCTCGGGGTAGCATGGTGTCAGTGCATTCAATTCAAACATGCTCATGTTGAGTTCCTTATATGCATGGGGTGGTCATGACTAGTAACTCAACCATGATGTGGTGGAGAATGGGATGATGGTGATGTTGCCAATGCTAAAATCCCCATGCTTGCAACAAAACATGATGCCATGAGCTCCCTAGCTTGGGAGGTGCATTACGTGCTTAGTGGTGCATGAAATGTAGAGTTCATGGAGCTAGTGTGTTCTTCCTCCACTTGTCCTTAGTGCTTAGGGGAGGCCTCTTTATATAGGCTTGAGAGGTGGTCCTTACCTAATGGTCCTTCTAAATATCCACTCGTCGTTGTAGAGAGTCTTAGATGCCTCTCTAGTAAGAGAGATAGAGAGGGAGAGAAGGTAGAGATATAGAGAGAGGAGGTAAGAGTGGGGTGGGGAGAGTATTTTTTTACAATCCACTAGCCAGTCGCTAGGTTATTAGGGAAGAGTGGGGTTTGTGGAATTTACAAGGGGTTTTGTTGATGGTTCGGTTGGTCGGTGTGAGGTTTAATGCTGCCAAAATTGGTATTTTGTTGCGTGATGCCGAGATCCTACGTGTCACTTCCTTTTGGTGCCGGCCGGGGCGCCCCTTCGGTGCCTTTCCTTAATTTGGAGTCGGCTATGTGTGACTTGACCGTCTTTGTCGATGGTGTCAATGTTGTTCCTTCGTTTTTTATTTTTATGTGAGTGCGTACGATGTCCATGTGCTTGTTGGAATGTGTGCATGCGTGTATCTAATGTGTGAGTGTTTTTTATAAGAAGTGTTTTGAGTGTTTGTGTGTGTGTGTGTGGCAACGAGAGAGAGAGTGATTATATATATTTATATATGTATGTGTGTGTGTGTGTGTATATATATATTATGTGCAGGCTCTTACATAGAACGAGGGGGAGAGATGTCGTGAGTGATAGGGGGGATGGCGAGGGCTCGAGAGTGTGTGTGTGTGTGTGTGGGTGGATGTGTGTTACTGCAAGTGTGTATGTGTGTTATGATAGAGAGAGAGAGAGCTAGTTTTATTTCCCGTGCCTTGGTTGCTTTGGTTGGCGGGTTTGGGAAGCTTGGAAATTAGCAAAGGCCATGCAGCTTAAGGTTGAGAAGATGGAGTTTTGTCGGGACTTGACAACTCAATAACTAGGTCAATGAGCAAAAAATAAGAGCAAATCTTATTGGGTCTAGGAAGAAGCTCTTTAATAAGTTTACATAGGTTACTTTGGTGGTATTTTGTGAGGCCTTGAGCACTTGTGGGCAAGGTGTTGGTGAAAGCATTCCACATAGCGGGGTCAAGAGCCCACAAAGCGTAAGCGCAGGGGGCCATGGTACTTGAGCTGGGCCGTGAGGGCCTTGTAGTGTATAAGCTGGGAGAGGGAGATCTCCCTTGAGTTCCCAAGCTATGGCGTGCACTCGAGGTGGCGCCTTGGGTGCTGCTTGTGGTGCCTAGTGGGCAGGTGGTGGCGATTTGACATGACGGTGGTGGTTGGGGCATGCTGTGGAGATGTCATTTAGTAGGAAAAACGATTGTTGATGTGTCAATCTTCGGGCATTCGGTCCTGCGCCAAATTCTTTAGAAGGAAAAAGAGGCCCACCCACTAGTGCTAGTGCAGGGTTCTTCCCGCGATGGTGCTCAGAGAGAGAGAGAGAGAGAGAGAGAGAGAGAGAGAGAGAGAGAGAGAGAGAGAGAGAGAGAGAGAAAGAATAAGTGGAGCTCATAAGAGAAATTTTGCATGAAATATTTCCAAAAAGAGAGGGAAAAGTGTCTGATGCTAATGGGACTTACTAAAAGTAGCCAATGGGCTCTAATAAAAAATCCAATTTTGAACCTTTTTGGGAAGTTTTTTATGCAATTAGACAAGTAGGAGTGTTTTTTGGAATGAAATCACAAAGCGGATTTTTGAGCAAGAAGAAAGAGAAGGGGAGTTCTCAAGGGAAACTATGGCAGCATAGACAAGGGAACTTCCTGACCGCCATCGAGATCACTGCGAGCTTTCCATCTTCTTCTACATAGTCTTCAAGATTAAGCTTTATCTTTATTACTAGTATTGACTTGGGTCAACCCGTTGTAAGGGAGCTTAAACTCCTTAATCTATATCTAATCTAAATTACAATACCGTGAACAATGTCGCTTTGGTAATTGAGCATCATATCTTGTTCATGTTAGCAAATCCATTTAGTTTTGTACTTCATTTCATTTCAAAGAAGTTATTAGTCTATTGTATAATGTGGTGCTTCTTCTTCTTCTCTCTTTTCCCACAACTAGGAGCCCGTTGCTCACCCGAATTTCCTTTGTTCCCTTTATCCATTGGTAAACCTGACATGAAATCAAGCCAAGGTGGAATTTTTTTTGAGGAGAAAGATGTCTACACCGCAAGAGGTATCCATGAAACAAATGATGCAGCAATTTGTAGCATATAGGCCCGCAACAACAAGCTGCCAAAAATCGTACAATCTGCAAGAACAGATTCAAAAAGCTCGACAAATGGTTACATACAAATTCAAGTGGTTTGAAGGGAGAGACATTAGTTAATTCTACAACACTTATGAGCAGGCTATGGAAGATAATGGAATTGATGACTAGACTGCAATAGACGGGTTTCATTTAATTGTGGTACCTTAACATAAGGCTCGGATTAAAGAAATTCAAGTGGCTCATGTACCAGATTGGCAAACTACAAGACAAATATTTTTTTAAAGATTCTCAAAGGGTAGCCAGACAAAGCTTCATGAAGTGGGTGCAGAAGAAGAATAAAAACTTGTCTACACAAGAGCTGCTATAGGGATTTGAGAAGTAATTTGACCAGTTATCCTTTGCAAATTAATGTTCAACGAAGGATCAAACGGATAAATTTTTTATTTAGGCTGTTGATCTGTGGTTTCAAAAAAGTATGTTGTGGGATAGCCCTACATTATGATTGTACATATGGAGACAAAGGCGCTAGGTGATGTCTCCACCTATGCCAGGGTTCAAAGTTGAGATGGTAAGAAAGCGGTTCAATTTTTGAATGTATATGTTGACCTTGTCAGGAACAAAGACAATTTATGTGATCATCCCCATTACCAAAGATATGTAAGGAATTTAAAGAACACAGGTTTGCACATGATTTTATTGCGGTGCCACTATAAAGCGAAACTATGGTGGTACAAGTGAGGAAAAATTCTTGCAAAGAGAAACTTTCACTTCAAGATTTTTGAAGTTAACATCTGAAGGTTCAGTATGTAATAGAAAATTCAATGATCTGCCAAAGTGGGAGAAACAATATGTATCAAGTATTCAAAGTGAGTTGTAGGGATGTGATGTGCTTGAACTAGATGATGTGATTCGAGTCTTTGAAGAAGTCTCTTATGTACATACTATGTCTTAAAACAAGCTACAAAGTGGAACTGACATTGTTAAAGTGCACTCGATGGACATGTATGAAGAGGTAGAAATATACAAGGAACTTATTCATGTTAAAGAAGATCCAGGTGAAGAAGTTGAAGCTCGAGTAGAGACAAACTACAAGATCATTGCAAAGAAAATGAGACTAGTGGCTACACCTCTACCAGAAGGAAGTGATGGGGTGATCAAGAAAGATTCTCAACAACCTAGGCTTATAAATCCAAGAACATTGGACATAAGTTTACTAAGGAGACATTGGAGAATTAGAAGATTGGAGAGGATGCTTTCCTCAACGAGCCTGAGGATATCAAATTCTTTCAAGTTATGTTAAAAAGACATGGTTAATCTTTTTATTTTGAGCGAGGTGAGATTGGGTGTGTGGATCCAAGTGTTGTTTTGCCTATGGTTATATTCAGTGTTCCTCACATGCCATGGATCTTATGTCCTATTCCAATTCTTAAAGTTCACTTGCCTAGGTTTATTGATTTGCCTAACCAAAAGATACAAATGGGCATTTTAGAGCCATCATGTGCGCCATACTCCAATTGGTGGTTCATTGTTTCAAAGAAACATGGTACTTTGAGGTTCATACTCGGAGGGTTCACCATTCATTACCCCCCTGTATAATTTGCATTTGCAAGGTATTAAATTATTTTTTCTTTTAACATGTCTCATGAATGAATAAAATGACCCCTTTATTTTAGGGATTTTTCTCCAAACTTGAATATAAACCCCTTATTTTAGCATTAAGGGGGTTTATATTCAAGTTTGGAGAAAAATCCCTAAAATAAAGGGGTCATTTTAGAAAAAAACCCTCCTACCGAACACATGTTATACAATAACATGATTACATAGTGCACCCCCCCACGGTTCATACATGACATGCAACCGGCTAACAAGGTAACAATCTGCAATGTGGGTACTAACCCAATTGTGAATGAATTTGCCGAGGGCTTTGCAGGCAGGTCTATTTACTCTATGGGTGATCTTTACTTTGGATATGATCAATTTTAGTTAGCTTTGGAGGGCTAGGAGGATCTTACTACGATTTGCACACCTCTCGATTTGGCAAGTATGTGCACTCTACCATAGGGTGCTACTAATTCTGTAGCTCATATGATGAAAGACATGAATAAGATATAAAGGGACTTTATCGGCCTCATGTTACTATGCCATTCATTGATGATCTACCAATTAAAGGATATGAAGAAGGGTTCAAAGATGAAGTAAACGATCAGAGGGGGTGCTAATTATTTGTTTCTTAACATATTACTAGCTGTGATGCTATTTTATCAAGACTTGAAGAAGTTTTTTTGACACTTTAAAAAAAAATTCAACTTTTGGTTCTAAAGACATTTTAATTGTGGGCTATATTTGTAGTTTAGAGGGTAGAAGGCCAAGTCTAGCTAAAGTTTAAGTTATTCAAAAGATGAGAGAGACATGATCCTCAGTTATTGAAGTTCATCGGTTTTTGGGTGTGTGTGTATTCTACCTTATTTGGTTGTGTTACAGAGGTGCTTTATCAATTTCTAAGTAAAGTAAAAAGGTTTTCTTGGGAAGAAGTTCACATGAAGGCTATGTTTTCTATTCTTCTCTAGGCTCCAACCTTGAGGAAAGTGGACTACAAATGCGGAAGGCCAATAATCTTAGCAATTGACACTAGCCCGATAGGTATTGTGTGGGCTATAGGTTAAGATGATGCATAAGGACACATGTATGTAGTTTGATTTGGAGCAAAGGTGCTCAATGCTCGTCAACAAGGTTACCTAGAGGTTAAGAAAGAACTTGGGGTGTTGCTACTGCTCCAAGGTCTGACAAAGAATATTTTATTGGAGCTTCACTCGTCGTAGAGACATATTGTTTGCAATTGATAGGGATGATTGCAAACTAGTCTACTTCAAAAATTTTCATGCTACAGTGGATAGTCTATATTGATTCTCTTAATCGTGAATTTTGTCATATTGCAGGTAGAGATAATCATGTTGCAGATATGTTATCAAGGGCTAGGCTTGAAGATGAAGAAGAGATGCTTGCCACAAGTGATGATGTTGGCTTGAAGTTTTACACTTCTTATTTACAGGAAAATTGTGGTACTATTGCTCGTGTTTTGGAAGTTTTCTTTGAATATTTTTATGAGGGTGAGTGGCTTTTGATCGGTCACTACCTTAGCACTCTTAGCAGAAAGAAGGATGGAGTGATCTGGATTATAAGAGGATCAAGCAAAAGGCCTATGGCTACCTTTTTACGAAATAGGCATCTTTGAAGCAGCCAATTGCATCAAGGAGGGGTACAAAAGTGGTTTTTTTTGTGACAAGGAAACATAATAAGAGATGATAAAAGAGTTTTTTGAAAGCTAATGTGCTAGACATAGAGGAATATGGGAAACCTTTGTCAAGATCAAGGATCAATATTGGTGGAAAGGTATGTATAAATATGTGGCTTAGTTTGTGGAGACAACACTTTATACAAGTATACTCTACCATGCCATAAAATTTCAAAGGAAAATAATGGAAAAACAATTGTATTAAAAGGAATCTCAGAAAACACATGCATTAGATTTAAAAGTCATATTAAAGTCATGATAAATTACCCAAATATAGATTGACAGTGACATAAAAGGGAGCCAAAGTTCCATCTCCTTAGCCCTCATTGACCTCAAGCTTGTTGGGAAAACTACAAGTATGGCTCCCTCTTTAGATTAAAAAAATGCAAATGATATGGTCTTAATAGTTTTTCCCATACCCACCTCATTTGCAAGCTAATTGTTGTATTAGCTCATCTATAGCTGCATCTGAGATATGATTTGGCATGAAGGGAAGGTAACTTGTCTTCCCTTGGGAGATTGTATAGGACCGTTGGTAGAGTGATAGCTTGATAATTCAAATGGATATAGGACTACTAGTAACAATGATATCCCTCAATTGAGAAAAGGGAAGTGTATGCATGAGTAGTAAGACATATAGTGTGTGTCGTTGTGTTTGATCAGTGCCATCATTTTGAGCATCTCCAACAATCTTTAAGCTTTTCTGAGTCCTGCCATCACAATCATTGTGGCTATAGTCCAACCCATATTCTTCATCCTTATTGTACTATCTTTCTATTTCATATATATATATAATTGATATGGAATATTTTTAGATTGATCGACTCTTTTAGGCCCTACCGTCTTTTTGACCATCAATTTAACTTCTTCAAACCAACACTATCTTGACAAAGCTATGATAATTATCAAGATGATGCCATCATTTGATTATCTTTGAGCATGGCTTGCTATGCTGGGTGCTTGGTAAAAATGCATGGTATATTAGTATGCAATATAATTAAATAAATTGAATGATTCAAAGTATATGTTATATTGAGTAGCATTTGCGTAGGTGTTTTCATGCAAGGGGAGGTACAAAAAGAGTTCAAGATTCTCAAAAACAAGCACGTCCTAACTATTGCTGGACTAATGCAAATAAAAATTGTTCAATTTGTCGTGTGGTTGGAAAGAATGGGTGGTGTGTTGGGGTACAAAGGTTGGAGAGAGAGAGAGAGAGAGAGAGAGAGAGAGAGAGAGAGAGAGAGAGAGAGAGAGAGAGAGAGAGAGAGAGAGAGAGAGAGAGAGAGAGAGACAGACTTGGCTAGACGCTCTGGGTTAGGAGGGAGTATATGAGGTGGTTGACAATCGAGGATGGCTATGTATGTGTGTGAATAGTGCAGTCGAGACCATGCAATGATCAATGCCACTCTTTTGCTCAGGGACAAAGAGAGAGATGGCTGGGTGCATCATGGTGAGTAGCTACATAAATTTGTTGTATTGCACAAGTCAAGGGGTGTACAAGCTGAAAATAATGCCTCACAAAAAAAGTCATGCTTATTTTATGTATGGCTCACAATAATGGTGGGGGCATGTGACTCGTTTCAACTACAATACTGCATGCTACCGTGGTTGTGAGGAACTGAGAGTAGAAGGTTGGAGAGCCTAGGTCGGCACACGAGAGAGATTGAGTGGTAGGTAATCATGATTGTTGGTGGCCGTCAACCATGAGTAGGGGTATGAAGATAGGTAGAAAGGGGAAATTTTGGTTGCCATGGTGTAGATAATGAGATAGGTGCTCGGGGTGTGGCATGTATACATCTCACAATGTACCGCAAGTCTCATGGAAAAAACCACCATCGCCTTACTGTTGGCCGTTAAGTAGTTGTCAAATGGGGATTGGCAATAATCAGCAAGCCCTTGCAGATCTCTTTGACCTGGTTTGTGGTGAAGAGAACAAAAACAATAATAACAATTAAAAAAATCACTTTCTTCCCTTACTTCAAATAAATTTTGGGATCATCTCTCACGGCACTAAGCATCCTTTTCATGCCACTAAGCATCAACTACTCCGATGACATTGACACTCCCTTTTTTTTGTGTGTGTCTCAACTTAGTGCCATGCTCAGGCATCTTTGTAGACTTTGGACTTCCCTTCTGTCGTTTTCACAAGAGGAGAGATCCTAAGTTGGTTTCTAGGGACTTTACCCTTCTTCTACTTCCTTCCATACCGAATTTCTTTAATATTTGAACCTCTCTAAATCTTCTTCGTTCCCTACTCCCCACCCGATTAGCCTTCCTATGTTCATCATCAATTATTCCCCATTGATTAGCCTTGCTGAATCTATAATCCCAAGCAATCATGGTATACATATCCGTATAAGAAACATTGGATGGTTAGTCTATGTAATTAACATGTTAATACTAATTATCTCACTACATTGAGAGAAATGAAATTAAATCGGCATCTAATAAAAAAAATTCATGCCACAAATGATCTTGTGTAGTCAAGCACAAATTTTCTACCAATTGAATCAACTTTATGACCAAAGGATTTAATATTTACGTAATTACCTAAAGTTCTATGTGATCAAAAACTTGTATTAACATATTTACATAATCACACTTAATATGATCACAAAGAAGTCGGTTGAGAGAAACGTGGAAACCCACAAAAAGCCCATCGGGCTATTATGTTTTTCATGTGGCCACGCAAACCCTAAAGCCCAACGGGGTCGCAACTAAATATATTGAGGGCCCCGATTGGGCCTGCAGGGTTTCTTTTGTTGAGCCACAAAAAGAGAGATATTGACAACCGCCTTCATGGGTACGTTGAGAGGAGAGAGGGGGTCAGGTGGGAGCGTGCTCTACGTCAAAGCGCGTGGTACCAACCGAGTATCCCGTGACTACACAGCCCGTGTGTGTGTGTTGTGTGTGTGTATACGTTGTGTGAAAGTGTGTCTTTTGTTGTATTGCATGGCATTCATAAGGTACTTTTACCACACAATGTGAGTGTGTGCGTAAGTTTCTCTATGGACAATGCTTACCACGAGGGCATCACCTCGGTCACGTGGAAACTATGGTGTCCTTGCGGTACTAATAAGTATTGGCTCACTATTTGGGTACTACATTGATAACACTACAATATAAGTATCCTTATGGTGAGTCAACTTCCCTTCCTCTTTCCAAAAAAACATATGTGCATCGAACGAGAACACGGCCATATGATGCTCGCATGCAAACCATTATTTCTCTTTACATTTGGACAACACCTAGTTGGTAACTTGGATATTTGTAGCAACCCAAACACCCCAAGCATCCTACGTCTGAATGAAATAAAAGTATTCATCTCTTAAGCCAGGATGTTTAGAATTTGACAGAATGAGTGAATCCTCCATATGTACAAGGGATACACATTGATCACCTTGTCTTGCATCCAGAGTTAGTTCCCACATCATGATCAGATGTATCTTCATCTTTGAAGTGTCCAGTATGCTACAAGAATTTTGACGAATGGAGTTGATTCTATACATTGGCATGTGGCCATTATTATCACCTTGTGTGTTTAATTTGTTTAATGAAAAATAGTAGCTCGTATGCAATCAATTTGTAAGATATTCCACAAGGAATATATTAAATGTTTGGCATGGAAAATGAGTATAAATTCAAGCAAGCCCACCAGGACACCCCTAGTTAGTTAAAAATCTATCTAGTAATGATGATACAGGCTCTGAGCACAGTAATTGAGATTGACAGATTTTGTGTAATCGCTACTATGAAGCATTGTATATTATTCAAACGCATTGAATACAAGCTCTTGAATAATGGTTTTTGACACAATCTTCATTCTACTCTAAAGCTATGTTGAATCAGTGAAGTTTTTTTTTTGTTCTAAATCCGAGTATTGTGGGTCTTCTTGTAATTGAACTTCCACATCTATTATCAAATTCTCTTCTATTTTGTCTATAGTGCATTGAGATACACCGACATTTTGACATACATAGCATTTTCTCCTTGTAGCCAACACTTTCAATGTGATGCAATACACTAATTTTTTTGCTCTGGCTATCAATAAATTGTTGTCAATATTTCTATGAACATACTTGTACATACTCTAATTTCTCTCCAAGCACATTGTGCTAGTACTTTCATTACAAGGGGACACAAGGTCGAGTAATTCTCTCCATCATTCATCATCCACCACTTCCATGCAGGTTTCTCTTTTGCCATTGATTATGAAAAATCAATAGCACATATGAGTGGGATGATCAGATTGTCCACAATATTCACAAGAAGAAGAAGAATCTCTAGATAAACATGGTTGTTTAGTGGTAATATTGTGTTCTTCATCATACTGATGTGCCCAACAATCGTCTTCAATATGGCCATTTCTGTTGTAGTAAGAACATTGCTTATTAGGGAATTTGAGATGAGAGAAAATATTACCGCGACAGTCACCTCTGCAGTTTTCTCCTTGAAATGGACGCCTTCAAGCATAAAAAGCACGTCGTCATCTCTTGTGACTCATTCTCCTCTTGTGAAATCATAGTTGTATCATGACCAGCATTACGTCGTTCTTGACGTTGCAAATATTCAATCAAAGAAATGCATGCTTGGTCGACATCGAGACCATCTTTATTAGAAATAATGGTAGCAATGTTATCATAAGAAGAGTACTTCACCGTGTCAAGGAGAAGTGTAATCAGTTGTTTTGGTGGAACATGATCACCGACAATAGCAAGTTGATTAATAACAAATTTGAAAGACTCAATATTTCCCGTCATGGCAGTACCAACTTCATATTGTAACTTGTTAAGCAAACCTCTCAAATAAAGTATTTATGTAATAGACTTCTTATGAAAGTTTGCAATAAGGTACTTCCATACATCGTGGGAAGTAGGAAATTCATACACATCAAACAAAAGGGAATTAGAAAGAGCAAAAAGAATATACCGATGAGCTGCTTTATCACGTTGTTGCCAATCTGTATACACAACATGCTAATCTTCAAATACAGGTCCTTCAATGATAAGCACGTTGTCATGATGCGTATCAACAGCTTGAGATGGCCATACATGATTTCCAAGGACAGTATCAGAGAGCTCATCACCTTAAAGAATTAACAACATCTTTACTTTCCAACCTGCAAATCCTTGGCCTTGGAAAGGAGGAACAGAATGCTGGCTAGAAGGAAAACCATTGACAAGAATAGTCATAGCCATATTCGGTTGTGAGAAGACGTATAAGAAAAGATCGCATAATCTGCACACCATATATGGTGAAGGCTCCAATAGAGGATGAGAGATATGATGATTATAATCTGTCAATGATAAATGCAAGAAGGATGCTCATCAATAAACGTCAAAATGTGTGAGCCACGTCACCTCAAAAAGCAAGGAAAAAGGAAGAGATTGTGTAACAAAATACCTTAAACCATATATAATTTCTCCCTGTAGTGCAACGCAGTGGTCAACAATAGTCAAAGATGAAAAGATGTATAATAACAATCTCCCTACAGTGCAACCCGACGTGCAATAGCTGTCAGGGACGAAGGATTAATACTACCTAGCCTCCCTCTATAGTGCGCTACAGTGGTCATTAACAGCTAGATACAAGAAATTTATTAAATCCAATCAACCTGTAGTGCGACGTGATGGTCAAATCAATGAGAACCGAAGGATGTAAAATATATATTCCCTCCCTGCAGTGCGACACGGTGGTCAGTAACAACCAAAGACAAAGAATCCATTAAATTCAATCTCCTATAGTGTAACGTGATGATCATGAACAAGCAAGAACAATGGATTTAAAAGCCCTAAACCCCTCCCTGCATTTCAACAAGCTGGTCAACAACAATCAAAGACGAGGAATCTATTAATTCCAATCTTCTTGCGGTGCAACACGATGGTCATCAACAGTTAACATCAAAAGATTTGACAACCCTAAATCTCTCCCTATAGTGCAACATGGTGGTCAGCAACATATAGAGACAAAGAAACTGTTAAATCTTCTTGTGGTGCGATGTGATGGTCAGCAATAGTCAAGAACAAAGGATTTGGCAACCCTAAACTCCTCTCTACAGTGTGATCACATGATGGTGAGCAACAGACAAAGATGAAGAGTCTAATTTTTTAAATCCGATCTTCCACAGTAGTGCGACACAATGGTCAACAACTAGGAAGAAAGGATGTAAGATAGCTAACTCCTCCGTACAATGCGACTCGGTGGTCAACAACAACCAGAGATGGAAAATCTAATTGTACAACCTAAGCTACTCCCTAGAGTGCGACACGGAGGTCAGCAACAGTAAAGGACAAAGCATCTAAAGTTTAAACCCCCTTGCACTATGTAACAAGGATCAACACACTGAAGGACGGGTGTCTAAACCTGTAGACTAACACTGAGGTGTGAGCAAATCTCCACAACAACAGTGCTATCAAAAACAAAATGCAAACTAACACTATGGTACAAGAATATCTCCACAACAACAGCGTTAGCAAATAAAATTCACAAAAGAACATAAAAAGTTAGAAGGAAAATCACCTGCTCTGCTTGTCTCGACTCGGCTCCACTCTACTCTTCTCTCTCTCTCTCTCTCTCTCTCTCTCTCTCTCTCTCTCTCTCTCTCTCTCTCTCTCTCTCTCTCTCTAAATTGTGACAGTTCGTTTGAACTATCGCTACGTCTTTTTTTAAAGGCAAACAATATTTTGATCGAAATATATTTTGATAAAAAATTGTTCGATCGAAATATAGTTTGATTGAAAAGTGTTTGTTTAGTGACACGCGTATAATACGGATATACATCGTATAACACCAAAATATACATACAGAGTTTGATATACGAGCGTATAAATGCAACTTAGCATGATTCCTTCACCTTGTTTGACCCTGGCTCTACTCACAACTTCATACCACAACAACGGAGTTGGCCACCAAGTTGGGCATTCAAGCTTTTGAGATGGGAGATATTGTAACTACTGGCAGAACTTTCAAGGGACAACAAGCCTCTGTTACTCCCTTGGTTGGGAAGTTAAGGCCTTATGTCCAAAGCTACGTCAACAAAGAATACTTTTTTATCTCTCCTCTCTAGCATGAGGATGCTATCCTAGGGGCACCATTGCTCAACCGCATGGCTGCCAACATGAATTTTTCAAAAGGGAGAATCTACTTCACCTACATGGGAAAGAGCATGTATTTAGATGCTAATGAGTCTAGTCGTACTATACCACTTGTAAATTCACCAGCTTTTGATAAGTCAATGAAAAGCTCGGTTTTTGCATACATGATTTTTGTCAAAGAATCCACTAATGACGGTAATGATTTATCAAATGAAAATGGTAGGAATGAAGAAGAGTTAGACGTCTACTTTTCTAAATTGATTCCAAGATGTTTTTATCAATGATATTCCTATGGACTTACCTCCAAAACGAGGGATGATGACCATCAAACTGAGCTCCTAACAGGAAGCTCACCGCCTAACAAGCCTCCTTATCAAGTTTCCCAAGCTCAACAAGAGGAGATCATGAGGAAAGTATATGAATTGGTAGATAAAGGGATGGTGAGGCATAGCTCCTCTCCCTTTTGTTCTCTAGTTCTTTTAGTGAAAAAGAAAGATGGTACATACCATATGTGTGCGGACTATCGAGAACTAAACCAAATTACTATCAAAAAAATAAATTTCATGTGTCTCAGTTAGAAGGTATGTTTGATAAGCTACAAGTATCTACATACTTCAGTAGGATTCACCTTAAAAGTGGCTATCATCAAATAAGGATAGTGGATAAAGATATCCTAAAAACCACATTTCATACAATGTTTTGTCTTTATGAATATCTAGTCATGTCTTTTGTCTTGAACAATGCACCAGCCGCATTCAATCATTTGTTGGAGAAAATACTTAGACCCTAGCGCAAGTTCATTGAAGTTTTCTTTGATGATATCATCATCTATTCCAAGTCCTTGGAGGGAGAACAAGATTTTTATTAATCAAAAGAAGAGTGAGCTATTCCTTCAAGAGATTCAATACTTAGGTCATATTATCTCTCAAGATGGTATTTGTATGGATCTATCAAAGTTAGAGGTAGTAAAAGCATGGCCTAATACAAGGAATCTATGTGAGATAAGAAGCTTTATTCGTATGTGTGCATACTATAGATGCTTTATAGCAAAGCTTTCTCAAATAGCAGGACCATTACATGACTTAACAAGAAGAAAATTAAGTATTTTTGGACCGCTAAGGATCAAAATGGTATTGACAAGCTCAAAGAGAATCTTACCTCTCTTTGATACAGTGCATGTATCACCTCCTTGAAAGGCTGACCTGACAGATCATAAGCGCATCTGTATGTATCTTGGAAGAAGAATATGTTGTCGGTCACCTGGCCTGGCTTAAAGATCTTGAACACGGCTAAGATGGTTCTGCAGATTTTCCTCATCATAATGCATGTAAGGTCAGGTGAGCCAATGAACAACTTTATGGCGCCCGTTAGGGTTTTCACCATGTATTGAACACTTATTCTCTCACCTGCCTTCAAGCCTGGTAGCTTTGGGTAGTTCAGCCAAGTGGGTTGGCTTCTTTGCAAAATTTCCTGTGACTTCCACGTCCTAATTCTTGGTAGAGGACAGAAGTTGAGGTTGTCTCTGATATTTTTAGGTGCCTCTACCAAGTGGATTAGGTATTGTGGGTACTTTGTAAGCCAGGCATTCCTCCACTTTGGCTGAGAGTCCACAATAAGCTTGACCCCTTCTGGTTTTGAGGCATCTGCATTGTAGAGGGGTACATCTGGCTCTTCTCTGATCCGCTTAGTTATGGTAGCTGCCTCATATTTCAGCAATGGGTATGGGAGAGAGGGTTGAAGCCACTCGCGCCTGAGATTGCTGGAGTCGATCTTTAGAATGGTCATAGATTTGAAGACCCTCTGCTCCCACTCCAAGGCTTCCTTCGTGGTTTCTCTGAGCTCTACCTCTGTTGCTTTACTCAATTTTTCCTCCTCTTCTTGTGTTAGATCCTATGGCTCTTGAGAGGATCCTGCTATGATTTACTCTTTCATAGGCGTGTCCAGAGGGTCTGCCTCATTTTCAAGGTCAATACCCTCATTGGCGGCTGGCCCTGAGCTTTCTGCCTCTCCTCCTTGCTGGCCTTTCGATTCCTCAATTTTCCTGAGGAGTTTTTGCTTTTCCGCTTCAGCTTCTCCGCACATATTCACGAGGAGGTCATTAAGTTCGGCGTTTATTCTTTCCGCCTTCTCAAGCTTTCTCTTCATGCTGTCCACTTCCTCTTCCAGGGCTTTTTTGGCCCTCTTCCATTCTAGTTTGCATGACTATAGAACCTTCTGCAATCATCAATCTCTGCTTTTTCTCGAGAGTCAGCTCTTTCTGAAGTTCTTGCATTTTCTCTTCATAGAGTTGAATCTCAGTCATGATTTGAGTCGAGCTCGTAGCCCTTTTAGTTGGTCCTTGAGCTCAAGGACTTAATCCAGGCTTGCTTCTTGATCTATCTCTGCTCTTTCCTTGGCGTTCATCATGGCTTCTACTTCTTTTGTTTCTTCTGCCAGCTGTAGTGTCATATTATCTCGTTCTTTCTCGGCATCTCGCAATGACTTGCTGAGCTACTGACACTCTTCTTCAGCTGCTTGTATTCTTTTTGCTGCTTCCTGATTTGCTTCTTCCATTGCTTGGCAGTTTTGCAGAGCCCTTGCCAAGCTGGCCTATAGGTCAGATTCTCTCTCCTTTTGCCCTTGGCTTTGTGCCTGCAGAGAATGTACTTCCATTTTGATCTTTTCTTCAGTGGCTTTGAGAGTTGTCATCTCTTTCTCTAAAGCCATGGATTGTGCCCTCAATCCGGCTAGCTTTGTCATCACCACGTCCCAGTCATTGGAGGGCGGGTGCAGGTCTACCGTGTCTGTAGCGATTTCTTTCAACTCCACTAGCCTGATGCCTTGCATCTGTTCTTTAGGCCCTGTCCTCGCCAAGTCAAATGCGACCCTGGCGGCTTCTTCCTTCGTATAGCCTGCAGCTAGCAGGTCCAAAAAGGCATAGTAAGCATCATCGAATTCTTTTTGCTCAATTTGAGGCTTGGCCTCTTCTTTTGGCTCAGGTTCTTGTCTTTGCTCTTGCTCTTCTGCTTGCCTTTCTTCTTGTTTGTCCTCAGCCTCCTTACCTTCTTGCGGAGGGCTGCTAGGAGGTGGTGAGGGCGGTGGTGATGGCTGTGGGCTGGGTTTAGGGCTGGCTGGTAAAGATGCAGGTTTGCCCTTTAAGTCCTTGTCTGCTTTTGTTTTTCTTTCTCTTTCTTGGATCTCTTGTTCATCTAGCAGTTTCTGCCTTATCTGCTGTACTTCCTCCTCTATGAAAGGGACATGAGGAATGTTTTCTGCTGCAGCGTCAAGAATCTCAAAATTCTTGATATAATCTTAAAATTGGTCCCTTTGCACTCTTCTGAATGATCCGGACAAAGACTCTAGAGATGGTTTCCAGAGTTCGCTTTAATCGCCCTTGAGGGCTCTCTCCGCTCGAAAACTCTCCATCGGCCTCTCTAGTCTTGCCGCTTTCTGTGACCTTGTTTCGTTGGCCGGCAGTTGAGCAAACTCCTTCTTCCCTTTCTTCTGCTTGGGCTGCTCCTCTTGGACTGGCTCTAGCCGTCTTTTGAATCTTGTTGCCACCTTTGGTGCCCTTTGCGGCTCATCTTCCTTGTCTTCTTTTACTCTCAGCCAATCATTCTGAGATGGAGGGTCGCCTTCCTTTAGCGTGTAGTGTCCCATAAACCACCTTGGTGATCAGTTCTCATGGCACTATATAGGTTGGCTTTTTGTTGCCCATCTTTACTAAGCTATCATGTATATATGCCGCATAGTTGATTATCTTTGGGGTGCCTTTTGTCATTGCCCAAGTGAACGTTGAGGCAATTGCACCTGGCGACATCCTGTACTTCTGTGGCCTCTTCGTGCACATGTGGAAGTACTAGTTGTATAACTGGCTCATGATTGCCACCTTTGGGTTGGCAATGTCTTCAAAGGTGTAATTTGCCTTTTTCTCTCTGTACACCTTGACTTCATCCCTTCTTTTTGTTACACTGTCCCCCTCATTGGAGAGGTCTAGTGCATGGGCTACAACCCGTTCAGTGATTATTATCTCTGTTTCTGGTCTGCCTTGTAAATCTGCTACCATGGCCACTCCATCCTCTTTGATGCTTGTTACAAACTCCCAGACTCTTTTGATGTCCACCCCCGCCGGTATTGCTTCGAAGTAGTTGTGGAGATCAATCCTCTCCAAGTAGCCGACCATCTTGCTTCGTACAAACTCATTGAGTTCTCTCGGCATCATTGGTAGCTCTATAACATTGCCTTCAGTGTCTTTGAACACTCCCTGGTAGATCTTTAGGTCGTTGGACTCTAACAGATCCTCTTGTATCCAGGTGCTGGTGGGCTTTAGTGTTCCTTCTGGAATGAAAAAGGGTTCCACTTCGTCCAGATAATCCTTGATGGTCATTCTTTTCCTCTTTGCCAGTGACTTCGAGGCTGCCATAGATCCTGTTGCACTCAGTAGTCCGAAGTTAGCGTTTTTTCCATATTAGCTACGAAACTCAGTTTTACTTATCCAAATGACTTGAAAATTGAAAATAAAGCTTAAAAAGAACTTGTTAAGCTGTGCATGTGCTCACAGTGCAAATCTGGCAAAAAATATCCATCTAGACATCCTACGCGTAGGATGTCTTTTTCATCAGAATTGGTTCATACTTGACATGCAGGTAGTGTAAGGCTCATGGAACATGGCTATATGCTTGGATTTGAATTTGGATATCAAAAAGTGGATTTTTGGGCTGATTCAAGCTTTAGGTCACAATTTGGGTAGAATGTCCATCATAGGTAGCAATTGATGTCCAAATGGGTTAAAAATTGGTATATGGGCTCATTGCACCATGGTATTGGCTCCCATGATGTCATTCTTTGCACAGAAGGCTAAATTTATGTTGGAGACATCCTACACGTAGGATGTCTTTTTCATCAAAATGACATGAAACTTGTTCTGTGGGTTGTCCTTGGCCTATGGAACATGGACATGTTCTTGGATTTGAATTTGGACAACATTTGATGCTTGTAAGGCTCTGTGTGGTGTTTTTGGGGCTCAAAAAGTGTATGTTGAAGGTGTTGGGGGTCAAAAGTGATTAGAATGGCCTCAAACTTGATATATGGGCTCTTGATGACGAGGTGATTGGATCAGGAATGATAAAACATCCCTTGCATGTCAAAAAAGTCAAATAGACATCCTACGCGTAGGATGTCTATTTCATCATTTTTTCTCTCTGACCACACAGATTGTTTGTTGATGCGTTGGTGAATGTGCTGTGCAAATTTCATGGGATTTGGACAAGATTTGGTAGGTCTATGGTCCATTATTGCCTCTATGCCCTAACTTTGCATTTTTCCATGCATATGAGGTCAAACTTGGTCCAAATGTGATGAAATTTGGTGGATAGCTTGTAAATGTCATTCAGAACATGTGCATGATAAAAAATGTTGGAGTTTGTGCCAAAACGTTCCCTTGAGACATCCTACGCGTAGGATGTCTCCTGATGCTTTTTTCATTGCTGGTGCTCCTAGTGCTTGCCCTTTGCTCCCCTAAGTCCCTTTTGAGCCTAATTTCAACAAAAAAGTCAAATGGATAGAGAATAACTCCCTATGTGGACTTGAGAGCCTCCGAGCCATTTTCTGACTTTTGGAGTGCTTTTTGGCGATGAAATTTCATGATGTTGGTCTCCATAGCTTCCCGATCCCTTGGGGATCCTTGTCGTATAGTTTTTGTCAACTTTGGCTTCACCAGAGCTCCATTTGGCAATTTGTCGCTCTAAAAGCACCCGTGGTTGTGTTTACCTACCTTTGATGATTTGTAGTGGTCTACCACCATAGGACTTGGTTGTTGATGGTCTAGGAAAGCCGCTCGTGAAGTTTGGTGGCAAACGGGCCTGCGGTTTGCCGCAAGTGCAATTTGACGCTTTGTGTGTCTGATGCCGTTTCTGAAGTTTAGTGATGCTTCGGGTCACTTTTTGGTCATGCGGGTCATATAGACTTGTCGAGCATGTCGAGATGCTCCTACATATGAATTTTGGTAGCATTTGGTCGCCGTTTCGCCGATTTTCCATTTGGTGGCCTCGTGCGGGTTTCTGGGAATTAGGGTTTTTCTTGATGGTTTCCTACTGCCTTTGGCCATCTAGGACTGGTCGTCTAGACTAGGGTAAGCTGCCGATGAAGTCTTGTTGCTTTCGGGTTAGCCGTTAGGCCGCCGTCTCTACTTATAGGTCTCTACCGCCCGCTTTGTGTGTGACCCCTACGCTAGTTTTCGCGACATAATGACAAACATGCGCGAAAAGCTCAAGGTGGTGAGCCTACGTCTCATGTCTGGAGCTCGTCGAGTAGTCGTGCGCGTCGTAGAAGCTGCTGGAAGGTCGATCCGCTCTAGGTGGCAGAAGCTCTCTCCACAAAGTCAATAGTGAGAATGAGCTAAAAATGGAGTGAACATTTCTTATAATGGAGGTCCCCGAACCACTTTTCATGAAATTTGACATGTGCTCCTATCTTCTTGCGAGATGCGGTTTAAGCTCAAAAATTTCTTGATTTGGACTCCATTTGCTCTGTTTACCAGAAATTTGGCATTTCGATCAAAACCTGGCTAAAACACGCTTTCCGCTTCAGTCTCATAATTGCACCCCCACTGTACCATAGGTTGTCCTATAGTCACTGGTCATCCCCATATTTTTTGTTTTTCATTACGACTGTTTTTCACCTGCTTTTGTATTTTTGAAGTTTTTCTGCCGAAAATTAGCAAAACTAAAAGGAAAATAGCAGATCAAACCCAAAAAATCCCCAAAAATCATAATAAATCACAAACATCACCGCAACACATTATATATACTCACATGCAATTTTTATGGCCGAATTTCTCCGTTTTACCAATATTTTGCCTGAAAAATGGCTATTTCTACTTATATACACACACCTAGGGGCTTGATTTGGCGTTTGGCCCCATATACCTGTAGCTTCATGCTGTATAAGGGCATATGTACTTGGGTTACTCCAGAAAATTTTGCAATCAAACAACAACCCTTAAAATAGTCAAAAATCATGCCCTTTTTTGTTGTTTCTGTTATTGGTTCCGCATTTGAGAGTTCCTCTAGAATGCCTCCCCCCCTCCCAGCCGGAGTCCTCCCAGACGACAAGGTATCGCCTCGGAGTATGTGCCGTGCATAGGTTGAAACAGTTGTGCTAATGCCTGGCCGATTAATGTGGCCCTACTTTATGCGTACTCGGTCAATGCATGGAAAAATTAATGTTGTGCAAGAGAAGGGAATAAGCAAGATGCTTATTGGCATTCGTCGTCGAGGTTTTCTGCTTTCTTTGCAAGTAACAACTGTAACTCTACTGCTCTCTGTTTAATTGTCTTTTTTGCAAACGACAATTGCTTTGCCGACACTGTTGATGGAGTCGTAGCTGTTTCTAAGGATAGAATTGGCTGGGCCGTAATGGCTATGGGCCGTATTGCCTTTGCTTTCCATTGGTATTTTTTTGCTGCCGGTTTTTGTAGATGGTTTGGTACTTTCTTGTTTGCCATTGGTTTGCTGTTTATTGGCATCCACATAAGTCGGTTTTCCTTTTTGAAATGCAGCTGTCGGCCTTTCGTTGTTGCTTGTACTGAAGGGAGTTCCTTTTGTTTTTGCTTTGGTATCCAAATGTGAGTGACATTTGGGTTATGGCTAAGCATTTTCGTTGGGATCCATATCTGTTTTGTTCCCTTGGTTTGTGGCTGAACCATCTGCTTTGTTGGAGTTTTGTTGTTGCATTGTTGTTTGTCCGCCATGGCATTTCGATCCTTCCTCATCCATACTTGTTTTCCTTGTGTTGGTGACCTAGATGTTTGCATTGCGGCCGGTGACTTTATATGTCTGTAATTAGCATGTTTGGCTTTTACCTGATTGTTGGTCTCGGGTATCATGTTGTTCTTTAATGGCATTTGTGCTGTTGGCTTTGTTTCCAATGATTGCATGGCTTGCAATTTATCATGCTGGTATTGCTGAGCAAAAGCTATCACCTGTTGTTCATGTTCATGTTGAATTTTGACTGCCTTTGCTTTCCAATCTATCTGCACATTGTACGCTTTTTGCCAAGGTTGCCCCAGCATCATTGGGTGTTGTGTGCTTTTAATCTGTCACCACATAGAATATGTGTGGGTAAATATATTGATGTATGTGTACATGCAATATAGTCCATCCCAATGTTTTCAACGGGTGTGACGTGCTACTTTCCAGCACTTGAGGAGTAGGATGAAGTTGACCTGTGACTTTGAGCTGTTGGTATAATCCATAAGAGATCAAATTTGCTTGAGCTCCCAAATCAAGCAATGCTGTTGATTCAACTTGATTGCTGCCCACTTTGACCGCAATTATTGGCTCCACTATTTCCTCCTCCAACTTCGTCAGTTGAATGGCATTGATTCGCAATGGTGGTCCACTTTGTTGTTGTTGTCGCAGAAGCCGTCTTTTTGCAATGCGTTCTTGTGCTTCGGCTTGAGCTTCTTCTCGTACTCTCTGTTTTTCCTTCATTCTTTGTTTTCCTTGATGAATTTGTTGGAGCATCTCATGTGTGAGTGGTAGATGATACCTCCTCAGTCGACGTCCACTAATCCAGTTTGACATTTCTTCACCTGCTAATATAGCAAGCTTGACAACTCCACTTTGTGATGGATCACTAATCACAAATGGTTCCATCCCTGGCTTTTTAAGTTTCTTGGCATGTTGCTTCAAGGTATAAACAAGTACGTAATCACCTGTTTTGAACTCTTTGGTACGCACATGTTTGTTAAAAAATTCCTTTTGTCTTCTCTTTTTAGCATAGATTGAAGCGACAGCTCGTAAGCGGAGTTCATCTAGCTTTTCAAGATCATTAATTCTTGAAGAGAGCTCATACCCTGTCCATTCCAAGCTTTTTGCTACTCGTAGAGTTGGAATTAAAAACTCTATGGGTAGTATAGCATTTAGCCCAAACACCATGTTGTATGGTGTTGTTCCGATTGATGTTTTGTAAGCTACCCTGTATGCCCATAGTGTTGAGTGTAGTTGTTGATCCCAATCTGTTCTTGATTCTGACACTATCTTAGTGAGGACCGTGCATAGTGTTTTATTAGTGGCCTCAGCTTGCCCATTGGCATGTGGATGGTATGGTGAGGATTTCCTATGTATGACCATGAATTCCTCTAGCAGATATTCAATGACTTCATTGAGAAAATGTGTTCCACGGTCATTGAAAATTTTTATTGGTAACCCGTAACGTACAAAAACATTCTCATACAAAAATTGTGCCGTGGTGCGTGCATCAGCTTTTTGTGTTGCTTTGGCTTCGACCCATTTTGTGAGATAGTCCGTGGCCACTATGATATATTGGGTATGGGTGCGATATGCAGCGGGTGATATAGGTCCCACAAAATCAATGCCCCATTTTGCAAATGCTCTTGCTCCCATCATTGGCCGTAATGGAATCTCATCTCTTTTTATTGGCACCTTGGTGCGTTGACATCCGTCACAACGCTTTACAAACGATTCAGCACCCATGTGCAATGTAGGCCACCAAATTCCTGCGGTTAAGAAAATTTTTGTCGTCTTATTGCCCGAAAAATGGCCTCCACTTATTCCGCTCTGTGCATGTTCTAGAATCAATAGGTATTCGCTTTCACTTGCGCAGATTCTAAGTTGATTGTCCTTACCTCGCTTATAGGGTTGGTTCCCAATTAACTGAAAGTCACGAGCTTCCAGCTCTATAGCTTTTTTCCGTGATCTTGTGATGTTCTCAGGGAACGTCCTGGTAGTTAAGAAGTCAATGATATATTGACTCCATGCAGGTGCTATGTTTACCTGAAACAAAGTTGCGTGATTCTCTGGTCGTTTGGCACTACATATAGTACAATTGGTAACATAAGAATGTGTGTCCGCATACATAGTTGGCCAATAAACCCCTAACTGTTTCAGTCTCTAGTGTGTCTTCACTGTTGAACAATGAAATGCACAACCCTGGACATGTGCCTCTTCAAGGTAGCACTTGAACTCCTCCGGATTTATACATAATTGTAGGATTAGGTTCGATCCAAGATGATACAGCCGTCCTGCTATCAACTGGAAGTTTTTTGTTTGTCGAATTGTTTGATGTTTGGATATGCATTCCGTATTATCAAACCCACTTCCAAAGGAAAGAACGCTAACAATTTCCTGAGACCATTTGGGTACCATTTCAATGTTGAACAGATAAGCATTTGGTATGTGATCATCGAATCCTTCAGGAGCTTCCCCGTTCTGTATCCTTGAAAGATGATCCACTCGTAGATGGGTTTTACCCTTTTTGACCACCGCTGTGAAGTCAAATTCTAGCAATATAATAAAACAGCGTACGATTCTCCCTGTATTGCAAGGTTTATTTACCAGGTACAAAAGAGCTTGACGATCTGTGAAGAACACAAATTTGTTTGCAAGCAAATAATGCCGAAATTTCTTTACAGCATAAATCATTCCTAACCCTTTCCGCTCGGTTATTGTGTAGTTATTTTCCGCACTGTTTAACTGTCGGCTCTCGCATAGCAAACCGGAAAATCCATTGTTCCGTCTCCAGGTTGAGCTAGAATACTTCCAATGGCATATGCTAAAGCATCAATGTGCGCATGGAATATCTTTTCCCAATTTGTGCCTTTAGTACAGGTGCTGATATAAGGTTTTCCTTCAGCTTTTGGAATGAAGTTTCACACTCCTCGGTCCACTCGAAATTGACTAGCAAACGATACAGAGGTTGTGCGATAACCGCATACATGTATATGAATGTTCGATAATATCCGCAGTGTCCCATAAAGGATTGCACTTGTTTCGCATTAGTAGGCCTGGGTAGGTCGACAATGACTTTGACTTTGTCTAGGTCTGTGGTTATGCCAGTTCTTGAGACAATGTGTCCTAAGATTCGGCCTTGCTTAACCATGAATACACACTTTTCCGGGTTAAGACAGATTCGATATGTCCTGTACTTTTCAAAGACCTTTTGCAAATGGTAAATATGTTCCTCTCGTAGAAGAGAGTGTACACACAGGTCATCCATGTAAATTTCTAAGAATATTCTTAGGTATTCCTTGAATGCTTGAGTCATTAACCTTTGGAAAGTGGCTGGTGCATTAGTTAAGACAAATGGCATAACTCGATACACATAAATCCCCCATTCTATGGCAAACATTGTTTTGTGTTGATCCTCCCTTGCCATTGCCAGTTGGTTGTATCCTGAAAACCCATCCAGAAAAGGATAAGCCCGTTTTCCGGCCACTCGCTCAAGTACATGTTCTGTGATTAGCAAGGGATAATTATCCCTTATGGTTGCTGCATTCACCTTCTTGAGGTTTACACACACTCGCAGTTTTCCATTCTTTTTGGGAACTACCACAATGGGTGACACCCAATCTGTATGTTCAATCTTATAGATGAATTCAGCTTCCATCAGCTTATCAATCTCTTCTTTGATTCGTTTAGCAAATGTGTCATTATATGTATAAGGACGTTGTTTGCTAGGTTTTGCATCCGATTTCAAAGGAATTGTATGCTGGCATATCAATGGATCAACTCCTTTGAGGTCTTTATAGGACCAAGCGAACATATCTTTATACTTCTTGAGAATTTGTGTTAGTTGTTCTTTCTCCCCAGGCTCTAAATCGTTAGCTATATAGACCGTCTGAGGCTTTTCACCTGGTTCTGTGAGGTCTATCTTTTTTGCATTTTCAGGCCCATCGTAAGATTCTTGGTTGGGTCTTTCCCTAACTGGTGGTGTCATGATGATTTTTCTGTTCTGGATAGTAAATTTCCGATAGTGTGATGGTACGTTCATGTTCCCTTTTCTTAATCCCCTTTACCATCACTATCTTCTTCAGTGGTTCATATCTCTCTCAAAGACCGCTTCAGTTCTTGGTATTTCTGTTTACGCTCCAGTTTGGTCCACTCTTGGTCTTTTGTTGTTTCTTTTTTTGAATTTTGAGATTTTTGTGATTTTGTTTCGGTTTTAGCTTTTTGTACCTGTTTTATTTTCTCTCGCGTTCTTTCTTTTTGATTTTTTTAGAATCTTCCCGATATTTGATCTTTTACACAATCCTCTGCTTTTACAAGCATCAAATAGTGAGTTTTACCTTTTATCCTGGGCATCAGGTTCTCTCTCGCTTTGTTTCCTGCTCCTTTCCTCCTATAGCATTCTTGGCGTCTAGGGTGTTGATTAGCAAAATTAAAAAACTTGATATTCTCGGTTTCATTTCCATACTCACTTGAGGTGTCTGAACACTCATTATCTGCATCATCATTTACTTCCAAATGTTCAGAGGAGTTGTAAAACTCTTCTTGTTCTGGTGGTTCTACCGTCTCTTTTTCTGGTATAACTCTTACCATGTAATAGGGTAACACATCATAGCCATCCTTCTCGCAAGATCTTGTTGTTGGACTGTCGGTAATGGTACAGACATCCAATGTTGCTAGTATGTGTTCCCATTATAGAGGTTCCAAGGCATCTTCAGGGAAAGGTTCCGGAATATACTCCTTGTCCTCAATTTCTCTTTCTAAGACGCATTCCTCTCTTCTTAAGCTTCCACAATGTGAAGCTCCGGACATCCATAGCTCTTTTGGTTGCCCTAACCATGCTGGTAGTTCAGATCCTGCTGCTGTAGGTGAATCAAACTCTTCCACAGGTGTTTGGTTCACATCTTTGTAACTATGGTCTTTCAGGTGTATTTTAGTTGCTGTCTCACCATGTCTGAGGTATATGTGGTCATAACCCCAATCTTGGACCATCTTCAATTGTCGCATGAATGGTCATCTCAAGATGATCTCATAATTGTTCTTTTTGTCAAAATCGACTATTGCAAATGTATGCTCATACTCGATTCCGCACGAAATGACAGTCACTTTTTCTAGGAGTCCTAGTGGCTTCTCCATGAACCCATCTGCCAGCTGCAGTTTCATTCTGGTAGCCCTCAAAGCTGGTTTTCCCCATTGAAACTCCCGCTCCACTGTCAAGAATAGCCTTGGAAACTACTCCTTGGAACTCTACCGGTAGCGTGGTGTTTCCATCTTCTCCCTCGCAATATTCTCCAACCTTATTCAATGGTACTGGCCTAGTGTTCAGTTGAGGCATGTCCAACTCTCTGATCCCTTCTTCTAGCTTCAAGGTGGGGTCTTTCACTCCAAATTTTTCTAGGAATTTTCCTACTATGGTCCACATGTTTAGCCTTAACCTTAGGAGTTCTGCTAACGTGATTGTGCATGCCACCGGAGTGGATAACAACTCAATCAATCCTTGCAAATCCATCACCTTGTTAGAAGAAAGTCTTTGAGATGGGATTGCTCTCACTTCCGACTTGGCTTCGTACTCTCCCAGGTTAGAGGGTAAAGTTCTCAACGAGTCTGGTTGGCTGTGCCCCGAACTAATTGATCCTTGGTCTCCCTCTTGTGAATGTATCTCAAAGTTCATTTGTGACCTTGCCTCAAATTCTTCAATAGGAGGTAAGATCACGTTCTTTTCTTTCTCATGCCATTCATGTGGTTACTCATCCTATTAGCCTCGTTGGCCTCTCGGATTTGCTTCCACAGATCGTCTAGACCGTTACAGTCGTTTACCCATTTTTACCAATATTTTAGGCTGGAACCCGTCACTTGCCCCATGGATGGTATTTGGCACTATGATAGGCTCTCCTCTGGACTCATAGGCATTAGTGAGTCTTTCCTTCATTTCTACATGTTTCTCTAAAGTTGGTTGGATAGGGGTTGGAGCTGCTGCCTCATGCCAATTTGCAGGTTTACCCAGTGGGTCTTCTATCAATGATTGAGCCGTCTCGATCATCTTTTTACACATATCCAACCTCTGTTTTTCTATTTCTGCATATGGATAAGTCATCCACCTTTGCTCCTATGTTTGGTTCTTTTTAAGTCGAGCTTCATAAGCTTTTAGCAGTGCATCCAATTGCTCATTTACCTTGTCCGCCAGTACAGATCCTCCTGGTCCCGCACTCTTGGGCTCTGCTATTTCCTTGGGTGCTACGGTTGCTGGGGTGTGTGAGCTTAAGTTAGCTAGATCCTCTAACCGCTCCAATCTGTCCTTGGTATGTTTCAACTCCTCGGATAGGGCTATTTGCTCTCGTTCTTTCGTGGCTTTCCTAGGCGCCTTTCTAGCTTTCCAAGTGCTTCTCTGATTTTTTGTTTCTAAACTTTGGGCATCGGTTCTGGGTTCTTCAATTATGGGTTCGTTCATCCTTCTTTGAGCTTGGGCTCGTGTTACCGCCTGAATAGGTATGATTGTTTCATTTTCCGATCCTCCACTGGAAGGTACTCTTTCTAACACGTTCAAGGTGGTTTTTTCTACTTTGCTCGGGTTTTTAGGGCAATCGGGAATCAAACCAGACTGTGGGCAATACGCATTGACTCTAATGATTTCATCATGAGGACAGTCTCTCAGCCAATGGTCTCCACCACACTTGTAACAGGGTCCCTTGGGTTGTTGAGGTGCTCCTTGAGCTCCTCTTTGTTGGTAAGCATGTCTTTGTCCGCCCATGCCTCCATTGGCTATGAACAACAATGTTTGTTTATCTAGGCTGTATCTTCCTTCTCCTGCTGCTTGTGCAGTAGTTGGTGGTCCTATATTTCCTATCATGCTCCATGGTTCTGGTGTCGAGGGTCCTTCCGGTGGATAATAGACAGGATTTGCCGCATATCCATTTGGATCTTCATAATAGGCATGCATAGGCACCAAAGCCTTATCCTCTGATTCAGTTACTGTTGGTGTATATCTTATACCAACTGGTCGTAATCCTGGTAGGGGTGGTTGTTGCCCCAACACCGATTGTGGTCTTTCTACACCTACAGGTCCTGGTAAGTTGCCTGCTTGATATCTAGGCATTGCTGGAACTTGAGGGGAAGCTACTGGACCTTGGGGAGCGTAAGGTCTCTCTCTCACATATCCCTTGTTATAATAACATTCCTCGGTCCCATGGTTTGTCCATTTTTGTTCAATAGCACACCACTTGGGCTGTTTAGCCTGGGGTTTGGCGTACAAGTTGATCTTTTTTAGCACTTCATCTACGAGCTGCTCTTGGTTTACCGCTACTTTTCCTTTTGGTGCTGTCTTAGAAGACTTGCTTTCACTTTGCTGTGAAGACGAATCGTCATCAAGGTCCTTGAACTCCCCTTCTTTGTAGACCGCACAATTGTCCACAAGGTAAAGAGCCTCCTTGGTCAACTCATTCAATGTCGTGCTCCTCTTCATATGTAAGTCTTTCTGAAGATCTGCATTCCTTAGTCCTTGGATAAATATCAGCATAAGTCTGGACTGAGTTGGCAGTTCTTCAACAGGACAGAACTTAACATATCTTTTTAGTCTTAGGGCTGCCTTTCGGACAAATTCTCCATCTTTCTGTTTGAATTTATGGATCTGTGAGACGGTATTATGAGCTATTCCCCTTTGAGAGAATTCCTCAATAAACTTGTCAAACACTTCCTCCATCGACTCAAAGTCTCTACGCTCTACAGAGTCAAACCAAGTGGCAGCATCATCCTCTAGGGTTAGTCCAAACCCTGCAAATTGGGTAGGAAAATCTAACACCTCGTCGGCTCTAATTACACGCACAAAGGCTGCTACATGATCTCTTGGATCTCAGCTTCCTGTGTATTTCTTGTTTATCCATTTTTGCACTTGAGAAGGTCTAATTCTTTGATGGTCTACAAACCTCATCATTGGATCCCCCCGTCCTAGTTGATATACCTCCTCAAGCCTTCTGTAATGGGTTGGTTCCTCTCCCAATGGTGCTCCTAATCCATAATTTCTAACGGTTCTCGCTGGAGGTGGTTCTTCTCTTCAAACTCGTTCTATGGGTGGTCCTCCAGGCTCTATTGACCCTTGAGTCTTTGGCTTACTCTCTACCTAATACCTTGAATAGAGTGGTGGTTCTTGCAAATCCCTGATCCCTCGTGCGGCTTGATAACCATCTCGATTTCGGTCTGATTCCATTGTTGCACTCTATCGAAGCCATGCCTACAATGATGGCTGGTTTGCTGGTTGGTCTTGGTTGTTGAATGCTTGCGGTCGGGTGGAATGTGAGGTTGCGTCATACTCATTTGAAAAAGGATTCGTTGACTTTTTTGGGGTGTAGGTGTCTCTTGGCACTTCCTCAGGCGCATATGCTGATGCTCCTGGACCTGTTGCCCTCTCTACCTCCTCTGGGAGAATACGTTGGTATTCTCGCCCGTATCTATCAACAAAAACTATGCCCTTCCCCGTAGCAGTTTCATAAGAGAATAAGTAAAGAACCTTGTCTTTGCTTAATTTGTTTATGTATGGTTCTTTGCTGCAAAAGTAAGAGACTATACCCTCACTCTCATGCTTGTAGATTCCCACGTTCTCGTTATAAGTTGGAACCCTGGTTGTTTTCTTATCATACATAAAAATAGCTCCAGGTCGATCAATGTTTGGTGGAGGTTCCTGAGTTTTTGAAACCATTTTCCCTTTCGCCACATGATCTCCATATTTGTTGTAATCTTCAGAGTTACTAACTATTAAATAGTAGTTTCCCTTTTCGTCTCGGAATCTATCTCCAATCATCATACAATCAGATTATCTCCAATCTTTGAGCTGGCCTCTCTTCGATACAAATGCACTTGCGGCCTCGATAGTCAGAATAGACTAGGGATCCTCTCGAGTTTGTTCCCTCTAAGAAGATCACCGTGAGCTTGGAATCATTCAAAGAATTTTGGGAGGTGCTTCCTCCTCGCATAGGTCTATCATAGGTGAAACCTCCTGGCTATTGACTACCCATCATGAAGAAAGATTTGTCTGATGAAGTGTCAGTATCACTACCTTTCTCAATAATCGGTGCTAGCGGATCTAGCCTTGCCTGAGTTACACTCTCTTCGGTGGACACTAAGCTACCTTGGTCACCTGCCACTTTCTGGTCTCTAACAATGTATCTTCCTGATCTTAAATTCATCAAACTTATCAATGCATTTATCACAAATCCAACCACTCACCTGGCAAAGGTCAGTTTCTGCTCAACTTCTTGCTTTGTTGCTGAATATACCTGTACACAAGCGTTTTAATTTCGGCAATCGAATCAAAGCATTTATCTGCTAGAGGTTATCGTAGTAATGATTGGTATAATTGGAGAGTTAATTTCAACCACTACTGCATTTTATACACTGCTGATGTTCTGGATTAGGTTTGCTAATCTGAAACAGTACTTCCCTCAGATGTTGGTCAATTTACGCGAAAAAGTTTGAATTCAGTCTTTGCTTCATCAAATGGGCAAACAAGGTCCAAATTCACTTCTGAAAGAAGTTCTGGAACCCTTAAGCCAAATGGAATCTCACTGTCTATGCCAGGTCAAATTTTCTTTGTAGTATGCCCCAATAGACATCCTACGCGTAGGATGTCTCCTGCTGTGTTTTGCCTGGATTTTTGCACTGTTGTTTCCCCTTGTTGTACCGAGCTTACGGCTGCTTTTACTTTTTGATTTGGACACCTATTAGCTGGTCAATGAGTCATAACTCTGTTCCGACAGCCTGTTGCTGATATTGATCAGTCTAATCAACTCCAATTTGAACTAAAATTGATTAGGAGGCTTGCCTTAGGCTATATAACACCTTACTATGCTCAAAGTCAAAGTCTGGCTCCAATTTCTTGCTTTAGACATCCTACGCGTGGGATGTCTTTTTCATCAGAATGGCTTCAAACTCAAAGCCCAGGCTCCCCTTGAGTTGCTGATCACTTTGGTATACTCAAAATTTAGTTTGGAGTTCAAAATCACTCAGAAGACATCCTACGCGTAAGATGTCTTTTTGGCCTGTTTGACCCCAGACTTGTCCCACAGCTTCCTCTTGATGTCAGTAACCCAGTGGTATGCTTAGATTTTGGTTTGGATGTCAAAAGTCCCAAATTTCAGTTGTTCTTGCCTTTTTCAGTCGAAAGTGCTAAAGTCCGCTTTGAATCCAGTTTTCTCACCCAAATGAGGTGAAACCCCTTTCAGTCACTTAATATATCATGCAAGACATGCTGATGCAGCCATCTAATGATTTTGGTCTCTAAATAATATTTTGGCACTATTTGGGTAGGATGTCTAGCAATTTCAGTCTATCTGGCCTTATCCTGTCAGGATATGGCCAAATTTCCACTTTCCAGTTGAAATTAGGGTAAACCCTACCTTCTGAACACACTGGTCAACTCAAAATTCCAAAATTCCTCCCAGATTAGCCTGTAGACATCCTACGCGTAGAATGTCTCCTGGCTTAAAATTAAATTTTTTTCTGACAAGAATGCTCCTGATGCTCTGTAGATTTATCAAAAACACTCACAGTAACTTTTGGACTTCAATTAGGCTTTCAAACACACTTTTGCATCTTTTTGCATCTTTTACAAACTTGTAATGACTTTACCAAGCAAGTGTACATGCATGAAATGCTCTAGATCCTGAATCATGATGTCCTACTACTTATCATGTGAAATGGTGTTAATGGTGTTTTTGGTTGCTTTTTGGCCTCGTCGGACTCTCAAGCTCTCCTCTCACCGCTTCTACCACTCCAACTCCTACTCTAGAACTCGACTACCACCTAAAACTACCTAAGTCTACCTCATCTACCTAAGTCGAAGGATCTAGGCCAGGCACACGCTTCCTAGACTCCCTCTAAGACCTAGAGAGTCCTCCACCCTCTGATCCTATCTAAATGTAAAGCGAGACTCTTGGCAAGCCAAAAATCCCAATCCTCAAGGATTAGTCTCGGTCACCTACCTAAGGTTTTTGTCCCTGGCAGCGACGCCAATGTTTTTCGGATACGCCACGACGGACGTCAGCATAGCGAGAACTCATCTAACATGTAATGTCAGCTAAGGATGAAGCTCGACCCGCAGGCACGTGGAAGCAAGCATAAGGTGTCAACCTACACTCGACCGACTCCTAACTAATTCCTACAGAGGTCTCTACCAATTGTCTAAGTCACAGCATTCAAGAGTGCATAAGAGGAAACTTCCTACAACGCTTTCTAGAGCCGAACACCCATCAAACAATCTCGAAACACCATAGAACTTGAAGGAGACCCTACTAATACCAATAGGTCGCTCTCCCTAAGGTCTATGAACCAAAATCTTGACCCAAAACACCTGGTGCAGAAACACGTAGGATGTCTGGCCGAAATCCGCAGGTCTTCGTTTTTGAAATCTAAAGTGCCTAATGTGTAGTTCTACTCAATGTGAACGCGTGGATATGCTGCAATGCAAAATCAGACAACGTATGCCCATCCAAACACCCGATGAAGCTCGTAGAAGGAGCTCCCAAAACCGGACCGTACGCGCGTAATGTAGGTATCGGAGTGTAGCTCTCATCGGGGGCAACATGCTGCACTTCTCCGCACTCGATTCCGAACACCGGAGCACACGTAGCGTCAAGATGAAAGTCACACTCTCTCTCGCACACAATACGCTCACTCACAGACTTCAAACTTGTTTAAAATGAGAAAGGGTCCTTTCATTAAGGTCAAAAAGTGGTATATATACCTTACAATTTCTCAAACCCTATAGTTCCAAAATCATCCATCTACTCAATCTAACTATCAAAACTGGGATACAATCTGGAAACTTCTGTAAGTCCCAATAATTACAAGGTGAAAGTTCAGGTTTTCCTCAATGAATGAATAATTACAAAAAGAATAATTTTTCGAATAGTTAGATGCCGTGGGGTGTGTCCAGCTTCTTACAGCAGCTCACAATGATCTATCTTCTACGATAGATGAGTATGCTATTGACACTGACTTTAAAGATGCAATGTTAGCCCTTGCTTTGGGAAAGAAAGAGGAACCATTTACCTTTTAGGATGGTTATCTTCATGGAAATAGGCTATGTGTTACCCACTTCCTTCGTGAGAAAGTCATGTATAAATCTCATGCTTCTCATTATGCGGGGAAAAGAAGGATTCGATATCCTACTCTTCGAGGAGTAAAAATATATTTCTGTTGGCCTACCATGAAAAGTAAACATACCATGCAGAGTATGTTTCAAAATGCATGGTATGCCAAAAGTCAAAATTTTATCGAGGGAAGAAATTTGGATTGTTTTAGCCGACAAGCTTAGCAAGAAAACACACTCTATGCCTATCAAAAAGACTATTAAGGCACATCAAACAACAACCCTCTTTAGATCTCAAAATTTTAAGTATTATGGCTTGCCAGCATCCATAGTGTTGGACAAAGATCCTAGAATGACAAGTATTTTTGGAAGGGTCTCTTTGAGAATCTAGGAATTAAATAAAATCTTTCTTTTGGCCTATCCCCAAACGTATGAACAAAGTGAAATAACTAATCTAAAGATATTTGATCTACTAAAAGCATACATTATAAAAGTAGATCAAATTTATCAATGAGAGAAGTATCTACCACTTATAGAGTATACGTACAATGACATTGTACATACTTCTATGGAAAAAGTACCTTTTGAGGATAAAGAGGAAAGATCCAAAAGTCCCTTACTACCTAAAAAGTACATGGGAAGATCTTCGCTGCTGATGAATATAGCCGATACTTACAACAACCTTTTTCAAAGATTAAAAAGTTCATATCCATGTCACAACAAATGCAACAAGGGCTGATGCTAATAAGCACAACAGAGACTTAGCCTTTAAGGAAAATGATTGGGTCTTGCTAAAGTTTCTCAAGGCTCATCTAAGGCATACTACGGAAAATAATCCTATGGGCCACCAAGAGTATTATGCTAAACTAGGAAAAATATACTATGGTCCTTTAAAAAAAATTCCTAAGCCAATCAATGAGATGGATTATTATTTGAAGTTGCCTAACCATTGGCTCATTCACAATGCCAATGCCAAAGAATCGATTCGGGCTACAACACCTCTTCTCGATCTTCGATCTCTGGCAGATCCTCAATTATTGGTTCTTTTTTTTGGTGGATCTCCCTTGTAAGACTTGAGTAGCCTACTCAAGTCTTACAAGGGAGATCCACCAAAAAAAAGAACCAATAATTGAGGATCTGCCAGAGATCGAAGATCGAGAAGAGGTGTTCTAGCCCGAATCGATTCTTTGACATGAAGACAAGGTACTAAGAAACACTAAGATTATCCAATGATATCTTGTTAAGTTTAAGAACTATCCTTTCAAAGATGTTGGCTGGATGCAAGGAACCAAGCTTCAGGATAATATGAACCTTGTTATTGCTTACAATGCTACACTACAAGCTTGTTGAGAAGTTGAGAGCCTACACCAACACTCTTAGCTATGGAATGCAAATGCAACCAAGAGCCATGCTTCAATGCTTAATCTTACCATCTTCTTTGTCTTCTATGCTATCATGCTATGCTAATCAAGAAGAGTGATGATAAGTGAGGAACTTATTTTTTCTCCTATGAATGTTTCTTCTTCCTCTTCCCTACCCCCATTCCCCGCTAGCTCTCTCCAACTTCGAAGGTGTTTGAGGCCTTGGGAGTGAGGCTTGGGATAATTAATGCTTTTTTTAAAATTTATGCTATGCCCGTTGTCGTGCCGTGGCTCATACATAGTGTGAAATAAAAACATTCACCTCACTCTTGACACTTCTCAATGTATGCAAATAAAAGAAATCATGTACATATTGTGATATATGTTGAAGCGTCTGCTGCGGTCTTTATCATGTACATACCTATCCGGGCAGTCGTGGCCCTGGATGTGGCACATTTGTATTCTTTTCCACTTGATAAAATGATTAATTTGGTTTTACAATGTATATACTCAAGTGTTTCATGGTGGCACACTCATCTTGCCTATAAAGATTGATGCGGACAAAAAAATGCCAAAAATAGCAACTAACAGGTGCCATTGCAAAATTGCATGGAAAGTGACCAAAAATGGTATATTGATGGAAATTTATGCTTATCTATGATTTTTATGCTTATGCGAGTGATCCCACAAATTTGGGGAATTTTCTGACTCCGTTTGGGATTTTTCGCATAGAAAATGGTATTTTTTGGGTAAAAAATGAACTGAAAATGGCCTAGTTTTGGTCCAAAATGGAAAAATGGCCTAAAAATCGACACATGACCTGAACATTCCATGGGTAAGAGAGAGAGGGATGCTTTTTATAGAAAAACCTGCAATTTTTTACTACTGTTCAATAGCTTCCATGGTTCCCCATTCTATGTGTGCTGCAATCCCGCCTCTTCGAAATCTTGTATCTTAGCTACTGAGGGAGTGAATTAGGGTTTCTCTTTATCAAAATGGTGTGTGGGCTTCACTTTCAAAGCTCTTAAATCTCTCCAAATTCAGAAAATGGTCTCCACGAAGTTGGAAGCTCGTGTATTCCTTTCAGCTGTTTGATGTTACGACTATGTAATTGGGGGCGAGGCTACATGATACCATGAAAGAGGTTTGGGTTTTGATTGAGAATTGTGCTTGTATGAGCATTGAGGTTTCATGGATGAAATTTTAGTGTTTTCAAATGGTCTTTTAAAGTGAAATTGAATGTGATTTGGTGATCCTCTTATCAGAATCTCAACTACGAAAACAAGCAATTTCCAAGCACGATAGGAAAGAGGGTTTGTGACTTTGTTGTCGCAAACGCTCTTAGATTATCTGTCACCCTTAGAAAAAGGGTTGGTGAATCTTTGAAAATGATTTTTTATAGAAGTGTCTGTGACTCTCATCACGAAATCTCACAGCCAGAGGTTTTGCACCTTCCCAGGCTAGACCGCACACTTTCTGACATTTCTGGTGAACCCGATGCGAAGCAGCTGGGGTGGGGGTTCAAATACTTGTTTTGAAAGGTTTAATTACAAATAATTAAATCTATGCATCAACAAGATCAGCAAGGCATGCGTTTTGATCAAGGCACAATGAAAATGTTTCAAGCATTCGCCATGTTTATGCAACAACAACAAGCTGTAGAAAGAAGGGAGGTGTCAGCAACCAAAGCCCTTCAAGATATTGTGAAAAAAATGGACCAATTTGAAGGGAAAGATGTCACAAATGTTCTTCGTGGTTATGTAAAGGAGATAAAGCTACAACGGGTTCCAGAGGTGGACATGATTCATAGTTTTGAGCTTGTTGTGGTCCCCGAGATTAGAGACCATGTGAGGGGAATCAGGGAGGAGCATGGAGAAGGTTGGGAGGAATTCAAATTAGCCCTAAAGGAGGAATACTTCATGGAGGACTCTGAAAGGGTTACAAAAAGGACCTTCTTGTACTGGGTTGCAAAGCCAAAAGAAGGACTTTCCATCACCGAACTGTTGAGAGAGTTTGAGCGATGCTATGCTCAACTGTCAAGAATAGAGCGGGCTACTTTGGATAGTGGAAAGACCAAATTGTTCCTTCAAGCTGCAGGTCATGAGCTCCAAGAAAATCTAGAGCTACTCCTTGAAGATAAGAATACGGAACAGGGTCTAAAGGCTAAGTGGAAAGAGGTTGAAGATGCAGTCTCATTGCTTGCTAAGAGGCAACGTCGTAGGGACAAGATGGTGGTGAATGGTACTACCTCTCCTCCTAACACGGAAGAGATTCCACCAAAGCCTACTGTTGTGAGTCCAAAATGTGATAATTCAATGCTTGATGAGCTTGTTAAGGGCATGCGGGAAGTGAAGTTAAAGCTAACAAGGCTTGAAGAGAAAGGACAACTTGCTCTGCATGACAAAAATCCCAAAGCAAAGAAGGATTTGTGCACATATGCATATGGTGTGATGACACGGACCATGGCATAAAGGATTGTGATAGCTTTAGTGAAGCCTTAAAAAGAGATCTTGTGTTTTTTAAGGATGGCAAGATCCATCTCTGGGAGACAGGTATGCCATTAGGAATTAACTTTGAAAAAGGAGGTATGCGGAAGTTAGTGGAGTATATGGAAACTAGTCATGCTATTTCTGCAGCGGAGGCTGCTACCTATGGGGCAAAGATAGAGCTAATTCCAAAGAAAGTGTTAAAGTATACTCCATATGATTTTGAGGAGGTTCATAGCTTGTGGCCTTATGCAGTAGCCTCAGCCGAAAAAGGGAAGGTAACTAAACAGGTATTACATGAATCTGGTGATTGCATTCACCATACAACAGGTTGGGATGACCCTGTGGACTCTTTATCAGTGCATGCTTATCTTGCAAAATGCTATAACAATGAAGCAATTGTGGAAGAGAAGAGTAGACGTGAGAATGGAGATGTAGGTCCTTCTATTTCAAAGAGGGTTACAAGAGCTGGTGGAAGAAAGGATCCAGTACCTTCTTATGAGGCTCCACCACATGTGCCTCCTCCTCCTGATATTCCTATGGAGGAGGCATCTACATGGAAGAAGAAAGAGCAAGAAAAAGCTAAAGGAAAAGGCCGTGTATACAAATTACAATTTGACATTGAAGCTGCAACAAACTTAAAGCAAGTATTGGAGGAAAGGGTTTTGAATAGCAAAGTTGAGTTTACCTTGGGTGAGGTTCTTGGCATTGCTAAACAAGAGTTTCATGAAGAAATTATAGATATCATAAAAAGAAAGAGGCAAAATCTCACTGAGTTTATTCCTCCATAGTCTAAGGATGAAGTGGAGTCACTTAAGGCACATGGAATACATGTCCAAGAGAGTGATTGTGATGAAAATGTGGTAGGATGCTACCAGTTTTCTCAAAAAGATGCAAATGCTTGATTTGCAGATGATGATGATGATGATGATGAAGCCTCCTATAAAAGATACTATTCCAAAAGTTATTGGGCAAGAGCTACAACAGAAACTTTAGTCAAGGTGGGTGCCATATGTTGCATTGATAGATCATGGCTCTGAGATCAATCTTATGTCCAAGAGTCTTTACATGAAGGGTAAGTGGCCGATAGACACAGACCATGGGTGGATTATTAGAGCTGCAAATAACTCATCCAGAGAGCTGTATGGGGCTTGACCAAAGGTGAAAGTGACGATTGGTAATGTGAAGGATGAGCAAAATTTCTTTGTGTAGAAGATTTCTACGTATCCTATTATCCTTGGGCAGCCATACATCATAGCCGTTCGCATGAAAACAAAGGTCTTGGATGGTGGTTCTGCTTATCCTAGGGTAAAGAGCAGAGATGGGAAGCGAGCCGTGCAGTTTTTGACTCTGTGTGTGAATCACAAGAGGAACCACAATTGTATTCGTGAGTATCCTCTACCAAAAGAAAACAAAGAGTTCAAAGAGTACATGGAGACAAGGGGTTTTGGCCATGTTCCATTGTGAAGCGGGATTGCAATGGTACAAGAAGAAAAATATTCTCGCCTGACCCAAAGCGAGAAGAAGATTTTTCTACAGGTTTTCAGGGATTAAAAGAGCATGGGCCAGTATGTTTTTTGAAGCTTGAGGATATGAAAAGAAGTGCGCAACAATATGTGTATAGTGTACATGTCATAATAATCAATATCTAATTCTCCTAAATGATTTTCTCATATTAAACTGATCATTTAATGTGGGGAAGTGCCAAGGGAGAAAAAGCTAGAATATTGGTTAAGTTAGCAGACCGGCCACAGTAGGGATCCAAAGGAGGGAAAATAGGGATCCAAAGGGGGGGCCATCTGCAAAAGAGCCATGTGAAACAATGGGCCAAAAAGACCCTAAGGTTCAGCCCATTAAGACTTCCAAAATGCTAAGGTTCCAAAATTCAAAGGTTGTGTCCAAAGGTCAACCCTAGGAAAAATTGGATGCTTTGTGTGTGCCCTAAAAGTCTTTCTACATCCCTACATGGGAGGGGGCGAGCCCCAAAGCTAGGGGATGAGAGAGAAAGCCACACACACACACACAGGCTCCCTTTACACAAAGGGAATGAGGGACACATGTCAGCTCCCTAGGCCAGATGCCCACAAGGTGTGCCCAATTCCTATTGGAAGACCCTTGAAGTGGACCAATGAGAATTAAGCTAGAGTAAATCTAGTTTAATTAATTTAAAAACATTTAATAAAAGAAACCAATAAGAATTAAGTGTCCTAGAAGACTATTGGGCAGTCTCCCAAAGGGTCCAATGAGCATTCAGGAGCCCCATGGCTTGCCTGATTCCTATTGGCCAGGAGGCAAAGGGGTCCAATGAGAGTTTAGTTTAATTATTTAATTACCTAAAGCTCTCACAAAAGGGGAAAGGGGGACACATGTCAGAAGGCTATCACTTATGCTGCTTAATCCCTATTGGCTTGACCTGGGGAGGTCCAATGAGGCAAAGGCCAGACTTATTTAGCAGCTAGGGCTCGCCCAAGAGAGAGGGGGGGCTGATTTTTGCTTGGCATTGACACACACACTCTCACACTTGACCATGTGTGAAGGGAAAATACTCTATCTCCTCCCAAGCTTTAATGGAGAGCTCATCACCTACTCCAAGCTTGTGAGATAGAAGCCTACATCAACACTCTCTTGGCATGTGGATGCAAATCCAACCAAGAGCCAAGCTTCAATGCATGCTCATCTTCTCTACCAAGCTAATTACTAAGCTAAGCTATGCTAATATGAGTGATTATGTGAGGAGATGTACTTCTTTCTCGTAAGATACTTCTTTTTCCTCTCAATCTACTCTCATACCCTGCTAGCGCTCACCATCTTCGAAGGTGTGTGAGGTCTTGGGTCTGAGAACGGGGATAATTCAAGTTGTGTTTGATTAAGTGTTTTGCTTGGTGTATGAAGCTTCCATCTTCATTGCACTAGCTAGTCTTGAAGGAACACAAAGAATTGTATTGTACAATGTCTCTCTTGATGGGAGAAACCATAATACAAAGCCTTTTGGAGGGGGGACCGGCTCCATGCAAATCCGGTCCTCAACTGTTGTCAATAGCTTAATTGCTCTCTCTTTTGAAAGTATTGTCGATGCTATCTAACTAGGTGTTATTCTTTTTGTTGCTCTCTCCACCCAAGCACTCTTGTAATTCTCATTAGGAATCAACTCTAATGAAATGCCCACTATGTTCATGCTAAATTCCGCTACACAAAAGATTTTAGGCCATTAAATGTTACAGTACATAAATACATGAAAGAAAATGGTTTCATAGAGGATAGTGAATACATTTCAGGTTTCTTTGAACAAGTTTCTCATGTAGATACTATGCTATTGTCATGTTCTCTAATACTATCTCTTGCAAAAGTATTTCTCATGCCAAGCTAATTAAGTACTATGTTTATGTTTCTACCATCAATTAAGCTCACCCTATATGTTCTCAAAGTAATTTCATTAAAATGCTCACTCTAATTCCGCTATTCTCAAAGTTCAAAGGCCAATTTTATTACATATAATCACTTTGTTAATCTTCTGGAGCCGGCATGCACTCTCAGTTGGGTTTGTTTGCAAGACCAAAGCACTGCATTGCCTGTACTTCCAAGCAAGGTGTATGTCTTTAATCTTCAAGAAAATATTGTGACGGAGGCCGATTGATCTGGCATAAATATTGGTGGGCTTGTAGTGTGTCAAGACAGTAGGGGTAGGAATGCTTGGTCAAAGCTATGCAAACAGAGATTAATTAAAGCAAAAATGATGTAAGATGGGGCTGTAGACCCGGATTGAGGCACAGAATTTTCTAGCCTTTGTTGTCACTAGGCTTTGCCCTGCAACTGCCTTGACCTCGCCCTGCAATCATCATTAGTGAGAGCAACACAAAATAGAACACTACATCTCTATTTTAAGTGTGAGGAGAGACGAGCTGTTGAGAGTTGTCTAGCTATTCTTGGTTTCCTTTGCTTCTTTGCTATTTTTGGTTGCATTTTGTGTATTATTTTAACACCTAGCATTGCTCATATTCGCCTTTAGTTTCAAGAAAAGATTCAAATACATTACTTTAATGATAGCCTCGGTGTGCTTTGATTGCTGCAGCCTCTTTTTGGCGAACTTGTAGCCTACCTCTTCAAGACGTCTCACATAATCAAAAAGTAGGGATACTATAATATGTAAGGGCCTTCTCCTAACCGTTACGCAAGACCAACACATCTAAGCCATCAACTTAAAATATGAAAAAGAAGAAGGAAACAATATAAAGAAAAAAAATGTTTGAGAAAAATTTGGGTTCAATTTAAGCACCAAAGTATACTCATGAGACACTTCCGGCTTATGCCGTGGAGCATGGGCATAACCAATACATAGGAAATTAGCTTTTCATTTTGAGAAAAATTAGCATAAAAGAGAAGATAAGATAAGAGAAAAAAAAAAGAAAAAGATAAAGGATAAAAGGAGAAGATAAGGATAAGGTGAGTAAGTAACTTGTTGAGAAAATTGTGATAAGTACGATAAGTGATGATAAGACAAGTTATCAAAGAAAGATAAGTTATCAAGATAAGGAAGATAAGATATCAAGATAAGTGAGAGCACTTATAAAAAGTGTGCATAAAAAGAGGGCTTCCCTTCTTAATTTTCACTTCTCTCCTTCATTTTCTCAAGGTGCAAACTTGAGAGTAAGCTTGAGGAAGCCATATCCAAACCTCTTTCACACACACACCTCCTCTACACACACACTCATCTCTCCAAGAGAAGCCATGGCCAAAACCCTAATCAAGTTTGTCAAAACTTGATCTTCTTCGTCACACTGCACTCTCTCTTTCCTCTCTCCTAATTCTCAATATTTCCATAGCTTGAAAATTCCGTTTTCCTCTTACCATTCTCTCATTCCAAAGTAGCCAAATTGGTGGTCTTCAAGCAAAGTGAAGAGTGGACTATATCCAAAGCAAGGAGAAGACTAGACCATACACACACTAAGGTAATGTTTTCTTGTTCTTTTTATGCTCTTGCACTTGCTTTAAAGTGAATTACTTTCATGTTTACATAAATTTATGCTTAAGCTCTCCTTTTTCCATTAGCAAGCCTTTTGATTGTTTGAGAAGAATAAATAACGACTTAATTTTGTTGTTTCCCTTTAATTATGATTCATTAATAATCATAACTAATTATGTTGCTAACAACTAACCCCAATGTTATATCAAATTCCGTTGTTTCAAGTTCTCTAGATTACCATACTAATATGGCATGGAAAGAGTAGAAATCACTCTCTTTAACCACAAGTGACTGAAGATGATACTTATATTTCAAGTTCCATTCTTTAGATTACCAAACTAATATGGCATAGAGAGAGTAGAAAGCACTCCCTTTAACCATAGGTGATTGGAGATCATCCTAAAATAGCATGCATGTTGGATGGTGATTAATATCTATGCATACCCTTGAACCCCACCAATAATATCTTTTTTATAATTTTTTATAGATGCACGAGATAATTGCCACATAATCACGGATAATTGAGTATTGGCAATTTTGTAATTAACTAAACTATTCAAAGAGGCTATATAATTTACTTTAAAAAGAATGCTCTTATGAAAGGTTCACAAGTTTTTCTTTAAATTTAAGAAATAGGATTTTTCTTCTTTCAAAGAGAAAAGGAGCGTGTGTGTAAGATTTATGTACTGATACCAATAAGGTTAAAACTAATTCTCTCAAGGAGAGTTAAGATCTGAAGGGTAGGCCTATCTTAATCAAAGGAGTTTTTCCTTGGAAGTGAGAATTTCCTTCTAATTAAGGTATTCCTTTATCCTCTTATAAATTAGTAAGTCCCAAAACCCTAAGCCTCTTCTAACTACCTAATTAATCATGTCCATGGTAGAAAATGTATACCTAAATTCCTTCTTAAAGAAGAATTTGCTAATCATTCATACAGTATTGCACATTTTACACTCTTAAGAACTTCGCTTTTTTCCGCTTACAATACCATGCATGGAAGGGTTTCACTCTTGCATAAGCATTCAAATGAAGTTTCTTGATTATTTGTCTCAAGATTGCAGGTTGGTGCATTCCAAAGTTTTGTTTTTACCACGCATAGATCACACCAAATCAGAAACTCATGGTAGAAATCATATGCATTGTTCAGTTCAAGTTTGTCTACTTTCAAGCTTGTTTTAAAAATTTGAAGGGGGGAGTAAGGGGATGGCTTCATGGATGTTGTGGCGTATTTCTTGAACATAAAACCCTCATCACTTTCGTGGAGACTCCCATGGATAGAATATGATGCAAAGGGACCAAAATGAGATTCTTCAAAGTCGGGGTTAACATGAAACTTACGTCGAGACAAAACCTTAAACTCCTAAGAGACTTGTTGTATTTCTTAAGGTCTTGTTTGTTTAAAAAAACAAAATGAACTAGGAAGTAAGATATTATAACTCAAAGAACTTAACCTTTATTTAGCTAGGATTAAAACTTTACCAAGAATATCTGACGTGGTTAGCCCTAGCATAATGTAACAATTCAATGGCCGAGTACCTTGTGTGTAGTGGAAAATAGCTTGAACATAGTGAGCATTTCATTAGAATAGATTCCTAATGAGAATAACAAGAGTGCTTGGGTGGAGAGAGCAACAAAAAGTATAGCAGCTAGTTAGATAGCATGAACAATACTTCAAAAGAGATAGAAATTAAGCTATTGACAACATTTGAGGACTGGATTTAGATGGAGCCGGTCCCCCCCCTCCAAAAGGCTTTATATTATGGTTTCTCTCATCAAGAGAGACATTTTACAATACAATTCTTTATGCTCCTTCAATACTAGCTAGTGCAATGAAGATGGAAACTGCAAGCACTTAGAATAACAATTATTAAACACAACCTCAATTCCCTCACGGTCTCAGACCCAAGACCTCACACACCTTCGTTCAGATGGTGAGAGCTAGATGGGTATGAGAGTAGATTGAGAGGAAGATGGAGCAGTCTTACGAGAAAGATGTACATCTCCTCCCATAATCACTCATATAAGCATATCTAAGCTTAATAATTTGCATGGTAGAGGAGATGAGCATGCATTGAAGCTTGGCTCTTGGTTGGATTTGCATCACAAATCCAAGAGTTGTTTGTGTAGACCTCCCTTCTTGCAAGCTTGAAGTAGGTGATAAGCTTTCCATTAAAGCTTGAGAAAGAGAGAGAGAGAGAGAGAGAGAGAGAGAGAGAGAGAGAGAGAGAGAGAGAGAGAGTCTTCTTCTTCACGCATGGACTAGTGTGAATGTGTATGCATTAATTCCCCTAGAAAATCAGACCCCCTCTCTCTCGGTCGACCCCTCTTGCTATTTGCTCATCCTAACACCCCATTGGTCCATGCCACACTTAGACAATGAAATTTAAGCAGCATAAGTGATAGACTTCTGACATGTGTCCCCCTTTACCCTTTTACGAGAGCTTTAGGTAATTATTTAATGCAACTAAACTCTCATTGGATCCCTTTGTCTCCTGGCCAATAGGAATCAGGTAAGCCATTGGGCTGCTGAATGCTCACTGGACCCCTGCGGAGATTGTCCAATAGTACTCTAGAGAGCTTAATTCTTATTGGTTCTTTTATTAAGTGTTTTTAAATCAATTAAACTAGATTTTCTCTAGCCTAATTCTTATTGGCCCACCTCTGTGGCCATCATATAGGATTTGAGTACACCTTGTGGGCATCTGTGCTAGGGAGCTGACATGTGTCTCTCTTTCCCCTTGTGTAAAGGAGTTTGTGAATTGTGTGTGTGTTTCTCTCTCATCTCCTACTTCTAGGTCTCACCCCCTCCTATGTAGGGATGCATGAAGAATATTTTGGTACACACACAAAGCATCCAGTTTCCCTAGTGATGACCTTTGGACACAACCTTTGAATTTTTGGAACCTTAGCATTTTCGAAGTCTTAATGGGCTGAACTTTAGGGTCTTTTAAGACCATTGTTGCACATTGATCTTTTGTATATGCCCCCCCCTTTGGATCCATATATATTTCCTCCTTTGGATCCCTACTATGGCCAGTCTGCGAGCTTAACCAATATTCTATCTTTTTCTTTAGTAGCACTTCCCTATATTAAATGATCAATTTAACATGAGAAAATCATTTAGGAGAATTAGATATTGATTATAATGACATTACCTCTCTCTTGAAATCATAGTCGTCCTTGACTATGGGGTAGAGAAGATAAAGCATATTCATTAGTCCTTTTCCTAGCGGGTAGAGGATCCCTATGTTACCCTACGACATCATTCCAGAATGGATGACTAGTCCATTTGGCACTTGAGAGCCTAAGCTACCGCAAGCATGTCTGCACATTAGTCTTATCAGTCTTCCATAGTAGAGTGACAACTTCTACTTGGTGTTTGGGAGATGTCGTCTTCGCAAACTTGATCTAAGAATGCATACTACTTCATTTTTGTGCACAATAAAGAGAAAGAGAGTCTTATAAGACAAAAACTTTGTTCATTTTTAACATTTGCACATTTGCTTACTCTAGGGAAGCATTGTAAGCATTGACAAGGTTTAGGTTATCCTTTAATTGTATGCCTTGCATCCATCTAGCATCTTAAACTTAATAAGATATCATCGGATAGTTTTTCCTCCTCTTACTACCTTGTATTCATGTCGGAGAATGGACTTGGGCTGCAACACCTTTTCTCTGTCCTTGACCTCTGATGGGTCTTCAATAGTTGGTTCTTGAGGTGGCTCTCCTTTGTAAGGCTTTAGTAGGCCTACATGGAAAGCATTGTGTATGACCCAATGTCTGGGCAACTTGAGTTGATAGGCCATCTCATTGATTGGCCTAAGAATCTGGAAGGGACCATAGTACCTTTTTGCTAACTTAACATAGTACTTTTGGTGTCCGGTAGGATTCTTTTCCGTCGTGTGCCTTAATGAAGCCTTGGGAAATTTCAGTAAGACCCAATCATTTTCTTAAAAGGCTTGGGCTCTTCTGTGCTTATCAGCAATAGCCTTTTTGCCTTTGTTGTGAGATAGGGATAGCATTTTCTATCTTTTGGAAAGATTCTTGTAGGTCTTGGCTATACTCATCTGCATCAAAGATCTTCTTTAGTACCTTAAGTAGAAAATGACTTTTTTTTCTTCCCTCCATTACCTCAAAAGGTGATTTTCCCGTGGAAGTATGTACAGTGTTATTGTAGGCATACTCCACTAAGGGTAAGTACTTCTCCCATTGGGATCTTTGATCTACTTCGATTACATAGGCTTTTAGTAGATCAATAATTTTTAGGTTAGCTATTTCACTTTGGCCATCCGTTTGGGGGTGATAGGCCGAAGAGAATTTTAGCCTTGTCCCTAAATTCTCAAAGAAACCCCTCCAAAAAATTATTGATCATTCTAGGATCTTTATCCAACACTATGGACATTGGCAATCCATGGTACTTGAACATTTGTGAAATGAAGAGGGTTGCCATTTGATGGGCTTTGATGTTCTTCTTGACAGGTATAAAATGAGCTTGTTTACTGAACATGTCTACTATCATCCATATACCCGTATTCCCATGGATAGACTTGAGCAATCCAAAGATAAAATCCATGGATATGCTCTCCCATGGTGAATTAGGGATTGGCAAAGGTTGAAGCGATCCAAGTTGCTTCCCTCTATCAAACTTTGTCTTTTGGCATACCACATATTTAGAAACATACACTTGTATGTTTGATTTCATGGTAGGCCAATAGAAATATGTTTCAATCCCCTTTAGGGTAGACTGAATCCCTCTATGCCCCGCATAAGGAGGAGCATGAGATTCATACATTACTTTCTCACGAAGTGAGTTAGTAATGCATATCCTATTTCCATAGAGAAGATAACCATCTTGTAAAGTAAATGGTTCCTCTTTCTTCCCTAATGCAATGGCTGAAATCACATCTCTAAAATCGAGATCAATAGCATACTCATCTATCATAAAAGATAGATCATTGTGAGTTGTTATGGAGACCACATTCACTCTTGGCCGTCTGGAGAGTGCATCGACTACTTGATTATGCTTGCCAGTAATGTGAGCAAGATGAAAATGAAATTGCGAAAGGAAATTTTCCCACCTCATTTGTTTGTCACAGAGCTTGGTCTACGCCATGAAGTACTTAAGAATTTGGTGATCCGTTCGCAGAATGAAAGGAGTCCGCATTAAATAGTGCTTCCATGAGTCTAAGGCATGTAGAACTACGAGGAGTTTCTTTTCATATATGCCTAGAGCTTGCTCAACAGGGTCAAGCCTTCGAATTTCATAGGCAATGTCGTGCCCTTCTTGTAGCAAAACAACTCCAAGGCAATCACCACAAGCGTCACATCGGACCTCAAAAATGGCTTTGAGAGATCCGGCAATGTAAGCACAAGGTGAGAGATAAGCTTTTCTTTAAGCTTTTCAAAAGCATTGTTCTCCTTGGCAGACCATGTATACCTAACATTTTTCTTCGTTAGGTCATGTAATGGTCCTGCTATTAGTGAGAACTTTTCTATGAAGTGCCTATAGTATGCACACATACCTATAAAGCTTCTTAGTTCATGAAGATTCCTTGGTCTAGACTATCCTTTGATTCCGTCTAACTGTGATGGATTTGGATGCCATCTTCAGAGATAATGTGATCTAGATACTGAATCTCTTGCAAGAAAAATTCACTTTTCTTTTGAGTAACATAAAGTTTAATTTCTCTTAAGACTTGAAATATTACTTGGATATGTTGCTTGTGTTCGTCTAATGAATTAGATTAGATGATGATATGATCAAAGAACATTCAAGTAAAGTTTTGGTGATGCTTAAATAGCTTCTCCATCAAGAGGTTGAATGTGGCTGGTGCATTGTCTTTACAATGTCTTGATCAACTATCCTTATTTGATGATAGCCACTTTTTAGGTCAATCCTACTGAAGTAGGTTGATCCTTGTAGCTTATCAAATAGGTCTTCTACCTGTGGAACGGGAAACCTATTCTTGATAGTGATCCTATTTAATTCTCTATAGTCAACACACATACAATATGTGCCGTCTTTCTTTTGCACTAATAGCACAGGAGAAAAAAATGGAGATGAGATAGGCCTAATCATGCCCTTTTCAACTAACTCATGCACTTGCCGCATAATCTTCTCTTGTTGAGCTTGAGAAACTCTATAAGGAGGTTTATTAGGCGGTGAACTTCTTGGCAGAAGTTCAATTGCATGGTCATCATTGTCTCGTTTAGGAGGTAGCTCACAAGGGATGTTGTCAATAAAGACATCTTGAAACCCATTGAGAAAATTGGATAACTCTATTTCTTTGTGATTGTATATTTTTTCTTTTATTAAAGCATTAGGCTCATTTTGAGAATCTTTAATCATGTACATGGAAACAAATCTTTTTATTGACTTGTTAAAAGCTTGCATATGTACAATGGGTATGGTGCTAACCATTTGCTTAGCATCTATGTACATATCTTTTTCCTTGAACCTAAAGTAGATTTTCCTTTCCGGGAATTTACAATGGCAGACATGCAATCAAACCATGGTGCCCCTAGGATTACATCCTCATGCTTGGGAGGAGAGATAAAGAAGTCCTCTTTGTCCACATAGCTTTGGACATGGAGCCTCAATTTCCTGATCAAGAGAGTGACTGAATCTTGTTGCCCCTTGAAAACACCATCTACGGGTAGGACATCTCCCATCTCATAAGCTTGGATACCTAGATTGGTGGCCAACTCTGTGGATATGAAATGGTGAGTAGAACCAAGGTCAAAGAGAATAGAAGCATCATGTTCTCTTACCTTTCCCCAAGAATGGAATAGAGGAGATCCTTTGTGGTGAGTTTCCTTCTCGTGGATTTTGAGCAAGGTAGCTCTAGTAGGATCATGGCGGGTGTTCTTTAAAGGACAAGCATGGTACGCATGCCCTTGCTTGCTGCACTTGAAACAGTGGTTATCCTTGCGATAATGCTCAAGCTGTTTAGGAGAGAGTTTATCTTTGCCTTTGTAAACTCCCTTCTCCTAAGCTTTGTTGGAATTTCCCTTAGGAGACTTTTGAAAATTTTCCTTCCCCTTAGGCGCATTGGAACCCTTGTTTCCTGTGAGCTTAGAATTTCTTTTAGCCCCTGTTTGGAAATTGATTCGAGAAGCCACCATAGTATGGTGTATAACTGCAGATATGGTGCGTGGCCTTTGGGAGCTGACATACTCCACCATTTCTTCAATTGATCCCACACAAAATTGTTACTTTTTCTCTCCAAAATCCAGCTTTATGAAGACAATGGCTTTGAGTTATAGGTCCCAAAACTTGTCTACATATTTGTGGATGGATTCATGGGAAGAGAGCTTCATGCTTTGTCATTCGATGAGTACTTTGTCTTTGCATCGGTGGCAAAAAACTTCTTTATAATGGAAGCTCTTAAAGATTTCCATGTTTGTGGAGCTTCAACGTTGGCCCGTAGGCTAGACAACCACTGCCTGGTGGACTTTTGAAAGTGCATAGCTACATGGTGTAGCTTAGAGGACTCTATGAAGCCCTCATCTCCAAACGCCGCATTGAATTGTTGGATAAAGGACAAGACTTTGTCCGTAGCACCAAAGGTGCCATCATAGGTAAGAAAATAGATTATCTTTCCTCCCTCTTTGAACTTCTTGAGCTTGGACGACCTCTTCCATGCGGCATAGGATTTACTATGGACTCTTCTTTTTGGTGGCTCAAAACTTGCACCATCACTTTCTTCAAAAGATAAAGAAGTTGAGGAAGATGGAGAAGAGGGTGAACTCTTTCTCGCCTTTTTCTTGCCTTGATCTTCTTTGTTTGCACCATTGCTTTCATAAGAGGAAGAGGCCCATGAAGAAGATGGAGAAGAGGGTGTCCTCTCTCTCGCCTTTTTCTTCTCTTGATTTTTGTCATTTCTCTTTGAATTATGATGTGGAGAAGTGTGTGATATTCTTCTCCGTTTAGGAGGTGATGGAGAGCATTTAGCCCGCTGTCTTCATGGAGCCATCTCCTCCAAGGTGGCACTAGACTCGCTTCTTTCTCATTCCTTTGGTGGGGGCTCTTGAGTTCTCCTTTGGGAAGGATATGTGTCGTCAAGAAGAAAATTTATGAGCCCTTTGTATGGATCCTCCTCTTCTTCCCAAATTGGAGAGAGGCCTCTTTTGGGAGTCTCACAAGGAGGCCTCCTAGGTACTCTGTTGTCATGGTCAGGATCTTGGGGAATCCCATGATCACAAAGCTGCCATTGCACTTCACTTTGGAGGGATGGATTGCCCATGGCTAACAAGGAAACAAGGTAGCTAACAAGCATAGGGGCATCATTAATAGCATGCTCATTAGCAAAATCAAAGTTCTCAACATTGATTTCACTCTCTTTACTATTGTCAGTCATTCTAACAACTTTTAGGTGTAAACTTTTTAGGTGAACTTTGGCACTTCAAGCCCTAGTTTCTACTCCTCTTTACCCCTTTAGAAAAAGCACTCAAGCTACTGTACCCGTGGCTTGAATACCATTAATTGAAAGGAATAAAATAGAGGGTCACTCAATACCAAAATAGCACCAGCTCCTGTCAAGCTTCTAATAGCTCAATAGTGGTTAAAGCCCCGTAGGACTCCACTATTAATATCATAGCTCTCGTCGGTGATGCCCCATTATCTACATGAAGGCAGGTGCACTGCAAGGCTGAAAAATCCTATTCTACTTACTCAAATGAAATTCATAATACTTATTCTACTTACTCAAACGTAGTTAATAATACCAACCAGTTATTGCTAGCTTGAGGATCTCCCTTCTTGAGCAAGAAAAGAGAAACCTTGCTATGATACCAATGTAACATTTAATGGCCTTGTAACTTGTGTGTAGCAAAAAATAGCATGAACATAGTGAGCATTTCATTAGAAAAGATTCCTAATGAGAATAACAAGAGTGCTTGGGTGGACAGAGCAACAAAAAGTATAATACCTAGTTAGATAGCTTGAACAATACTTCACAAGAGAGAGAAATGACAACAATTGAGGACCCGATTTACATGGAGCTGGTCCCCCCTCCAAAAGGCTTTGTATTATGGTTTCTCCCATCAAGAGATACATTTTACAATTTAATTCTTTGTGTTCCTTCAATACTAGCTACTGCAATGAAGATGGAAACTTCAAGCTCTTAGAAAAAGACTTATTAAACACAACATCAATTCCTTCACAGTCTCAGACCCAAGACCTCACACACCTTTGAAGATGGTGAGAGCTAGTGGGGTATGCGATTAGATTGAGAGGAAGAAGGAATAGCCTTAGCAGAAAGACGTTCATCTCCTCACATAATCACTCATATTAGCATAGCTTAGCTTAATAATTAGCATGGTAGAGGAGATGAGCATGCATTGGAGCTTGTCTCTTGGTTCGATTTGCATCACAAAGCCAAGAGTTGTTGGTGTAGGACTCCCTTCTCACAAGCTTGGAGTAGGTGATAAGCTTTCCATTAAAGCTTGAGAAGGAGCTCTCTCTCTGTCTCTCTCTCTCTCTCTCTCTCTCTCATCCTTGAGTTTTGTCCACATGGTCAAACCTTCACGCACAATGTTGCTCCTAGATCTCCCTAAGTGTATGATTTGGATCATCTCTCTCTCTCTCTCTCTCTCTCTCTCTCTCTCTCATCCTTGAGTTTTGTCCGCATGGTCAAACCTTCACGCACAATGTTTCTCCTAGCTCTCCCTAAGTGTATAATTTGGATCATCTCTCTCTCTCTCTCTCTCTCTCTCTCTCTCTCTCCCATCCTAGTTTTATCCACATGATCAACTTTTGGTATAGATGATTCTTCTCATCCTCCCTAAGCAAGTGAGCTTGGTCCTCTCTCTCTCTCTCTCTCTCTCTCTCTCTCTCTCTCTCTCTCTCTCTCTCTCTCTCTCTCTCTCTCTCTCTCTCTCTCTCTCTCTCTCTCTATGTGTGTGTGTGTGTCTCTCTCGCTCTCTCTTCCCCTCCTCAATTCTTCCTCATTCTATCCGTGATGTGCACACACACACACACACACACACACACTCTATCTCCCTCTTTCCCTCCCCATCTTCCTCTACAAACTAGTCACATTGTTTCTCTGTACTCTCTTTACGTGAGTGAATCCTTCTCTCTGCCCCCCCCCCTCTCTCTCTCTATCTCTCTCTCTCCTCTCCCCTTCCTCATTCTTCTCTAACACAATCTCTCTCCCCTCTCTCTTACTCTCTCCTTGTCTCTCACCCCACACCCCTCAATTGTGTCCACTTCGTCAAGTCTTTCATGTGAATGTTTCTCCTATCTTCCTAAATGAATGACCCTAGTTTTCTCTCTCTCCCTCTCTCCATCTCCCCCCCTCTCTCTCTCTAGCTACGAATTACAAATCCATTTATTTTGCCAATTTTTGCAACCTTTCTACATCCTTGTGCCCATCCCCATTGAGTGCGACTTTCAACATCGCCTCTATTTGTCTTAGCTCCCACTCTTTACGATGTGACACAAGGTGTTGGGCATCCAAGGAGGCCATCCCTCTCTCCCTATTTGTGGACTCTCTCTTGGTTTCTTAAAATGAATAGTATATCCTTCTTATTGAGTTTGAATATTTGTACTTGGATTTATGTCTTTGAGCTTATGTTTACGAGAAAAAATTGTACTTTCAAGCAATAACAATTTTGATTTAAGAAAAACACACATATACAAACATTTGACCATTGACACATCCCTCTCTCTCTCTCTCTCTCTCTCTCTCTCTCTCTCTCTCTCTCTCTCTCTCTCTCTCTCTCTCTCGTCCATCTTGCTCTCCCTCTCCTATGAGCATCTTATTGAGTTTATCTAGTATTACTTCACATATAATCAATGGACGCATCTCCATTTTTCCATAACACCTTTGATTAATCGCAAATTGGAATAATTGGACATATTGTGTAGGATAGCTACAACATGAAGACATATTATTGACCATATTAATCTCTCTCTCTCTCTCTCTCTCTCTCTCTCTCTCTCTCTCGCTCTCTCTCTCTCTCTCTCTCTCTCCATTAGCACAAATTGTATATCCACTCATGTATAGGGTGCATTACATAATTCGTGACGGCTGGCTCTAGGTTAACCAAAGACCCAAGTTTTGACTCTTTTGCTAAGTCTTGGAACCTTCCATACATCAACAAAAGTTTAGAAGCTTGAATAGGTTTAAGTTTGAACCACAAGGAATCTCAAGCACATAACTCATAAGGTGTTTTTAAACACCACCCATGAAAGATTTTATGAGTGGCTTGCATGAACCCACCTACCACCATAACGTGACCAAAATCTCCCCACAAAATCTCTCCTTTGTAAGAAAGACGTATTCAGTTCCTAAGTTCCTATGCAAGACAAAGCACATAAAAAATGTGTACTTCACTAAGTTCCAAATTAACAAAACTCCGAAGCAAAGTCAAAATTCCACCAAAGGTTTTTTCTAAAAACCACCCATATACGAAAGATATTATCAGTGATTTGCATCAAGCTCCTTACCATAGCAAGAGCAAAAAACTCCCACATAGAGTATATGCACTTGTTAACAAGGTTAATTTTGGTTGCTTGATAAGACAAAGAATGCATACTTCACTAAGTCCCAAATTAATGAAATTCCCAAGCAAACGGGATCCATTTTGATTTGGAATTCCCAAAATGTCTCTAAAGTCTCAAACTCTTTAATAAGGTGTTAGGATGTATTTGGAGGATGATGTTCTTGTTTTTCATTTGGAATGGTTTCAGAGGTTATATGTCGGTGCCAGAGAAATGGTCCAGCATTGGAAATCAGCCGCTTTCCATGATCAAGAAGTGCGTCAACTGCCTGAGCATCCTAGCAAAATTTAGTTGCTAGAGAGAGTACCTGAATGGGCACTAACCTCTGATGATAAGCTGGTCAATGCACACCTGCAGCGGCATTCTACTGGCATCCTTAGCCGTTGAATTAGAGATCCTGCTTGGGAATAGGGCCACATTCAAGTGTATGAAAGAGGTCAAAAATCAACTAAAGAAGTCCTATTGCAAATGCAGATTGCTAGAGAAGTTTTGGACCAGAGGGTACAAGCTATGATTGAAGATCAAGCTTCCAGAAGGAAGGGATCACAAACTCAAATGACAGTAGGGGCATGGGCAACTGCTCTCCGAAGATTGTTCCAGTTGGTTAGAGTTACCAGGAAGATGATGCATCAGGAGAACCACACTGTTCTAAATTTTTTAGAATTTGTACACGATTCCCCAATTCTCGTGTATGCCTCGCCTGCTAGGGAAACTAAGCTGCCTAGGTTTTTCTAGCCTTGTATCCTCAACATCTGGAGTGGACCGGCTCACATACTATAACATCATTGGTGATCTTCAAGATTGGTATGAGCGGGCCACTGTAGAATGGAAAACCTGGCAAACATGGACCAATGATGATCTTCAATTAAATGATGTCCCAGAGCTGCAAAAAGAATGCAGATGATCAAGCTTATTATGGGACAATAGAAAGTCCAGCTGAAAGGTCTTTATCAAGATCACAAATCAGCTGCTTCAACTCACTCTGGAGTCCTCTAAAATTCATGAAAAGGATATTACGGCTAAACCAGGTTTGAGCCACAGTATAGAGAAATGGATGAGATACTCTTTGAAGCTAGGATTAAAACAAATCAGCCTCTCCGAGAAGGATGGATCCACATATCTTTGCATTGTCATAAATTGGCCCAATACTATCTTACAAAGGGTAGACGTATGCTGTATGATCCCGATACCAAGACAGATAATCCTCTCACACCTTATGAATTTGAAATTTCTACAACAAGGCGGGATTAGCTTGACCAGGAGGCTATTTATCAGCTTATCCAAAAGGATAATGCTGGCATTGGAAATTTTGAAGCACCATCACAGAAGAAGGGCAAGAGGAAGTGGGTTCAGTGGAAGGATACTGGGTAGTTCCATCTCAGAATTAGACGGTGGATTTTCCGAGTGAGTCGCTGGAATTTCTTTGGTTGGACACCCTTGGAATTACAATTATAGGAGTGTCAAACTATAGGAGTGTCAAGCACTCAACAAGCATGAAATATGGCATAAAGCTAGAAATACCAGTAGAGCTAGTAGCTTCAGAGTGGTACTATCATGAGGAACATTGGCCGACTCAGGAGGAACATCGGCCAACTCACCAAACCGACAAATGGGTTTTAGGTTTAGGGTTTGGCACTCAACCACCCATACGGATCCCTCAACGCCATTTCAAAATCAGGTGGTGGATTTTTTTAGAAATTTTATAGTTTTACCAAATTTCAAGAAAGGAGGGAAGGATGTAGAAGGCGAAGACGGTTCCAGCACGCGGAAACTATCTCCTGGAAGTCGGATAGTGGATTGGTCACATAGCTATTATTACCATGGAAGTTACTATATTAACTCCTAGAAGCTATATATAGGACCCATTACATTGTAATCGGGCTGCTTGTCTTTTGACTTCTTACTTCTTAGTTCTCTTGGTTTAGCTTCCTAAGCAGTTCCTGAGCTACAATCTCTTCGCCTGTAACTCCACTTTGTAATGTTAACTACTCTAGTCAATTGAGCTTCACTTTGTTATACCTTGTACTGATTATTCATGAACTATGAGTCTGAATCTGAAATTGTAAACACTTTTCTAGTCATCCAATCTGTTTCTCATTTCAGTCTACTATTTCAGTTCAGTTAACTATTTCAGTCCAGTTTTCACCTTCTATCCCAGTTTCTCTGACTAAACTAACGACTTACCAGTAGCTGTAAATTCTAAAACTGGAATGAGCTATCTAAAGAGATCAGCTCAATTCCACTCCTCTATCGGCACTCATTGACAGAATGCTTTGGTTGCCGATAGTGATGGTATTTCGTAGCCTTCCCACCTGATGCTCTTAATTTGCTGTTATCACAAGCAATACAAGATGGGGAGAGTACCTCTTGGATAATGATGATGCTATATCTTGGGAGTAGCACTTAAATGATGGAGATCAGTGTCTCTTCAATCTCCACCTCCTCTATTCTCCAATTGGAGAATTCTTGCAACAATTCATCCATGGTCGACGATGTGCGTTGTTTTGAGCATTGTAAAGTGAAGGGTTCCGATGAGTATCCTCCTCACTGGGGGCACCAAATGACGAGCGCAAAGCTTTTCACACATCCCAACGACCTTAAATGTTAGGAGCCAATGCACGCTAAGGTGGCCACAGTGAAATGAACAGGGGGCACCACCTAGCTTTGAGCGGTTAGGATACGAAAAACGGTGATTTGAAATAGCACAAACTCTGCACACACAAAGAGAGAGAGAGAGAGAGAGAGAGAGAGAGAGAGGGGGGGGGGGGAGGAGAGAGAGAGAGAGACATAGAGAGAGAGAGATGCAGGGTGATGAAAACCCCTCGGGAAGTGAGGGAAAACTGATTCAGTGCAATATTTACAAAAACCTTATCTTCGGCGAGATGGCAACCACGGTGATAGAGAGAGATAGAGACATAGAGAGAGATGGTGATCCTAATAGTGCGTTCTCGAGAGGTGATTTCATAAGCACGGAGATTCCACTCTTGTGTATGTGTGGAAACCCTTGGAGTGAGGGTGTGGACAAGGCTTCCTTATCATAGTGCTAACTTTCCAAAATGCTGCCCCAAAATCCCCTGTCTCTTGATGCACGTGTTGCTAGTCCTCGGTAGTGACCTCTCGCTGCCCTTTTATAGGTGCATGCTGCATTAGGTTTAGGATAATCTGTTTAGGTTATGGCCCTAATCGAGAGAGACAAAGCAAGGAGTTGGGTCCCAGATGGTTGACCCTTGCTTTGTCTTAAGAGAAATTTAAAAATGATATCTCCTAGGTGGCCCTTTGTGACCATCACCTAGAGAGAGGTAGCAATTTACAATGCGTTTTTAATACAAGATTTGGCTTGAAACCAGAAAATAATAATAACCTACGGATGTTACTGCAAAGATGCGTCATGGACAAGATGCCAACAAATCGCGAGCCTCGCTCGTACATTGGTGTAACACATTTGCCAGTTTTGGGGTCGACCGGGGCATGCCTTCAGCGTCAGTTCTTGATTGTAGGTTTCCACTACGTGACTTTGTTGTCCTTATTCTTTGGGCATTGATGTTGATTCCTTCATTTTTTAACCTTTTGTGGGTGCGTATGCCGTGCATGTACCGTGTGTTTATGTGCGTTCATATAGGCGTGTGTGCTCATCTATATGAGTGTGTATATTAGTGAGTGCAAAAATGCGTGTGTGGGTGTGTATGTGATATGGGTTATGTGTGTGTGTGCAAGTGTATGTGTGAGTGTTTGTGTAAGTATCGAGGTTGTGTGGGTGTGGGAATGCGAGAGAGTGATTTATTATATATATTTATATATATTTTTAGGTTTCTTACGTACAGGCTTACAGAGAACAGGGGGGGGATGTCGAGGGGCTGTGTGTGTGTGTGTGTGTGTGTGTGTGTGTGTAGAGGTAGGATTGTGTGTGTGTGTGTGTGTGTATAGAGAGAGAGAGAGTGTGGAGGATTCCTATGCTGGTTCATGTTACAAAAAGGAGGAAGAGAGTGAGCGTGAGTGAGCAAGGGGAGGGAGAAGGTGAGGGAGTTGGGGAGAGAGGGAGTGTGAGTGTGTGTGTGTGGGAGTGTATGTGTAGAGAGAGAGAGAGAGAGAGAGAGAGAGAGAGAGAGAGAGAGAGAGAGAGAGAGAGAGAGAGAGAGAGAGAGCCTCTTGTTGGCTGCACTTGCGGGCTTGAATGAGAGGAAGAGAGGGGGAGAGAGAGTCAATGGGTGTGGGGCTAAACAGGGGAGAGAGGTAGTAGGCCAGGGGGGGAATGAGGGTGAGGCTGAGGGATAAGGGGGTAGTGTGTATGTGTGGGCCGTTTGTAGGTAACGAGGGATATATATATATATATATATATATATAGATATATATATATATATATATATATATATATAGAGAGAGAGAGAGAGAGAGAGAGAGAGAGAGAGAGAGATGTGTAGTCGGTGGGCTGCCTCTAAGTGTGGTTGTCTTCTCTTTCGTGCTCGGCTCCACCAACATCCTCTCTCTCTCTCTCATCTCTCTCTTGCTAGAGAGAGAGAGAGAGAGAGAGAGAGAGAGAGAGAGAGAGAGAGAGAGAGAGAGAGAGAGAGAGAGAGAGAGATATAGATAGATAGATAGATAGATAGATAGATTTTATTATCGTCCTCGGAGGTCAAATATGACCTATGGGACCAAAGTCACATGTGATGTAGTATGTGTATGGCTGATGAGTGACTCTCGATGCTCCAAAATTGTAGTGACGAGAGTCGCAATGGAGAGCCCACACTTTGGCTGGGAGAGGAAAGTGTGTAGGTCTAAGTTATGGCTGAAAATGTGAGAGAAGCAAGTTCGGATGTGACCAAAATCTGAGCACTCTAGTAGTGTGTGGTACTCAGACTCTCAAACTTGCAGTGAGCATAATGTGCACAATCGATTTGACTCTTCTCCATTGCCCCAACACCCTATCTCGCATCGAAGGAAATGGGAGCTAAGCCGAATCGCTGCGATAGTGCGTATTGCGGACAAGGGAATAGGCTCAAGCATGTAAGTGTGAGTACGGTTTCCTCTCTCAGCAAAGAACATGGTTTTGTAGTTGGGGCAATATAGGTGGTGTAATGTATGAAGCGTGACCCACCGGATTTCTCCCAAGCCGTAATACATTGGCGTTGTAGAAAAGCTTCATTCACTTGAGAGTCAATTGAAGCATCATGTAGCAAGTGTAATGCATCCCATCTCCCAAACCACTTCTTTATGTCTTGCATCCATCGCGTGCTCAAGATCTTGCTTTTATGCGTCTTTTGAACTTTTTTGCTTGCTTCCCATGCGATTGTAGGAAGTCGATGTGAGGGGTTTTGACGCATCTTTATCATGTACTCCACAACCCTTTCCATGCCCATAACCTCAATTGGAAGAGATCCCGACTCAAGAAGTAAGAGCATATATGGTGTTTGTGTCTTAACTTGGAGAAAGTTTGTAAGAAAACGCTTTTGGACATTCTCAAACTCTTTCCAAGTAGACTTTGAGATGCTCCCGCCCCACACTTCAACTCCATAAAGAAGAACCGGTGTCACCAATGCATCAAAAAGATACTTCTTGAGAACCCAACACTTGATGTTTCCCACATTACACATGTTCTCAAATGCATAATATGCTCTCTTTCCCGCTTCCAAACGACGCATAGCACATTCATGCCACTTGTGATTGGATGGAACCTCAAGGCCAAGGTACTTAAAGCTCTCAACAACTTCAAGTGTCTCGTTGTTGTACACAATGCATGGCTTCTCCTTATGGTTGGTTTTCACAAGCATAACCTTTGTTTTGGATTCATTTACAATCAGCCCACTATGCAAGCAAAAGTTCTCAAGGACAACCATAAGCTTTTGTGCATCTTCTAAAGTGTGTGCTAGAAGCACTACATCATCCGCATACAACAAAAGCATGATTACCGCATTGCAAATAGTGACCTCTTCAATGCCTTCTTCTTGCATAAAGTCAAGTACCATTTGTTCCAATTGATCGATGCATAGACCAAAGAGAGTTGGTGACAATGGACATCCTTGTTTAACCCCAATAGTGCTTACAAAAATTTCTGAAATTTCTCTTCCCATGCGCAATTGACAAATCACCTTCTCATAGATTCAAGAAACCGCAAGCATAAACTCACTTGGCACTTGGAGTTCTTCCATCCTTCTCCACAAATTGTTACGTGGAATCATATCAAAGGCTTTCTTAAAGTCCACAAAACAACAATACAATCGCTTGCCTTTCAACCGACTTTCCTCCATGAGAACACGAAGAGTGACAAGATGATCAATGGTGCTATGGCATCGACGAAAACCCGCTTGTCCCTTTGCACGCTTGTCGTTCTCTTCAGCCCAATCACTCAATTTCATCTCCATTATGCACCCAAACAACTTTGCCATAAGAGACCCAATCATTATAGTCCGGTAGTTGCTTACATTCTTTACATTCCCTCCTTTATGCAAAGGCTTAACCCAATTAGTACTCCAATCATAAGGCATACCATGTTGAAGTGCAAGGTTGAACATATCACACATCCACTCATAGGTAAAATCTCCCATCCATTTCATCATCTCCGGCTTGATACCTTGAAGATCTCCCGCTTTGCGAGTGGCCAACTTTTCAAGCCCACCGCATACATCCTCAATAGTAAAAAAAGAGGGCATACATGGGAGTGAACCATAAAATGGCATTTTTTCAGAATTTTCTTGCTCATATAATTGCCTACAATGTGTGTACATATCCACTAGACTCAAGTTACCAAAATTCTCAACCCGCTTGCCCCTCAAGTTTCTCCAAAATCTTCCACATGCGTGTGCCTTTTCTTGGACTTGAAATTCTTGTTGCTTTACTTCCCATCTTCTTCTCTTCTTTTGAATCAATGCCTTGTATGTATGCAAATGACTTTGATAGTTGTCTTTGTCCATAGTTGCATCAAGCTTAATCAAGGACTTTCGAGCATCTTGACATTCTTTATCAAACCACCTTTTGCGTGATCTATCTTTGTTGATACCATGGAGATGCTTTATGGCAAAGCATTCTTCCGCACAAGAACAAATAGCTTTCTTGAAAGATTCCCATTTAGTTTCCAATGGTGCATCACATTGAAGCTTTGTCATCCATAATTTTTGCTCAACCATTTCAATGCACATTGGTGTCCGTTTGAAATCCATACATAGTGATAACTTCTCTTTCCTTTGGCTGAGATTATCATGCTTAGTTGCTTCTCCACATGAAAGGTCAATACATAAGGTGCGATGGTCGGATTCCGGGGTCCATTGACCAAACATAAAACTCTTTACGCGATACATGATGGCTTCAGAGAGTAGCATATAGTCAATCACACTATCCCCATTATGTCTCCTACATGTAAATCCATTGGTTCCACTCCACAAAGATACACCATTGGCAATGAGCATACCCGTGCTATTACACATGTGTAAAAGTAACTTTCCATAGTGATCCGGCTCTTTCTCATCCATTGAAGTACGATCATACAAGTGAACTTCCTCCAACTCCCTTGAAATGTATGGCATATCAAATTGTTGAGTATCATGTTGCAATGTTTTTGTGTGAGCATTCATATCCCCAAATACAATAACATCACCTTCACCTTTGAAATAAGCAATGTCCTCTTCCAAATCAGAAAAAGGTTGATCTCTATCCATGCAAGCATAAAAGGGAGAATAATTATGAGGAATGTAGCAACCGGCTACAAAAATGGGTGCTCTTTTTGGTGTCATAATTTTCAGCCATACATAACGTTTGTACTTGTCATCTTTCACAATTGATACAAAACCTTCCAATCCTTTCTTAACCATACATGCTTGAGATTCTTTGACCACATCAATGAATGTACATTGTAATCCTCCAAGCCGTTAATCCTTTGTGTATCATGCTCCCAAGTTTCAACAAGAAGTACAACATCGGCTTTGCTTGTTAGTTCATCAATGCCAACCCCCGCATTCCATGGGTATCCATTACAATTCCAAAAGCATATGTTCAATTGTAACTCGGTCTCATAGGTCACGCATCCCTATTTCCTTGAGAGACTTGCCTCCTCCTTGGGCACATTTTCTTCATGAGAGATCTCCTTGTTTTTATTATTCTTTTCCTCATATGCCTTGCGATGCATATTTTGCTGCTTAATAGTGCGATCTTCACATATAAAACATTTTGTATCCCTCAAATAGATCCAACTATTATCAAGGATAATCTTTCGCTTGGTCTCATCCGGCATGGTGCATACAATTGGCCGTTCTCCCGAGCGAGGAGCTCCTTGCTTCCCCACTCTATGTGCTCCATAGACCATAACTCCGGACATGCCTAAGTGGGTTTTGAAGAAATATTCAATAACAATGGCAAGAGAAGGAGGTGTCTCTAACTTCTCTTCGGGAATTCCATGAATAACAATGTTCTTGGAACGTCGCTCCTGTTCCTTCAACTCCTCCACATCCACATTCTCAACATTCTTTATTTGAACCATATCTTGCATGAGTGAGGAATTAGAAACCACATTGCTACCACATACATTAGCCCAAGACTTGTTTGTGCATACATTTTTCATGTCGCATACATCCTGGCTCATAGTGTCAAATTTCTCCTCTTTCAATACATGGTCATGCTCTACTTTGCTCATCCGCTCCTTCAAAGCATTCAAGTCCACAGAGAGAGAGCTATTCACAGTCTTAGTGGGAGGTGTTGGATTCCAAATCCATGGCTACAATACGTTTACATCTATCCGAGTCAGTGATCTTCACTGTCATTGGGAAGACAACAGCCAAGGATCTACGGGATAGCTTATGTTCAGCATGGGAGAGTAAAAGTGCATCTAGTAAAGTGTTTCTCATGAAGAAGCTTATGAATCTCAACATGAAAGAAGGTAGCATAGTTTCTGGACACTGGAATGAGGTCAACTCCTTGTTTAGCTAGTTGACATCTCAAGGCTTTATTGAGTTTGATGACAAACTGAAGTTTATTTTCCTATTGTGCTCTCCACCCAGTTTGTGGGACATGTTTTGCAGAGCCATTAGCAATTCAACTCCAAATGAAAAGTGAGTGTTCAATGACGTCACAAATGCATTTTTTTTACTAAAGATATTCACGTAAATCTCTTGACAATGCTAGTCATGGGGATGCATATATGGCTGTCAATCCACAAAAGCAAAGAGGCCGTGACAAAGGCAAGGGTAGAGAGCGGAATCCTCGTAGTCTGAGCAGCAGGGACAAGAAATATAGACGAGAGCACCATGCTAAACTTATCGAGTGTTACCATTTCCATAAGAAGGCCATTACAAAAAGGATTTTCGCAGTTTCCTAAGAGAGAAGCCAAGCATGCAAAAAGATAAGTCTGACAAAGGTAAGAGTACTGTAACGATCGAGGATATCAAAGTGGTTGAGTCTCACAAGCCGGAAATGATTCATGCAAAGGTGACAATAGATCCCTCAAATGTTCTCATTTTAACTGTGAATATCACTATAGATGCTTTGATTGCACAAGATGAGGGTTATGCACAAAATTGGATCCTATATTTTGGCTCGAGTTATCATGTCACACCGCATAGAGTGGTTTTTCTCTTATGCGACCATGCATGGTATAGTCAAGCTCGAGAATTCCTATGAGCTTGAGGTCATTAGCATTGGTGATGTGAACGTTCAAATCCATAACGGCACTACAATTGTGTTGCAGAATGTCAGACATGTGACGAAGCTTACAAAGATTTTGTTTTCTCCAGGACAACTAGATCAACTGGGTTACACTACAATGTTTGGTAGTGGTTCTTGGTTTATCCACAAGAAAAGCCTTGTCATTATGAAATTTTGTAACTCTATGCTTGTTCTGAGTGTCGATGAACACTCTATCTATGTTTCCGAGATGCCGTCTATTGAGTTGTGGCATAGCTGGCTAGGGAAAATTAGCCAGAAAGGATTGAAAACACTTCATCATTTTGGCTACTTACGTGTGCTAGATTACACTTATTTTCCATTGTGTGAGCATTGTCTATACGGCAAACAAACTAGGTAGACATCTTTGCCATTAAACAAGAAACTAGGTGAAATTCTAGACTTAGTGCATAGTGATTTGTGTGGTCCAATGCCACATAAGACTCTAGGGGGGGGGCAGACTAATTTCTCATGTTCATAGATGATTCTATGATAAAGGTGTGGGTATATCTCCTTAAGAGTAAGGATGAAGTGTTCTCTACACTTCAGAAATCCCTCGCCATGGTTGAGAACCAGTCAGAGAAAAAGCTCAGGCCTTTTTGCACGGACAATGGTGGAGAATATGTCTCCACAGAGTTCAAGAACTTTTGTAGTCAAAAAGGCATTTGTAGGCAGTTACTACTCTATACACACCTAATCAAAATGGGATAGCTGAGCAAATGAATCGCACAATTTAACACTAGGTTGGTAACCTAACAGGACATAAAAGTGTCCTTTCAGGGTTTTGAAAAAAACCTCCAAAACCATAGTAGATCCACTCATTTTGTAAAATCCTTTCATGAGGTTATAGTTCAAGGCCTACTACACATGGAAAAAATAAGAAACTTGTAAAATTTCTCATCTTTTGGTCACACCAAGCCTCCAAAGTTGATGGACTAGTACATTTTCATCAAAACAGTCATTTCTTACGTTTTGTTGCATAAAAATAAGATTAGGGATTTTTGTAGGACTTGAGATAAATTCCCTAGTTAACTTCAATGGGTTGGTGATCAAAACATATGATTGCTTCTCACTCACTATTTTTTGTTTTTCCAAAAGAAATAGATACAAAAAAGTTGAATTTTTACCATTCTGCAAACCTATCATCAAAGTTTCTATAGCCACGCTCAATACAAATAATATATGCATGTTTTCTTAGTACCCTGTTGTCCTTTAGGTTCATAAGGAGCCATGAAGCATGTCAAAAGAATAATACATCTCTTACCAAGGGGAATCTTGGGGACAAAGATGAAGTGCTAAATACAGCAAACATGAAAAAATTGGGTTCAACATTATGAGTTGTAGAATCCCATAGAAACTATTCAATATCTAGCCAAATTTGATCCTTATGACTAGATATGGTTACTACCTACAAAATGCATATAGTTGTCACAAGAAACTAGCAATATTGAAAAAGCTATACTTGATATAGTAGAATGTTTCGTTTTCTTCTATAATAGAAAAAATCAACCATCGTTGTGTACTATGCAAAATAGGGTATTAGGTGCCCCAAAACTCAAGGAATATTAGCTTTATGTTACAATATGGGACATAGAAAATCAAAACTACATTTGGATATCATGAAATCCACCAAAAAAATCATAGAAGAGCTAAAATTGGCTAAAAAATAGGATTTTACAATTTTTGTAATTTGGTCATAACTTACAACTTTAACATCTATTTCTCCCTAGAAGCATCAGGACATGTTGAGGACTATTAAAGATAGTTCTGTAGCATTATATACCTCACAAACATGAATTCTAGAGTGGTATAGTTGCAAAAAGTTGAAAAAAGCCAAAAACATGACCCTTTTTTTCACACAGTTTAGGTTGTGAAATGTTGTGCAAGGACAAGGTTAAAGATGGAATTGATATTCCAAAAAAAATGTCAAGTTTTTTTCAGCTCATGAGACAACTTTCTAGATAGATAGCACCTCAAAATCCATTTTGAAACTCTTGACATAATTCAAGGAAAATGGCCACTTAACAGGACATAAAAGTGTCCTTGGACATAAAAGTGTCCCATTACCAACCTAGTGTTAAGAGCGAGTTATCGCTATGATTTCTATGGTAAAGCTTACTCCAAAGTTTTGGGGGGAAAGCGATCTTGACAACACTGCACATCATAAATCGGGCACCTATCTCTCCTTTGAATTTCAAGATTCTAGAGGAGTTATGGATTGGGAAAACACCTAGCTATGAGCATTTATGTGTGTTTGGATGTGAGTCATATGCATCACAAGTTAGATCCCAAGTCACACAAATGCATTTTTATTGGTTATGGTGCAAATGAAGAGATAGGATATCATCTTTGGCACCCAAAATCCCACAGAATCTTTTGTAGCTCAAATGTCATTTTTAATGAGTCAAAGATGCATAAGTAGCCCATAAAAGAAATTGAGTACATACGTCTAGTCTCCCGCTCACTACATGTCTATAGCATAACCAAGTCTCTAATATTTTGTACATAAGAAACATGCAATGGGTAAACAATCTGCTTTAGGTTCCTCTTGCAATCACAAGAGATCTCATCTGCATAATTTCTTTTTTTCTAAAAGCAGTACATGAAGACCACTAGCTTGTACATGTCCCATTGAGATAATTCTTTGTCTTAGCTGAGGAACAAACCAAACTTGACAAAGTGTATACAATGCACTACTAGGCAAGGACATACATACATCTCCTTTTGCCTGAATGTCATATGATGAACCATTAGCAATATGCACACTACTGAATCTCCCACTAGAAAATCTACTAGCCCACTCACCTAATGTGACATGGAAAAGTGCATCATCATCTAGAAGCCAATGAGAAGAAAGTTGTGACATCAAGAGACCAAAAGTATGAAAGAGGTAAACTAGAAGCAAAAGTGACATCACCATCACTAACATAAACATGCATTGTGATGGTCTCTCTAACATGTATCGAAGGCCTAATTGCATCACTTAAATATCTCCTCTACAGCCTCATGCGCTTGAAGCAAAATCATTGAATTTTTCCTATATGACCACAATGCCAACATCGCAAAGAACGGCATGATTGAGAACTTTGTCTATCATGAGTCGCATCCATGGACCACAATATCGACATCCCAAAGAATGGCATGATTGAGAACTTTGTCTCTCATAAGTCGCATCCATGGACTCATAACCATCATACATAATGTCAATCCAAGAAGAATGCCAAAAAACATAAAACACAAATGCAACAACGTGGGATTAGACCTCAACCACAATAACAAGGAATGGTCACCATCCCAAATCAAAGCTTGCAAACGTGTAAAACTTTATGGCAATCAAGCCAAAGAGATGGTGAGAAGTTCAGGGAAAATCTACCAGAGTATCCACTCCAAAATGAGTAGAATCTCAATGCAAATCTCTACCATAAACTGTATCCAAGATGCCAAAAAGTGGGAGATGATCTTGACCACTACAAACTGACCAAAAGTGTCATCTAAAGATATGGAAAAGTGGGAGTAAGCCTCGACCACAACAAGTTTTAAAAGATGACTCAAAATCATAAACCATAAACTCTACTCAATGGCAATGAGTAGAACGCAAAAATGGCTCCACAAAGTCACATACAATGGAAATCCACACTCAACATACATCAATGGAGTGACTATGCATAAGCAAGTGCCAAAAGTGTGCAATTTGAAAGATCCAATTGATGTGGAAACAATGCTCTCAACGGAGCTCCCCAGCACTCAAAGGTGCTCTCCAAAATGCATAATATTGGCATAAACCATGCACCAAAACCATATGCAAGATGCCTACAAAAGAACATAAAACCAATGAACTCAAATAGCTGCCAAAATGTCTTGTGGAAACCTGTCAAGTCTTGAATGTAAACGAGGTTTGAAACTCAAGTGATGTGAGATAGATCCTAAAAATGTGGCATGGGTTTTTATGAAAAATAGGTTTTCTTAAGATAGCATGACTTCCCATCTACCTAAATGGAGATCAAAACCAACCTAAACCAAATGAGGCTTGGGTAACACGACTAGATTAGGTTTGACTAATAAGGATTCCTACCATGGGCTTTGATACTACTTGATGGGCTCGACAGTGTAAAAGTGATAGAGCCCCATATGAAAGAGAAGAGTTTGCTTCCATTAAAAGAGGAAAATAACTACAAAATGGGCTCTCTTATATAGGAGTGGAAAGAGAGAATCTAGTAATTACATAAGAAGTGATGTCACCAAGGGATCCATATGATCATGCGTGGTGGCATAGTAGAGTGTAGACATGTGTAGAGGGGTTCTTTATGCAAGTGTGATTAGGCTAGGCCTTAGAGAGGGTGCGTGTGCAAGGATGGGTCACATCCCCAACACCAATGAGGTTGTGCACAAAGAACAGAGATAGATTTCTCAAAAACCACGATGAGCATACATGAAATTTATATGCAATATGGATGCCAACAAAAGTGCATACCAAGTAGATAGAGTCCGGAGAAATATCTACCAAAATTTGTCAATGAATCTCCACATGTAGTGCCAATGCCAACAACTATGCCTCAACCAAAAAGTTTACTTCAACCGAAAAAACCACACCACCTATAATGTCCATACCAAAATCTCTACCTCTGCCAAAAATGGGTATCTGTCGACCACTAAGGAAAATCAGAGCTCTACCTACAATGTCTGTGCGGAAAAGTACGCCTTCCAGCTATGTGTATGCTCGAGAATCTGATTGATGTTGAAATGGCAATCCGGTGTGGAAATAGGAGTGTAAGTGTGTGTTTGCAAGATTTGAAGTGTGTGTATGTGTCTTAAGAAAACTATGAGCAGGTGGAAATGGCTAGAAGAAGGTCGTCCATTGATGTTGATGCCACCATGCCGAGTGTCACTTCTCTATGGAGGAGGTTCCTCACCCTAGCATGCAAGAAATGAGTCATTTGCCTAGGTGACCTAGATGATGCTAGTATTGTCACTCCCAGTTGGGCTGAGTTGTTGCACCTTTTTTACCTCCTCAAGCTTCACCTCTTTGCCATGGTTTCAAGCTCATAGATGTGCTACAATGATTTCCCACCCACATTCAAGAGCTTCAATCATTTCACACATGGGCAATGACTGCCTCATGATTACTCCTTTCAAGGCTTTGTTTCCATGTGGTTGATGTTGAAGAAAATGCGCACCACCTACGGGTTTCCCTCCATAGCCAGGACACCTCCAATCATAGATCCAAATACCTATGCCATATCCATGTAAATCCAAGCGTCCCCCATCTGTAGCCTCTTTGTCAATGCTAACATCTCAAAGAACGACATGCCCTAGACTATATGTCTCATGAGTCACATCCATAGACTCGCAAGTGTCATACATATTGTCTATCCAAGAGATGCCAAAAGCATAAACCAAAATGCATCAACGTGGGAGTAAACCTTGACCACAATAAGAGGAAATCGTTGTCTTAATCTAATGACCGCAAATGCATCAAAAGAAGTATGGCAATTAAGCCAAACACTATGGCGATAAATCTAGGGAAAAACAAGCAAAGTCTCCATTGGAAAATGAGAAAAATCTCCATGCAACCCTCAAACAATAAACCACATCAAAGATGCCAAAGTGAGAGTGAACCTTGACCACCATAATATGATCAAACTTTGTCAACAAAAGATAGGGCACAGTGAGAGTAAGCCTCGACCACTACAATTTTGGAGAGAGGATTCAAAAGCATACACAATAAAATCTACTCAATGGCAATGTGTAGAGCACAAAAATGGCGGCAACCCACACTCAAGGTACATCAACGGAGTGACTGTGCATAATCAAGTGCCAAAAGTATGCAATTCAAAAAATCCAATCTATGCAGAAACAATTCTCTTAAGGGAGCACATTGGCACTCAAGTGTGCTCGCCAAAATGCATAATATGGGCATAAACCATGCACCAAAACCATATGCAAGATGGCTGCAAAAGACCATCTGATCAATGAACTCAAATAGCTGCCAAAATGTACTGTGGAAATCTGTCAAGTCCTACGAGTGAAAGAATGAATTGGTGGTAACACTATTTCACTTTCTGGGGTGCCACCAAGAGACTACTTTGGAAATAAATTTGCGATCAATTAAAAAAAGAAAAGGGGAATTTTGAAATGCTAATGGCCTTAGTAGTTGGGAAGGGCGGCTTAGTCATCATTTCAAGAAAATGGGTGGCATGATATAGCACATCCTCAACTTTTTGACAGATCCTACTTGCAAGCCAAGTGATCTCCTTTGAGCTTTGAAAATCAAACACTCGACTCATTCATTGTCGCCTCTGCTCAACTCGATTGAGAAGGTAAACCCTATTGCCATTTTGAACTGCTGAGGTTTTCATGTGTGTATGTCCCGTTTCGCCTGCTGCTTTTGAAGTGAAGCTTTGCATGCATCATGAATATTGTAGCACTTGGAGTTGTAGGCTTGCATTAGTCTTTCTCCTTGTGCTCATAATGCATGAATTCTTTCCACAAACAGAGTTCGCGAGCCATGCTTATAAACAATTTTGAGTTGTTGAGGATTACATGTCTGCATGTCCCGTTTTGCCTTTCTGATCTACCAAAGTCAAGCTTTGCATGCATCATGATGTAGCACTTGGAGTTGTAGGCATTATTCTTTCTCCGCGCTCTCATAATCTCGTCATCTCTGTTGTACACTCAAGCTGTAGGCTGCAAGATAAAGTCACTTGCACGCGGTCTACCAAAGCACAAAATTGGGAAGTGCACAATGTCTGAACCTGAACTTCAGGATCAAACTCCTCCACCCAATGAGCAAGTGATGCAAAGCAATCCATCAGAAGTGGAGGTAAAGGCTATGCTTGGCATTCTGGAATGCTCTGCATCCAACTCCAAGCTGTCAACAAAGTCATCAAAAGGTATGCATGTGTATGCTTTGCATTTTTTTTCCCATTGCTTTAGTGTTTGCAAAGTTGGGCTTTCAACAAGCTCTATTTTCTGGTTCTTGCAGCAGTGCAGTGCCCACGGCTATAAAGATTTTGCTTCTCGACCAAGGAACTACATGAGGAGTACGGGCTTAGCCTAGAGAGGAAGCTACTTAAAGAGCTCATATATAAAGATATCCCGGATGAGGAGTGACTAAGTGTCTTCAAGTGCCTGCACAAGAAAAGTACAAAGCTATTTTTCAACCATGTGAGGGATGAGTTCGTTGAAGAGTGCCAACTTTTGTACTAGAAGGTATATTAAGTAGCCCCATCCAATGGTGAGCTTCTCGTACAATTTGCATGGGGTTACGTGTATGAGAGGTCTCCAATAGCAACGAGTGATCCAATTGGGCATCAGGTTGCATGGGAAAGGTTTGGTGACATTGTCCTTGAAAACTGCAAGATGCAAAAAGGGGATTTAGAGTGGAAAATCAACAAGTTTTGCACCAATTATGGCTTGTCAGGAGTCATTCAAAGAGAAGCATCTATCTGTGATGGTGCCTTGTCATCAATATCGACAATGTCGGCAAGCAAGCTGCAACCATTGGAGGTAGTAGAGACGCCAATGTATATTCAACTGGTGCTTAGCATGGTGGAGGGAATTAGTGGTCAGGAGAATGAGCAAAAAAGGCTGTTGGACGAGGTGAAAGTGCAGCTGTAGGAAAAGAGGGACTTGCAGCTTAGAAGTGAAGGGAATTTTTATGCTTACAGTGACTTCTACAGGAAATTGGTCCAACTAAATAAGGAGCTGGAGGTGATCAAGACCTCACCTGATTCAAATCCACGAGAGGTAGACCGCAAAGAGGTAGATATCACAACTATCATTGAGATGATGTACAAGTCGGGCGCCACTATTGATTCGAGGTGGCTTAAAGAAGACCTGGACGCCTTGCAGGTAAGCTTGTTGCTAAAAGTGCCTTCTGATAAATTCAAATTGGTCAATAGATAAGTAGAATGTGTTGACCGAGTGGTTAAACTTCAGAGTAGAATTGCTTCATACTTAGAAGTACTTTGAGATAGGTCTAAATTGCGTACCAGGACTCGGAAGTGCTGACCAAGTGGTTCAAAAAAGCTTCATTGTGCTCCCCTGTGCCCAGACAGTTCTTCAAAATGCCTTAAAAGCACCTAAAAGTTCTTTGAAGTGCTCAATGGTGCCTACAATATGCTTGAAAGTGCTTAATAGATGGTCAAAAAGTGGTGAGGAAGTGTTACAGAGTGCGTCAAATTGCTGAATGGGTCCTTGAAAGTACTTTGAAGTGCTTTCACATAACTCTAAAGTGTTGAATAGGTGGTTATGAAGTTTTAAGCAAGTGGTAAGGATTGAGTGAAAAGACTGCTTTGAACTGCTCCACAACATTAAGTGGTGCTTAGAAAGTACTTTAAAGTGCTTTCAAGGAGCCAATCAGCACTTTGAAGCTCTTTAACTACTCAAGGAGTACAAAGTGGTGATTAGGTGGTAAGACAGTGCTTTGACCTGCTCAATGTTGCTCAATAAGTGGTTAGAAAGTGGTTTGAAATGCTTTATGGTGCCAAGAAAGTGGTGACCAGGTGGTTAGAAAGTGCTTTGAAGTGCTCAATGGTGCCTAAAATATGCTTGAAAGTGCTTAATAGGTGGTTAGAAAGTGGTGATAAAGTGTTACAGAGTGCTTCAAAGTGCTAAATGGCTCCTTGAAAGTACTTTGACGTGCTTTGGTATAGCTCTAAAGTGCTGACTAGGTGGTGATGAAGTTTTGAGCAAGTGGTAAGGATTGAGTGAACAAATTTCTTTGAAGTGCTCCACAATGTTGAATCGTGCTTAGAAAGTACTTTACCGTGCTGACTAGGTGGTGATGAAGTTTTGAGCAAGTGGTAAGGATTGAGTAAAAAAATTGTTTTGAAGTGCTCCACAATGGTGAATGGTGCTTAAAAAGTACTTTACAGTGATTTCAAGAAACCAATCAACACTTTGAAGCACTTTAATTGCTCAAGGAGTACAAAATGGTGAATAGGTGCTAAGAAAGTGCTTTGAAGTGCTCAATGTTGCTAAATAGGTGGTTAGAAAGTACTTTAAAGTGCTTTTTAGAAACCAATCAACATTATGAAGCACTTTAACTACTCACAAGGAGTATAAAGTGGTGACTAAGTGGTAAGAAAGTACTTTGACGTGCTCAATGCTGCTAAATAGGTGGTTAGAAAGTGATTTGAAATGCTTTATGGAACCAAGAAAGTGGTTACCAGGTGGTTAGAAAGTTCTTTGAAGTGCTCAATGGTGCCTACAATATGCTTGAAAGTGCTTAATAGGTGGTCAAAAAGTGGTGAGAAAGTGTTACAAAGGGCTTTAAAGTATTGAATGGGTCCTTGAAAGTATTTTGAAGTGCTTTGACATAGCTCTAAAGTGTTGACTAAGTGGTTATGAAGTTTTGAGCAAGTGGTAAAGATTGAGTGAAGAGATTGCTTTGAAGTGCTCCATAATGCTAAATGATGTTTAGAAATTACTCTAAAGTGCTTTCAAGGAACCAATGAGCACTTTGAAGCAGTTTAACTGCTGACAAAGAGTACAAAGTGGTGACTAGGTGGTAAGAAAGTGCTTTGAAGTGCTCAATGTTTCTCAGTAGTTGGTTAGAAAATACTCTAAAGTGCTTCGAAGAAACCAATCATCACTTTGAAGCACTTTAAATGCTCACAAGGAGTATAAAGTGGTGACGATAAGAAAGTTCTTTGAAGTGTTCAATGTTGCTAAATAGGTGGTTAAAAAGTGATTTGAAATGCTTTATGGTGCCAAGAACCAGTGGTTAGAAAGTTCTTTGAAGTGGTGCCTACAATATGCTTGAAAGTGCTTAATAGGCGGTGTTAACTAAGTCAACGTCAGTTAACAGAAGCTGCTAAAGACCGAGGATGTACGAATGCACATCGAGGATGAATACAAAGAAGCAGTAAAGATTAGAGTTACACATTTTTCACGTTTTCCCAAAATGGTCATGTATTGTAAATTCCCGATTAATTTCAAGTCATTGTAATATTTGAATGTGTTACGGGCTCGATGGGAGTTCCAAGTTGTAAAGAATAGGTCACTTACTGTGCTTAGGTTACAGATTTAGTAAGTGGTGAGCCCTAAAGGCCTTGGACGCCCGAACATTGCATTTTTTAACCTAGGTATATAAGGCAGTGTGTAAAAGAAATAAGGGTTCTCAAGTCATTTGTTGAAAGCACTCTTTGGTGAGAGCTCTTGAGATGTGTGTCTATGGAGTCCTTGAGCTTCTCCTTGCTCATGAGACTTGATTAACACTAATCAATGTTCATTCTCTCTTACTATGCCTCTCTCTTACTTTTTATGATTGCCTATGATGCTTAGATTAATTAGATCTACACTAATTAGTGGTTAATCCCTCTCTAATATTGTGTGATTGCCCTCTTTTGCTTGTGGGTGCATGTAAGTTTGATTGGAGTGTGGTGCTCGATAGATCTATGTGTGTGTGCTTGCGATTGGTGTGTTGCATGATAGGATTAGTACTGTGTGCATCTTGAAATCGTAGTGTGTGTGATTGGGTTGATTAGAGGTGAAGAGAAGTGGATATGGAGATTGCCCTTCATTGCGGCTTCGCTCCTCCATAGGCGGAGAAGCTCACCTCATAGAGTTAACCATTTGTGCTGCCACGATTATCTCACTAACCGTGTGAGTGTTTCCATACCCTAGCCAGGTAGCTCATCCCTCCATATCGATAATTTTGTTGATCATTGGAGCTATTGCAACGATGGGACCCCTAAAATTTGGCGCCGTTGCCGGGGACGATGGCCTACGCTAGTGTAATTGTGGCATAAACGAATGCGTTCCCTCACTAATTTCACTTGTGTGTTTACGATTTTGTGGATTTTGAATGTGTATACATGAAGCATTGTGTGCATAATTCCCTAATGTGTGACCATATCTTGCCAATTGTGTGTTTACACACTCTAATTTTCTCACTAACCCTTTGCTAATTTAAGTAATTTTTGCTAACTTACTAATGTGCTATGAAGGATTGGAGCAATCGACCATCCAATTGATCTTCAACACAAAGGTAATTAAGGTGGTATTCTCAACCTCCCTAGAATCTAGAGATGTGTAGAATTGTGTAGATATCCTACCAAGATGCAATGTAATGCTATGCTATGTTGATGCAATGCAATCCTGATGTTAGGGATGGAAAATTTTATGATTTTTCATTTTCACGCCGTCCTAATGCTGACATTTTTAAGAATTGGCGGCGCATGAATTTGATAAGTTTCAATTGCTAATTGATGAATGTGTGTTACTAATTGGCTGCCTAATCGAGTTAATTGCATGCTTGGATGGTCAAATTCAAGTGTATGTGCACTAAAAACAAGTGTGTGTGCACTCTAATGGAGTGTGTGTGCACTATTTTGCCTATGTTTGAGCACCTATAAATCAATGTGTGCGTTATCATTTTTGTATTGTGATGATTGATATGTGTTGTGCACATGCCCAACTATTGATTTGTGAAGTTACATTGCAAATCCGACAAATTTAACCCTTTTGTGTGCGCACCTAAAGATTGGTAAAAACTGCCAATTTTTTTGTGTGTGTGTGTCTAAAAAGTGTTTAAATTTGCATGGTTAATTCAATGTTTTGATTGCACAATTGATGTGTGTAATGATGAAATGCTACGTTTTTGTGCTCAAAACATGGATTTACACACTCTAATTGCGTCAATTTTTGACCTATTTTTGTCGTTAATTTTGTCGGTTTAATTGCCTATTCTTAATTTATTTGATAAAATTGTTGGCAATTGAATTGATGTGAATTTGGTAATTTTAATTGGCTGCGGTATTACCCAATGTGTGGAGAATCTGTAGAAATTTTTTGGGTTTTTTTTGAGTAATTTTTGTAATTTTTTGCATTAATTTTTGGATAATTCCATTGAAAGTTGATTTTGTGATCTTTACAAGCTATTTTGTGTGTGTATTTATGGCTTCATTTTTTTTTCGCATTTGTGCCCTCCGTGGTCGAGTTTTGAGCGTTTTGCTATTTTCGAGGACCGAGTGGATAATTTTATTGAAATTGATATTTTTCGTAAAATCTACTATTTTTGGTGTGCTTTTGCGTATGTGAAATGCTCGATTGTGAATTACGATGATTTTCTAAGGTTTCTAGAATTTTTTGGAAATTTTCGGGATGTTTTTGGCAAATTTTGGGATTTTCTGACGATTTTTTGAGTTTTCGGCTAATTTTCGATCTTTTTTTGGCATTTCTTGAAAATTTGAAAATAAAAAATAAAAATAAATAAAAGAAAGCGGGTTTTGGGCTTTGTTACCGTGCCTTACGGCGCATAAAATACTTCTTTTCTTCTTCTTCTTTGACCTTGTGTGACCCAACCCCTACACACACACACACAAAACAAACAAAAGAAGAAAAGACAAGAAAGTCAACACACAAATAAACAAACTCATAAAGTCAGAAACAAACAAAGTCACAAACAAACATACACACACACACACTTTTCTCTTTAGCGCACACACAAGAGACCAAATAAAAAATAAAACAAAAAAAAATGATTTCAAGATAGCCAAACATGACTAATCATAAAAACTTAGCGAGCGGTAAATAAAGATTTGCCAAAAATAGAAGAGGTGAGAGAGAGGGGGGGAGCACCAAAGTAGGAGGGAGGAGGGAAAGGGGAAACTTTGAAAATGTGGTTTACATCAAACGCGGTTCGCAATTAAGCTCTTCAGTGATGTAAACCTTACATGAGGTGCAAGAGGGTTTATATAGGTGCCATATGGAGGGTTTCCCAAGATAATAAGTACAAGCAAAAGAGGAGGAGCCCTCTTTAATGGGGAATAACTAGTTTTAAAAGGGGTAGGAAAAGGAGGGAAAAGGGGAGGCTTTAAGAGTGTTTATAAGAGGGTACCAAAGCAGGTGACTTTGACCTAGAATTTGGAGAACAAAGAGGGTAGTACAAAAAAGGGGGTAGCAAAAAATTCCTTTGGTTTGTAGTCTAGGTAAAGGACCCATTTTTTTGCAAGAAACCTTGGTGAAGGGCAAGGGACCATGGTTAAGGTATAGGAAGAGGGAGATGTGGGTGAAGCTTTTTATTCAAAAAAGAGAGGGGGGGGGGGGGGGGGGGAGGGTGCCGAATTATAGAAAAGAGGAGGAGGCGAGGCGGTGGTGTGGGATGGAGGTAGAAAAAAACATCTTTTGGCCAGAAAGCTCGGTGAACGGCAAGGGGCCTTTGTTAAGATATAGGAAGAGGGAGATGAGGGTGAAGGGCAAGGGACCAAGGTTAAGATAAAAGGAAGAGGGGGGGGGGGGGGGGGGGTTGTCGAATTACAAAAAAGAGGGAGAGGCGGTGGTGGTGTGGGAGGAAGGCTTTTTAGAGAGAAGTTTGCCAAGATTGGGTGCATTAAGCCAACATATGACCGGTTTGGAATAGAGTGGGGGTTTGGAGTTGCTTTCTAACACTTTAGAAAGAGGTTGGTTAATGGAACGGGATAAATTGAGGGTGCGGGTAAAGGGAGAGAAGGGGATTTTTACAATGGAAGGTGGGGTTTTCTTGTGGTTGACCTTTTGAAGGAGGGTGGGCCTCGAGACATAGGTAACGTAGAGAAAGCACGCCCTCAAAAAGGGTGAAGGGTAGCCTTTAGCCCTTAGCCTAGAGAAAAAGAGTTTGCAAATAGAGATAAAGCCCTCAAGCGAACTTTCCCTAATGATATACCTCTTGAGTTCGGACAAGATAAAAACAATTTTTTGGTGGATAGGGTGCCAAGATTGCCATGGAATATAATTGTAAGAGTTATGAATTTTTTGGTGGCAATGTGTGTCCAGAATACCCCTAGAGTAGAAAGGGGGGCCTTTGAAGAAATGAATGTCCAAAATAAAGGCTTCTTATGAGGAGATGAAGGGAGTGATTTTTATATGATCTTGGAGAGATGTCCATATGCATGGAGGAGTTTTTTCAAGTTGGAGGGGAGGCCCTCCAAAACTCCAATGGCGTCGTCTATGAACCTTTTAAAGTATAGGAGTGAAGGGGAAGAGACAAGGCTACCGCCCTCCTCCAAGGAGCAAAGAAAAAGACATGCATATACTACCGCAAAGTTTGACCCCATGGCGGTGCCTTTAACCTGATGCCAGAACTTTCCCTTGAATGAGATATAATGGTGGTTAAGAATGAGTGAAGCTAGGGATAAGATGAAGTTGACCTTAGGATAGGGAAAGAGACCTTGGATAGAATTTTTTAGTGCGCAGAGTCCTTCAGGGATAGGAATGCTAAGGTAAAGGGACTCTACGTCAAAGGTAAAGAGAGTAACATGGGGAGAAAAAGGGATGGAGGCAAGGTCTAGGATAAGAGAATGTGAATCCTTGAGGTGTTGTTTTTTTGCCAAGAGAATGGGGAAGAGTTGCACATGTAACCACTTAGAGGCATTTTCTACGATATAACCCTTGTAGGAACAAATGGGACGGCCTACAAGGGTAGGTTTGTGGATCTTGGGAAGGAGAAAAAAGGGGCAAGGCTTGGGAAAGGATTGAGAGGAGGAGAGGATGAATGATCTCTCTTTGGAAGGTAGGAGATGAAAGTGAGAAACAATGGAGAGAATAGTGGATTGGACAAAAGGTAACGGAGGTGTAGAGATAGGAGAGTAGGTGAGAGGGTCCAAGAGATGGCGTAGTGCTTCTTTCGTGTACCAAACTTGAGAGACAATGACAGGTCCAAGGTTTTTATCGGCCGGCTTGATTATGATATTATGATCTTCTTTAAGGGAAGAAATGACGTCTAACAAGAAGGTTTTAGAAAGAAAAGGCGGAGAACGATTAAGGAGGGGTTTTAAAAGGGAAAAAGCAAAATCAAAAGCATGCTCAAGTGAGGTGGAGTGATAAGGAGGGTTCCAAGAGGGATTGGGGAGGAAAAAAGAAGAAGAGGAAGCGAGTGTATTATTGAAAAAGAGCTTGATTTGTAGTCTCCTAGTTTCGAGATTGGAATAAGCCTTCAAGATAGAAGAGGGAAGTGGAGGTGGGGAGGGGGGTATGTAGTTAAGTCCAAGGCCTAGAAGTTTGCGTTCCGAGGAGGAGAGAACGCGATTGGCTAAGTTGTGAAAGGAGAGGTTGGTTATCTTATGCTCAAGGAAAAAAATTGTTTGCTTACCCAAGGCTAAGATTTTGTAGAGATGTGGGTTGGTGAGGGGGAGCCAATACCATACCTTGATCTCTTTCTACAATTGAGGTAAGGGAGGGGAAGAAAAAAGGAGTTACATGGAGGAGGGGTCCAAAGGTGAGGAAAGGGAGAGGCTCGGGAGAAGAGCAAGTGGACACAAGAAGAAGGATGCTCTAAATTTACTTCTTTCTCCTCCATTGCAAGTTTTTTGACATTCTAGGATTTTTAGGGAGGCTATGCTTTGTATGGGGGTGTTGAGGGTGGGTGAAAGGGGTGGAAGTAGAGATAGGGCCCATAGGATATTTGGGTGTTTTCAAAAGAGGAGAAACAAAGAAGGTGTGGGGAGAGGGGAGAGGAAATTGGTGGTTCTTGATGGAGGAAGTATTGGGAGGTTTACAAGAAGGGGAGGAGGAAGGAAAGGGGATTCCCGGGAGGGAGTATTTAGGTTTCTTGAAAGGTTGATGCGTGGCCTCTTCAAGAGAGGCAATTTCCAAAGGGGTTTTTTTTTATTGTGGACTACATGATGGGGGGGTTTTTGATTATGGACTGCACAATGGGAAGTTTTATGGTGGTGCAATCTCTTAGGGGGTGGTGAGAGAAGGTTCTTCATTTGTGAGGTGACCTCATGATGCACCAATACACCTACCGTCTCCTCCTTGGGTAGAGACTCTGCCTCAATTTTGGCACTCAGGAAAGCTTGTGCTTGAGAGTCCTCTAGGGAGAGGCGGGAAGGCTTCATGCAAAGGCTAAGGGGGACTTTTTGGTTGGCGAGAAGATTTTGCAAATGTGAAAGATGGGAAGTGGCTTTTTGAAGCTTATGGTTAAGGGTATTGAATTCCACCAAAGAGAGTGCAACAATTTGGTCAAATTCCAAGGGTTTATTGATGGTAGGGAGAATGGGTATTGCTTCATTATGTGAATTATGGGCGAGAGGTGGGGCAAAGGCAAAAGAGGAGGAGCTTGCGGGGAGAGAGCCAAAGGAGGACGGGAAAGTGAGGGGGAAGTTTTTGAGGATACCGCCTTGGTATGAAATTTAAAGGGCACCACTACGCAAGGCCAATGTCGCACTCGCGATGCCAAAAACTTTGGTAGAGGGAAGGGAGAGTTGATCGAGAGATTGCCGTGAGACCTCGTAGTTCCTCCGGGCTAAGAGAGTTTTCTTATATGAGGTTAAAGTGGATAAGGTCGGTGGCACCGGGGCATGTTGAATCCATGTGGGAGACTTGATGAGTGCCGCCGCTGTGGTGAATCCGAGGAGAGAGAGGGCAAGGTTGGGAGGGCAAAATGACGCGTGAGAGTTTGCTGAAATAGGGGTTGTCGATGGGTTTGCCGTGCATGCGTTTTGCAAAAAGCTAGGGTTAAACACATTGCTTGTGGGCAAAGAACCAATCGAGGAGGAGGTTGGAGCCGCGTTGCCTGTAATAACGGGTTCGGACAGGTTGTTGGGAGAACCCGTGGCACCCACTAACTCCATGGCTGTCGCAGACGAGGATGCGGGGAGGGTTGCCATGCCACCTCAAAGTCACAGGGCAAGGTGACAAATTAAATAGTAGCAAAGGGATAAAGGGTGCCGTCACAGAAAATACCTGGAGTTTAGAGCTTTCAAGGGGGGATGGTCGTTGAACTGCAGTGGTTGCAGATTTATAGCAAGCCGTAGCAGTCAGACAAGTGAAAAGGGTAGCCACCATCCGAGACAGGCCGTATATGCCGCCATTTAGCTTGGAGAGGTGGTTGTTGATGCAGGATCTGAGTGGGGGAGACCTCCTACTCAGTGGAAGCTTCTCTTTCAGATGCTAGTATTAAAAGCACCTTCAAGCTTTGCGATGTCGTGGAACTGTCGTTGTAGCCGTGTTCAGATGACTACAGCCTTTGGAGGGAGGAGGTGCACCCGGCATTCGCCTGCAAGAGAGGTTATAGCTTTATAGTGAAGGGGGTGCGGGTGCCAACTTAGACAGCCATAGATATTGGCGGTTAAGCGCGCAGCGGGCTAGGGGGTGTATCCTCGGCACTCTGGAAGAGGATGACCGGCCCGAGTATGGTGAGAAAGAGCAGAGCAGTAGAAACCCGTAAGTGCACATGCTATGATGTAGGAGAGGCTATGGCTTATCAAAGATTCTGGCGTAACTGAGTGCAAGAGGCTAGGGAGTGCAAACTAAGCGCTGTGGAAGAGGTCTAATAGCCCGGATATGGTGTGAAGGAATACAACAGCAAAAAACTATGGGCAAAAGGCTGTGGGTGCTCCAACGTAGGAGACTGCGCGTTGAGGTGTTAGGTGGGCGAAGCAAACGGAGCCTACTATGCAAGCAGTCTGCACTTACAGAGAGTATCCACAGAAGCTAAACCAAGCAAAGAAACCGTTGAGCGAGGGGTGGAGGGGAAGCAAGCCGCGAAGCCAAAGCGAGGCGGGAGCAGAAGTCGAGGTACACAGAGAAACGAATGCAGTTGCCGCCAGCATTGTACAAAGAAAGGCTAACGTTTAAAAATTAAAGCCTAAGAGTAAAGATCCATGGTGATTCGCAAGGTGGGTTGAGAAGGAAAGATGCGCATCGAACGGAAGAGGAAAGCAAGCAGGGGAAAGGCAAATATAGCTACGTAAGAGTGTAATAAACTCTTGAAAATAAATTGATTTCAAGATAGCCAAACACAATTAATCATAAAAACTTAGCGAGCGGTAAATAAAGATTTGCCAAAAATAGAAGAGGTGAGAGAGAGGGGGGGAGCACCAAAGTAAGGGAGAGGAGGGAAAGGGGAAACTTTGCAAATGTGGTTTACATCAAACGCGTTTTTCAATTAAGCTCTCCAGTGATGTAAACCTTACATGAGGTGCAAGAGGGTTTATATAGGTGCCATATGGAGGGTTTCCCAAGATAATAAGTACAAAGCAAAAGAGGAGGAGGCCTCTTTAATGGGGAATAACTAGCTTTAAAAGGGGTAGGAAAAGGAGGGAAAGGGGAGGCTTTAAGAGTGTTTAAAGAGGGTAACAAAGATGGTGACTTTGACCTAGAATTTGGAGAACAAAGAGGGTAGTACAAAAAAGGGGTTAGCAAAAAATTCCTTTGGTTTGTATCTAGGTAAAGGACCCATTTTTTTTTGAAAGATACCTCGGTGAAGGGCAAGGGACCATGGTTAAGGTATAGGAAGAGGGAGATGTGGGTGAAGCTTTTTATTCAAAAAAGAGAGAGGGGGGGATAATTTTGTCAAAATTGATATTTTTGATAAAATCTGCTATTTACGGTGTGCTTTTGCGTATTGGAAATGTTCGATTGTGAGTTACAGTGATTTTTTAAGGTTTTTAAAAAATTTCGAGAATTTTTTGGATTTTTTTGATAAATTTTAAGATTTTTGAAATTTTCGGCTAATTTTCGACCTATTTTTGGTGTTTTTTAAAAACTTGAAAATAAAAAATAAATTAAAAAAAGCGGGTTTTGAGCTTCGGTATCGTGCCTTACGGTGCATAAAATACTTCCCTTCTTCTTCTTCCTTGACCTTGTGTGACCCAACCCCTACACACACACACACAAAACAAACAAAAGAAGAAAAGACAAGAAGGTCAACACACAAACAAACAAACTCATAAAGTCACAAACAAACAAACTCACAAAGTCACAAACAAACATACACACACACACACACACTTTTCTCTCTCTCTCTCTCTCTCTCTCTCTCTCTCTCTCTCTCTATCACACACAAGAGACCAAAAAAAACAAAAAAAAACAAAACTTAAGTTTTATTTTTCAAAAACTCAAAACACAATTTTTTTTGTTTTGTATGCTTTTCTTTGTTTTGTTTCTCTTCATTGCATTACACATGCATCAAACATCCGCACCCGTCCCGTTCACACACATTTAAACATGAATAGACTCATTTAAAGCTTCGAGAGTCAGATTTCATCCGAAATTGTTCGATTTTGTCGATTTGAGCCGTTTTTAGCAAATTCGAATCAGATCACATACACAGACCTTGTTTGACGCGGATTTTGATTTTGGGTCTATGATTTTCCAAATTACACGTTTTAGAGCGTGTTCACACGCGAGATCTCGATTTGACCGCTTTTGGCTATTCTTAGCACACTGATGCTCGATTAGAGCTCCATTTGGTTACTAGATCTACATTTGGTACGACTTTGACAGAGTGACCGATTTTAGAGCCAAAAAAAGCCAGAAAGTGCTAGAAAAATCCAAAAAAAAGAAAATATAGAAACACCGAGGAAATCTCACACCGAGCAAACAACGAAAAATCAGAAACAACAGCAAATCAGTAGAAAAAAAACCAAGAAGTGCGAAAATAGTTTCGGTGATCATTCGAGCCGAGGTCATCACAGTTCTAGTACAGGTCTGGACATTGTTCCCACAGTTCAGGCAAAGAACGCCAGGGACTAAAAGTCATTGTGCAAAGCAAAATTGGCAAGTGCAAGCAATTGCATTGCAAATTGAGCTTCTAATTTGACGAACAGTGACACAACTCACATGTGATTGCAGATTAGGCTAGTACGAGCAGCAAAAATTTTGCTAATCAATATGAAAATATGCTAGGAGACGGTTTTTACAGAACCAGCCGACATGGACTCAAAGTGAGCTGAGAGTTCAAGTACAACAGAGCAAGCCAATAGCAATGGCATCACAAGTGCAACTGCAACTGGCCAGATTTTACAACTATATGGCTACAATGGAGACAAAGTCTTGTACACAGATACAAAAGGTCATAGGTATCTTATGAGCAACAAAAGTAGCACAAGAGCCAAGATCCTATTGATCAGAGTGAAGCCAGATTCACATAACGCCCAGATGTTCACACATGTCAGTGGAGCCAGGTATTGCAAGCTTAAAGATGAAGTGCAGATAGAAGTGCAAAGAATTGACCCAAATGGTTATCCAAAAATTTGCACAAGTCCACAAAGCATCCATTTGGTGCAGATAGAAGTACAAAGAATTGACCCAAATGGTTATCCAAAAATCTACACAAGTCCACAAAGCATCCATTTGGTGCATATGCAATCAGGGTCATCGTACATGGATTATAGTGGTCAAATCTACAATCAAGAGCCAGAATTGGAAGATCCAATAGATCAACCAATAGAAGCCAGTTTAATTGGAGAACCAAGCCAAAGACGGTACAAAGGTCAAGATGGAGCAGTCTATAGCTTGATGCTTAGTGTTTTGAAAGAAGAAGTCGACAACATGGCCAACACAGAAGCAGAAACTTCTCTGCAAGAGCTTGACATGATAGAGCTAGATGAAATACCACTAATCATGCGGTATTGCTCAGATTGTAAAAGAAAAGGTGGACATTTTGTTGAAGATTGTCCAAGAAATCCAGACAACAGGGATACATCAACTGCCAACAAGCAAGGTACAAAGCAAATTGGAAATGAGAATCTCGATGTAAGTGCATTTAACTCGCCACTTTTAAGGCAATCAGACAATTTTGCATTATCATTAGAAGCACCATTAAAAACATTGCAAATTGAAAATCTGCATAAGGATGCACAGACACCTGAAAAGCTTAAAATTGATTCTTTGAACAACAAATTCTTGCATGAATTTAGCAAAGACGTCGAGATATCACCAAAGGATGAAAAGACTGTTAGGTTTGCAAATGATTTTGTGTTCACTGCCACAAGTGTGCAATCACTCACAAGTCTAAGGGACACATCAGACAGAATGAAATTAGCTTTGTATGGTACACATAATTCATATGCACACTATGTAGACCAAAATAGAAAACTGTACAAAAAGGATCAACCTATGTTTGAACGACCCACATACCAGCTCATAGAAGTGCGTCCAGTGATGGATTAGAAAGGATGGTTCATTTCAGAGGAAAGAAACTATTATAGCCCATCCTCTCTAGAGTTGAAGGATATTACTCGAGTGAACTCATAAATCTATTCAGAGCCAAACTCTCCTCCATCAGAAATCAAGCTTTGACGTTGTGACCAAACGAGCACATACTTTGACCAAAACAATCGTAGATATAGACGAGAGTGTCTTGGGTCCTAAATTCACAGAAGCTCATATCATAGGAGAACCATGGGATAGACAATATTAGGGCAAAGATAATGCTATCTACGGTTTGACTTGGGGAATATTTTGTCATGTTTCTCGAAGATACATAGGAAACTATGTAGAAGGTTTACAAATGCCAAATGTCAACAATGCTACCCAAAGTGTACCTTCACAGTCCCAAAAGGTGAGACTGAACCAAAGCCAACCAATTTTGAATTCTTACAATGAAGCAAACTATAGTGATTACCCTAGGAAGGGGGGAGCTGTAAATCCATCAAGCTCGGCTCTAATACCAAGAAATGCTACAACAATTAGAAGCCCTAGAGCTTCTAGTCAACAAACCTCTTCAAAGCAGAAACCATTGAAAGATCATATGGTTGTTGGAAGTTTCCAATTGATCCAGATTCCATCAGAGTCTGCAGACAAATGCATATATGAAGATCATCAAGGATAAAAGTTTCAGCTGATCTCCACAAGTCAAAGCCAAAAGCCGACAAATCCAATAGTGTTCAAACAGTCACATGTGACCAGGCTCATATATGCATATCAAGATGCACATGGTAACAAATATCAACAAGGTCATGATCTTGTACAAACCCCTACAAATGGCCCGATTGAAGACAAACACTATCTAAAGATGGTGCAAAGCCTCAAGCTACCAAAACAGGTGACGGAAAATTCAAAGTCAATGGGAGCTAAAGTCCAGAAGGCTACATGAAGGTCACCACCAGAATCTCCTTCGAAAAGACAGATTCTGTCAGAAAGTACAATGGATCTATTAAGATCAAAGGTTACTTAGATGCAGGGGGACAATGCTCAACAATTGCAAAAAAGTGTAGTATCACAGCCAATGGAGCCAACACCGATTGAAGCAGGTGGTTGAAGCAAAGAGGTTGAAGAAAAAGTTCAAACAAAGGATGTTTCCATAGCAAAAGAAGTCAACACCGAAAAAAATCATGAGACAACCAAGTGCAACATTGTTGGTGAAAATGAAGAAAAGCTGTCAAGTGAAGTAAAGCTAGATTTTCAATTAGACAAGAACCTCATGTCCTTTCGCACTTGGAAAAGATGTGGCCAACCACAGTTGGAAGATGCTCCTGGATATGTGAGCATATGTGGAGACAAACGAGCAGAATGCTGGGGAATCATCTCCACCGCCATTGAAGTAAGTTCACAGATCATCACAGCCCAATTCTATGTGATCACAGCAAAGGATATGCCAGATGACATCATAATGGGAATGCCAATGGCCCAGGAGTTGCTAGAGATACAAAGTTCAAACATAACGGAGTCATCATAGACAACAAAGAATGAAGACCAAGACTGGTCACCCGTGGACGACAACATAGAGTCCTCAAGCACAGTTAAAATGGAGACCGATGCAAAAGCAAACCTTAGTGAAGATGATTCATCTCCATGGGACATAACTTCAGAAGAGCTTAAAGCAAATCAAGCAATAGCAAATGCAGATCAAATAGAGCAAAGAGAAACCACGAAAGCTATTGAGAAGAGAATGTCACCAAATCCAGAAGTTAAGAAGAACGGGGTTGCAGACAAAGGTAAAGCTAAAGTGGAACTTCCATCGACTAGCAAAGAAGTTGTGACAGAATATGCCTCTACATCAAAGAACCCGAATGGATTAGCTTCTTCAAGTGAGTCAGGATTTCAAAACTTCAAGTCAATTGCTGACCCAATTGAAACCTCTAAGGAGACACCCAGAAAAGCAAAGATATTTCAGCCAAAGTACTCAAGAAAGCAAAGGAAAATCAAGCAAGTGTTTGTTCCGAGCACTTTAGTCACAGTCAATGATCCAGTTTGGATTAAGGACAGGAAATCAACACAGAAAAACAAACACATGGGATGGATAGCATCACAATGGAGCTTAAAAGAACAGGAGTACTATGAAGGTAACAGACAGATATGGGTGCCAAAACCGCAGGTTAGGGCATATGAAGTAACTTCAAGTCCCTCTCAGGAAAGAAGGCCCACAAGGTATCAACCTCGACAATATTCTAGGATACCTAAGAATCAGGTATACAACAAAAAAACATCAAAAGATGCTAAAGTAAACCACAACTGTCAAGAGGATACAGAACAGAGACAAATGTCAAAGAATGTTCCTCTTAGACAAGGATTCTACACAGACTATACAAAGATTTGGCTACCAGTCAACCACAAGCCAACTGCAGCTACACCAAATCTGCATGAAGATCTTAAGAGCTCAACAAGACCTAGAGCTAAACAAAGTCAACAATGGAGTTACAAAGGTCCTCAAAAGGTTTGGATTCCTAAGTCTTCCAATGCTCCTAGTCAAAAATCAAATGTCAATGATCAACAGAGGCCTACAACAACATCAAAGACTTCTTACACTAGGCCCAATTGGAGAATCAAAAAGATAATGGAGTCTTCACAGTTAAAGAAGGACAACCCAACCAACATGAATGTAGATTCAAAGATGATAAAAGAAGTATGGCAAAAGAAAACTTCAATGCCATCTTGGTCCTTCACTAATCCTCTTTTTGAGGATTCAAGCTTACTTTTACCTGAAGAAATGTTTGTAGTAAGCACAAGAATGTGAAAAGTCAAGTTGCCAGGGTGCAAAAAACACTCTTTGGCATAGTCAAAGTCGGGTTGCTGAGCCATAAAATGAGCAAAGCATTAGTCCCAAAGCTTCAAGTCATATTAACCTTTATGCTAAGAGTCATAGTTATTAGGCGTACACTCAAGCTGGAAGAGTTGAGCATATCTAAAGTCATGTCGCTCACGCTGGATGAGATGAGCATAAGAGTCAAAGTCTATTAACTTACAATTGGTGGAGTGTCATGGAGTCCAACACTCACGCACAATGCACAGTAAGATGAGAGCACATATCCTCGTCAACGAAAACCATTCTTAAAGGGGTGCCAGCTTGCAAAGCCATGTCAAATGCTTTTATAGCTACACCATCTTTCTGAATATCCCCTCAAAATCTTTCTTGCACAACAGAATGTGTCCATGCATTTTTGCGTATGCATAAAAAGGATGTCCCATTATTGGACATATACATTAGACACTCTTTTTTGCTTCCACCTATGCACCTTGAGTGGACTACAATAGACAAACGAATGTTCCATCATGCTACCCTTTCATATTTTCTGCCTCTTTAGTTCCATATCTATCAACAAATAATCCCTTCAGTACTTTATTAATATTTCCCATGCTAATAAGTACTCCAATAATGTGTGTATCCCAAAGGCACTTTTTTTCACTGGGTTTTTTCCCTTTGGTCATCCAGGTATTAGACCCTAATTTAGAACCCATCATTCTACTTCTCTTATGCATACTTTTAATAAATAAACAGAGGCCCTCATCATTATGCTATTACAACGGACAAATGCAACATCATCTCTCACATTGGACATATTTGGACAAATGAAGATGCTGCAGAAAATTGAACCTCATCAACAAAGTCAACGACCAATGACGACGATTAGCCCATCAACAACCAATCAAAACCTTCCAGAGCCTCCATGGACACTTTTCAATAGTGCCCAAGGACGGGCACTAAAATAGGAAGGGGGGAATGTTAACTGAGTCAACGTCAGTTAACAGAAGCTGCTAAAGATCGAGGATGTACGAATGCACATCCAGGATGAATATGAAGAAGCAGTAAAGATTGGAGTTACATATTTTCCGCGTTTTCCCAAAATTGGTCATGTATTGTAAATTCCCGATTTATTTTAAGCCATTGTAATATTTTAATGTGTTACGTGCTCGATGGGAGTTCCAAGTTGTAAAGAATAGGTCACTTATTGTGCCTAGGTTGCAGATTCAGTAAGTGGTGAGCCCTAAAGGCCTTGGACGCCCAAACATTGCATTTTTTAACCTAGGTATATAAGGCAGTGTGTAAAAGAAATTAGGGTTCTCAAGTCATTTATTGAGAGCACTCTTTGGTGAGAGCTCTTGAGGTGTGTGGCTATGGAGTTCTTGAGCTTCTCCTTGCTCATGAGACTTGATTAACACTAATCAATGATTCATTCTCTCTCACTATGCCTCTCTCTTACTTCTTATGATTGCCTATGATGCTTAGATTAACTAGATCTACACTAATTAGTGGTTAATCCCTCTCTAATCTTGTGTGATTTCCCTCTTTTGCTTGTGTGTGCATGTAGGTTTGATTGGAGTGTGGTGCTCGATAGATCTATGTGTGTGTGCTTGCGATTAGTGTGTTGCATGATAGGATTACTGTTGTGTGCATCTTGCAATCATAGTGTGTGTGATTGGGTTGATTAGAGGTGAAGAGAAGTGAATATGGAGATTTCCCTTCATTGCGGCTTCGCTCCTCCATAGGCCGAGAAACTCACCTCATAGAGTTAACCATTTGTGTTGTCACAATTAGCTCACTAACCGTGTCGGAGTGTTTCCATGCCCTAGTCGGGTAGCTCATCCCTCCGGATTGATAATTTTGTTGGTCATTGGAGCTATTGCAACATTGGGACCCCCAACAGGTGGTTAAAAAGTGGTGATGAAGTGTTACATAGTGCTTCAAATTGCCCAATGGGTCCTTGAAAGTGCTTTGACATAGCTCTTAAGTGCTGACTAGATGATTGTGAAGTTTTGAGTAAGTGGTAAGGATTGAGTGAAAAGATTGTTCTGATGTGCTCTACAATGTTGAATGGTGCTTAGAAAGTACTTTAAAGTGCTTTCAAGGAACCAATTAGCACTTTGAAGCACTTTAATTGCACACAAGGAGTACAAAAAAGTGACTAGGTGGTAAGACAACTGGATATTAGAAGAAGAAGGTGGCAGCAGTCTTGGGATGTTGAATTTGTGAGGGATACATTATCAAGCAGTAGGGGCAAGGTGCTACCTCAATACCCACGTTACAAAAGGTTTCCATGTGGTTTCTAATCTCAACAAAAATCTTAAGAGTTGAATACATGTGATCATGTATGTAGATAACCATCATGAGTTTGATAGCATAACTCATGATGAGGACTCTTGATTTGTAAAATGGGAAAAAATTTGACATTGTATTGCGGAATTCTATACTGATTTTTAATGTAGAAACCTGATTTGCTATTCAATCGACCATTATTTGTGTGTCTTGCAAGTTGTCTTATTATAAGTTGATTTCAAAGTGTTTTAGCAGTTTTTTATACGGTTTTTGCGGAAGATAAAAATTATCTGTAAGTGGGAAGAAGTGCAAACTATACCACTTGTGAATTGGGGATCACATGCAAGGCATTGATAACCATTTGCATTATGTTAATTGGTAGCCACTAGGAAGTGGTTAAGAACAACTTGAAAGAGGTTATGAACCACTTGCAAAGGACTTTTGGACCACTTGTTAAGTCTTCTATTCCACTTGCAAGCACTTTGAAAGTGGTTCTGAACCACTTGATAGTGGTTAAGATAGTACGTGTAGGTGGTCTATGAGATCAAAACTACGTATACAAGCAAGTGGTTGATAGCCATTTGCATTATGTAAACTGGGGACCACTAGAAAGTGGTTCAGTACCACTTGAAAGAGGTTCTTAAGCACTTTCAAAGGCCTTTTATACCACTTGCTAGGTCATCTGCTCCACTTGAAAAAGCTTTGTAAGCGATTTGCCAGTGGTTCTGAACCACTTGCCAGTGGGTTAGATAGCACGTCCACTTGCCAATGCGTTAGATAGCACGTTGGAGAGGGGGAATAAGGAACACATCCAACACACAAAATATCTGCCTCTCTATAGCCCAGGGATTCTACATCACCCCTAACCTCTCAAATAACACCTTCAAATTGGCTAATTTGCACTAACAACTCCGCTTTAGCATACAAAACAACTACCTCACACCTTGCAAAAAACACCCCACAGCACAAATGCACCCACACTGCTCAACTCACCCTCTCGGACTCACAAAACACTCCTAATCTGCCCTCTCGATAGCACCTATCGAGCTGCACGCAAACCCTCTGCAAGCAATGGCCAACACACGAAGAGCGAGAGAAAAGGAGGGGATGGGGAGAAGCAACACAAGAGATTGGGGCAAAGGAGTGATATTATTGCATAGGGAGTAGTACAATCAATGTATGCAGCTTCAATGGCAAGCTTAGCAACACACAAGCTTCAAGCTTCCACTCACACACACAGGCAAAAAAGCCACTTGGTCCAAAGACCCTTAAAAATGAACATAAACCTCCTTTTATAGGGGTGTGCCTAGGAGTCCAAAAAAAGAAAAATGGGGTGATCTTCCATGTCGTGCACTTCATTTGGAGCTCTATTTAGAATTTGCTTGCATTGGCACCACTCGGCATATTTGATTTTTGGAAACCTCTGCATGCTACACCTTTTGTTTTGGTCCCTTTCCCTTTGGCCGACCGGATCTCCCCTTCTTTTAGGCCTTTGAATGTCCTTGCCCTTTAACCACCCTTGTCGGCGCCTCTTTCTGCAGCGGGACCCCACCTCTGTCGATGTCGCTATTGGGGGGGGCCTTCTCCTCAAAAATCTTTGGCCCTTTGCGGGTGCGGGCACCATCCCTTACCGCCTGCCACATCATCACTGAAACTCACCACACGCAGGCGCCACTGCCGCCTTGCCTCGCCGGCCGCCACCAAAATCGCCACGAAGTCCGCCACCAACGGCCACTGCAGCGTCGCGTCCACGCACGCCATGGCCAAGGGATGAGAGCTCCCCTGTCTCTCCCCCCTTGTGTACAATGGATATCCCACGCCCTTGATTATATAGTGCGGCCCCTGAGCATTCAATTGCGCATGTGGTATTTTCCGCCCACCCACGTGGCATCACGACACAATTTGTACCTCAAGCCCTTGAAAATAAACAAAACCACCCCTTTTTTTTTTTGAAAATAACCTTTTGTCTTCCCCAAACTTTGCCTGCTTGCCAACTCGCCCCTAATGGTCCATTTGCAGAGCTATCAAACCCGGCAAAAACCTCATTGAATCTACTCCACCTTCCTCCAAGGTTTTCTCACTTCATGACTCTCCTAGCCCTCCAATCGAGGCCGCCAAAACCTGATCAAATCATCTGCAATTAACTTTGGACAAGGACACCCAATCTTTCGACTTCCATATCTTTCCGCTCCGGACTCCGTTTGACATGCAGTCACTCCCTGTTAGCTCCGTATGATGCACACCCTGGTCCAGACCTTTGTCGATGCTCAAAAGGTTCCAGATAGCACATTCTCCAATGCGGCCAAGTGGGATCAGACCCGGCCCCTGAAAAAACTTCAAATGATCATATCTTGCAAACCATGGCTCCGATCCGCAATTCGAAAAGATAGGTAGGCTCCATGAACTGAGTTGTACACATCTATACCCCAAGTTCCATTTGGATCACCTGTCCCCAGTTGCCCTGTCCGGCAAGAATCTGCAAACCACTAAAGCTTCAATCTTCAATAATTTGGGCTTCGTAGCTCGGTTTGATGAGCTGTCTGGACCTGATCCTTCAGCACTTCAAGATTTTCATTCCTGGATCCAAAAGCTTCACTTTGCATCTCCTTCACCTGCTACCCCAATAAGACCATCATGTAGCTTTCCCTGGCCTATAAACCGCATCATGCATACACTTCCGCTGCTACCTGCCATCCTATGGCTTTCCCAACTGCTTCAGTCCTCTGCCATGCCTCTGCTTAACTGTATACATCTGTCCATGCCACCTTCTAGAGTCGACACACTTTGGTTGCACCATCATTTCCCACCCCCTGCTGAGCATTTATGCTCAACCACATAAGAGCTTTATTCCACTATAAACTGCAAAACCTGGCACACACTATGAGAAAACTAAAACCATATGTACACTGTTTTATTGCACTATGTTGCTAAACCTTCAAGTGGGTTGCCCCACCCCCTGCATCACATAGCTTCCACCTGGATCAAACACGTGGCTCTTTTCACTTTCAACCATCTGCAGCAACCTCCAATAGTGCCCTACCCAAGCACGTAGACCACCATGTGTGTAGAGTGCCCATAGCCTACCTTCTGCACTCCATGCATTCCTTTGCAGCCTATCTACTCCACACCAAGCAGCACCAATCATATCATCATAAAAAAAACATGTACCTGACATCAAGCTACAACACATGTCTGACCCTCCCTCACAACCAAATAAAGTGGAGGCCTTGAGCGTATACCCCTGTACCTGCTGAACTAGCCTCCATAGAGTTGTATCTACCATCTTTTTCATCAACCATATTTCACATACCTTCACTGGAAGCATAGTCACTGCTTGAGATTCTCCTTTCTCCACCATGGACATGTCTGCTGCATTGGAATCACCTCCATCTTTGGCATCACAACCGCCTCTTTGGCCACACACTCAATTCTAGCATCATCAAGCCCTTTCTCGTCAACCGGCCCTTCAAGGTCGACCAACACCATCTGCTCATCAACTTCAACCAACTGCTCTTCAATCACCTCTTCTACCGCTACATCATGCTCCTCTATGGAAGAGAGAAACTCATTTTCTACCGCATCCATCTCAAGTTCCTCCATAGACACGACCGCTTTATCTCTCTTGGAAAAATTCTGCACATGTTGCACCACAATGGCACATTCCACCGCTAATTTCATCAGCACAGCCATTAGGATGGCACCACATACCACCTTCACCTGCATATCATCATTTGTAGGCCTAGACTACTCCACTTGGCTTTCATCAAGCATCTTGGCTTGCTTTGTTCCCTGCTCTTCTTGCACATGTGCTATTACCATATCATCAAACATATAAGAGGGAAGCTTTACCTTTACCAGTTTGGGTTCTTCAGATTCCATCTCTTCGTCATAGGATGTATACTCATCGGCAGTATTCTCCCCGCTTGTCTCCCAGCAAATCGAGTTTGTATCATCATCGGCATCGGCATCATATACCGACTCCGTATCAACATCTGCATCCACTTGCTGCTCCCCAAAACCTTGACCATCTTCACCACTTTGCAAACTTTATCCATCAGCTTCTAAACCCTCATTATCTGCATCTCGATTGCATTCTGCTACCTTTTCATGCAAACTTTCAACAAGAACATGCTTTACCTCTTCTGGAGCCTCCACATGTGCTACCACTTTTGCATCTTGGATTACCTCGACATGGAGCTTATCATGGAGTCTAGTGTCTTGGAGGTCATTATACTCTTGTATTCTTGTACTCTTTCATCATTAAGCTCACAGTAGACTTTGGCTCATACTATTGTACTTCAATTATACTCATCTAAATACATAATATTGATCTATATACTAAATTATACTCCAATTATACTGAACTAAATATAAAAGGTATACCTAATGGATTCAAAATAGATATATCACTACTTACATATAGTGCAAGGACACTCTAAAGAGAAGAAAAGGCTAAAGGAAAATTTAGTAAAGAAAAACACCAATGTAGTAATGTGCAGTCGACCATCTCTCGTTATATAAACACAAAAAGTCTTTGACTTCCACTTCCATGGGTCTTTTCATTTCCTAAACTCACTTTGATGTTTTGAAAGGCTTTTTGATTTTAAGAGATTGGGGAGACCTAATGATCTAAATACATATTCCAATTTCAATTTCCATTTCAATTCTAGTCTCGTACTTCATTTCAATTTGTATGTTCTCATATTTAGAGTTTCTATATTATTATACTTGTCTAATCTGAAATAAATTTAGCTGACCAACCTCAAAAAGTTGTCTCAAGTGACCAGCTCATTCTAGATGTGGTTCATATCTAATTCAAAGTGTTCAGCCTAATTCATAATTGTTTGGGATATGTAGCCAAAATGGTGTCCCTAAAACCTACATGATATGAAAGCAACGTGCTCTTTTAGCCCATGCATGCCTATACTGATATAATAGCATCTAAAAAGAGCGTAACTCCCTAAGCCTAACAAAAATGAAAGTAAAGAGAGAAAGAGATTATTGCTATGGAGTTTAGACTTCTTATCGTGAACAAAGAGTAATTACCAATGATCAAAAGGCTTGCTTTGCCATAAGAGAGTTATGATGAGAGCTACATCGAGTATACTACCACAAAGTTGATGGAGAGCGTGTACATTGTGAGAGAGTAGAGAGACATGTTTCTTCTACTTCTTCTCATGAACAAGAGAGAGATTTTGATGGAGATTCTTATGCTTTCACCCCGCCATATAATACGTACATAGAGTTCCATTGTATTCTATGCATCCATCAGCAACTAAAATTGAGCACTAATGTTGTTTATATTCAACTCTACAAGCTCGTGCCCCAAGCAAAATAGGGTGGCCCCTCTTTACCCAAATTAAAAGTAGGTCTACAATTATAGAAAAAGTTCTAGACTTTGTTGAAAACAAGGTTTTGCTTTTAAACTCCACTTTGTCCACACCATTCAATTTTTCCTACGATAACCCACTTAGTAAGATTGAATATAAGCAACTAATGTGATCGTAACCTCACTGTGATACTCTGACATGATCACAACACTCATTCTATTGTCTCAACATATTTGCTATGCTGATTTTTATAAAAGTAATCCGCGTAAAAATCCAATTCCTCCATCGTATGTTCGTTGTGCACTTATAAGGTGACTTAAAATAATATTTTTGGGTATAGAGAATATTGAAAAACACATTTCTTTTTTAGAACATCAAAAAGAAAAAAATTGTGAAAATTAAAAAAAACATTTTTCAAAAAATTGAACCACAACCTCACCTGGTTACCCTGAACTACAAAACAAACTTGCTTTTCACTAAAAAGCATGAAAAGCACTTAAAATGTAAATTTTCACAAAATTGAACCTTAGCTTCTCTTGATCTAATACATTGAGGATTAGCTCTGCTTTTCACGAAAAACACATCAAAAAAACAAAAAAACAAAAAAATAAATAAAATTGAACCAAGTGTTCATTTGACATAGCAAAACATGAAAACAACTTTGCTTTTCACTTTAAAACATCAGAGCATTGTACATAAACATTCTAAACAAAAAATAAAGTAATGTACATTGGGAATCTAATTTTTTTCTTTTTTTAAAAGAGATCCAAAAATTGAGGATTTTACATCCTTCTACAATTAAAATTTTTGAGGTGTCCTTACCTCTGCATGAAGTTTGGATGATCATCACTCAAAACATCATCACGTTTGTCAAATAGCATCTTCCTTAGGGTAAGTTGACCATTTAACGAGATGTTCAATAATGGTTCAATTACAAAGAGGTTTGGTTTTACTCTGAAGAATGGTATGAGGGTGCACTTCAAAAGTATCATCGGTAGTAGTAGACAAGAGAGAATTGACAAGCTTTTCAAAATATTTGGATTTTTTCTGCATTACATAAAATGCATGACAACATTCTACACTTACACATTTTTAGGACGATCTCTTAGGATACCAACTTGCTATTCTATAAAGGGGAAATTTATCTATTTTAGTTGGCTTTTACATGCGTTGGGATGGCTCATTTGTCGGCTCATAAACTAAATTGGAAATAAACTCAAAAATAATATGGAATTTAACTCCCAAGCTAGCAACATGAATAATCAGAGTGAGAGAAAAGTATAGACAAGGACAATCGACACACTGTTGAGGGCCGGATTTATGAGGCCGACCCGCCTCCCCCCCCCCCCCCCCCGTCCCCCTAAAGGAACTTGTATTGAAAATAGAGATTACATGCCCTCTTTGCAAGGCGTTTGTAAGCTTCTGCCACTTAAAATTGGCACATAGACTGCTTGGTTGCTTGAGGAAAAGAGGATAAAAGTGGCTAGTTCATGCTCCCAAGCCCTGTTGTCACACACAAGTGATAGGAATACTGCACGGAGAGTCAAGAGACCTAGAAAGAGAGAGATAAGAGCAGCTACGTCAAGCCCTTAGGGATATCTTGAGAGCCATAGAGCCTAGAACTAAGAGTGCTATGAGAAGACTGGAGCCCTCTCATGTGGTTTCTCTCACTAGAAATTGTGAACAATTTCAATAGAGTCTTATTCCTTGAGCATTCCCTCCTATGAAATGAGGCCTGCGGGCTCTTTATATAGAGCTTGAAGGTTCATAGAGGCTCTCTCATAACAAAAAAAATGGCTCTAGAGCTTTTGGATGCCTCCACCACTTCTTTCTGATGTAAAATGAGTGATATGCAAGCCTTACAGGCTAGATTCATTGAATCTGGTCAGTTTTTGTGTGTGTGAGTGAGATCCATGGACCAAAAGAGGATAGTGGGGGTGGAGAGAGGCACAAATCAGTCCCCCTAGGAGCGTGCACCCTCTAGAACCACATATGGGGGTCAACCATCCCCATCCACACTTTTCCTCCTCCCATCCTGGCCCTATTTTTCATGTCGAATCCATCTGCAAAACCATATTTTGGCCATATTTTGACCATTTCGAGCACATTTGAACTTCGATTGAAATTCTTTAAATTTCCCCTTAATCTTGGAATGATCCCCTAGGCTCTTGTAGACTCCTAGTTTCCATCCGGTCTCAATAGAACTTTGAAACCGTGAATCAATCCTCATTGAAGCTTCCGTCCTTTTTAGCGTTCTTCTCGACACATATGACTGGAGTGATCAATTCCAAGAATATTTTCCCCTAGTAAAGCGAAGTATTTCGTCAAAATACAATTTTGATGAGATTTCCCCTGTCATAAAATCATAGTTGTCCTCAACTATGCGTCTATATAAGATAGAGGGAGCCCATTTGTGCTGGTTGGATCCCCATTTTAGCATTGTCCTTTCCATACTAGGTGGCAAATCTAGTAGGTGTTTGAGAGACGCCGCCTTACCTAGATTGATGTTAAGCATTTGTCCATTTGCTATCTTTTTAGATATTTTAATAGCGTGTCCTTTCTTATGGGGTGACAAACCCATAAGTGCTTAGCAGATAACATGGCCGCTAAGCCTGACCATTTGTCCATTGCTATCTTCTTAAACATTTTAATAGCATGTCCTTTCTAATGAGGTGACAAGCCCATAAGTGCTTAAGAGATAAAGTCTCTAGAAATTTGACCATTTTAGAGTGTACACTAAAAACTTAACTTATGCAAATTTAAATCATAAAACATAAATGAATAATACCTTTTTATTCCTGAGTATCGTATATATCATACAAAGCTTTATAGTCTTGTAGAAGAGTTAAAGACTGTTTAAGTTGGGGCTCTTGCATCCAACAGGCATCTTCATCTGGGTGATTGGCAAATTTGACCAGATATCTCCTTAATATCTTGCATATCCTTAAGACCTTGTCTTCATGCTTAAGGATTGTTTTTGGCCATAGAATCTCTTCCATCTCATCAAATTCTGGCGGATCCTCCTCAAAAGGAGATTGAGGTGGGGATCCTTTGTATGGCTTATGTAAACTGACATGAAAGGCATTGGTATATATCAATGCTCTGGCAATCGCAATCGATAAGAGGTTGGATTAATCTTTTGCAAGATTTTAAAGGGACCTGTTACCATATACATGTGGTAGTCATGTGTGTGAACACACTAGGACCGCCATGGCATTTTTTTCCCTCTTTAGGAGTTTTTTTCTTTCGTGCATTGTATATATGCCCATCACTCTAGGGATATCTATTTTTCCAATGCACACTAAGTAATAAACTCTCAATTGTGTGCGTTGAGCTTCCTTTTTCTTGTCCAAGCTGTGTGTGTTTTCTTGCAACCCTAATTCCAACAATTGGTATCAGAGCAGATTGCGTCCTCCCAGGTTTAGTCGCCAAATGCTCCAACACACGCCTGCTCACTTTCTCCGATTTCATTGAGGTTTGGTGAGCATTTGCAGGTCGACATACATTTCAACCCTAATTTCAACAGGACCATAGTATCTTTTGGCCAATTTTTCCTAAAACTTTTGGTGGCCCGTATGGGTACCCTGACGATTCTTGCCTGTTGTATGTTTCAACCTTGATTTGGGAAACTTAAGCAATACCCAATCATCTTATTCTAAGTTAAGATGATGATGATGCTTATTAGAAGCTAGCTTTTGCTTCACTTGTGCCCTTCGGAGTGTTTTCTTTACCTTAACAAAGGCTTCTTGCACATCCCGTACATACTTGCTAGCAAAATTCTTTTCTTTGATCCGCAGAAAAAGTGAAATTTTGGACATTCCTCAATTATTTCTAATGGGGTTTTACCAATAGAAGTATGGACAATTTTATGGTATGCATACTCTACTAATGATAAATACTTTTCCCATTGATTACTTTGACCTACTTCATCGACATAGCTTTTAAGTAGATCTAGAATTGTGGAATTCACAATTTCACTTTGTCCATCCATCTCAGGGTGATAGGCAGAGGACAAATTGAGTTTAGATTTTACCTCACTTGTGCCCTTTAGAGTGCTTCCTTTACCTTAGCAAAGGCTTCTTGCACATCCTGTACATACTCAGTAACAAAAATCTTTTCTTTGATCCGCAGAAAAGGTGGAAATTTTGGACATTCCTCAACTATTTAAAATGGGGTTTTACCAGTAGAAGTATGGACAATGTTATTGTATAAATACTCTACTAATGAAAAATAATTTTCCAATTGATTACTTTGACCTACTTCATTGACATAACTTTTAAGTAGATCTAGAATTGTGGAATTCACAATTTCACTTTGTCCATCCATCTCAGGGTGATAGGTAGATGACAAATTGAGCTTTGTTCCCACATTCTCTGCTAGCCCTCACTAAAATAGGCTAGTCATCCTTGGATCCCTATCGGACACGATACTTTTGGGAAACCCATGATACTTGAATATGTGAATCATAAAAATATTGGCCATACGTGGCGCCTTAATAGTCTTTTTGACATCAATCAAGTGAGCTTGCTTACTAAACCTGTCAACTATTGTCCATATTCCATTATTACCATGCACTGATTTAGGTAAGCCAAAGACAAAATCCATGGCTATGCTTTCCCAAGGCATATCAAGAATAGGTAAAGGTTGTAGTAGACCAAGAAATTTGTGTCTATCATACTTTACATTTCGGCATGTTATACATTTCAAGATATATTCATTCACATCTTGCCGCATTGTGGGCCAGTAGAAATATAACTCCATAGCTTGGATTGCTATGACCCGCATAAGGAGGCTCTTGACACTCTTGCGCTACCTTATCCTTGAGAGTCTTGGTGATGCATAGGCGTGATCCAAACATCAAAATCCCTTCCTTGATGGAATAAGGAGAGACTGAAATACCTTGATCAACTTGCTCATAGATAGAAGTAATGTCAGTATCACTCTTGTAATCATCAATCATTGATGTAAAGTCCTTGTGATAAGCAATACTAACAGCATTCACCTGGGCCTTCGAGACAAAGCATCTGCCATAGGAATTCTTTTCCCTACTACATGTGCAAAATGAAAACGGAATTGGGAGAGAATATTAGCCCATATCATTTCTTCTCGCTCAATTTTGTTTGTGTCATTAAGTACCTACGACTTTGATGATTTGTTTGCAAAACAAAGAGTGTGCCAAGAAAATAATGCTTCCATGACTCAAGAGCATGTATAGCGGCTAATAACTCTTTTCAATAAATTCAAAGTACTCGTTCTTGTGCATCAAGCCTTCTCATTTAATATGCTATAGGATGACCTTCTTGTAAGAGAACAACTCCTAAACTGTCTCCACATGCATCACAATGGACTTCAAAAGGCTTACTTAGGTCAGGCAACTTCAAAAGAGGCTCGCTTAAGAGTTTTATATTGAGCATTTGAAATGCCGTCTTTTCCTTGTCCCTCCACCAAAACTTAACCTTCTTCTTAGTTAATTCTTAAAGAGGACCTGCGATCACTGAGAACTTCTCTATGAATCTATGGTAATAGGAACACATGCCTATAAAATTGCATAGATCATGTAGACTCTTAGGTTGAGGCCATTCCTCAATGACTTTCAACTTCTCACGATCCATTTTAATTCCATCCTTGGAGATCATATGGCCAAGGTAATGTATCTCTTGTAAAAACAACTCACTCTTTTTACCATTAATGAATAGCTTGTTGTGATGCAACTCTTCAAAACCTTTCCTTAAGTGTTCCTTGTGTTCTTCAAGTGTCTTTGAGAACACAATAATGTCATCAAAGAACACTCCTGTGAAAGAACGATATGGTCTAAATATATTGTCCATCATTCTCTTGAATGTGGCAAGAGCATTTCTTAGACTGAATGGCATCACGAGGAACTCGTATAATCCAAAAGTGGTCCTAAAGGTCGTCTTATGGATATCTTCAGGGACTATCCTTATTTGGTGATAGCCACTCTTTAAATCTATCCTGCTGTAGTAGGATGATCCTTGAAGTCTACCAAAGATAACTTCAATTATTGGGACCGAAAATCTATTCTTTATAGTGCTCTTGTTTAGTGCATGATAGTCCACACACATACGGTATGAACCATCCTTCTTTTGCACTAATAGCACAGGGGAACAGAATGGTGACGAGCTAGCTTGGATCATGCCCTTTCCAAAGAGTTCATTAACTTGAGCCATTATCTCTTCTTGTTGAGCTAGAGACACCCTCTATGGTGGTCTATTGGGTGGAGATGTGGCTGGTACCAAATCTATTCTATGGTCATGTACACCCCTTGAAGGTGGTAGCTCAATAGGTATGGTTTTAGAAAAATAGTGTGCATGCTCATCAAAGAAAGATTTAAGGCTAGTATCTAGCTTTGAAAGAGATTCACAAGCATCATCAGACTTAAGATCCTTTTTAGTAATCATATATGCAAAAAGAGATGATTTAATTGATTTGTTAAAGGCTACATGATTTACTAAGGGTACAGTGTCCCCTTTCTTATGAGTGCGGATAATATCATCTTTACCTTTATGAGAAAAATAGATGAGCCTTTCAGGATAGATAAGCCTAGCATGTTTCCTATCACTATGAAACCAGGGAGCACCTAGAATAACATCTTGGGATTTAAGAAGAGTGACATAAAATTCCTCTGGCTCTACATAGCTTTGTATATGAACTCGGAGTTTGCCAACCAATAGTGTGAGTAACACTTCTTGTCCTTTGAAAGCACCTTTAGCTTCTTCAAGAGGTCCCATCTCCCCTGTCTGTATTCGCAGCTTCTCTACTAACTCCCTTGAAATTATGTTGTGTGTTGAATCTGGATCCATTAAAATCAGAGAATTTTGATCACGGATCTTACCCCACATATAATACAATTGATTATCATATGGAGAATCATCATGAGGAATGCTTATAACATTGCTTACCTTGAGAGGCTCACACTTTTTATTGCGTTGTGGACATTCACAATAGGAGTGACCTGTTGTTCCACATCTAAAGCAGTGATTCTCTTTTTGGTAACGTGCCATCTCTTCAGGTGAGAGACGGTTGTTCCTTGATAGGTCTTTCGGGTAGCTTGCTTCTTCATACTTGGATTTGTGTTCGAGCTACCATTACCTTTGTCTCCCTTTAGAGGAGTCTTCGTCTTGAAAATCTTGTGAGCCAATCTTGTATAGTGGATCACTGCAACAATTGTCTTAGGCTGGAGTGCTTGGACATTGGTACACATATCCTCGGGTAAACCAGCACAAAACTGTTGCTTCTTCTCATTGAAGTTGATGTTCCTACAAACGGTAGCTTTGAGAGAAGTGTCCCAAAACTTCTCTATGTAACTTTGGAGGGACTCACTTTCCTAAAATTTAAGGCTACGCCAAGCCGTGAGAACATTATCCTCTGCATCATCATCAAAAAACTGCTTCATGATGGCGGTTCTACATGTGTTCCAAGTCTATGGAGCTTCTCTCTAGGCATGTAGTGTAGACCACCAATGTTGAGCCGACTTCGTGAGATGCATTGTGATGTTAACGAAGCTTGGACACTTCCGCAAGGTCTTCACCTCCAAAAGCCGCATCGAATTGTTGAATAAAGGTGAAGATTTTGTCTACATTCCCATATGCACAATCATAAGTTTGGAAGGTGATGCTCTTCCCACCTTTGTTGAACTTCCAAAGATTCTTCGATCTCTTCAAAGAATGTTGCCTTTACGAGATGAAGTAGCATCACTCGAAGAGTAATCATCATCCATCGATGTTGAAGACGGACTAGAAGGAGGAGAGGGTGATTTTTTCCCCTTCTTAGAAAACCAATTATGAGAGCTACAAACACTTGTGGAAGACAAAGACTTGTCACTAGAGCCTGCTCCTCGCCTCCTTGTATGTGGCTCTTTGGTACGATCTTTCTTTCTACCTTGAGAGGGAGGTGGTTCATCTGCCTTTGGTATTTCGCCCTCCTCGAGAGCCTTATCCTTACAGTTATGAGATTATGGATGCTCATTGATAGCACCATCATCAATCATAGGTCCGTGCTCCATTGGAATTTTTTCCACATCTTCTGTGTGTAGAGGTTCCACACAAGAAGGAGGTCTTCGAGCACTTGTCAACACCAAGTGCTCCGTCATTAATAGGTTGTTCACATACGACTTGAGATGAGGATTAGCTTGTGCTTCTTGTAACTTCGCAAGCAACAACCTTAGTGGTTGCATGCCTTGTGCTCTTCCCTCATCATCATGGAAATTGAAGATTTCCCAAGATGATAATGACTCTCCTATGTTTCTTATCTCACCAACATACTTGTGGCCTTGCCTTGTGTGGTAGATCGCCCTCTTCTTCAAAAAGAAGAGAGAACCTTGAGCTCTGATAAGAATGAACCTAAATTGGAAATAAACTTGGCAATTATGTGGAATTTAATTCCCAAGCTATCAGCATCAAAAATTAAAGGGAGAGAAAAGCATAGACATGGACCATTGACACGGTGTTGAGGGCCGGATTTATGACTCTGACCCCCCTCTAATGGTACTTGTATTGAAAATTGAGATTACAATCCCTCTTTGCAAGGTGTTTGTAAGATTATACCACTTAGAATTGGCACACAAATTGCTTGGTTGCTTGAGGAAAAGAGGATAAAAGAATACTAGCTCTCCCTCCCAAGCCCCGTGTCACACACAGATGATAGGGATACTACCGGGGAGAGTGAAGAGACCTAAAGAGAGAGAGAAGAGCGGCTATGTCAAGCCCTTAGGGATAGCTTGAGAGTCAAGTACAAGTTGTTGGGGTAAAGGTGATGTGCCTTTTACCTGCGATCGGTTGGCCATCCACATGTCTACAAGACTATTGGGGTAAAGGTGTTGCGCCTCTTACCTATGGCCATGCGTCCGATCACCTATCCACTAGTGTGTACATGACATCCCTTTATTCAATTATATATACATAGAATAAGGAGCTCTCTCACTTGAGAGGTTCCTCCACCGAAGAGAGTCTCCGTGTCTCTTGTCTCCCTCACCGCATGAGCACCTCCAACAAGCTCTCAATGACCGCTATGGGAGCTCGGATCTCGCGGTCAGATTGGATCTGGAGGTGAGGGATATTGAGATTGGCTTGAGTAGATTGATGGAGCTCAGGGGAGGACACTTGGCATGGAAGAATGAGCATGGGAGAGCTTGTAGATTGAAGATCTGGCTATGGTGGATGCGAAGCATTCAGCTCGAGGAGACCGGATCTAAGTGCTTCGCAGATCTCGAGAGTGTTAAAGCCCATGACATGTGACACACCCCTTGCACTCACATGAGTGGCCAATTATGGGAAGTACCAATGATAGAAGTGCAATCAAGTGGAAAATGAAGGTCTCCTATAGCCATGCAATCGTTTTTGTGTGTGAGAGGATGAAGCCATCATTGGAAGAACTACAATTATGGAAGCTCATGTAGCAAGTGGAAGAAGGGTGGAAGCACAAAGAAAGCTCATAGATCCAAAGCTTGGAATGAAGCATGCTACAATCAACTCTTCTATGTGTGCAAGGAAGCCATTGAAGTTGCAGCACAATCGATGTGTGGAATGAAGCTTTGAAGCTTGAAGGGGCACTAGGTAGCAAAGAAGGAGATCGACCCCAATTGCCGGGCTGTAGGATTTGAGTAACAAAACTCATAGGGTGACAGAGGTGGAGATAAAGTGGTTGGGCATCCAATTCCGCCAGCTCCACTAGGGGCTGCATGAAACAACACTAGCAAATTGGGCATCTTGGCGGGTGGTAGCCCACGACTTGACTACAACAGAGGGCGAGTCAGCAGGGAGTGAAGCACATAGCCCAGGAAGAGGGGAGAGAGGGGAGTGACCAACCCCGGCCAGTCCGAGTCGGTCAAGTGGCCCAACCAAGAAATCAAGAAGGACTGATAACAATGGAGGCTAACCGACCCCGACAAGAGGCATTCCGTGCAAGTAGAGGGCAGAGCAGAGCTACACAAACCGGCACATAGAGAATCGAGGGGATAGATAGATATAGAGAAGTTTTGTTTAATTTTTCTCCGAAGAACCTGTTCACATGGCTGAAGAAAGCGGGGCTTGCAACGCCCAACAAGATAAATATAGATAGATAGATATAAAGAAGTTTTGTTTAATTTTTCTCCGAAGAACCTGTTCACATGGCTGAAGAAAGCGGGGCTTGCAACGCCCAACAAGAGCAACAGTAGTGAGCTCAGTAAGGGATCGTGTACGCGAAAGCGAAAGCAAGAGCATCAGTAAGGCCACTAAGTAAGCGAAGGAAAGCGGCTTCCACCAGCGAAAGCATATTTTTTCTCGTCATCACCCTCTTCCCGACCATTGGTGGCAGCATCCATCAACTTCTTCTTAGTTGTGTTTTGACATTCTCAACATTTTCGCGGATGACTTTTCCTAGCATCGGCTTCATCCCAGCATCAGCTTCATCTAGCCATCCATGCCATTTTCTCACGAACGGAGATTTACCCCAAACGACCACATTCACACATTTGTGGCATGCTTAGGTGAGGTGCCTCTTCCATAGAGGACTGACATCTGCCATCAGCATCCGCGAAGGATGACTTCTTGACGTTCGTTTCCCACATTGCTCACAAACTTGCGAGACACACACACACACATTCCTACATCTTGTAGACTCACACAAACACTCCTATTTCCTTACCGGATTGCCATTTCAACATCAATTGGGTTTTTGGTACACGCCCGGGGAGGTCACCTAATAAAAATGTAACCTATCACGTGAGTTCAATAGAAGGGTATTTCAAGTTCCTGAAACTTACAGAAATATATATAGAGAAGGGCATTATTTTTTCAAATTTAAAAAAACCTTACAGATTTTAAAAGAAAAGGGTACATCATATTCTTAACAAAATTCACAGATAAGGGGTTTTACAAACATGTCTTGAATGCACGTGATATGGTAGGTTTACACATAGTGAACCCCCCAGGGGTACACGTAGCGTCGGGTTCACCAAGAATGTCGAGGGATAATTGTGTGAAAGGTGAGCCGGGAAGGCACCGGGCCCTTGGCTGTGAGAGGTGCGGGGAAAAGAGGTGCAGTAGGCACAATTAACAAGACAAAGCTCAAAACAAACTGTTCTCTTAACTCCAAGTAACCAACAGTAATCATCATCAATCAATTGTTAATGGAGGCTTAATGCTCCTTACAAGATGAAACCTGGCTTAATCCAGGTGCTAACAAGAAAATTATCAACGACCTGCTTTGTATCGCCTTCTACTTCTTCCCGTTAAGGCTCAGGAGTTTCTTCTTCCAACTGCCGTCTGATTTGGCTTCTGCTTTCCGGTTTGAATGGTTAATGGTGGCTTAGAAGCTTTGGCCTGGTTTAGGGAGCTAGCTTATAGAATTCCGATTAGTAGATTGGCTAAGCTTGGCTTGCTTTAGAGAGCTTTTGATAATCCGGGTTAAAGTTTTGATGGCTTATTAGTGTCCAAGATTATGGCTTAGAGAGCGAGATTAGAGACCAAGATAGGCTTATGAAGTTGAGGTTAGGCTCTACTAATGGTTTGAGATTAGGCTTTGCTTGAACTTAAGAAAGCTTGGCTTCAAAAGCGATATTAGAGATCAAGCTTGGCTTATGAGAGCAAGGGCTTTGGATTATGAGATTAGAGATCGGTTAATGAGAGTTTAAGAGCTTTGGCTTATGATTGAGGATTAGAGCTCAAGAGGCCTTTGAGTACCTTCAATTAGGCTTGGCTTAAGGATTAGGCTTAGCTTAATTAGTTTAAGTGGTTCAGCTTAGAGGGCTTAAGAGCTTTTAGTGAGAGCTTAGGAGCTTTTGGCTCCTCTCCCGGAGAGAGCTAGCTTAATGAAAAAATGAGGAGGAGAGCTCATGAAGGAGAAGAGCAATCCCCCAAAAAAATGATCACACGTTATCTTTTGCTTACCCTCCCCTCTCTTTTATACTACGCATGTCCTTTTTTCTTGCTAGAAAAAGCGACACCCGTTAGCGGCGTCGCTAATGGGTCCCTTCCCTTGGTCACGTGGAAGGGCTGGATTTGAGTAGCGTGGAATCCGCCGGGACCAATGCCGAAACTATGCACAGTAGCCAGCTAATGCTTTCATGTTTCATATGCGTTGACGTTTCGGCACATGAGTGCGCTGTGTGACTTCATCTTTGTCCTCATGGGCTGTTATAGCTCACGCCATGGCTCCTTTCTTGGCTTCACACCCTTAGTAATTTAGGGTGGCCTTTTTAGTTGTGGGCGGACGGCCTTGGTTGTGGCCCTTGGACAATGTTTAATGGCATCTCATTTGGCTCACATTTAGCCCATGGCCCTTAGTTGGCCACAGATAAGTGGGCAGCCCTTGGCTTAGCTCCTTGGGCGGCCGGCCTTAATGGGCACCACGTTAGGCACTCTATTGGCAAAGCATTGCCAGGCACGGCATTGCCAAACACGACAACTCCCTTCAGCAGCATTTCCTAGCACAAAAACTTTCTCCAGTCAGCCCTTGACTACCAATACTATCAAAAATTGTAATGCCCTTATTTGCTTCTTAGTGAAATTATGCTTTCAAGATGCAAGCTTAATTGATTATATCCGCAGGAAGGCATCTCCTTTGCAATCGAAAAAAAACCCAGCTCCTTGTCGCAGCCTTGTCTCGGCATTCCCTGCAATCATTGCATTCCAAAAGACGACATTCCGAACACGAGACTCCTCAAAGCAATTTTTGCTCATGCATTCCAAAACGTGGATAAAGCTCAAAAATTCCTAGATAGCACTCAGACCGAGCCGACCAGACTGGTACGGAACCGGCCTCGATAAATCCTTAACGGCCAATAACTTGGCAACCGTAAATCCGATCACCGATCTGAAAAGATCGACACACTCCTCAGAGTGAGCACTTCAGGCCTGTACATTCATTTCAATTCTGTCACCTTAGTTGCAGTTTCCCAATCCGGTACGGATCTGCAATCGACTTGATCTTTAAGCTGCCATAACCTCTTCACCATAGCTCCAATGGATGAGCCGTAAAGACATGCCGATAGAGCACATCAAGTACTTCAACTTTGATTAATAAAAACCTAGCTATAACCACTTCGAGCATACTCACTATTTAGCATTTCCAAGACATCTTCTATCCCTTTGAGCCGCACCTGACATACTTTCAGCTTAAAATTGGCTTGTTAGCAAGCCCTTATAACTGTTGATTAATCATGTAGGATTCAAATACTCTTGATTGGAATTCCTTTGTTCATTTTCTTGTCATGGGAGTGGAGCGGCACCACAACGTATAGCTCGAAGGTATAGATTTTTTTATCGACATTTCAAGTGGATATGCTCTTTTGATCATGATTGATGGATACATAGTTCTCGCCAAGGCGGATATTTTAATGACAACATTATAGGTGTTGTGTTTTTTTTTATTGACAAACATTTATTTGATCGAGGCATAGTTGTTGGCATCGACTCTACAGGTGGAGTTGTTTCATAGATTTTGGTAGACGATCTTGTCTTTGCACTCATCTACTTGGCATGCATTTTTGTTTAAACACCTGCACCTACTTGTGCTCTTCTTTGCAGTTTTCAAAATTTTTGGCAACCATTCTTTTATGGTCTTGATGTATGGTCTTTGTGGTTTATGAGAGGCTTGCTCTCTCATTCTTGTGCATAGCCTAGTTGGCTTGAGAACCTTGTTATTAGGTCCACAAGTTGCTTTGGCATCGATTAAGTGATTTGGTTTATGGACTTTTGTGTTCTTTTGCATATGATTCTGGCGAATCATTTATGCCCATTGTTCATGCATTTCGGCGAGCACATTTGAGTGTCGATGAGCTCTCTTGAGAGAATTGTTTCCACATAGATCGGATCTTCTAGATTGCACACTTTTTGTGCTTCTTTATGCACGGAAACTCCTGATGTACATTGAGTGTGAATTTCCATTCTATGTGGCATTGTGGAACCATATATTTTGTGTCTCTACTCGGTGGCTTTGAGTCCTCTTTCGAAGACTATAAAGGTTGAGGTTTACTCACACTTTGACATATATTTTGTTGAAAGGTTTTGATCATATTATAGTGGTTGAGGTTCACTTCACTTTAATCTTTGATGTGGTTTATGGTTTGAGGGCTGCATTGAGATTTTGCTCATTTTCCAGGGGAGATTTTACTTGATTTTCCCTAGATTTCTCGCTATAGTTTTTGGCTTAATTGCCATACTTCTTTTGATGCATTTGCGGTCATTAGATTAAGATGTTGATTTCCTCTTGTTGTGGTCGAGGTTTAAGAAGAGTAAGAGTGCTATGAGAAGACTGGAGCCCTCTCACTTCCTTGCTCTCGCTAGAAATTGTGAACAATTTCAATAGAGTCTTGTTCCTTGAGCATTCCCTCCTATGAAATGAGGCATGAGGGCTATTTATATAGAGCTTGGGGGTACATAGAGACTCTCTCACAACAATAGCAATTTCTCTGGATCTTTTGGACTCCTCCACCACTTCTTTCTGACCTAAAATGAGTGACATGCAACCCTCATAGGCTAGATTCATTGAATCTGGTCGATTTTTGGGTATGTGAGTGAGGTCCATGGACCAAAAGAGGAGAGTGGGGGTGGAGAGAGGCACAAATTAGCCCCCTAAGGGTGTCCACCCTCTAGAACCACATATGGGGGTCAACCATCCCCATCCCCACCTTTCCTACTCCCATACTGGCCCTATTTCCCATGGCGGCCGCATTTGTAACCATATTTGGTTGTATTTTGACCATTCCGGGCACATTTGAACTCCGATTAAAGTTTTGTAAATTTCCCCTTAATCTTACAATGATTCCCTAGGCTTTTTTAGACTCCAGGCTTCCATCATGGCTCAATAGAACTTTGAAATTGTGAATCAAGCCTCACTGAAGCTTTCGTCCTTTTTAACTTTCTTGTGGACAAATATGACTAGAGTGATCAATTCTAGGAATATTTTCCCTTGGTAAAGCTAAGTATTTCATCAAAATACAATTTTTATGACATAATATAATGACCACAAATGCATCAAAAGAAGTATGGCAATTAAGCCAAACACTATGGCGAGAAATCTAGGGAAAATCGAGCAAAGTCTCCCCTGGAAAATGAGCAAAATCTCAATGCAACCCTCAAATAATAAACCAAATCAAAGATGCCAAAGTGAGAGTGAACCTTGACCACTATATTCTGATCAAAATCTATCAACAAAAGATATGGCAAAGTGGGAGTAAGCCTCGACCACTACAATTTTTGAAAGAGGACGCAAAACCATAAACGATAAATGCTACTCAATGGCTATGGGTAGAATGCAAAAATGGCTCCACAACGTCACATCCAATGGAAATTTGCACTCAACGTACATCAACAGAGTAGATAGAGTATGCAGAAAATACCTACCAAAATTTGTCAATGAATCTCCACATGTAGTGCCAATGTCGACAACTATGCCTCGACTGAAAAATGTCCGTCGATCGAAAAACCTAGACCACCTATAACATCGATGCCAAAATCTCTACCTTAGCCAAAAATGGGTATCCATCGACCGGTAAGCAAAATCACAACTCTACTTATAATGTGGCTGCATAAAACTCTGCCTTCTAGCTATGCGTATGCTCGAGAATCTGATCAATGCCGCAATGGCAATTGGTTGTGGAAATAGGAGTGTGTGTGTGTTTTTGCAAGATTCAAATTGTGTGTATGTGTCTTAAGAAGTTTGTGAGTGGGTAGAAATGGCTAGAAGAGGGTCTCTACGGATGTCAATGTTGTCATGGCAAGTGTCACCATGTTGAGTGACACTTCTCTATGGTAGAGGCTCCTCACTTGAGAATGCAAGGAAGAAGTCATTCATCAGAGGAGGCCGTCCCCAGGAATTTAAGAGCTCATGTTTCCACCTACAGGGTGATGTAGAAAAGCGTGGGTTCGATTTCATGCCGCTCCGTTCCCATGACAAGAAAATGAGCAAAGGAATGCTGATCAAGAGTATTTGAATCCTGCATGGTTAATCAACAGTTATAAGGGCTTGCTAACAAGCCAATTTATAAGCTGAAAGTGTGCCAGATGTGGCTCTAAGGGCCAAAAGATGTCTTGGTAATGCCAAATAGTGAGTGTTCTTAATGTGGTCATAGCTGGGGTTTTATTAATCCAAGTTGAAGTACCCAAAAATCTCTACATGCATGTCTTTATAGCTCATCAATCGGAGCTACGGATAGAAAGTTATGACAATTTTAAGTTGAGTCGGTAGCAGATCTGTATCGGATTGAGCAATTGCAGCTAAAGGGACAAGAGTGAAATGAATGCGCCGAGCTGAAGCGCTTACTTTGTGAAGCACATCAATATTTTTAGATCGATGATTGGATTTACGGTTGCCAAGTTATTGTCCGTTTCAAGATTTACCGGGGGCCAGGTCCGCACTAGTCCGCTCTACTCAATTGGAGTGCCATGTGGAAGTTTTGTCTTTCGTCCGGGTTTTGGAAAGCATTGATAGAGGGATTTAACCCAAGGTGGAACAGATTGTTGGACGGGACTACTGAAGAAAGTTGTCATGCTTGGCAAAGCCTTGGCGGATATGTATGTCAAATGTGGTGCTGTTATAAAGGCACAAAAAGTTCCTGTTGAGATCTTAGTCGGAACTGTCGTCTTTGGGAATGCAATGATTTCAAGTGATGCCTTGGTCGGTATGTATGAAAAAATACGGCGGGAACTAAAATTCTCAATAATAATATCATGCTTGGCGTTGCCTCGACGGAAATGTGTACCAATCATGGTATCCTTACAAGCTTGAATGTCGCCCAAGGCCAAAGAATGTGGCCGCCCAATCAACGTGCTTGGCAATGCTTCAGCCGACATGTATACCTAATATGATGCCCATTAAGGCCGGCCGCCCAAGGGCAAGTAAAAGGCCGCCCATTGTAAATGGGTACCCTAACTCAAAAGGAGTATGAGGTGAATGCAAAAAACGGGCATGGAGGCAGTGGAAACGCCGCACGTAGCGAGAATGTGCTCTAGAAGCCGATCCAGACGACTCGTCAAACGGAGTCCCGGTGCTCAAGATATTGCAGTTTAAAGGTAAAGTGTGTAGCAGATTGCAGACGGACAGGGCAGCTGGGGACAGGTGGCCCAGGTTGATGTCAGTGCCTATGTATGTAGTGCTTAGGTTATGGGGCATGCTTGTCTTCTCGGATTGTGAATCAGAGCTCTGGATAGCAAGTTATGGCCATTTGAAGATTTTCCGGGGGCCGGGTCTGAGCCCACTTGACCGCAATGGAAAGTGCGCCATCTGGCGTCTTTTGAGTCTCGCCAAGGTTCTTGGTGGAAGTGTTTACCATGTGGAGCTAGCACAAATGGACTGCACATCAATCGGATATTCGGTTAGTCAGATAAAACTAGACGAAGTTGGAACCATTTGATGGTAAAAGGTTGGCAGATGTTTTTTCCTGGTTATTGGCGGCCTCAGATAGCTAGCTCAGAGAATCCAAAATGGCGTGGGGTTGGCACGGCTAGGGACCGGCAAAGTGGAGACTCGGCACCACTTTACAGCTCAGTGATTGGTTTAGCAGGTGCTAATTGGCAGGCAATAGAAAAGAGGGGAGAGATTGATTTTCCATGGAGGTCTTTTTTATAAAAATTTAAAGGCCTTGGAGGCCATTCAAAGGAGAGGGCGCCACGTGTCGGCGGGCATAGCCCCATATGCGCATTTTGGCCATCCGGTGGCAGGGTATAAAGGCTGGGCCGTGAGGCCCTTATGGTGTCACAAAGGAGAGAGAGACTCCTTGGGAGCGCGTGAGCCATGGCGGAAGGCGCCACCGGCGCTGCGGTGGTGGCCACTGGAGGTAGAAGGCGGTTTTGGGCGGCTCCGCCCGCGCGAAGTAGGTGATGACATGGCGGCCACCCATGGGGGGGTTGTTTCCCGCGGACAAATTCGGTCCAAATCCTTTTTTGAAGGCAATGTGAGCCCTTAGGGGGGCAACGACGGCGCCGTCGTTGCTCCCTAGAAGGTGCTTGTGTATAGAGTGAAGTATGAAGCCTCGGGATGAGCACAAAGCTAGTCCAAGTGAAACTGAGCCTCCCAAGGGGAGTTCCACATGTCGGCCTATCAGGAAAAATGCCTAAAAAGCCAAAAAACGAGCCCAATAAGGGGGCAAAACTTTTGTAAAGAGGGGTTCTTTTTTTTGCACTGTACAGGAGAGGAGAAGAGAGAGAAGCTCAGAGAAGGTTTGTAATGGAGCTTGGAAGCCGTTAATGCACAACCCTTTTTGTCTGTGGTGCTGTGTCCCATCCCCTTCCCCTTTTTCCTTTGTCATCTCGTCTGTTGCCAGCCGCGGTGCCGGTGAAGCGTGTGTACGCCCGGATCGTTGGTGCTTTGCAAAGAGAGAGAGAGAGAGAGAGAGAGAGAGAGAGAGAGAGAGAGAGAGAGAGAGAGAGAGAGAGAGAGAGAGAGAGAGAGAGAGAGAGAGAGAGAGTAAGTGTATGTGTGGAGGGAGGCAGATCAGGTGCAGTGAGGTATTGGCTTCCTTTGCGGTCCTGGATAGCACATGTGCACTTGGGAACTGAGCAGGTGAAGCGGATTAGGTGTAGATTGTCATTTCGAAGGTGTTTTCGAGTGGACTGGGGTGTTGTGTTGACCCTGAGCTATAGAGAGGCATTTCTGGTCGTGCCGGGTGTCGTCCCCATTCCCCCTCTCCATCTTCTGGTGCCCCCACGGAGGAGCACACTGATTGCTCCTAGTTGATCGAAAAGAAGTGGTTTTCGCGTTGGAAGTCATGGCGGGTAGAATCTATGGACCAATTTTCACAAGAGAAGAGAGCCCTGATGAGTGGATGTCAGATTTTGAGCTGTACATGCTATCATTGCGTATGCCGAACGAGGATAGCAAGATGCAGACTTTTCCTTTGATGATGCGTGGTAGAGCTAAAGCATGGTACGACGCATTGGAAGGTGAGCCGAAGCAAGCATGGCCGGCTCTACGGGCGAGGTTTCTTCACGACTTTCGCAAGGAGACTTCCCCAATCGAAATGGATGCAAAGCTGAAGGCTCTTAAGCAAGATGTAAGTGAAGAGTTCAATTTGTTTTTGGGTCATTTTGAAGAGTGTTGGGCAGAGTTAGCGGCAGCCATGCAATTGGCCAATGGAGATTACTTCAAGCTAGACAAATTCATGGCGTGTCTGCATCCCAAGGTGAGAGAAAAAGTTGATTTCGAGAGCCCAGAGAATTATAATGGTGCAGTGGCCATTGCACGGTCGAAGATCAGAAAGATAAAGAAGAAGATAGAGCAGGGTGTGTCAGGCTACGAGACGATGGCCCATGTTCAACTGCAGAGCCCGAGAGAGGCTGGACATGAAGAAAATCAAGGAATTTGAGGTGTAGCCATTGTGCCGCAAAATTGGGTGCGCACGGTGCAAGATTTATCCGAGAAGATGCAAGAGTTGCGGCTCAGTGTCATGGATAGAGGACAGCCAAGAGGAGCAAGGGGCAGGGCACGGCCACTGCCTGGTAGGTGTTACTATTGTGGAGAAGAAGGGCATTATGCACCTGATTGTCCTCAACCGCAGAGAGAAAGAGGAGGTATGTACCCGCTTTTTGGTAGAGGTCGAGGTCAAGGGAAATACAATGGGCCAAGAGAGCAAGCGGTGGAGAATCCTGTGCAGCCAGCTCAGCAAAATGGAGGTGAGGTTCCAAGAGTGAACATCATAGGGGTAGACAAGCAGGATGTCGAAGTTTTGGCCAATAAGAGGGCAAGAGTTGAGAGGGAAACAGAGGTACGAAGGTAGAGGGCAGCCTGAGCCTAGCAAAAGAAGGCGGCGTCGCAAGATCAAGCAAGCGGATTTCCAACTAGGACGAGGCTATCCTGAGTACAATCTGGTGAGTGATGTTCAAAATCAAAAGGCAAATATTACATTTGGTCAGTTGTTAGCTTTAAATCCAAAGTTAAGAAGGCAGTGGTCCACGAGTGTTAGCACCGGGCTTCCAAGAGCTAAGGGAAATGTCCAAGCAGTGCAAAATATGGCTTTGAGAGTGGGTAGCCCTACTGATGTTCTTCCATTGGTGGATGCGATTATAGAGAAGAGGATGGAGGTACAAGCCTACATAGACGGTGGAGCACAGGTTTGTGTCATGACAGAAGCAGCCATGAAAGAGACGAGAGTCAAGGTAGTAGTCAGGTCAAATGTGCGCATGAGGATGGCTAACCATACTAAAGCCAGGTGTCTGGGTGTGGCGCAGGATGTGAAGGTCAAGGTGATGGGCATAGAGTGCTTGATTGACTTCTTTGTGATGAAAGCAGGGGATAATGCTTACCCTATCATTTTGGGTAGGCCATGGCTGTTGGCAGTAGGTGCAAAGCAAGATTGGGAGAGCAAAGTGTTCATTTTGCCTGACAAAGAGAGAGGCAGACAAATTGTGCTTGATTTGAAGACCAAGGAGAGCAGTTCTCATCCTATGGCAGTTAAAGGTGAGGGCGACACGACGAGCTATGAGTACGAGACTGAGACGGGCTATGATGAAGGCTATACTAGCACAGAGGAAGAGGAGAGCGAGGATGACATGCTGAAGATAGATGCGGATTTGTTCGGAGTCAGCATAGATGACTCTCCACCTAAAGAAGAAGGTATGCAGCCTCAAGCTCATGGTTTAAGCATAGAGGAGGTTTCGAGTATGATAAGTGAAGACCTTACCAAAGGGGAAAAGGAGGGCTATGTTCAACTGTGTGGATCCTATCCAAATCTATTTGCTACGGAGTACAAGCATTTGCGAGGTGCAAAGGGGGTGGAGCACAAAATTGTTCTTAAGGAAGGGTATAAGCCTAAAGCACAGAAGCTGAGAAGATTAGGGGAAATCCAAAAAGAAGCCCTTTGGCAGGAGATCAATAAACTATTGGATGTAGGCATCATATATCCTGTGAAGGAGTCAGAGTGGGTCTCGCCAGTGGTCATAACCCCTAAGAAGAATGGGAAATGGAGAGTGTGTGTCGACTACAAGCCATTGAATGCCGCGACTAGGAGGAATCACTACCCCCTACCCCCTGCCGCGACTAGGAGGCATGAGAGGTACTCGATTATGGATGGCTTTTCGGGGTACTTTAGATAGGGATTGCACTTGAAGACCAGCTGAAGACCACATTCATATCTCCATGGGGCTGTTTTGCTTACCGCAGGATGCCGTTCGGAATGGTGAATGCATACGGTACCTTCCAAGGTTGGATGAACAAGGTATTTGGTGCATACTTGGGCCGTTTTATCAGAGTCTTCATGGATGATATCGGCTGCTACAGTTCAAGGTCGGAGCATCTATCGAAGCTCCAACTATGCTTTCAAAGGCTTGATGAAGAAGGAGGCCAGTTGAATCCAAAAAAGTGTAAGCTAGCACAACCTCGAGCGCAGCTGTTAGGTCACGTGGTGTCGCAAAACGGTATAGAGGTAGATCCTGAGAAGGTGAAGGCATTGGTGTTGATGGATCCGCCATCAGATGCTCAAAGTTTGGCTTCATTTGTTCATAAGTTGAAATATTTGTCACGTTTCTTTTGGATGCTGTCGCAATATGTGCATCCTCTTCAAAAGAGGGCTCAGCAAGTGCATGGCTATGAATGGGATGGGGAAGCTCATAAGGCTTTTGATAGAGTCAAGGAGATTCTATGTCAGCTACCAACAGTGTGTCCTCCCAATCGAGAGGATGACTTTTATGTATCTATGACAGACAGTTGCTATTGGAGCAGTTCTATTGCAAAAGGTTGGGAGAAGCTACAAGCCGATATACTTCGAGAGCAAGGTTATTAGCCCAGGAGAGGCTACCTACATCGAGGCGGAGCAGTGGGTGATGGCTCTAGTCTTCGCTTGCAGAAAGTTCAAAGTCCATTTGATTGTGCGTAAGTTTTTTGTGTTGACGGATAACAATCTATTGCCAGAGGTAGTGCTACATTTGAAGCCAGGAAGGAGGATTATGAAGTGGGTGTTGGAGCTACAGGAGTTCGAGTTCGAGTTTAAGGTGGATCACACAAGTCGGTCTCATCTGGCAAACTATCTCATCTTTTCAGCAAGGCTATCGATTTGCCGACTTATCCAAGAGTGGTGAGACATGAAGCTAAGGAGGAACCCGACTTGGAAGATGCTTTCACTATGTGGTTTGATGGAGCATATCGAAGGGTAGTGCAGAAGGCAGGAGGAGGTGTGGTGATACACGACCCACATGGCAAAACAATCTTTTCAAAGGTGTATGATTTAGAGGATGTCCACACCAATAACAAGGCAGAGTATCTCGCTCTGCATTTGGGTTTAAAACAGTGCATAGAGTTCGGCATTTCAAGGTTGGTGGTGAAGGGAGATGCATTACTAGTCATCAAGCAACTGTTAGGCCAATGGCAAGTAAAGCGCGATTCTTTAAAGCATTGGTTCTTTTCCATCAAGAAGATGTTGAAGTCTTTTGAAGAATTCCAATTCAAGCATGTGAGGAGAGAGCAGAATCAAGAGGCGGATCAACTAGCTAGCAGCAAAGTACAGGTACATGTTGTAGGTCTATATGTGGCCCCAGCCACTTATGCACGTAGAGAGGTTCTAAAGGATATTGAAGGCTTTTTGAGTACAAGGCAATGTTTAGAGGGTTTGTCCAAGCTGCAAAAGAGAAGAGTGATGCAAAAGGCCCGCAAATTCACACTGGTAGGTGAAGATCTCATGAATTACGGGCGTGACGGAGTGCTTAGAAGGGTGTTGTACAAAGAGGAGATAGGAATGGTGCCGGAGCAATGCCATGAAGAGAGCGGACATCAGGACAAAGATCAGGTTCTGTTTCGAGTGCTTAGAGCAGGCTTTTGGTGGCCTTCCATTGTGAAGGATGTGCACTATTGGTGCAAAACCTGCCATGAATGTCAGACTATGGGCGAGAGGAGGTTGATAGCCGAATCACAGGGAGCTATCATTGCCCAAGATGCTTTTGAGAAGTGGGGTTTGGATGCCATTGGTCCACTCCTGAAGTCGGCAAGTGGTAAAAAATACATTATAGTGGCGATTGATTACCTAACCAGGTGGGTTGAGGCCAAGGCTGTCAAAGAGGTAAATGCAAATGTGGTAGCTCAATTCATGTTTGACAGCATTTGTTGCCGTTTTGGTGTTCCATGGGTACTAATCTCGGACAGAGGCCAAGGATTTCGAAGCAAATTGATGCGGGCTTTAGTGGAAAAGCTGGGTATCCAACACCGCTTTTCTTCGCCATATCACCCGCAGTGCAATGGTCTGGTAGAGAGTGCCAATGGGCAGATTGTGAAGATGTTGACCAAGTATATTTATAAATAGGTGACAAAGTGGGAGGTGAACTTGGAGAAGTGTTTGTGGGCCTACTGTACATCCTACAAAGTAGCCACAAACTTCACTCCATTTGATCTGGTTTATGGTAAAGAGGCGGTTTTGCCAGTGCATGCACAATTAGGTGCATTGAAAGGTATGTGGCGTGTCAGTGCCACTCAACAAGAAGTTCTACAGGATCGGATAGCCAACTTAGAGGCTTTGCAGATGGGCAGAGAGGCAGCGGCGGACTACTATGTGAAGCAGAGGCAGAAGCGGGTTGCCAAGTTCAATCAGAACCTGCAGGACAAGAAGATAGAGGAAGGAGACCTAATCATGAAGTATAAAAGCTACCTGGATTTTACATTCCAGAAGAAGTTCAAGAAGAAGTGGGCGGGTCCGTACAAAGTACATAAAGCCTTTCCGAATGGAACCTATCAGCTGGTGAGAGCCAATGGCAAACATTTGAGGCATAAGGTGAATGGTGTACGGCTCAAGCTATACTTTGACAGGGGGTTAGTGCCTGATGTACACCAGATTGTAGCTACGGGGTTTGGGCAACCAACCTAGACAAAGGGAGATTATGAAGAGAGAGGACACCTTGTACATACTCTGTACATAGCATGTACATACAGCTATGGTTTTTTACTCCATTCCATGCTTGTCAAGTGTTGCAATTTTCAGGTTCAAAAGTGTGCTTTTAGTTGAGCATGAATGCTCAACGAAAGGGTTGGGCAATGATGGTGCAGCTAAAGTTGGTCGGAGCTAATTAGAGGTCTATGCCAGGCAAAGGGTGCAATCGAGTGCGGTGCAAAAGGCTAGGGCAGGTGCCGATGCCCTTGGCAGCCAAAAGATAGCGGGAAAGTGTGTTTGAAGCGGTCTTTTAGGCCAAAAGTGATGGGGAATGGTACAGATAAGATGATAGGTCAAGGTGCCCAAAATGCCAAGTCAGTGCTCTAGAATGTAGAGTTCAGTGTGCTCTAGAAGCCGATCCAGACGGCTCGTCAAACGGAGTCCCGGTGCTCAAGATTGCAGTTTAAAGGTAAAGTGTGTAGCAGATTGCAAACGGACAGGGCAGTCGGGGACAGGTGGCCCGCGTTGATGTCAATGCCTATGTATGTAGTGCTCGAATTATGGAGCATGCCTGTCTTCTCGGATTGTGAATCAGAGCTTTGGATAGCAAGTTATGGCCATTTGAAGATTTTCCGGGGGCCGGGTCTGAGCCCACTTGACCGCATTGGAAAGTGCGCCATCTGGCATCTTTTGAGTCTCGCCAAGGTTCTCGGTGGAAGTGTTTACCATGTGGAGCTAGCACAAATCGACTGCACATCAATCGGATATTCGGTTAGTCAGATACAGCTAGACGAAGTTGGAACCATTTGATGGTAAAAGGTTGGCAGATGTTTTTTCCCGGTTTTTGGCGGCCTCAGATAGCTAGCTCAGAGAATCCAAAATGGCGTGGGGTTGGCACCGCTAGGGACTGGCAAAGTGGAGACTCGGCACCATTTTACAGCTCATTGATTGGTTTAGCAGGTGCCAATTGGCAGGCAAGAGAAAAGAGGGGAGAGGTTGATTTTCCATGGAGGTCTTTTTTATAAAAATTTAAAGGCCTTGGAGGCCATTCAAAGGAGAGGGCGCCACGTGTCGGCGGGCATCGCCCCATATGCGCATTTTGGCCATCCGGTGGCAGGGTATAAAGGCTGGGCCGTGAGGCCCTTATGGTGTCACAAAGGAGAGAGAGACTCCTTGGGAGCACGTGAGCCATGGCGGAAGGCGCCAGCGGCGCTTCGCTGGCGGCCACTGGAGGTAGAAGGCGGTTTTGGACGGCTCCGCCCGCGCGAAGTAGGTGATGACGTGGCGGCCGCCCATGGGGGGATTGTTTCCCATGGACAAATTCGGTCCAAATCCTTTTTTGAAGGCAATGTGAGCCCTTAGGGGGGCAACGACGGCGCCGTCGTTGCTCCCTAGAAGGTGCTTGTGTATAGAGTGAAGTATGAAGCCTCGGGATGAGCACAAAGCTAGTCCAAGTGAAACTGAGCCTCCCAAGGGGAGTGCCACATGTCGGCCTACCAGGAAAAATGCCTAAAAAGCCAAAAAACGAGCCCAATAAGGGGGCAAAACTTTTTGTAAAGAGGGGTTCTTTTTTTTTGCACTGTACAGGAGAGGAGAAGAGAGAGAAGCTCAGAGAAGGTTTGTAATGGAGCTTGGAAGCCGTTAATGCACAACCCTTTTTGTCTGTGGTGCTGTGTCGCATCCCCCTTCCCCTTTTTCCTTTGTCGTCTCATCTATTGCTAGCCGCGGTGCTGGTGAAGCGTGTGTACACCCGGATCGTTGGTGCTTTGCACACACACAGAGAGAGAGAGAGAGAGAGAGAGAGAGAGAGAGAGAGAGAGAGAGAGAGAGAGAGAGAGAGAGAGAGAGAGAGAGAGAGAGAGAGAGAGAGAGAGTAAGTGTATGTGTGGAGGGAGGCAGATCAGGTGCAGTGAGGTATCGGCTTCATTTGCGGTCCTGGATAGCGTGTGTGCGCTTGGGAACTGAGCAGGTGAAGCGGATTAGGTGTAGATTGTCATTTAGAAGGCGTTTTCGAGTGGACTGGGGTGTTGTGTTGACCCTGAGCTATAGAGAGGCATTTCTGGTCGTGCCGGGTGTCATCCCCATTCCCCCTCTCCAACGGCTCACTTTGGGGGGGGGTGTTCAAATTTTTTTGATAGCTCTTCTCCTTCATAAGCTCTCCTCCTCATCTTCTTGAAGCTCTCTCTCCAGGAGAGGAGGAAAGAAAGGCTCCTAATCTCTCACTAAAAGCTCTTAAGCCCTCTAAGACGGACCACTGAGACGAATTAAGCCAAACCTAATTGAAGGTACTCAAAGGCTTCTTGAGTTCAAATCCTCAATCGGAAGCCAAAGCCCTTTCTCTCTTAAGCCAAAACTCTCATTTAACCTCAAGCTTAAGCCCTTAAGCTCCCATTAACCTACTCTTAACCTCATATGCCATTCAAACCTAATCTCTGAAAGAGATAAGCCAAGATCTCAAAAATCAAGCCTAATCTCTCAGTTCTCATAAGCCAAGCTTGATTTATAATCTCTCGAGCTAGTTCTTGGCAAGGCATGCAAGAAAGGAAGATGGAGGTCAAAGCTTGAGAAGAAGCTTGTCAAGGATCAAAGCAAGTAAGGAATTGAAGCCTGCAAGATCCACGGAGCTGAGTCGATGCCTAATCTCTTGAGCCGAGCCAAGCTTAAGTGAAGGTAATCTTAATCTTATTGAGCTTAGACTAATCTCGAGCTTCTAATGCTAAGCCTAATCCCTTTAAGCCAAGCCAAAGCTTTCAAGCATTGATTAGCCATTCAATTTCTCGAGCTTAACCTCCATTAGCCATCCTAATGCTATTCTAAGCATTCAAATCAAACCAAGCTTTAGCGGATCACGATAAGCTTCTTAATTGAAGCCTAATCTCTATATTCTTAATCTCTGAGCTTAATCTTAAACCAGTAGCCGAGCACCTGGTTTAAGCCAGATTTCTTCTTGTTAATAGCATTTAAGCCTCCATATTGATTTATTAACCATGGATTCTGTTGATTAACTGAAAATTAGACAGACCGTTTGTTTTAAACTCTGTTTGTTGGTAATTGTGCGTACTACACCTTTTTTTTCCCGCAACTCTCACAGCCAGGGGCCCGGTGACTTCCCGGCTCACCTTTCGCACAATTATCCCCGGACGCCAGTGTCTGAGGGCTATGTCAAGGCTCTCTCTGAATGTGTCTCTGTTGATGTTAGCCGATATGCCTCCTTGGTTGGATAGGATTCTCTGAACAAAAATTCAATGTAGGGAAGAGGGTTGGTGCCGCCAAAAGCAGTCTAAAAATTGCCGCTTCCAATTCTTTTTCCGTGCTTTACTACTTTTTGCCTTGGATTTCCGGCCATGGGGATGATGTCCAAGAAAATGCACATCACCTACGGGTTTCTCTTCATAGCCAGGACAACTTCAATCATAGATCCAAGAACCTATGCCATATTTGTGTAGATCTAAGTGTCCTTGATCCACAACCACTTTGTCGATGCCAACATCTCAAAGTCGAGTCAAGTACATTACAATCTAAGTACATGGAACACAAGGTCATGAATAAATCACAGGGATAGTGCCTTGAATCAGTAATCACTTTAGAGCCAAATCGTTGGAAGATTTCATGGATGCATGTATGTTGTGAGCCAAAGAGTGGAAACAACTGTATCCTCCAACTTTCGTGTCACTTTATCTCCCACCTTTATTTTATCTCTTGAGCTGGCTAAAGCATTTTAGTGGGGTGGACATTGAAGGCCTATCGCGATCGAGCTTCCATTGGGAATTAGATATGGTTGGAGGGTTAAAAATTGTTGTCAAGCTCCTCCACTAGCAGACCCGATCGGAGTTCCTTAATGGAATGCCTTGTGTGAATAGACCCATGTACTAACACTGGTGTGGTAACCTAAAAGGACATAAAAGCATCCTTTTAAGGTTTTGGAAAAATATTCAATACTACTATCCTATGAATCTGTTCCAAGAAGTCCTTTCATTCATTTCAAAGCTAAAACCACACTTGTTTCAAAATAAGAAACACTTATACAACACTTGATTATATGCTTGATTATATGGTCATGAGGTGCTTTAAGAGCCAAAAGAGTGCTCAAATTGACTTAAAACAACATATTTGCTAAGGTGAACCCATTTTATACAATGCACAAAACTATCCAATGAACAAACGTATTTTTCCTATTAACATCAATGGGTTCTTGACTAATGTATGTGATTGCTATAGGACAAAAAAAAAAAATTTGGCCATAGAACTAAGCACAACAAAACATCATATTTGCTAGGTGAACCCCATTTTACACCGTGCACAAAATTCTTCAACGAACAAGCATATTTTTTTTGTAAACATCAATGGGTTCTTGACCAATGTATGTGGTTGCTATAGGCCCAAAAAATTTTGTTTGGCCATAGAATTAAGTACAAAAAAATTACATTTTACTTATTTTTCTGATGTATCATCGATGTTTCTATGTCTACACTTATCATTACCACGATAGATGCTTCCATATAAGCTCGTTATGGAGTAGAATTTCAAAAAATCCCAAACTACCTTTAAAGCTACAACTAACCTCTAAGCCCCTTTGTATTATACATGTGAGCCTTATTTATAATGTTTCAAAGTGCAGTTTAACTAAAGGACATGTGTGTTTGATACACGATATATCAATGTCTATTGTGCTAAACAATAAGTTAGCTTTGGCGTCAAGTGTCATGGATCATCCAAAGGAAGCTAGCACTAGTGCTAAGATTTGCACATAAATGTAAAAATTACCAATCTCAAGTTGGATAAAAGTCTTGAATGCCTTTATGATTCCTTATATTGCCTTCACTAGTCCGCTTCTCAAGATGGCTAAGTGTCACTGGAAAGAGTTCTTAGAACCAATAAAAAGGTTTTTACCAAAAAATAACACGAAATCCTCCAGGCCATGGCAATGGGCCCGTTGGGAATTAGTTGCTCGACTGGTGAATCAAGGAGGCCTCGGAATTCTCAACCCTGTGGCCCATGCAGAAGCTTGTTGCGCCATACTTGTTGTTTTCTTGGCTAAACAGGATCAAGTTTGGGCTATCATGGTCAGAGATACGATAGAATCAGCTAAACTTGGCTCGAATGGTGGAAAGTGGAGAGGGGTGGAGGTTCATGAAAAACTGTTAGCCCCAGCGTGGTCTACCTTAAGATGGGGGGGCAGCTGAGGAAAATTGGTAAGAAAATGCAATAGAGCAGCAGGAGTCTTAAAGTGGGGGGAAGAAGCCAGATACTTTAAAAACTCCATTTTGCATTCGTCCCCCTGTCTTTCCAAAGTTGTAGATCCGCCACAAACTCCATATTGGATTGAGACAACCAGGAAGATGAATAATAAGGGTCTGAAGCGGCTTGGGCACTTCTGGGACAATGGCAACAAGAGTTGGAAAACCATTGACCTTCTGGTTACCCAGTACCAGCTTAATAGCTTAGAGGTCTTGCTTGTCCACAAAGTGATGAAAGAGCTTGACAATTTAGTGATGCCAATCTGTGATTTGGAGTTTGACTAGAATGCCTGGAAATGGCCCGGAAGCAGTCTCTTATGGAGACCCTATCCTAAAAGCATTCATCAGACAATGATGCATAAGAAGAATTGGTCTAGCCCTCTTAACAAGCTATGGAAAAAGAAATGGCCGGAGGAAAGGTGGGAGCAAGTAATAGAGAACATATGGAAGCCAAAGGTTCCACAACACATGGAGGTTTTTTTATGGAAGGTAATTTGGGGTGCTTTACCGACATGGGTGAAGATTCAAGAGAGAGGGATTGGGTCAGATCGATGCTTGGGTGCAGGTTGGCTAGTGAAGATTCGGCCCACCTTTTCATGGACTGCCCAACTATCAAAGGCCTCGCAGGGAAAATATGCAAGTGGGTCCAAAGAACATGGAAAATTAGTTTTTTCAAGACTGACCTATTCCTTGGAGGTAAGAATTCAGGTAGTCCTGCCCTCCTCATCAACACTCAAATCGTCAGATACTTCTTCTTACATAATGTATGGCAGACAAGGAACCGCCGTGTGTTTGAAGGAGGTTTTGAGGTTGCAAGCTTTGTAGAAATTATATAAGATAGCAAAGTGCTAATATGGACGCCCGGGTGCAAGCAACACCTGGAGGATTGGTCTAGGACTACTTGTGCCTTGTTGTCAGCAGATGGAATGCCTAGGACGGGGGAAAATCTTGGCCATCGATAAATAAAAGATCTCTGAAGGACAAGATTATGGAACTTGTGTATCAAGGATGAGGGGGCAGGTTGGTAGGGGTGGGTGCCCTGATAGCCGATGTAATTATGGTCCCTGGATGATGTCATGGCTCAACAAGAGCATGACAAGACCTTGTAATTTTTTGGGCTATTCAATATAATTCACTCACAATTGTGAGTTTTTCTATTAAACAAAAAAATATTTACACACAAATGTAAACATTACCAAAATCTCTCTCTCTCTCTCTCTCTCTCTCTCTCTCTCTCTCTCTCTCTCTATATATATATATATATATATATATATATATATATATATATATATATATATATATATATATATATATATATTTTCTCTCTCTCTCTCTCTCTCTCTCTCTCTCTCTCTCTCTCTCTCTCTTCCACGTGTAGATAGAGCAAGGCTTGGGCCTTCTTTAGATTGGCAGGTAACCAAGTCGAGGTGGTTTTTAGACGCTAGTGTTTAAGGATTTAGTCATTATGAATGAGAAGATCCAAGATCAGGCGTGAGCCAGCAAGGGACGTGGTGTTCGAGGCGGGAAGTGTCAGCGGACAAGATGTCCAAGGTTAGATGACCAGGTGATAGTGCACACATGCCTGTGGGAATGCACAAACATGAGGTAGGTCCTAGTGGTGAGATAGCCTAGGTGCCGAGATTGCAGCTAAAGGATCTTAATTTGCCTAAGTTTAATGGGTTTTGCATAATCATAGGACAAACACAATGGAGCAGTGGCTCTCTAAATTGGAGCATGATTTCAATTGTGCCATATTGATGATGACAAGGCAAAGATACAACATTTCACATATTATCTTTCGGACGTTGCATGCATGTGGTGGCAAAAGATCGAGAAAGTTAAGCTAGTACCTAAAACTTGGGTGGATTTTAGACTAAAGTTCACTGGAAATTTTGTTCATGTTGATGAGCATAGTCATGCACTTGATACATGGTTCTTCTTGTCTCAAAAGAACATGACTGTACAGGAGTACGTGGGCATATATCATGAGGTTGTTTTGAAAGTCCCACGGCATATTCCTAATTTCTTGCAAGTGCATAGATTTGCACGAGGGTTAAAGGAGACTTTGAGACTTGTTGTGCATAAAGATAAATGTAGTAATTTGAATGAGGCTATTAAACTTGCTCTTGTGTTAGAGGATGGCAAGAAAGGGCCAGTCAAACCTAGCCAGAGATCCTCATGGAGCAGGTTTCCTTGTACTTCAGCCCCTAATGCACGTGTGATGCACCAAACTAGTCACATGTGGGGAAAGGAAGCTAAGGATCCTCATATTTTCACTATTGTCTCAGGTATTAAAAGGAGAGTTTCTTCTATGGCTGATAGAGCATTCAATCGTTCACTACTGACCCCGCAACAAAGAGAGCGAGCCACGAAGGAAGGTTAATGCTATTGATGCTTTGGCAAACATAACCTAAGAAATCTAGAATGGCAGCCAACATGGTGTTAAATCCTTTAAGTGAGGAAGATGAGGAAGAATAATATTTGCTTAGTGACTTTGAGACCACTCCTCAAAGAATTTTGGCAGTGTCTCTCGCAAAGAAAGTGACAAGCGTGCCAAACGTATAATTGTCTTTGGGTGCACAGAAGGGATCAATTCCAAGATATTGCACTTGTCATGAATGGATCTGTGGAAGGAAAACAAGTTAAGATATTGTTTGACACAGGTTCTACACATAATTTTATCGGTTCCAGGTTTTTAAAGAATTTAAAGCTCCAAACATAGTCATCAAAGTATAAATATATTGTGAAGGTAGCATATGGCAAGGGGATTGAGATTTGCAGGGATCAATGAGTGGTTGATCTACCTCTCAAAATTTAGTGCTATGAGAAGAAATTGGGTCTTGAGATTACACATTTAACACGTTTGATATTGTGCTAGGCAAGCAATGACATGCTAGAAAGAAGCCACTGATAGATTTTTCGACTCATGTGACTAGTTTCAAGATGATGGCAAGCGGGTGACGATTCATGGAGAGACAAACTTTCCACAGATGAATCTACTCAAGATAGAATGTAAGTATACTTATCTTGTTACATTTCCAATATTTCTTGTGTGCCTCCTAAGGTGGACATGACACAGAGTGGAGGTCGAATGACTTCTGCTCAAGCTCTTATTGAAAAGCTAAGAGTAGATTGTTTAGATGTGTTTGTTTGAATTACCTTCTGGTTTGGCTCCACACAGGAATGTGGAGCACAAGATTGAGCTTGTTCTAGGAGAATCTCCAGCCAACGTACCACCATTTAGAATGAGTTCAAAGGAGGAGATAGAAGTCAAGAAAGTGATTTGATGAGTACTTGGAGAAGGGCATGAGCTAACCTAGTTTTTCTCTGTTTGCTTCACTAGTTTTACTTGTAAAGAAGAAAAATAAATCTTTCAAAATGTGCATCAATTATAGACCCTTGAATAAGATCACCAGAAAGCAAAGGGACCTTCCGATGCCTAGGATAGATGATTTCTTAGATGCCCTATATGGAGCCATTATCTTTTAGTAAGATAGTTTTAAAAAGTGACTACCATCAATTTAGGCCTATAGATTTAAAGAGAAGAAGATGTATATAAAACAACTTTTAGAGCTAGGTTTGGTCATTATGAGTATCAAGTAATGCCTTTGGTTGCTAATGCTCCAACGACTTGTATGATGCTAATGTATGATGTCTTGAAGCCATTTATGGATCATTTTGTGGTTGATTTCATTGATGATGTCCTTGTTTATAGCAGAAATTTGCAAGAGTATGAACCACATTTGTATGCAACCTTTCAAGATTTAAGAGAGATAGGTTTGCATGCTAATGTGGATAAGACAAATCTTGAGTGTCACATGACATTCTCAAAGTGGATTTTATTGCACCACCTTTGCTATTTTAGGCCCTTTTGGCTTGTGCACTCATTCAGAGATATTTTACACACTCATCTATCTTACAAAGCATACGAGGCATTAAGAGCACTGATTGAGTCATGCGATAGGGGTTATTGGTATTTCCAAATCATGGAAAGGGTTAGACAACATGATCTTGACACAGGATGACTACCACCCTTGGAATATCATTTGGATGCATCGTATACATACCTCTCACTTTGAGAACGAGGAATCAAGCAATGAGACATGTTTTGTGGTGGCAAGTATACATACAGCAAACATGGCTTCCACTTAAGTAGCCTTATCAACAAGGATGGTATACATAGACCTCTTCATGAGAATCTTAGATGATGGATTCATCCAAAACCTTGTTGCTAGTAGGCTTTCTTATGACACTCCACTCAAGTGGCTATTGGTGAGCTAGGGTATCTTACCGACAACTACCTATAGAAGTTCATACAGCAGTTGTACCATGGCCAAAGATTAGAGGATATGCTAATCATGTGAGCATGGAGTAGATGGTGAGAAGCATTACGTTTGTTGTTGTAGTGTATACAAGACATCATAGACAAGTAGTCATCCTTGTTTAGAGATCCTTGTACTACAAAATAGTTGAAAATGACAACCAATTGGTGCAAATTAGGACAATACTTATCAGATATTTGAATGCAGATAGAAATAGCTTAGAGAGGGGGAAGAAAAAAATCATGGGTCTGGAGTTCTTATGGAGACATACCCCCTAGCTCCCTCCACACAACATGGAGTCATCCTGGTACAATAAGAGTGCTACAAAATTAGCAGGTGCCCGGATTTGGATGGTCAACAAAATAATCCATAAAGAGGTGTGAGTGATTAGGGATGTGCACCATCAAGAGACAGAGGAGAATCTCACTTGATTCATAGGTAATTCTTACAGATTATTAGAGAGCTTCACATCCCCCCTCCCTCCTTTTTGTACACAATTTTACACACCCATATAGATACATAATGGATTTAATTTGCATATCAAGGTAGTATATTCTCCATGCACCGTAGCGGGGAGGGAGAGAGAGGAGAGAGAGAAATCTATGTTCTTGCGGGGCACGCTGAACAAGGAGGGAGGAAAGAGAGAGAGTATGTCTCCCCAATTAATTTTTTTGCATGGAATCAACAAGTAGATTTTGATTCTCCTTTAGAGGTGAAAACGGAAGGGAGTCAAATGAAAATGTGTGTGTGTGTGTGTCATAAAAGGGGTAGAGGTGTTTCCCTCATCACTAATTGACACCCTCATTTTTTTAGAGGGGGTCTACGACTGAAAATTGGCATCGCTTTTCGGTGAAGATCACAGGTGTTCATCCTGAATGTGAACTTGATGTAAACTAGATGTAAACTCGTTGTGAACTTGCATGTAAACTAGATGTAAACTCGAAGTAAACTTAGTGTGAGTTGAGATCGTGATGGGCAGCTAGGACTACAGAATATAATGCTATCATCCTCCATGCCTTTCAAAGCGCGCGCAATAGTGTAATGGTAAAGCAATAGCATTGGGAGGGGGAGGTTGCAAGGTCGACTCGCACCACCCACCCTTATTTTTTCCTCCATATGAATCGAACAGACCACAATGAACAATCATCTAGGACCGTGGATCCCCTCTTAAAAATGAGGGTGTCAAATAGAGCCATGGGGTGTCTCCCCCCTACGGCTTTGATCACACACATTGTATCATCCCCTTGCCCTCCATCAGACACATGCATTTATTTGCAAGCTCGTAGCAGCAGTGGGGATATCTCTCGCATCGTCCTGCTCATTTGATCACTAGTGCACACAGTTAGCCTTGCTCTTGCTGAGATGGTAAAGTTGTTATAGGTAGCTGTAAAGAATGAGGATGCAAGAGAGCTACACAAGACAAACACAAAGCACACAGAGATGGAAAGCTTCTTCTTCTTCTCACAGAAAAGAGAGTACAAAATGACTAAGTGCTAAAGCTGAAAAGTAGCACATATGTACATGCAGTCACTAAGTGTGAACTCGCTAGAAGCGTACTAGGCTGGCACTATAAGTGTAGTCCAGCTATAGAGTCACTGGCAGAGATCCTCCGTGTCGGTCACCTAACGCGCCAGTGAGTAAATGCCATAAGCGGCCAAGACCCGTAGTGGATGCCAGCTCAAGATGTAGAGCTCGACATCTCAACACTCCCCCTTGATCTCTGCATGTCGCAGAGCCCAAGCATAGTCCAGAAACATCGAAGCTTCTCAGCTCCAAGGGCCTTGGTAAAGATATCTGCTATCTGCTCCTCTGTGCTGACGTAGACCAAGTCGATGTCGCCCGCCAACACTCGCTCTCAAACGTAGTGGTAATGGACCTCTATGTGTTTGGTCCTAGCGTGGAACACTGGGTTCCTAGTCAACTGCATGCTGCTGAGGTTGTCACAATGGATGACAATCTGTTGGTCCACCTGCACTCCCAAGTCCTCAAGTAATGTGCGTAGCCAAGCTACCTCGCACGCCGCAACTACTGCACCTCTGTACTCGGCCTCTGTGCTCGACAAAGCAACCGTACGCTGCTTTTTGTTGCTCCAAGTAACAGCAGCACTCCCAAAAGAGAACATGAAGCCACTCGTAGATCTCCTATCAACAATGCTACCTGCTCAATCTGCATCTGTATACCCATACAATGCTAATGGCGCATCTGTTGCATAGAACAACGCATAGTCAAGAGTCCCTTGCACATACTGAAGTGTGCGTCGTACTCCATCCAAATGTGGCTTCCTCGAAAGCTGCATGAACTGACTCTCCAAGCCTACTATGTAGCTCAAGTCTGGCCTCGTGATAGTCAAGTAGATTAGACTACCCACAATCTTCCTGTACATCTTGACATCCTCAACAACATCACCCTTCTCTGCACTCAGCTTTGCATTCACATCCAAGGGAATAGAAATTGGCTTACAATCAGCCATACCATACTTTGACAACATGTCCAAAGCATACTGTTTCAGTGACAGCCATACACCCTCTGGGGTCTTGATCACCTCAATACCAAGAAAGTAGCGCAAGTCGCCCAAATCTTTCATTTCAAACTCCTGTTTGAGAAAACCCTTCACATGGTCAATCTCCATAGCATTGTCACCCACAATAATAAGGTCATCTACATATATGGTAATGACCACAATCCCCACATCACTCTCACGTACATAGAGTGAATGATCAGCATGAGCTCTCCTAAAACCAATACTGACAAGATACTTGGCAATCCTGTCATACCATGCTCTAGAGCCCTGCTTCAAACCATACAAAGCTTTGAGAAGCCTGCATACATAATCTGGGTAACCTGGATCGACATAGCCAGGTGGCTGATCCATATACACTTCCTCTTGCAACTCTCCATTCAAGAAGGCATTCTTTACATCCATTTGATGCATAATCCATCCTCTAGATGCAGCCACTACTATGACAGCTCTCACAGTTGTCATCTTTGCCACTGGAGCAAAGGTCTCCTCATAGTCTATGCCATCGTTTGTGCATAACCCTTTGCGACCAGCCTTGCCTTGTGACGCTCAATGTTACCATCAGCCTTATGCTTGGTTTTATACACCCATTTACAGCCAATAGCTTTCTTGCCACTTGACAATGGCACCAACTCCCATGTGTCATTTGCTTCCATTGCAGCCATCTCTTCATTCATTGCATCATCCCAATGCACATTTCCAACTGCATCCTCAAAACATGTGAGCTCCACATCCTGTATCACCTTAGCCATGTAGGCTTGGTGATGCGCTAGATACCCATCATAAGTCAATTTCTGAACTGGATTTCTGACTCTGTTAGATCTGTGCGGTCCTGGGTCACTCCTTTGTGCTCTAGCATCTTCTTGTACTTTCCTTACACCAGGTGTCCTGACAGCCGGAATTCCAAATTCCTCATCAAGACTTTGTTCAGAACCATCTGAATCCATGTCTACATGTGAAAAACCTGATGATGCATCAACCATAAAGGGAGGTTCATCAACCTTTTCCTTCCCTTTTCGTGATACATTCCCTGTACCTGCTGGTGGAGTAACCTACGTACGTAGTCTACCATTCCATGGCTTCTCAACAGAGCCACGAGAAGAGGACTCTTGTGGTCCACTCAAAACCTGTGACTGTGGCCTCACATTTTGTACAACCACATCATCTTTTATATCAGCCCCAATAGTGCCATGTGCATTACTGTACCCGCTGCTCATCTCATCAAAGACTACATCTCTGCTCACTCGTAATTCTCGTGTAGTAGGATTGTAGCACCTGTACCCCTTTTGTTCAAGGGAATATCCCACAAGAATACATTTCTTTGCTTTAGGATCCAATTTCCTACGCAACTCATCTGGTACATGCACGTAAGCTATGCAGCCAAACACTTTCAAGTGTGCCAAATCAGGCTTTGTACCTGTAAACTTTTCCTCAGGTGTTACATCATGCACCGCAGCTGTAGGTGTTCTGTTCATAATGTAAACAGCTGTATTTACAGCTTCAGCCCAGAAATGATGAGGCATGTTCTTCTCATTCATCAATGCACGTGTAACCTCTGCAATGTGCCTGTTTTTCCTTTCTGCGACCCCATTCTGCTGTGGAGTGTATCTGCATGTAAACTGCCTGCGTATACCATGCATTTGCAGAAAATATGAAAAATCATTGGAGAAGTACGCTCCCCCTCCATCTGACCTCAATGTCTTGATTTTCATATCTGTCTCCTTCTCAATCATGACTTTGAAGTCTTGAAAGTGACCAAACACTTCACTTTTGTTACGCATGAAGTAGACCCATACTTTCCTTGTATGGTCATCAATGAAAGAGACATAATATCTGCAACCATGTATACTTGCAGTATCGGTTGGACCCCAAACATCTGTGTGCACCACCTCAAGTGGCTTTTTACATACATTACGCTCATGTGGAAATGAGCCCTTTGACTGTTTTCCAAACTGGCATGCTGCACACACTTTATGCATACCATCCACCTTGAATTTGGGCAAACCTTTTACAATCTGTTTTGATTGCATGCTGCGTAATCTCTGCTCATTGGCATGGCCAATGCGTTTGTGCCAAATGTCAACATCAGCCACAACACCTGTGCCCTGTGCAAATAATGCAGATTTTACCTCAGGCATGTCTACATTCAGCGTAAACATTCTGCCCACACATTTTCCCTCTGTGATCAGTTTACAGCCATTCTGGAAATCTTCTACATAACAGCCATTTGGATTGAAGCGAACCTGCAAACCCTGCTCAACCATTTGTCCAACAGAAACAAGATTCTTTGTAATGTTTGGGACATGGAGTACATCTGCTAAGTACTTTGATTTCCCACTCTTTGTATTTAGAGGCATGTCCCCTACATGAGCAATGGGGTGAGCTGTGTCATCTCCTGTCTGCACATAGCCTGACACATCTGGTTTGCGCATATCTCTAAACCACTCTCCACAAGACATCATGTGATTAGAGGCACCTGAATCCACATACCAAACATCATCTTGGGTGGAATTCTCTGCAGTCATTGTATTCATTGCATGCTGCATAACAAACATGCGCTCGTTTTTGCTGTCATTTGCATCTCTGCTAGTAGATGCATAGTTTCCATGTTCTCTCTTTCCAATTGCTTTTCCCTTTGGACAGTCACGTGACATGTGACCTCTTTCACCACAAGTCCAACATTCTCTGCTATCTGGAGTATGTTGCTGCCTGCTTGATCCTGCACCACGACCTCTTTGACTCCCCCTGCCTTGAGACTGGTTTCCCCTGCCACCTGTATTGTTTTGATTTGATTGACCTTCTTGAAATTGGCCCCTGCAACCCCTTGGGCCTCGACCACGACCTCTACCTCTGCCTCTGTTGGAGTTAGAATAGAAGGCCTGTTCAGAATTATTTCTGCAATGAGAAGAAGATGTGTCAAGGTTCTTCTCCTCAAGAATAAGCATAGAAATCAAATCTTGGAACACGGGGATGTCGTCTCTTGTATTCATGGAAGACCTGAAATGTACATACTCATCTCCTAGGCCATCCAAGCATGCACGGACAATGTCATCGTCTTCCACTGAGACTTTAATAGATCCAAGAGCCTCAATGATACTCTTGATCTTCAAGGCATAATCATTGATTGAGAGGTTGTTCCTCTTAACCTGATTTAGCTCCGACTTTAGTTGAAGCTTCCTGGCCTTGGTGTTCACCTCAAACACTCTGTCCAAGTTTTTCCATGCAATGGCGGGGGTTTCAGCATCCTATAGATAGCCCATCATGCCATCTGTGATGCTCATAGAAAGCCAATACATCACTTTGCTCTGGCCTTGTTGCCAGTCCCTCAAGGCTTTTCTTTGTTCTGCTGTAGCATTTGCCTCGGGAATCTCTGGTTCCTTTTCATTGTCTCCTTCTACATAGTCCCAATAACCTTTTCCTTTTAGGAAATTAGTCATTCTGAACTTCCATGCAGGGTAGTTATTTTTCTCAAGCTTCTCAGTGACAATCTGATTGAAACCGTCAGACATCTTGAAGCACTAAGACAAAATAGCTGCAATCTGCAAAAACCTGCAAATCTGCTGAACCTGCTATCGTGGTACTTGTAACGCTTTCTACACTCAACGAGCGTCCACAGTCAAGCATACATACAACCACTGTACTTGTACAGTAAATCTCTGTATACTGCACTTCGGATACCTATTCAGAAACTTGTACGAAAAACTGGTCGTGGATTGCGAACGAAGGGATTGTGATGCTCTTGCTCTCTTAGCCTCTCTTGCCTGCACCAGGCTCTGATACCATGTAAAGAATGAGGATGCAAGAGAGCTACACAAGACAAACACAAAGCACACAGAGATGGAAAGCTTCTTCTTCTTCTCACAGAAAAGAGAGTACAAAATGACTAAGTGCTAAAGCTGAAAAGTAGCACATATGTACATGCGGTCACTAAGTGTGAACTTGCTAGAAGCGTACTAGGGTGGCACTATAAGTGTAGTCCACCTGTAGAGTCACTGGCAGGGATCCTCCGTGTCGGTCACCTAACGCGCCAGTGAGTAAATGCCATAAGCGGCCAAGACCCGTAGTGGATGCCAGCTCAAGATGTAGAGCTCAACATCTCAATAGTAGCAGGGAGCACCAATAGAGGCAGAGGAGCACGAAACCCTATGCAATAAGGTAGCAGGAAGCACTGGAGTCAAGCAAGCATGAGGCAAAGTTGGGTTGATGGAAGGGCAAGAAGGGGATAGGAGGGTGTGGTCACTGCATCACTTTCTCTCTTTGTCTCTCTGTATGGGGCTTGGAAGCCTCTGGGTCACTGGGGGAATAGGGATGGCAGGGGCAACAGAGGTCGGGCAAGGTAGTGGCGGTTGCCTTTGATCTGAGTGTGCAGAGGGTTTTCTTAGAGAATCTATTGATGATTCTCTCTAATGGGTATTGTGACCCAATACGATATAATTTGCATTTTTCTATTTGCATTGTGTATCAAAATGTAGTCTAAGAGTTTTTATTTATTTATATATATATATTGCAGGGATGAACCTTTAGAAAATCCCCACATCTACTAAAAATGCCTATTGCAAATCTACCTCTACATGGATTTTTAAGAGACCCTAAACAAAAAATCTATGGAGAGAAAACCCTGCAGAGAAATGCAAAAATCTTGCATGGGCAGAGCAAGGGAGAGAGAGGGTCTATTGGTCCTTTGTAAACGGCTGGCGCATCACCATGTGGGAACGTGTTCTTAGAAGATGGGCAGCGAATCACTTAGTAATTACTACGGTAAACCCGAAGCACATAAATAGGGCCCATTACTTTGATATCGGGTTGGCAATTGTAATCACTTGTATTAGCGCTTTGGGCTATAGTCGCACTTGAGCATTAGTGGCAGTATTGTTGGCTATACTTTTTCTCTGTAATCATATTCGCTGTAATCTCAATCATGGTATACATTCAATGATACTTCTCAACAGTCTTCTGAATCTGAAACTGAATCTAAACTTTATTACAATCTATAAGTCTGATTCTCAATTCAGTATCCACATTTCATTCTAGTCTTTGATTTCTGTCTAGTCTGCTGTCTGAAATCTTTCCACACGAGTAGCTGAAATCCTTCAACACTGGAATTAGCTATCTCAAGAGATCAGCTCCAATTCCATTTTGGCGATCACGGTGGCTCGAGCTGAAGCTCGTTGACTGAAAGACTCTTCTCCCAGTTGAAGTTTTCAGCAATGGCACCAAAATCCAATCGTGGCTGGAAATCTACCAATCGTGTGGACCCCATTCCTGAGGAGTCAGGAAGAGAGTCTGACCCCAAGCAAGAGAAAATGACTGACACTGAGGCTCAGGAGGAGCATAGTCAGGCTGATGAGGTGCAAGACTCACAGCACTCCAGTCATTCTCGACGCAGACGGGCAGAACGGGAAGCACGAAAGGCAAAGAGTTCCAAGAGTTCTCAGTCTCGCCAGAAAGATGAGCATAACAAAAGCAGAAAGGGAAGTCACCGTACTTCCAGCAGACAGAACCGAGAAGATACTGATACAGAGACAGAGACAGAGATTGATTGGGATGCTGACACTGACAATTGTAAGAAGGCTCCCAAGCGTCAGTCTGAAGCCAAGAAGAGAACTGGCGGGATCAGCAGTAATCAAAATGATTACACCGCTTCCCTGAAGATTTCCTTTCCCATGTTCAAAGGTGGGAAAAAGGATGATCCTAATGTTCACATACAAGCTTTTGAGCAGTATGCTGAACTAAAAGACATTGATGAAGATGATTGGGGGGAATACTTTCCACAAACCTTGAAGGAAGCAGCAAGGAAATGGTATTACCATTACCCTGCATGCCAGATGATATCATATAATAAATTAATTAAGGCCTTCAGGTTGGAATATTTCAACAATCGAGGAGATGAGGATATTCTCTGTGAATTGGATCAGATCAAACAGAGGAATTTTTCAGTCCACAACTATGTCAAAAAGATCAAAGAACTGACCAGACAGTTGCAAGAACCATCGTCTGAGAAGAGATTAAGGGCATGGTTTCTGAATGGGTTCAAAAGCAAGAAGCTGAGAGAACAAGAAGTACCAACCCCTACAAAGAAATTCAATAACCTAGTCCAGCGAGCATTAAAACTGGAACAGCAGGCTAAGAAAGAAAAGAGCCACAAGAAGCGAAGGACCAATAGCAGTAGTTCGGCTACTGAAGTATCCGATTCCAGTGAAACATTCAGCAGCTCCGAGAGCAGCTCCGATGATCGGACAAAGGAAAAATCAAAGAAAGGATCATGGACCAAGAGAATTGAAGAAATGGCTAGGCAAATTGCAGAGATTAGCCACACAAGATAGCCGGTCCGAAAGATGGAGACTTGGTGTTCAAGATGTAAATCCAAGGACCAGATCTCCACGGAATGCCCACAATGTACCTACTGCAAGGCCTTCGGTCACCTGTGGAATAATTGTGGCATCCGAATTCACCATTTTAAGAAAGGAAAGGATCTATCAGTGGTTGCCTACACTGAACCAATGAAGGTAGAGCCAATCAAAGTAGACCAAGAAGAGGAACCAGGTACCAGTGGTACTGGTCAAGGACGTGGCAGATACCAACAAGGAATGGGCAAAGGAAGAGGAAGAGGCAACTTCCAGACCAAAAGCATGAATTGCTACACCTGTGGGAAGTATGGTCATTTTGTAGCCCAATGTCCAGATGCACCAGTAACGACTGCTACTGAGGCTAAGGCACCAGAGCCAGTCCCAGTCAGAGTAGTTACCAGGAGCAAGGGAGTGTTCATTGAATAAATTCCAGACATTTCAGAAGTACCAGCTAATCCTAACAGCAGCAAGTGGGCCCACCAAAGGGAAGTTTGGAAGGCCAAAGGTAAAGAAAAGGTGGTAGATGAGTGGCAAGAGAAGCGGGAACTAGCAGCTAAAATCACAGAGGATTTAGCTAAGAAGCTGCCAGAGCATCCAGAAAGTTCCGAGACTAGGGTCATTCAGAAGATACCAGCCCAATCGACTGATAAAGATCAGTCAGTACCGGCCATGACAGAGACCATGCTGGCTGTAGTACACGGACTAGCTGATGAAATGGGAGCGGAAGAGTGTGAAGACACTAGTTCTTCAAGCTCTGACAATCAGTCTGACCAGGAGCGAGAGGAAATTCAGGTGAAAATCTGTGAGAGAATCCAGAAGCTGACTATAGAGCTGGAGGATATAAGAAAGACCTTACCTGAGGTGGCCAACTTTATCAGACAACGCAGGAAGACTGAGGCAGAGGCCAAAACAGTGGACCTGAAGGCTGTCTGGGATGATGAAGCTCCACTTATTTAGGTAGATTACAAGGTCAGGAAGCAGTGGGAACCTCTCTCAAGCGTCATACTAGATGGAGGAGAAGGAGTCAATATAGTGGGAGCCCATCTTCAGCAAAGAATGGGTATCACTAACATGAAACCAACACCATTCAAAGTAAGAATGGCAGATCATCGAGTCGTACAAGCGACAGGCATGATTGAAAACATGCAGATAAGAGTGGGGAGAGAAAAATTCAAAACTAGTTTCCTAGTTTTGGATGTACAGGGAGCATATGGAATGCTATTAGGCCGCCCATGGTTAAGAACAACACATGCTGTTCATGACTACGCCAACCAGACCTTAACCATAGAAGGGGCCAGTGGCAGAATCAAACTCCAGACCAACAACACCAGGAGCTGGAAAAAGGAACTGAGGCCGAAGGATTTGTGTCAGAAATATTGAGCTAAGAAAATTGAGCGAATGCTAGCAGCAATGAACATCTTTCCTTTGGCAGAAATTGATTTGAATGCAGTCCTACTAAACAAAGAACAAGTTGACAAGCAGAAGAGACAATTCCCTGATCAGTTTACTCAAGTCAATACAGGGGAAAGAACCGTTCAGCTAACTGGAAGAATGGAGGAACCAGCTGATACTGGTAAAATAGAAGAATCAGTATGTTCTGAAGAGGATCCACTAAATCAGAATAATGATTCAGAGATGAATGGACCTTCTTGGGACTACGCTGAAGACTCAGCCAAATGAAAAGGAGGTGGACCAAATTGGCTGCTTCCAGATGATCAAGAAGTGGAGGAGTGGAACCTGGGATCAGAGGAAAATCCCAGAATGATGAAAGTCAACAAGCACTTGAAATCGGCAATGAAGGAAAAGGCAAGGAAAATGTTCCAGAACTATAAAGATGTATTTTCCTGGGAACATACAGATTTGAAGGGAGTAGATCCTGAAGTCTGTCAGCACCAAATCCCACTGAAACCAAAAGCTAGGCCAGTCAGATTGCAAAGATACCGGATGAACCCCAACTATGCAAAGAAGGTCAAGGAGGAGATTGATAATCTTCTCAAGGCTGGGTTCATTACGGAGGTAGCAAGTAGTGATTGGTTATTTCCAATAGTCGTCGTTCCTAAGAAGAATGGGAAATTAAGGGTTTGTGTCGACTATAGGAAACTAAATGCCCAGACCATCAAGGATCCGTTTCCCTTACCTTTTACTGATATGTTGCTTGATGAGATCACAGGATATGAGATGTATAGCTTCATGGATGGTTATAGCGGCTATAACCAGTAACAGATTGCTCTAGAAGATAGGGCCAAGACCACTTTCATCACTGAGTGGGGAGCATTCATGTATCTGGTGATGCCTTTTGTCCTGTGCAATGCACCATCTACTTTTCAGCGGTGTATGATGGAGATGTTTAATGAATTTTTTCATCGGTTCCTCGCCATTTACATGGATGACTTCACTGTCTATTCAGCTGAGGAACAACAACTTATATTCCTAGATATGGTTTTTAAACACTGTTAGGAGAAAAGAATTTGCTTGAATCCATTTAAATCAATATTTTTGGTTTGGAAGGGACAGCTACTGGGACATGTGGTTTCCCGCAATGGAATAGAAATGGCCAATGACAAAATACAATGTGTCCAGCAAGCTAAAGCTCCTAGAACTGCTTCTGAGTTGAGTTCTTTCTTGGGGTATGTGAATTTTTATAGAAGATTTGTACACAAGTTTGCTTCTCAAGCAATACCACTATATGAGCTTACAAAGAAGACCAGTAAGTTCAATTGGACTGCTGAATGTGAGGAGAGTTTCCAGAATTTGAAAAAAGCCATTACCAGTAAACCAGTCCTCAGGCAGCCGAATTGGGATATTATTTTTCATGTACACGTTGATGCTTCAGGATTAGCAATGGGGGAAATATTAGCTCAGCTAGATGGCAGAATAGACTATCCGGTCTATTTTGCTAGTCGAAGATTCAGTCAGGCTGAACAAGGCTATACGACTACTGAAAGAGAAGCCCTCGGAATGGTTTTTAGCGCTACAAAGTTCAGGCATTACCTATTGGGGAAGTTATTCCATTTTTATGTGGATCATCAAGCTCTTCTGTTTTTGATTAACAAAGTCATTATTCAAGGCAGGCTGATAAGATGGATGATGTTCCTTATGGAATTTGAATTCAAAATTTTCCATAAGCCTGGCCAAAACCACTATGGAGATGACTTTCTTTCCAGAAGTACAGAAGGATTTTCAGAATCACCTCTGAGAGATGAACCAGTGGATGTTGAATGGTATGATATTTATCAATTCCTTTCCCAAGGTGCCTTTCCAGAGGATTGGAAACAGAATCAGAAGAAGGCTCCGATCATAAAAATCCTGAAATTTACCATCATTGGGGGAGTACTTTATCAATTGGGTGTGGATGGTATACTTTGGAGATGTGTCCCTATGGAGGGAAGAATGCAAGTTATCTCAGAAGCGCATAATGGAGAGTCTGGGGGACACTTTTCCAACGAAGTGACCTACAAGAAGATTCCGCAAGCAGTTCTCTGGTGGCAAACAATGATTGCTGATGTCAGAAGCTTTTGTAAAACTCGTGACATATGCCAAAGAATGGGCTGACCAACAGCTGTAGACATGACTCCCTTAATGCCAATACAACCGTTGGGAGTATTCATGAAATGGGGACTGGATTTTATGGGACTTTTTAAGAAGGTGACTCCTAGGAAGAACAAGTACATCTTGATGGCTACTTGTTATGTTACCAAGTGGGTTGAAGCTAAAGCTCTTCCTGACAACACAACCAAGTCAACTGCAAGGTTTTTGTTTGAGAATATTGTCTGCCGATATGGATGTCCAGTGGAAATTGTGACCGATCAAGGGACACATTTCATCAATGATACTATGGAAATCCTATTGGATATGCTTTCAGTCAAGCATCGAAAATCTACTCCTTACTATCCCAGATGCAATGGACAGGCTGAAAGTAGCAATAAGACAATTAAGACTATTCTCACTAAGGTGGTACAAAAGAAACCAGACCGGTGGGATTTGAAGCTTCAGACTGCTCTCTGGGCTTATAGGACAGCTTATAAGGTAACTAATGGAATGACACCATTCAGAATGGTGTATGGAACTGAAGCTGTGGTTCCTATGGAGTTTATAATCCCCAGTCTGAGAATGGCTGTAAAGTATGGACTAGACTTCAACCATAATCTTAAGAAAAGACTGGATGAACTGATACAGTTAGATAAACTCGGGCAAAGAGCTATATTGGAACAGGAAATTGTTCAACAAAGAAGGAAGCACCGTCATGATCGCCGAATTAAAGTCCGAGAATTCCATAAAGGAGACTTAGTGCTTCTATATCATTCAAGACTGGGTCCAAAGAAGCCGAATTTGAAGATTGCCTGGGCAGGACCTTTTGAGGTTGATTGGGTCTTCTCGATTGGGTCTTCTCCAATGGCACAGTCAGATTAAAAGACTTATCCGGACTGATGTTGCCGGAGTATATAATGGAGCAAAGATCAAACTTTATTACTCAGAGACTAGAGAAACTGGGTTAGAAGAAGTCACTACGGAACTGGAGGTTGTTGATCAAGAGATACCAGAATCAGATATTTTTGGTCTTTTCCATGTGCAACCAGTTCTAGCTTCAGAACCAGTACCTAAAGAATCAGATCAGGCTGATTTAAGAACCAGTACCAGTATGGTCCAACCATAATGGGAATCAATTCAGAACCAGTATGAAGACACTTTCAAAATTTTAAGTGGCCAACGGTCAAATGGTATGCCAGTGATAATTATTACAAGGATGGGTTGCAGTCTTGTCCAATGCATGTTTGCCACGTCAGCAATGGTGCACACAAGTCTAGGAGCGGCGAGTGGTGGAGATTTTATGGCGCGAACACGTATAACAGTCAGGAGAGTTAGCATTTTTCCTCATAAATCTCCTGCGCGATGCTTTCCTGCTGTCAACCATTTGCCATCGCCGAGCTCCGAGGTCTCTTCACTACAACCGCAAACTTCGACCTCCGACGAGACAGTTGACGGTCAGACAACCTTACCAGCGACACCAGGCAACGGCTTTAACACAAGTAAGTCCTCTTTGCGTTCGCCTGTTTCATCGTCGTCGACCTCACAGTGTATGGGTAGAAGGAAACGCTTAGAGAGAATGGAGGAAACTCTTGCAGAAACCCAGGCTATAGTTGCTGAGGCAAAGGCAAGCCTTCCTATTCTCTCATACAGTAAAATCCAAAGATATGTCTTTACTGATCACGCAATGACTCTGCTACAACTCTGGGATTTGCGAGTTGTGTTGCAAGCCACAAGGATTGCTTTTCAGGCAGATATTATTAAGAAAGTTCTTGATTCCTTTGATGCTGAAACTAGCAATGCTGTGATAAATAATAGGAAGGTGTCAGTGACACCAGAGGCCATTTCATTTGCATTTCCGATGCCTAATGAGCCCAAACCGTCTGTGGCAACTGCACAGCAAATAAGTACTGCTCTCAAGGAGGACGAAGCAGCTAAAAGGAAGCGCAAGGCAAGTGCTCAAGGAGTTCCTGTAGCAGGACTGGAAGCCTCCGCTGCTTACAGGTTTGTAGCTGAAGCGATCAGTCTCAAGAATAACCCAATATATGTGTCAGAGAAATTATTTGCTATGTTGTTGACCAAAACACTGGATCCACAAGTCCATATCAACCTGTGTCAAATACTCTCGCATAATGTACTACAACAGTCTGCCAAGCTGAAATCTCAAACTGTTTTCAAGGCATGGTATGTTTGGCAATTTCTGTATTGGTCTACCGCTACAAAGGTTAATGAGCAGGTAAAGCAGGCGTGGAATGAGCAACCCATTTTTGAACCAAAGAAGATTGAACTGACCTCATACGACAAGGAAACGGACAGTCAAACAACTTCCAAGGACCTGGAAAGGAAAGCTACTGCAGAGGAAGCTGGTAGTTCAAAGAAACCAAGAATTACACTGACCAAAAGTAGTGAATTCTTGAAGCAAATTGAAAGCCAGGTAAAGGTAGCAAGCACTGAGAAAACTGTACCTGATCAGTCAGTTGTCAAACATACAGTTGCTACTGGATCTGGGAAAGATCAGGTAAAGCCAGTCACTGAGGCGAAGGTACCAGACCAGTCAGGAGACAAAGGAAGGAATCAACTGGATAAGGGAAAAGGTCTAGCGTCCTCAACTGTGTCTGAAACAGTTCCTGCCGTTTCTCGAAACCCTCTGCAACTGGTTAAAAAGGATAAGTTGCAGTAAATGCAAACTCAAAAATTAAGAGGGCATCTCTTACTCACCAAAACTGATTATGCATCTCTACCTTATGTGGCTCCTGTGGCAATATATGAACCTGCCGATTCTAATCCAACTACGGTCAAAGACAGATGTTCAGTATTAATACAGTCTTCTTGGAATACCATTGTCAGCTGTATGGGACAATTGGTGGAGGCTGCTGGATTAGAAGAAGAGACCAAAAAGCTCAAGGCTGATTTAGCAGAAGCACAACATCAAATTGCAACACTCCAGAAAGCCCAGGAAGTGTCGAACATTGAACACAGGGTACTAGAAGCTCAATCAGAAAGGACTCATGAGTTGTTGAACAAAAAGCTAGCCAAGGCTGAGTCTGAAATTATGCTTATGAAGAGTCAAAGAAATGAGGCACTGAGAGCTGCAGAGCGAGCTAAGGCAGGGATCAGAATGAAGCGGGCAGAATTCAGGAAGCTGCTAATGCACCATACAGCTCTCAAGCGTTCACTGACTGACATCTACATTTACAATAGCTTGTCTGAAATTTTAAACCCCGTAGACAATGCTGTTTTTGACCTAGAAAATTTAAAGTCTTTAATGGAAAGTCTACAGAGTGATTTGCAGGACAAGGTGGGTGAGTTCAATAATGCTCTGATGAATCAAGCCATAATGGATTATATTGAGCAACAGACTTCCCTGGATGAGGAAGAAGAAGATGATGAAGATGAACATGATCAAGAGGAGGAGGATAAAGAGACTGGGCATACAAAGGATGATGATGATGCCCCACCACCGTCTCCACCCCCAGGACCTGGTACTGGTGGGACAGGGCGAGATGAAGGAGGCCAGTCACAGCCAGACCAACCAGACCAGATTGAGGGACACCAGAAAGGACAAGAAACAGAACACCAGTCGGGTCATCAGCAGACTAAAGAACAGCAGCCCAGTAACATTGGGAATCAACCTACGGATCAGTCCCATCACAGCAGAGAGGCTAAAGGGAAAATGAAGGTTCAAGATGAAGGACCAGTGAATGATCATCAGCATTCACTGCAGCTCATTACCTTGAATAAGCAGCTGAGACATCAACAAGCCTCCATCACCAGACAGTATCTGGAGGATGATGCTCTATGGACTGATTTAGAAAGGTTCCAAAGATTATATGTGGGAGCCAGGGAAATGGTGGAACATTGGAAATCTGCTGCTTTTCACGATAAAGAAGCATGTAGACTACCTGCACATCCGAGTATAGTTCAGCTGTTGGAACGAGTTCTGGAATGGATACTCAATGCTGATGAGAAAGTGGTAAACCCGCACTGGCAAAGACAATCTACTGCAGATTGTCAGTCCTTAGCTCTAGAACTGGAACTTCTGCTGGGTAACAAACCAACTTACCGCTGCATGAAGGACGTTAGGGTCCAACTTAAGGATGTTCTGATACAACTGCAAACTGCCAAAGGATTTTTGGACCAGAGAGTGAAAGCCATCTTGGAGGACCAGACAGCCACTAGCAGAGGACCTCAAACTCGCATGTCAATCGGAGCACAAGCAAATTCTCTCCGCACTCTATTCCAGTTAGTAAGAATTACTAGGAAGATGATGCAACAAGAGAACCAGGCAGTTCTGAATTTCCTGGAATTTATGCCTGATTCTCCAGTTCTCTTGTATGTTGTTCCAGCAAGAGAAACTGAGTTGCCAATATTTTTTCCAACGTTGTATCCTCAACATCAAGAACCAGTTGATTGAGTCACATATTTCAAAATAACTGATGAGCTTAGGGATTGGTATGAGCGATCAACTGTGGAATGGAAGACTTGGCAGACATTGCTCAATGATGCTCTTCAAATCAATGACATCCAGGCAATGAAGGAAGAGCTACACAGGATTCAGCTGTGTATGGGCCAGTGGAAGATTCATGTTAGAGGATTGACTAAGATTACTAATCAGCTACTACAGCTCACGGTCGAATCTTCCAAACTGCCTGAGAAAGACATTGCAGCAAAGCCGGGTTTGGCACCATAGTACAGGGAGATGGATGAGATTCTTTTTGAAGATCGCATCAAAACCAATCAGCCTCTTTCCGAAGGATGGATCCATACTGCTTCGCATTGTCATAAACTGGCCAGAACCAGATTGAGCAAGGGCAGGCATAAACTTTATGATCCTAACACCAAAACCTATCATTCTCTCACACCTTATGAGATAGAGATGACCACAGACCGGCGGGATCAGCTTGAGCAAGAGGCCATTTACCGACTGATTCAGAAGGAGAATGCTGATGCTGGCACTTCTCAGACACCAACACGGTCAAAGAGCAAGGGCAAAAGGAAGACGATCCAATGGAAGGATACTGGGTAGTTCTATCTCAGAATTAAGGGAGACTTTTCTTCTCAGCAGGCAGGGAGAGATGAAAGCTCCACCTTGGCCTTTTCAGCTGCCTCTTGAAAAGATGGTAATATTTTCTAGAGCTCTGCATCCTTCACCATCTTCTCAATGTCAGACTCTGACAATCCACCAGAAGATGGATTGTCAACATCAGAACCAGACGATGGATTTTTCAGTTCCACATCAGAACCAGACAATGGATTTTTCAGAAATTTTAGAATCTTGTCAAAATTCAAGAAAGAAGGGAAGGATGTAGACGGCTGGCGTGTCACCATGTGGGAACGTGTTCTTAGAAGATGGGCAACAAATCACTTAGTAATTACTAGAGTAATTACTACGTTAAAACCCGAAGCATATAAATAGGTCCCATTACTTTGATATTGGGTTGGCAATTGTAATCACTTGTATTAGCGCTTTGGGCTATAATTGCACTTGAGCATCAGTGGCAATATTGTTGGCTATACTTTTTCTCTGTAATCATATTTGCTGTAATCTCAATCATGGTATACATTCAGTGATACTTCTCAACAGTCTTCTGAATCTGAAACTGAATCTGAACTTTATTACAGTCTATAAGTCTGATTCTCAATTCAGTATCCACATTTCAGTCTAGTCTCTGATTTCTGTTTAGTCTGCTCTCTGAAATCTTTCCACACGAGTAGCTGAAATCCTTCAATACTGAAATTAAATGTCTCAAGAGATCCGCTCCAATTCCATCCTTGCATGTGCACACGCATGCCTGTGTGTACGTGTGGTACTAATCCTTCCCTGTCTAGTCTGCTCTCTGAAATCTTTCCACACGAGTAGCTGAAATCCTTCAACACTGAAACTAGATGTCTCAAGAGATCCGCTCCAATTCCATCCTTGCATGTGCACACGCATGCCTGTGTGTGCGTGGTACTAATCCTTCCCTGATACCATGCTCCGCCATCCTTGCCACAAAACAGACAGAGAGAGAGAGAGAGAGAGAGAGAGAGAGAGAGAGAGTGAGGCGATTGCTGTGGAGATTGAGCGAGACAGAGAGGCGGTTGAGAGGGGCCCCGCACACGCGATAGAGAAAGATAGAGACAGGGAGGGACACCCCCCCTCCCCCCCCTTCCCTTTTAGCTTCCCCAGAAGATTTCCCAAACTTTTTTGTTTTAAAATCAGCCATTAGGTCTCCCCAATCTCAAAAGATTAAAAATTATTTCCAAACATATCAAGTCCATAAGTGAAGGGTGAATTTAGGAAATGAAAAGAAAGATGAAGGTGCAAAGTCAAAAGACATATGAAGCTGAAAAGTCAAAAGACATATGAAGGTACGAAGTCAAAAGACCTTTTGTCTCCATATAAAGAGGTGTTTCTCTTCTCTTTTATATTCCCCAGGATGTTCTAAGAGTAGGTCTTCTTTGCACTCTGGATGTTTGTACTCAGCTATACAGATTCTATTTGTGTGTGAGAGAGAGAGAGAGCGAGAGAGAGAGAGAGGGGGGGGGGGGGGGGGGGGGGGGGGGGGAAGAAGGGAGACAGAGGGAGAGGGGTAGAGAGGCCTCAAGTGTTTTGTTGGGTGTTTTCCTCTTAGCAAGGTGGTTTGTTAGCTTTCTTCATATCTTTACTCTCATCTTGGTATATTCGATCAATGGTGTATCCCTCAGTTACCAACTTCTACTATACATTGGCAAAGATGTTGCATTGTTGTTGTCCCTTTCCTTTGCGGTTGTGCTTTGCTCAAGCGAAGGAGAGAGACCTATTTTTTAGAAGTTGACCGCATTGCTCTTGGCCACTTTTCTTCAATGCTAGGGCCTTCTTTACTCTCACCTTGATCACGTTTGATGGATGGTGCAACGCTCGGGTATCAGTTTTGACTCATACATTAGCAATGATGCTAGATTGCTAGTGTATTTTTACTTCTCCAATGATGCCTCGGCCGAGCTAGGTTGGGGGCCTATTTTTAAGAAGTTAACACAATGCTCTTTTCTTCTGCCACTCCTAGGGTGCGAGGACACTTGTTACTCTCTAAGACAGATCTTTTCCCCCTGGCTTGATCAATTTTGTTTCAACTATGTCCCATTAGTTTAAAGTCTCATGCCTTGGTTTTCAATTACCTGGCTTTGGTCTCAAACATTTGGTTAAGTGTCCAATTAACAAGAGAACATCCCATGGGGTATGTATATTCTTGCATTATGTTGTTAAAAAAAAGAAAGAGTGTAGCCTTGTTTTCTTGTAGAGAAAAAGAGAGGAGAAGGGATGGTTATGGCTGGCTGGGATCACAGTCAAAACTCTGTTGAGACCACAAGCTACAGCTCTGCGTCTTCTATGTCTTGAAGAAGCATATTGCCATGTCTTTGTATGCCCTTAGTTCTCTGTGTTGTTGGTTGTGCGACAATCTGCTAACATAAGCGCTATTGCCAAGTAGCGTATCACCAAATGATGATGTGACAGTTACTGGTGTCAGGAAAAACTAGAAGAGTTATTAGTTGATTTTTGGGCACCTAGCTTTGTATGTACGTCTATCTTGTTATAGAGTACTTTTGACGATATAAAAACGTGGTCAATGTTAGGGCCCCTCGTCTCACACAACGGGAAAACCACTATGCTCCAGCAAAGATCGATACACGAGGGCTTCTCAAGCCCGAGAGCAAACCATGGCCGGGTCTATAGTGGCCGGCGTCACTAGAGGAGCCAACTCGGCTCAATCCAAAAAGGAGATACAATCGGGTTCGGAGCCTCAGGCTCACCCGTATGGCATACAACAAAAATGGGCTCGAGTCTCTGTCGAGAGACCAGCCGAAAACTTCAAAACCGGCTCGACACTCTGGCTCAGCTGAGACCAGGTGGATATGCAAAGTTGCCACACAAGGCCTCGACGCTCTGGCTCAGTGGAGACCAGGCGGAGAGCAATGATCCACAACCCACTACGGGTGTATTCGACCTCGGCGCTCTGGCTCAGTGGAGACCAGGCGGAAAGCAATGATCCACAACCCACTACGGGTATATTCGGCCTCGACGCTCTGGCTCAGTGGAGTCCAGGCGGAGAGCAATGATCCACAACCCACTACGGGTGTATTCCAGTCCACAGCCCACTGCGGGCATCAGCAATAAACCAACATAATGTAGGGGCCTTGCGCCCAATAACCTGTCAAACTGTCCGGACTATCTCGCATGCGATACGCTGCCCCAATGGTAGCCTTTGAACCCAATACCTGCTGTAAAACAACCACACACGCAGCCTGTCCCAACGGTGATGGCCTGCGGATCCAATCTGTGATGGTAAGGGCACAACCCCTCAGTCGGTTGCCCCGCGCACTGTACCTGCTTATGCTGAAAACAGCCCTCGCGCTGCCTGTGATAACCAAGAGCAGTACCCACTGCGCGAGGGGCCTGCTGGTCCACTCTCACAACCTGGGCAGTAGGAGGCTTATCCCAAAGGCCTGCTGCCCCAAGCCTGTGTAGCTGAGGGCGCTGTTTGCTGCCCCGCGTCCTGATCTTGAGCAGCGATGGAAAAGCTCGAGACCCCCACTCTTGGGTAGCCTCACGGCTGAAGGTGACCCCGCAGGGCGCTGGCAAGGCCCGCCTCTGAGCAGGCTTGGTGAATGAAAGCCAGGCACGCGCTCCCGCGGCCTGGGCGATGGGGAATGAAAGCCAGGCACGCGCTCTCGCGGCCTGGGCGATGGGGCTCACCCTGTATCTCTGTGTAACGGGCCTGTGAACCCGAAGGTTCGATGATCCTGGCTTTTGCATGCATTTGGGCCTTAATCCCCTAGGCTCCCGTAGGTTGCCTTCACATCCGACCCTATTACCTAACCATCTTAAACCCACCAAGAGGCGTTCTCGCGCATCAGCCCCAGTCGAGCACTTGATGCTTCTCTCCACTAACGGGTCTTCCCACACCGGGAGCCTCTCGTCGGCTCGGAGCCCTCGAGGCCTCGGGACATGAAATTGAGCTAGTCTCGAGGAGCCAAGGAGAGGTGGAGGGTCCCGAAATGCTCTCCAAAAGGGGGACCCGTAACACTCTCCCCTCCCCCAAAAAAGTTCGATGTCCTCATCGAGAACATATACCTTACCCAGAAAGCAATGTGTTTCAGCCTCAAGACTCGGCTTACATCGTCCAGCATCACGCGCATGTATGAATCCCAATTCCTTTCCTGACGTATTCGTCGTCCAAGCAACCAGCCAAGGGAAACCATTTGCCCCCTTTTTGCGTCGAGCAATCGTATCTCCTGTTTTTGAGCCGTCCCCAGCATCAGTCCTCATCAAACTATCCGAACATCTCCTGACCTTAGGGGGCTTCCTCTTGTCCCACCCCGAACCTTCACAGTTAGTGCGACGTATCTATGGCTGCTGGCAGCGTCACCCATTGAACATTCATCCCCTCTTCTGGTGTTCCCTGCGTAATTCTCCGCCGCATTCTCTCCCTGCTGAACTTCATTCCCTTGCATCGATTTTCCTCGTGACACTCATCGAGTGCCCACCATGCGAGCAGCATGACCATGATCAGTGTGACCCCACTCTTCACTAGGGAGCCCCACGCTCTTAGTGCTGTTAGCAATCCTGTCCAAAAATGCCTGGTGTACCGTCCACTGCTCAGTGTTCCGTGAGCCCACTCGGACCAGCACCGGCTAAAGTGTAAACACCTGAGCGTAATCACTCGGCTAGCCCAGCTACCCGAATGAAAGGCGGGCTGGTGCTCACCGGAGCCCGCCTTCTTGCGCTGCGTATTTATGTTGCCTTCGCTTTGTGTGGCCAGCCCACCTCGTCGAGGGGACATACCTCGGCCATACATCTCTGGCCTCAACATATCGTCTTTCTTGCACCTACCTATCTCACCACGCATCTCATTTATTTGCTGGTCCTTCGACTCAGCTCGACCCATCCCGATTGTGATACATCCCCGGCTACTCGCTTTGGTCCCTGGCTGTCGAGGTGGGACCCATCGGCCATCCGTAGGCTGCCTTTGTGCCAGCCCTTGTTTTGCTACATACTGCATATCAGAACCAGAGAACGGCTCCAGCTCTTCCGATTTAACTTTGCCTCGGCTCCATATGTCCCAGCATGCTGTCAACTCAGCTATTCTGCGCATTCCACAAGCGGACACATCCCTGCATGGGTACTTCTCTCCCGGATCCCATACGCATATCCTCACTCCCCTAAGGTCTTTGTCGGGCACATTAACTAACCCGTAAGATACAATCCCAAGCAACCCAGTTCGCCATGCCCGGCTCGGGTAGTCGCGCGTCTTCACAATCATCCTAGAGTCTTCGTTCAGGGCCCGCTTTACCAACGGGGCGCATGGCTGGGGGGTCGTAGACCCCTGTCTTTCCATATCAACAAGTCGGCTGTCCCATTCGATACTGCTCCCAGAGAGCATCCTGTCCACGTACCAGCATCTTATCACAGAAAAAATTATGGGTCCTCTATCCCAAGGTCCCCACATCATGTCCTGCTTGGGCACACACTCGGCCCCTCCTTGGTTACCTCTCTGCATCTTGCCCGGCTCCTTAGTGCAGGTTGCCTTGGCTTGAAAGCTCTCGGCCCTCGAGGAGATCGCCCGCCGCATCGCACGGCGTCTCGAGTAAAGGGGCACCCGGCCCTCTAACTACGTTATCTCTGGTCCGTCAGGCCCGTCCATGAGGTTCACGTTCCCCACGGTTATGCTTCGCGCGCTTTTCACCAACTGTCCCCTCATCGAGGGCGACGTATACGCGAGCTGGCTAGCTCTGCCATCCTCAGCCCCATGCCTGGGCGTCCTTACAGGGACCTGCTCTTTGAAGCCAAAAAGCCGTCCTGCGATGGCTGATCCGGCTGGCTTTACTTCAGCCCGCTCCTCACTCGCATTCAATCTATAAGGCCACTTTGGATACATCCCCAACCGGATCTCCCTGACCCATGTCGTGACCCAATCACTGTGCATCATTGTTAGCATATACTTGGCTGAGTCTCGCGTCTCAATGACCACTCGCACCCGACTCGCATCCTCTGTAATCACTTCGCACGCAAGCGTCAAGACCAACCTGCCATATCCCAGATTCACCGCGTCTCCTTCCACTTCTTCGCATACGATTGGATTATTGTCACATATTTCCACAATCCTTTTCTCGGGTAATTCGAATGCAGCAGCCTGTAGGTCGCTACATGCTGCATGTTCCAACTCTCCCCTCTCATGTGGGGGATAGGAGTCAGCAGGGACCACCTGGTGCTCCTCTTCAATTCCTTCACGGGTACCATACCCATCAGTTAAGTATGGCTCGCAAGCCAACCACTCCCCCTCCAACAGGGTATGACCAGCATCACCCTCGGTAACCTGCAGTAGCTTTTCCTCATAACGGGCCTCGACATAGCCGGGAAACATAGCATCCAATTTCCTTGTCCACTCCTCTTCACTCATGCATTCTTCTCCTTCGTCCACACACGGAAGGTCAGATGCAATAGGGGCTACCACTTGCCCTTCACGATCGCTCACACTCAGCTGAGCGTTTGGAGCCATACAAAGCTCAGGCACAAGTATACCATCATCACACTCTCCATTCACACGATCGTGCATTGCATTATACATCCAATCCCCTCCGGGAAGAGTCTCCTCGGCGGGAGCTAACGCATCGATTCTTTGTGTCACCTCACGGTCCAGCATACGAAGCATTCTTATCTCCTCATCGCGGTCTATTTGCCCCAATACCGTTGCCATCCCGTCATGGAACGCCTTCCGCTCCTGTTCCTGTCTCTTCAACTCCTCTTGCATACCTTTTCTCTTCCTCTTCAACTCCTTTCGCATTCGTTTTCCTTTTCGAAGCATCTCTTCGCAATCCCAATCGAAACGCCTTTTATTCCTGTCATAGGTGTGATCCAGTTGGCGTAACGCTTCCTTTACCTCCTTTCCGCGGCTCAAGCACTCTTCCATTTCACCTTCACCCCAGGACAACGTTAGGCACTTGCCCCAACTGTCCAATCCTTCGCATAATCGGCTCACCGCCATATTGAAGCAAAAAACTGCTACTTCCACATCGAACCCAGCATTTAAAGAAGCCATTGGTCTGGCTCTGATACCAAATGTTAGGGCCCCTCGTCTCACACAACGGGAAAACCACTATGCTCCAGCAAAGATCGATACACGAGGGCTTCTCAAGCCCGAGAGCAAACCATGGCCGGGTCTATAGTGGCCGGCGTCACTAGAGGAGCCAACTCGGCTCAATCCAAAAAGGAGATACAATCGGGTTCGGAGCCTCAGGCTCACCCGTATGGCATACAACAAAAATGGGCTCGAGTCTCTGTCGAGAGACCAGCCGAAAACTTCAGAACCGGCTCGACACTCTGGCTCAGCTGAGACCAGGTGGATATGCAAAGTTGCCACACAAGGCCTCGACGCTCTGGCTCAGTGGAGACCAGGCGGAGAGCAATGATCCACAACCCACTACGGGTGTATTCGACCTCGGCGCTCTGGCTCAGTGGAGACCAGGCGGAAAGCAATGATCCACAACCCACTACGGGTATATTCGGCCTCGACGCTCTGGCTCAGTGGAGTCCAGGCGGAGAGCAATGATCCACAACCCACTACGGGTGTATTCCAGTCCACAGCCCACTGCGGGCATCAGCAATAAACCAACATAATGTAGGGGCCTTGCGCCCAATAACCTGTCAAACTGTCCGGACTATCTCGCATGCGATACGCTGCCCCAATGGTAGCCTTTGAACCCAATACCTGCTGTAAAACAACCACACACGCAGCCTGTCCCAACGGTGATGGCCTGCGGATCCAATCTGTGATGGTAAGGGCACAACCCCTCAGTCGGTTGCCCCGCGCACTGTACCTGCTTATGCTGAAAACAGCCCTCGCGCTGCCTGTGATAACCAAGAGCAGTACCCACTGCGCGAGGGGCCTGCTGGTCCACTCTCACAACCTGGGCAGTAGGAGGCTTATCCCAAAGGCCTGCTGCCCCAAGCCTGTGTAGCTGAGGGCGCTGTTTGCTGCCCCGCGTCCTGATCTTGAGCAGCGATGGAAAAGCTCGAGACCCCCACTCTTGGGTAGCCTCACGGCTGAAGGTGACCCCGCAGGGCGCTGGCAAGGCCCGCCTCTGAGCAGGCTTGGTGAATGAAAGCCAGGCACGCGCTCCCGCGGCCTGGGCGATGGGGAATGAAAGCCAGGCACGCGCTCTCGCGGCCTGGGCGATGGGGCTCACCCTGTATCTCTGTGTAACGGGCCTGTGAACCCGAAGGTTCGATGATCCTGGCTTTTGCATGCATTTGGGCCTTAATCCCCTAGGCTCCCGTAGGTTGCCTTCACATCCGACCCTATTACCTAACCATCTTAAACCCACCAAGAGGCGTTCTCGTGCATCAGCCCCAGTCGAGCACTCGATGCTTCTCTCCACTAACGGGTCTTTCCACACTGGGGGCCTCTCGTCGGCTCGGAGCCCTCGAGGCCTCGGGACATGAAATTGAGCTACTCTCGAGGAGCCGTGGAGAGGTGGAGGGTCCCGAAATGCTCTCCAAAAGGGGGACCCGTAACAGTCAAGGGCTCATTTGCTGAGGCTACTCTCTTGCACTCTTATCCTGGTGATGCCTAGGGATATGTTAGTGAATTGCCAAGAGAGTATTGAGCCCAACGGCTGTGGGGTGTAAGCTAAACTCGACAACGCCATAACCAACATGTGACTCAAGGACCGTCCTGGTACGTGAATTGAGTTGTTAATTGGCTATCGTTGAATTAGGGCGTATTCCTTGCTTTTTTTATAACGCTCTTAGATTTAATATGCAAGAGATGTGAGTGCACTACATGCATAAGGCTACAACCTACCCATCCTCCATATGCATGTGCCTTCTAGGGTATTTATGCATACTCATGTGCCATTTGCATAGATACATGATGTGGAGGGTATCCCTCTCTCTCTATAGCTCCGTCTCTCCCTCTCTCATCATTATCGAGAGTACTATTTTGGTTTTCTTAATATAACTTCCATGCCTTGCAATATATATATATATATATATATATATATATATAAAATTGAAACGTCTATCTGGAGTCTCTATTGTCATGCGTGCGAACCAAGATCGAGATCTGACGTTAAGCGTCCCTCTCTCTCGGTCGCTGCTACACCTACCTACCACCACTTAAGTCTCTCTCTCTCTCTCTCTCTCTCTCTCTCTCTCTCTCTCTCTCTCTCTCTCTCTCTCTCTCTCTCTCTCTCTCTCTAATGCCGCTCCCCTCATCATGTCGCACATCAAGATCTAGTCTTTGATTCTTGAAGACATTAAGCGCCCCGTTGGAGTTTGAGCTTGGTAAGCTGGTACACCTACCTACCACCAGTAATCTAGTGCTGCTCCCCTCATCATGTCATGTGTGTGAGAAAAGTTCTTGATCTAGTCTCTAAGATTCTTGAAGACGTTAAGAGCCCCTCTCTCTGGTGTTTGAGTCTTGGTAAGCTGGTACACCTAACTTCACCGCCCTAAATCTTCACCCACCCATACATATTTTGTTTACAACATAGAGACACAACCCTCTCCTCTTGTTGTTATTCACTAGGTGATATCCCTTCGCCGTTCTCTTCCCGTCTTCCTGACAGTGGACATCCATCAAGTCAAGCTCCATGTCCATGCGGCAAATGCAATGGACAAGGTAAGGTGCTGCTATGCAGTTCATGCACAAGAGCGGAAAAGACTACTGAAGTGGCCCCTTCTTATTGGCCACACTTGGTGCTCCCTGCACCTTTGTGCTCCTTGGGAGGCCTCAGCACCCGGAACATGAAAAGGTGTTCAGTTCCATGAGTTAGCAGTCCACGTTAACAGAACCGAGAAGCATGGGAGAGAGATCTGAATGTCTAAAGCAGAGATGAACCTCCTGATTGGTCCACATCATGCAATTGGTGTGTAGGCAAAGCAGTCTGAATGTTCCCTTACTCTGCTTTGATTATCTGAGGTTCAGACTAGGGCGGCGGAAGAGGTCGCTGCAAACCTCCACTTGTGCTGCAAGGAGGGGTGTCGGACCATATTTCTTCCTTTTGGCATTGACGTGGAGTTGCATGCCTCCTTTGTTTAGTCCTTGTGGCGGCTGCCCATCGGTGGAGAGCCCATGTGCCTCCTCTTCCACCGCTTTTTTTGAACTATTGTCTTGCCCCCAATTTACTTGGTTTGATTCATTGTTTTTTTAATGTTTTGGTATTTTTGATGTTGTTATACATCCAAACTAGGTTTTGTTTTTTTCCAGAATCTAATTTAACTTTTTTCTAGATTTCACTCCTTACAAAAGGCGCGGTGTCAAAGAGTTGGCGGTCTTGCCAAGAAGGCACCGGGCCTCTAGCTGTGAGGGTTTGTGGGAGACTGTGAATGCTTTCACTTAAGCAAGCTTAGTGTTCATAGCAAATACATTGTGTGTAGCCATTGGAATCTTACATGCAGACACACACATACGCACACGTGAAACCTTCAAAACAAAACAAAGATGAAAACATCAAGGCTTTGATCGTATTTAATCAAATGTAAGATGAAAGGGTTCACTGATGCATTTATAGCAGCAAGTTGTTGTGCTCCAAATAGACTGTGAATGGTTCTTTGAAATTGTAACTTAGTGCTTATAAATATGTAGATGTTTTGCCTAGTGATAGGAGCGAGCCATGCGTACAAGTCTTCTTGGTTCATAGTAATATTAAGAAAGCAAAACTCAACCCCGAGAAGAGAATAAATATGTGCACATCAAAAGAATTAGAGTAGTCTAGTAGTGGCAAAATAAGAGGACATGGAGAAAGAAGAATTTATTGCAGTCTTTCCAGCCCAAAGAGTAACACAATTTTCTGTTGGAAGTGGATTTTATGGCTAATACAAACGTTAATCCTAATATTTTGCACAAAGTGAAAGGGTTGAAAGGTTAAACCATTGGGATTATTTATCTAAGAAACTATTTTAGAAAGCAGTCAAACAATGGAGGAAAGAGAGAAGAGAAAGAACCAACACACAAAGACCCACACAAGCTCAAGCCAAAGAAGTGAAGCACACCTCAAGACTTTGTGGTCTTGTAGCCAACTTGATGAAGTAGAAGATGACTAGTAGTACCTGACACCGTTTGTGAGCCACAAACAATGCGTCTTTATTGATGAAAGAAGGTTACATAGAGTGTATGAGTATTACAAGTGAGAAGATAGAAGGCTTGGGGCGTGAAGTAGCAAGCTCAAGATGTGTTGGGCTGAAATTGCGAGAAAGTTTCACTCACAGAGATGGCTAGGAGGTTGGGTGGTGGCTTGTTAGAGTGGCTTGATTATGGGGATTGCTTGAGTGTTTGATTGCTTGATGGTTTGCTTCCTGCCCAAGTGAGGGGCAAGAGGCTCTATTTATAGGTGAAGTTGTCCCTTGAAGAAGATATTTGCTTATAAATATCCAAGGGATTTGTGTGACAAGTGTCTATCTTTTCAAAATATCTTGAAATTATCTTCAAAGTTTCTAGATCTTTCTCTTCAATAAATATGTAGAGGTTCTTCTAGATCTTTCTCCAAATATCTTCTCCTTGTCGCCACATGTCAAGGGTTAAGCCTCCAAGAGTTGTTGAGCTATGGTGGAAACATGTGCATAAAGTAGCTTTATGAAAAATTGAGAGAGATATTGGCATACATCATGGATGACATCAAACAAACTCATAACCATTTTTCTAAGGGATTTTTCTAGGTCCATAATTACTCCAAAGTGCACCTACTATGTGTAGAATGACACCTCGTGGGGTATACTATGACTAAGGCCACTTTTGACCATGCTACACATATCATATGCCACCTAGGATTCCTAATAGATAGGAGGTATTTTTTATAGGCTCATTTCATCATGGCTCCAAGAAGAGGTTTAGAAAGAAGCCCAGGATCATAGGACGAAGACCATTTCGACTAGCTTTTTGCATGCTAAATAGAAAATGCATATACTTATGCAGACTTAAGGCATACACATAAAATCCATAATATTGTAGGGCTTAGCTTCCATTCCCAACTATGCACGTGCGACGGCACGACAACCACCCCCTCTAAACTTGCACATCCTCCTATATGTGCCACAACCAATGTTTGCAGATTTGACTCTCTTGGAGTTTCTTCTTCTTCATCTTCACTGGGTGATTCCAAATCTTTATTCTCGCTTACTTGATCAGCCGGATGACTATCCTCTCTTATTTTGAATACTTTGATTCTCTTTCCTACAATGGGTATCTTTATCTCTGTTCCATCCAATTCAGCCAGGGTGTAAGCGGCATTGTCATGTACGTACTTGACTATATACGGTCCAAACCATCTTTTTGAAACCTTTCGCATGACAGCATGCTTGTTATCAAGACTACTTTCATACACTAAAACCCAGTCTCCTTGATTAATTACCTTCCTTCTTAGCCTGTGTCGTCTATCAAAGTAGTCCTTGCTTTTCAACCTGGCATTCTTCAATCTTTCTTTTGGAGCCTCAATGTCTTCAAGCCTTCTTTCTAGTTGTCTTATACGGAAGGCAAGGAGCTCTTCTCTACTAAGCTCATATTGCCAAGGTAGAACATTCCATGTGGGAATGATCTCTTCAATGGGCATTACAGGTTTTTGACCATACATCAATTCTGCAGGCATGTAGCCGGTTATTGAGCCGTGTTTCATGCAATCAGCCCATAAAGCATATGGCAATAGTTTTGGCCACTCACTAATTCTCCCTTCACAAGATTTAGCCAAGGCTTTGATGATTGGCGGATGCCCTCTTTCACTTTTCCCGTTGCCTTCCGGATTATAAGCGGTGGTAAGGGAAAGCTTGATTCCTATCCTGGAAAAGAATTCCCCTGCTTCCTCGGCATCCAGCTCTCCTCTATCTGCAGTTATCTTTCCCACACAACCATAGTGGCAGATTACATCCTCAAGGAGAAATTTACATACTGCCTATGCAGTTTTTGTCCTTAAAGCTCGCCCTTCAACCTGATTAGTCAAGTCTTCTCTTGCAAGAACCAAGTACCTCATCTGCCAGAGTCCTAAAGGCATGGTGACTAGATCCACAACCCATTTGTAATGCATAGTTGTTGGATAAGTAGGATGTAACCTATCACGATGTTGCACATTTGAATACATTTGACATGTTACACATGATTCCACAAAGTGGGATACATCCTTGTACATACCTTTCCACTAATACCTTTCCTTTAGCTTTGAAAAGGTTGCCCACACACCACCGTGTCTAGCCCACAGGTTCTCATGAAACTCCTGCATGAGCTTTACTTGACTCTGTTTGTTACATACTACCCTTTGTGGTAAAGCACCCCTCTGTTTTGGATGTTTCCATAAGTAGCCATCCTGCAGAAAGTACCCATATGCTTTTCTGTGTATCCTCTTAAACTCATGCTCAAACCAATCATCCTGTTTTGTTAAAGTACTCAAATAACGACCAATAAGCAACCAATCTCCTTCATACCCATCTTCTAAAAACAACTGAAGTGCATTAGGTGTTCCAACCTCATTATGCTCAACATGATTAATGGAGTAGAACCTTGTGCCTACATCTTCACTATCATCTACCATGTCTTGCTCATCCTCATACCTTGCCCTTGATAGCATATCCGCTACCGCATTGTTTTTTCCTACAATATGCTTAAACTCGGGGTTCAAGGGCTTAATTTAGGCAATCCATCTTAGCATGGCAATGTCTCGTGTTGAGGAGCTTTTAATCATTCCAAGGAGTGGCAGACAATCTGTTTCCACAACCACATATGCTCCAATCAAGTACTCCTTTCCACACTTTAGTGCTATAACCATTCCCCACAACTCCCATTTTACCTGTGGGTAGTTCTTTTGGCGAGTAATTAGAACCTTGGCTCCAAACCTTACCACATACCTATGTCCCACTTCGTCATCCTGCCCTATTGCCCATCAAATTCTTGTTGGACTCGTATCCAGTGTCACTATTACTCGCTTTCCACACTCATAGTTTACCTTTCTTAAAGTCGGTGCTTGTTGTAGCAAATCCTGTAGCTTTCTTATAGCCCTTTCTTGTGCGTCTCCCCAATGAAACTTTTGATTTTTCTGTAACAACTGGTACAAAGGATCTGTTACATGTGCATAATGTGGAATACATATAGCATAAAACCCACATGCACCAAGAAATCTGCAAACTTCACTCACAGATATGCATACCTCCTTCATCTTTTGAATTGCATCAATTTTTGCTGGACAAGGTTGTCTCCCATTGGGACCACACATGTGCCCAACAATCAACACCTCCTTCACTCCAAACACAGACTTTCATCCTGAGAGGTTAAGTTTCACCTCTTCCAGTTTGGATAGGATCTTGTCACAATCATCTATGTGTTGTGCCACAAAGTTGCGGCACCCCTTGGAATCCAAAGCTTCATCTTTATTACTTACTTCACATCCTTTGATAGGAACATCATCAAGAAAGGGCATAGTTACTTGGGGAATAAAGTCACGTAAGACCTTATTCATACTATTCATCATATGTGCAACCGAATTGGTTGCTCCCTGTGGTAAGGTACAAATCCTTACCAAACTCAAAGGTGTCCTCATGGTAGTCAGATCCCTGCTTTCCATTGCTAGTTGGAACTGATCATATCCCGAGTACAAATCTCCCATAGAATATATTTCCCTTCCTGCAAAATGCTTCTGCAAAATCATCCACAATTGGACCTGTACCCATATTCCTGATTGTGACTTTGTTGACCGGCTGCATATCTTGGATGAAGCGCAAAGCTCCATTCTTCTTTGGTACTGTGAACCACCTAGTTGAGTATGGAGCACATGAAGGCTCCAAAATACCCATCTTGATCTTCTCATTAAGTAGCTCAATTAACTTTGGTAAGTGAGCCTTTGGAACTGGTATTGGCCGTAAGTTCCAAGGTATATGAGGGATGGTAAAGATAACCATAGGAGCAACAATGGTAGGATCTACATATCCTATCTCATGTGGCTCAAATGCAAATGCCTTTCCATGTTTAGAGCATCTCTTCAAAACATTCCCTTTCAATCTGTGTCAAGGAGTCCTCATTCCCAATCTTCAATTGCTTTAGAGACTCCTTTGTGAACCTCTGTCCAATCCCTTTTGGATCTTTGAGACTAGGTTGCAAAGAAGCCTGTTCTAGCTTTTCCTTGCAGTCCTTCGGCAAAGGAAGTGCCACTGGTTTTACCTTCTTTGCCATAGTCTTGTACTTGGTATCCACCTTTACTTCATGTTTTTGCTTCCTATCCTCCTGTTCCTTTTGAAATTCCTCAAGCACATTGTACATTTCAAGTGAGCACACTTTCACTATCTCATTTTGGTCATGTGAAGGATAATCTACTATAGACTGCAAATCCTGTAATGTGTCTAGAAAACAAAACTCCTCAAACACACCTGTTATGTTTTCATTATTTCCTAGCAGACCATTTCTTTCCACTCCTTTTGTAGACTATGTACATGTTTGTGGGAACCTCGACTCAAGTTCTCACATTTTAGAAAAGAGACATATCCATATTCTGTTAGACATGCAAAACCTGTACAGAAAACCTCCTTATGTGAGAACCTTTCCCTTTTTGTACCATCGTAATCCCAATCTACAGTGGTACCTGGCCAAAACCCATTCTCTCTTGACGATCATAAAACTCTTCACTCAATCTGGGCAATGGGCGCTCTCGGAGACTATCACGATTTCTTTCATGATTCACACAGACAGTGAGAAATTGAACAACATGTTTTCCATCTTTACTTATTATCCTAGCATAAGCAGAACCATCATCCATTACCTTTGTTTCCATTCTAACCCCTACAATGTAGGGTTGTCCAAGGATGAGATCATAAGAAGATGTGTCATGTACAAAGAAATTTTGCTTTTCCTTTACATCTCTAATAATCACTTTCACACTTGGACAAGCTACATATAACTCACCTGATGAATTATTTGCTACCTTAACCATCCATCCATGATCTGTGTCCATTGGTAATTTTTACTTGTTGAATAAGCTCTTTGACATTACGTTTATTTATGAGCCATGGTCAATCAAGGCAACAAATGGGTCTTCAAGATCACCCACCTTGACCATTGTCTCTGTCGTAGCTCTTGCCCAATGATTCCTAGAAAAGTGACTTCTTGGAATGGCTTCATACTCCTCATCTCCATTTGAAAACTGTACTTGCTTGGTTCTTCCAGAAGAATGGTAGCACCCTACGAAATCCTCATCATGCTCTCTGTCTTTCACCTGTATTACCTGTGTCTTTAAGCTTTCTCCTTGAGATTGCGAGCGAATGGTGTCAACAAGAGTTTGCCTCTTCCTCTTGATGATATCAATGATCTCCTCATGAAACTCGCGCTTGGCTATGCCAAGGACCTCCCCCAAGGTAAACTCTATTTTGCTATTCAAAATTCTTTCTTCAAGAACTTTCTTTAAGTCTGTAGCAACCTCAATATCAGACTATAACTTATAAGTTGGAGCTTTAGGCTTACCTTTTGATGACTCCTTTTTCCTCGCAGTTGTACTTTCTTCCATAGTCACTTCAGGTGGGGGTGCTTCTTGTGTTGGAGGCGCTCGAGGAGGTATTGTGTTGCTTCTTCTAGTAATTCTTTTTTATGGTCCTTCATCACCACTCTCTCGCCTGCGCTTTTCTTCCACAAACACTTCGTTGTTTTGACATCTTGCAATATAGGCATGCACTGACAAGGAGTCCACAGGGTCATTCCATCCTATTTCTAGATGGATACATTCACTTGCTTCATGTAGGACTTCTCTTGTAAGCTTCCCTTTACTTGCTAGCTCCATAGCACTTGGCCACATCTTACCATTTTCTTCAAAACTCCTCAATGGTTCAATCTTGACTATATAAGTAGACTCCTTGGATGCAGAGATGGCATGGGTAGCGGCCATATCCTCTACCAGACTCTGCATTCCTCCTTTCCCAAAGTTAGTCCTTAAAGGTAAACCTGTCTCCCTTAATTGAATCTTCCATCCTTGAAGAAGAGAATATCTTTTCTCAAAGCTTCGCTGAATCTGTCACATTATCTCCTAGCATGCTCTGTGCAGTCACACCATATGTATCTATGAACAAAACCTTCTTTAGGTTGTTGTTTTTTCCTTGAAGATGGTGCCAATCGTTGCCCCTTCTCTTTAATCTTTGTGAGTCTTACTTTTAAATCCCTAATACCTTTCATAAGATCATCTATTATAGCATCATCAACTTTTCGAAGTATAAAGGGAAAAGGCTTTATCATCTTTTCAGAAGGTGTGGAGGTAGATGGTGCACTACCAACGACCATCTTATCTCGTCTCCTTTGGCACTTGACAAGTAATGAAACAGCAGCTTCAACTTTGTTCCAATCTGTCTTCAGTCCCTGCTCAGCATCTTTTTCCTCAAGAAGTAGCTCCAATTGCTCCTGGAGCTCCTTTCCTGTTGCTTGTAAGAAGAGATCTGTCTTTTTTGAGTCGAGTGTGGCCTTCTCTGTCCTTGTGAGTTTAGCATATCGTCGCTCAAACTCCCTGAGTATCTCTATTGGAGAGATCCCCTCCTTCGGCTTGGCTACCCACTCTAGAAAAGTTCTCTTTGTTACTCTCTCAAAGTCCTACATGAAATACTCCTCCTTCATCGCTAGCTTGAACTCCTCCCAATTTCTTCCATGCTCATTCTTGATTCCTCTCACATGCTCTCTAATCTCGGGAGTCACAACATGATCAAAGCTTTGGAGCATCTCATCTTCTGGAACACGATGCAACTCCATCTCCTTTACATAGCCACGAAGATACTTTGTCACATCTTTCCCATTAAACTGATCCATTTTGTGCACCACTGCTTGACTAGCTTTGGTTGCTGACACTTCTCATCTTTTTGTAGCATGCTGTTGTTGCATAAACAAGGAAAATTCTTGAAACATTTGCATTGCAGCAGGATCAAAAGGCATATCTTGCTGCTGCGGATGATTATCACCCATGGTTGAAGTAGCTTGCAGATCCCCACTAACTCACCCTGACAAACTTCGCGTTGGGTTCACCAAAAAGTGTGTCAAAGAGTTGGTGGTCTTGCTAGGAAGGCATCGGGCCTCTAGCTATGAGGGTTTGTGGGGAGACTGTGAAGGCATTCACTTAAGCAAGCTTAATGTTTGTAGCAAATACATTGTGTGTATCCATTGGAATCTTACACGTAGACACACACATAGGCACACGTGAAACCCTCAAACTAAAACAAAGATGAAAACATCAAGGCTTTGATTGTATTTAATCAAAGGTAAGATGAAAGGGTTCACTGATGCAATTATAGTAGCAAGTCGTTGTGCTCCAAATAGACTGCGAATGGTTCTTTGAAACTGTAACTTAGTGCTTACAAAAATGTAGATGTTTTGCCTAGTGATAGGAGTGAGCCATGTGTACAAGTCTTCTTGGTTCATAGTAATATTAAGAAAGAAGAATTTCTTGCAGTCATTCTGGTCCAAAGAGTAACACAATTCTCTGTTGGAAGTGGATTTTATGGCTATTACAAACGTTAATCCTAATATTTTGCACAAAGTGAAAGGGTTGAAAGGTTACACCATTGGGATTATTCATCTAAGAAATTAGTTTAGAAAGCAGTCAAACAATGGATGAAAGAGAGAAGAGAGACAACCAACACACAAAGGCCCACACAAGCTCAAGCCAAAGAAGCAAATCACACCACAAGCTCAAGCCAAAGAAGCAAAGCACACCTCTTGTAGCCAACTTGATGAAGTAGAAGATGAGTAGTAGTACCCAACATTGCTTGTGAGCCACCAACAATGCATCTTTATTGATGAAAGAAGGTTACATAGAGCGTATGAGTATTACAAGTGAGGAGATAGAAGACTTGAGGTGTGAAGTAGCAAGCTCAAGATGTGTTGGGCGTGAGATTAAAAGAAATTTTCACTCAAGGAGATGGCTAGGAGGTTGGGTGATGGCTTGATAGAGTGGCTTGATTATGGGGATTGCTTGAGCGCTTAATTGTTTGATGGTTTGCTTCCTGCCCAAGTGAGGGTCAAGAGGCTCTATTTATAGGCGAAGTTGCTCCTTGAAGAAGATATTTGCTTAGAAATATCCAAGGGATTTGTGTGACAAGTGTCTATCTTTTCAAAATATCTTGAAATTATCTTCAAAGTTTCTAGATCTTTCTCGTCAATAAATATCTAGAGGTTCTTCTAGATCTTTCTCCAAATATCTTCTCCTTGCTGCCACATGTCAAGGGTTAAGCCTCCAAGAGTTGTTGAGCTATGGTGGGTAGCTTTATAAAAAATTAAAGGAGCTTGGCATACATCATTGATGACATCAAACAAACTCGTAACCATTTTTCTAAGGGATTTTTCTAGGTCCATAATTACTCCAAAGTGCACCTACTATGTGTAGAGTGATACCTCATGGGGTATACTATGACTAAGGCCACTTTTCACCATGCTACACATGTCATATGCCACCTAGGATTCCTAGTAGATAGGAGGTATGTTTTATAGGCTCATTTCATCATGGATCCAAGAAGAGGTTCACAAAGAAGCCCGGAATCATAGGACGAAGCCCATTTCGATTGGCTTTATAGAAAATGCATATATTTATGCACACTTAAGGCATACACATAAAATCCATAATATTGTAGGGCTTAGCTTCCGTTCCCACTATGCATGTGCCACAACACGACAGCGACCAACACGAGTTGAGTAATGGTAAGTTTGTATGTGTTTAGTGTGAAAGCATTCTTATCTCTTTCTTTTAATATCTCTTGTAATCTCTTTATTTTAATCTCCCTCAGCTTATATAGTAGCATTAGTGCAATACTTAGACCTCCCTGCACAACACAGAGTGGTTGCTATGTTAACTATTTCTATCTGAACTTTTCACTTCTAGCGCGAAAAGCTTAGTGCAAGATGTCTTTCAAAACCGCCTTGCTAAGAAATACACCATCTCCTTCACTAAAGTTTTCTTTATCAGATACATCCTTAGCTGTATCGATCTCACCAAAGAGTGTGCCATCTTGGCAGGTTCTCAATCGAGAAGCCCTCCAATGTTTGTCTGTACGAGGTCATGATAAAGGAGTTGGAAATAGCAGAGATTGAAGAAGTAGTTAACCGAAGTGACGCTCTGCTAATCACCCCAAAAAATTTGAATACAAAAAAAAAACTTGAGAAAATGCAGAATATATGTTTCACAAAAATATTTAATTCTTGGTTTGCTTCTTGTTTATCATGTTAAAATTGTTTGAACAATCGGATTATTTATGAAGATTCTATTTGTTTTCATAGTCTACTATCTTTGAAAACTTTTGAACAATGAACTCTCATAGTTTTACTAGTCTAAAAAACTATATCAAATGTTTGAAAGCCATCCGATAACGTTGGAGTATGACTTGTTGGCTTTTGTCATCAAGGTTCTTGACATATATCTTAAGAAAGAATTCAAGAAAAACAAAACCTATTATGATCGGCTAACTCCCTTCCCGTTTCAGAATGAGTTTGATAGGAATTGTAGGTTTGTAAAATAGAATTAATCTTTTAAATTTGTTTAATGTTTATAGTTGAAACATACCTCTTTAAGCAACACTTGGCCCAATTGAGTCAATGCATCATGCATACCTGCTTTCCAATGCTCAAAGTTTGAACCATCAAACTTTGTATGGAAAATCACAAACCCTGACAATGATGTACATGCCAAATCCATGGCGATAACCTGTGACAAGACCGAGCACAAGTCGACCAATTGACAATATCCAAATCTAGTCTCAAAATACAACATAAGCTGTCTAGGAGAACTGTCAGCAAATATGGAGATCAATGTAATGAACAAGTAAGCAAAACCACACAAATGATGCCAAAATACCCGCTCTAATCCAAGAGCAATATGTGATAATCGATAAAGCATCACATATATGTGATAATCCAAGAGCGCACATATGCCATTGCAAGGTGAAGAATATCATCCATCGAAAAGCGCACATCATGTGCATCCACATGGCAATGTAAACGAGCATCAAGCATGTTACAAATGTGTATCAAGGAGCATCCAAATCAACTGAAAATTCAGCTCACAATCATGCTAATATGCATGTAAAAATCTCTGCAAATCCGTGCACCACACTTTCCAAAATCTGCTCAATCGCACAAGTCAATGTACATAGCCTGTGATGAATCCACTCTCGAATCTTGAGAATCTACAAGAATGCATACATCCACAAAGTGTTCTCAACGTATGTGCATAAATTTGTTGAAAATTTCAACCCACACTCTCTTCATTGAGAGAAAACCATCAACGCGCAAAACAAGAGAATGAGAAAGCTCAATACGAGCTCTTTATATGTAGCAAATGACCACAATAGACATACATAGGCTTCAACTTTTACAGGTTGAAACAGATCTCTAAAAATCTGCACCTGTGTATCCTAGACATGCAGGCAGTCTGAGTGACGTATCTCAAAATTGGCGAAGATTTTGAAAAAACTTTCTTCTGCAAAGTTGAAGAGGACAAAAAACCAGATAGGGAGAGAGGGAATTGACTTGAATGAAGACGTTTTGGTAGGCCACAGCAGATCTGCAAAAACATGCTGCAGTTTTTGTTGCTTCTCTGCCTAGGCGCCTCCCCGCTCAGCTCCAATGGTGCTCCCAATCCCTGAGCTCTGATACCGGTCGAAGTGCACAAGCGTGAGTGTGTGCAGCAATGGAAAGGAGTGGAGAAGAGGAGACCTTGTGTTTGTTGGGGATAAAACTCACTCTCTACATATGAGCCCCCTTATTCTATTATGTACATAATGAATAAGTATAGTGGGTAGGCATCTGGCCTAACCGGCCACATGGGGCTTTACCCCATCACAAAGGAGAGAGCAAGACTCTTGCATCTCCCCCCCCCCCCCCCCAAAACCCTATTGATTAAAAAAGTATAAGAGCATTTGAAGGCTTGCAAGGGTTTTCTTGCAAACATCCATCGAGACGTGGAATGTATAAGAGTTGGAATTTTTTGACAATCGTACAGATGATTGCATTGCACATCACCATTTGCAATCAGCTAGAGTTGTAATTTGTTGACAATCTTATAGAGATTGCATTGCACATCACTATTTTCAATTAGCTAGAAAACTATCCAAATACCACACCTTTCGGCTAGTCTTGTGGGCTATAGAATGTTTCATTAAGAATACAAATCGCATGAGCTTCACACTTCACTTCTAAACACCCCATGAATGAGGGTTCTTTGATGAAAACACTTGCACCATCATGATATCCTCAACCATGCCCCAAATTAGAAAAGCTACGAGTAGTATGCAAGCATGTCTATAGATAGTCTCTTCATGGTAGCATCACCTGCACCATCATGTTCTCGTCCTCCATGTCCCAAAGCAAAGAAGCTAACCATGCGCAAGACGGCCAACTAATGGTAGCTTGCCACAAAATAGAGGTTTTCGTGCCACCATTTGATCACATGTAATGTTATTGGAATTGATCTCTTTGTTGTTTTGGCCACTTGTCATGAAGCTTAAGCAAATGCTTCCTTTTGATAGCACCTATAAAGTTTCTCACATTATTGTTGCGGACCAATATAGTTATACCTAAATTGATCACCAATGCATAGAGTGAATCTTATTTATATCTTAAATGGATAATTTGCTACAAAATCAACAACTCACACATCATTGTTCGTTAATTCAAGCAAGAAATCTTCATATTGTGGGACTTGTAACCTAAAGAGGAATCTTTTGAGAGGGTCTACAAAGAGGTGCAAAAAGGCACCACTTTGCATTCTTTCCATAACCATCTCCTTTTTTGTTCTTCTCACTTAAAGTGTCATCAACCTATTCATTTTCTATTTGTTGAGATCTATTCCAAGCAAAAGGTCAACTTGGTAAGAGCTCATTTTGGGGCAGATTCTAAACAAGTTTGTTTACTTGGAACTCACAATCAAGAGGCTTGGGCACAATATGGACTCCCACATATTATTGATGTGTTGATGTAATGGTTAATTTGCAAGACAGTAGCGTGAGCCACTCTCTACACAACAAATGGAGCATCTACATAGATGACCTTTTCCATGATGTTGAAACTTGTTTTCGTGTATTCTATTGAAAGACTCTTTGAAGTATAGTATCCAAATATGACATACACAGCAACACATATTCACTCTTTCAATTTTCAACCAACATGTAGTTGTTACTGCACCTCAAAGGATGGAAGTTGCAGCTGCACTAAAGGATGATACTACTGAATATTTGTTACAGATTAATCTATCACTTTGAAATCGTCCAATTTAAAGATCAAAATCTCATTTCAAAACAATCCAATTTTTTAAATAAAAACTTCTGCATTGAAAATAGTACAAAACTTTGTGGTAAAGAGTACCAAAAAAGAATTTTATAAGTTTTGTACAAAATATGATACTCAAAAGACCAATACTGATTTTTGTCTCACTTTAAGGCCATGAAAAAGGCCTTTTGTACCAAGATTGGTGGTATAGAGTACCAAAATACCATTTTGATCCTAAGTTCGGGACACAATACGGTTCTCCAAAGTTTGTCTTTGGTACAAAACTGGTATACAATGTCTATCTAGACTATTAAGGATTATAATTGATTTATATCTACCCCTTACAAGGCCAACACAAGGCCCTTTATTGCAACAAATAGTGCTAAAAGAGATAAAATTAAATTCAAAATTCCCCAGATTGTACCTATTGAAAGATTGCATAGAACTAGTGGTAGGAAAAGACTAGCAAAGTTGGTATTGCTTAGAGGTGAGTAGTTTAATTGGTACAAGTAAAGCACCAAATTAGACGCAATATTTCTTATATTAATACTATACAACATTCCAATTCGTATTCTTTGCAAAACCTTGGGTATTCTAGAGTGGCATTTCTTGTTAAAGGAGCATGAAATTGGTATTGTACAATTGACATAGATATTGATCCTTCATTCTTTGGTACTGTATAAAACCATTGTTTGACAAAAAGTCCCAGAGTTGGTAATTTCGTAAAGTATAGGGTGCAAGTTTGGTCACTATTTGGGATCCTTTCTATTCAAAATAATCTTCATATTTGATGCTAAATTGCATCCAGGGGTACCCTATAGGGTACTAATATGTACTAGATAATCTAGACAAGAGTTGTATATCCCTCTATTGTATATAAGACTACCAACTTTTAAACTCCACATAGGGTTTGGTTATATTAAGGGGACATTTGCAACATTGTAGACACCTTCTATGTAGGACATTACCAATGGGTTTCTCTTTGTACATTGTCAAAGGATTTGTGTTCAAAAGGTGAGCTGCGAAGGCACGGGGCCTCTGGCTGTGAGAGGTGCGAGGAAGAGAGTTGGGGCATACACAATTAATAGAGACAAAGCCTAGAACAGACAACTTGCACCAAATACTGAAGCTTGATAACCCAAAACAGACAATAAACAATACCATTGCTTAAATTAAATCTTAATTGTGGAGTTTTAAGCTCCTTACATCGGCTTCACCTGCTTTAATTGGCCTTAATCTGCAGCTTCGAGGTCGAGAGAGAGATTGATCTTCTCTTCGGTTATGGCTATGGGAGCTTGTTGCATGAGAGTTGGCTACGGAGTTTAGGATTATTTTTTGGCTTAGGATTAAAGAGTTTATTTAGAAGTAGGATTCGGTGGGCTTATGGTCTCTTAGCATGGTTTGGTTTAGCATCGGCTTAGGAAGCTTAGCTTAGGACTAAGATAGGTGAAGGAAGGTTTTGGATTAGGGAAGGCTTAGCTTAGTATTAAAGCTTGTGAAAGAGGGTAATTCCCAATTTATTTCAAACCATTGTAATATTGTTAATGTGTTACGGGCTCAATGGGAGTTCCAAGCTGTACATAATAGGTCAGTTAGTGTACCTAAGTAGCAGATTCAGTAAGTGGTGGAGCCCTAAAGGCCTTGGCCGCCCGGACATTGCATATTTTTACCCTAGGTATATAAGGCAGTGTGTAAAAGAAATGAGGGTTCTCAAGTCATTTGTTGAGAGCACTCTTTGGTGAGAGCTCTTGAAGTGTGTGGCTATGGAATCCTTGAGCTTCTCCTTGCTCATGATACTTGATTAACACTAATCAATGATTCATTCTCTCTCACTATGCCTCTCTCTTACTTTTTATGATTGCCCATGATGCTTAGATTAACTACATCTTAACTAATTAGAGGTTAATCCCTCTCTAATCTTGTGTGATTGCCCTCTTTTGATTGTGTGTGTATGTAGGTTTGGTTGGAGTGTGGTGCTCGATAGATCTATGTGTGTGTGCTTGCGATTAGTGTGTTGCATGATAGGATTAGTGTTGTGTGCGTCTTGCAATCGTAGTGTGTGTGATTGGGTTGATTAGAGGTGAAGAGAAGTGGATATGGAGATTGCCCTTCATTGCGGCTTAGCTCCTCCATAGGCCGAGAATCTCACCTCATAGAGTTAACCATCTGTGTTTCCATGATTAGCTCACTAACCGTGTGAGTGTTTCCATACCCTAGCCGGGTAGCTCATCCCTCCGGATTGACAATGTTGTTGGTCATTGGAGCTATTGCAGGATGGAACCCCCAACATTTGACGCCGTTTCCGGGGACGAGGGCCTACGCTAGTGTAATTGTGGCATAAACGAATGCGTTCCCTCATTGATTTCGCTTGTGTGTTTATGTTTTTGTGGATTTTGGATGTGTGTGCATGAAGCATTGTATTCATAATTCCCTAATGTGCAAACGTATCTTGCCATTGTGTGTTTATACACTCTAATTTCTCACTAACTATTGATTTGTGAAGTCACATTGCAAATTTGACAAGTTTAACCCTTTTGTGTGCGCACCTAAAGATTGGTAAAAATTGCCAATTTTTTAGTGTGTGTGTGTGCTTAGAAAAGTGTTTAATTTTCATGATTGATTTGAATTTTGATTGCAAATTGGATGTGTGTAATGATTAAGTGCTAGGCTTTTGTGCTCAAAACAGTGATTTACACACTTCAATTGCGTCAAATTTTGACCTAATTTTGTCAGTAATTTTGCTGGTTTAATTGCCTAGTCTTGATTTTATTGATTAACTTCTTGGGCAATTAAATTGATGAAATTTCATTTGGCTGCCCTGTTTCCCAATGTGTTTGTAGAGTTTTTTTGGGTATTTTTTGGGTAATTTTTGTAATTTTTTGAATTTTGGGGTGATTTTACGCATTTCGGCTAATTTTTGACCTAAATTCGGCTTTTTTTGGGTTCCCGAGCGTGCCTTTCGATGCATGGACTTTCCTCGTCGGATAGAGCTTTACATCTCTTGGGATAGTTTCCTACGACGCTAAAATAATCTTCTTCTTCTTTCTTCTTCCGCTTCCGTCGCCATTCTTGTGCTTTGTGACGTGTGAACCCACCCTTACACACAAAACACAAAAGCTACAAGAAGACATTATAAATTTTTGAAAATAAAATAAAATGGGACCTACTTGTTTTCTTTTTCTCTTTTCTCAACGGTTGTGGAGCCTTTTGTCTTTTCACCTTTTTTTGTGTCATTGACTTTTGTACTGATTCATTTCATTTTGTTTCAATTTCATTTCATTTAGTTTTCTTTCCCTTTAAATTTCATTTCATTTTATTTCAATTTCATTTCATTAATTTGTATATTAATAAAAAACCATTAAAAATCATAAAAACAATTAAAATTTTTAAAAATCCTATAAAAAATAAAAAAGATCTAGAAAATTATAAAAAATAGAAAACTCATTAAAAAAAAGAGTTTTATAAAAATCAACAATAAAAAGAAAAAAACATAAAAAATCCACAAAACAAATTTAAAAAAACTCATAAAAAATTAATAACTTTTTAGAAAATTATTTTTAAAAAAAAAGACAAAAAATTCACAAAATTAATAAAAATTTCATTAAAAAATAAAATAATTTTTTTTCCCAATAATTCAAGAAAACCTTAAAATTGCATTGTATCTAGTATTACTCTATAGCAGTTGCATACCAAATTGGAAAGTTTTGTTAGTGTAAGGTACCATAGAGTACCAAATTTGGTATTGTCCGAAAGCTTAATTACTATTCAAAAGTACTTGCAAATATTAGTCCAAATGAAATAAAGATCACAAGAAGAAGAGGTTACCTAAGATCTATTGGAAAATAAATTGGATGTCTGACACAACTTTTTCTTCTAATTCCTTGCTTACATATGTCTTTTTTTGTACGATAAAATTCTACCTTTGGTGTCCAAAAAGCACAGATTGAATCGATGTTATCCCCTGAGATAAGGCTACCTTAAGCCAAACACTCAATGACAATACTTCATCCTTGTCTTTTAACTTCAGCCATCAAGAACTCTTGCTGCTATATTTCTGCAATAAACACTGAAGACAATAGCGATTCTATATTGATGTTGTGATATCAATATTATCCAACATCATCATTCTAAAAGGTTCTCTTGACAAAAGGCATGCTGGATAAGTGGGGGACCTTGAGCTCAATCAATGTGTTACAAACGCTCAAGACAATACTCTACTTGACATTTGAATGTTGGAGAATATTGCTGATGTATGAGCTATCGAATATGTCCTTTTGTTCATTTCTTTGGAGCCATTGGGCTTGCTTATACGTACACCAAGCCACAATCAAGAAAATGTCCTCACTTGATGTTGGTCAATGTAAAGAATTTTTACAAAGCCATCTTGCCATTATGGAGATCTAGACAAGTGTTGCCTCAATTGGAGATCTATATCATAATAAACCACTTGTTGTGTTGCCTCAAGTAGCACTTTGCACAACCATACAAAATATGATATTCAAATCCAAGGAACACTGCTCACAATTTTCTTGAAACTGTGGATTCCTCAAAGATCCCTTAAATATTTCCTAAAGACTGCAAGTCAAGATGCTCTTGAAATGGTTAAGATGGAAAAGGATGTTGTAAAGTAAAGTCAAGAGCTCAAGGAAGTCCTTAGATGTCCTCTTTGAGTCACATGTTTTCCATGGCTACTTTTATGAAGTTTGTGAGAATATTTTTTTAAAGTTGGCTTGTATTTTCCCGTGGATTCTTGTAAAATGGGCAATGTCTATCAATTTTTCTGTGATTGTGAGGTGTAGAAGCCTAAGAAAGTGTACATTCACCTTTGGATGGACAAGGTTTTTGAGCTTGCTATATACGCCAAAAGTCTTAAATTTGTAATTAAGTTTTTGGGATAATAAACATTCATGAGGCTACAACAATATAGAAATCTTCTTCTTGCACAAATCTTATGCACACTACGCCTAATTCATATCCCAATGTAGGAGCATATTTGTGGCAAGGAGCTCTCCACGTGGACGTCAACCATGTGAGCTAAATCCGATCATGTAAATATGATTTCTTGCAAGATTTTGGGTAAGTTTTTCAAACTTTTAGTGATCCGTTTGCAAAAATGAGCATATATCTAGAAAGCTCTCAGCTAGGAAAGCCCCTGAAGCACCCAAAAATGTCAAAGTTAATGTCTTCAAAAATGGTTGTGCGGCTATAATCGAGATTTTCTAGGTGGTCATATTAGGGTTTCGGTACATGATTTTTGAGATTAAGTCTATACGAGTTATGTCCTCTAGTTTGGTTGCATTTTTAAATGTAATCTGAGTATGGTCTGAGCATGTTCAGTGTGATAGATCTCATAGGAGAATCTGGTGTTTTGGCGCATTTCTGTGAGATTTTGAGACTATAGAGTGATAAACGTGTCTTGCTTAGTTTCAAAAAAAATTGATGCTACCTCTATTCCCTAGTCAAGTTAGCTACAACTATTGATTGACATGTTTGTGTTGGCTTGTGTTCTCGCTATCTACATCATCTTATTGTGATGTATCTGCCAACAACATTCACGCTGTTGCTAGGGATACAGTACCCAAACTAGAGTAGACATTCATCAATTTTCCATGGTTCCTCTAGACTTAGTTTAGATTAGGATTTGAGACCACAACCAACGAAAACCCTTATAATTTTAAGTAATTGGTTCACAAATTCAAAACTTGAGACCTAATGAGAAGATTTTGCATGAGTGGTTTGGTTGTATTGACCACCTTTCAAACAGAGCATAATGATTTTTTTTCCCATTTTTGACTCAGCTTAGTCCTTGAACATGATTCTAGACATGAAGAAGGGTGACTAAGCACACTTATAGATGACCTCCGGCCCAAGGGAACCTAAACTTGATTTCACCCCAACAATAATTTTTCAACACTACTATATGAGCACATTGCACTCCTCAAAACTCATCATGTTGAAAATCCCATTAGAATTAGCCATTTCTTGAAACGTTTGGAGGATTTTTGTTAGAACAATCTATGGGTTGCCCAAAATTCATCTAAAGACCATTATTATGATTTTAAAGGCTTACCATAATCAAACCTCATAGCAAAAGAAACCTAAAAAATTACGAAGTTCCAACTCTAAGTTAGCTTAGAGTATTCAAAGCGCTCATAGAGATCACTTGTGTACTAGAGAATGAATGCTGAACCCATACTTAATCAGCATGTTAACAAAGACTATCTAAGCATGCTTGCATAGTTTCATGACAAAAAGAACAATCTTGAGCCCATTTGTCTTTTTTTCCACTTTTTGCAGCTGTAAAATCATTAGAATTTCCATGTTTTATGCAATTTTTGTGATAAGGCCTTGAATTTCCATGTTTTATGCAATTTTTGTGATAAGGCCTTATTTTAGCATGCTTAAACATGCCCTAAAGCCAAGTTTTAACTTTTACTTCCATAGTTACCTAGTACTTTAAGCTAGGTTAGGGTGCCATCTACAATGAAACAAGGGTTGGACAAAGCTTGCTCTACAGCTTCAAGCTAGTTTCAAAATTGCCTTTATGCTTTGAAAGTAGGCATAACATCTAAGATTAAAAACCTTTGAGAAACCCAAAATAGGGCATCAATGCATATTTTGAAGGTAAAAGCCAAGAGTAAGTGCATAGAAGGCATATATGAGGTGAGATAGATCCAATTGTCAAGTTTGAAATAAAAAATCAGGTCAAATTTGACTTTAAGTGTGTTTAGGATCATGACTTTAAGCTAGCTTTAAGTTGGAGATTCCTTACTTTGACCAAATTTGTGGCAAGTTCAACCCTTACTAAGCTCATTTGGCAAGTCAAATTACCTTTGACCCAAAAGTGAGTGAGCAAGGGGGTAAAAGTGTTTTGAAAAGTGTAGGAAATTGTGCAAGTAAGATAAAGCACTCAAGCTAAGTCCAAAAGGGATCAATTTTTTGAGATAAGCTTGTTTCAAAATCATTGCAAGCTGAAATAATATACGTGGAGTCAAAAGTAGGGTAGTGACTACTTTAAGCTAGCTCAGAGTATTAACTACCTAGACCAGGGAAAAATTGTGCCAAACTTGAACCAAGGGATCATCTCACCAACAAAAATTTAACCATCTAGTTAGAGTTGAATTTGGAGTACCACTGAGTGTGGCACCTACTACTTTAAGCTAGCTTAAAGTGTAAATTGAGCCATATTGGGCCCAAATAATTATTAGAGCAAGAGAAAAACATCCATATAGGAAAAAGTAAAAAATCAAGTGATTAGAGCACAATTGATACTTGAAGCGGGTTGTAGTCATTGTCACTAAGCCAATTATTGCTGAAGGAGAGATAGATTGAAGCAAAACTTAGTATGTAAGTTGTACATGCCAAGTTAAGCTTGTGATCAAATTTTGGTGTCATTTGACTACTATTTGGGCATCAAAAGCTCCTTGAAAACACAATTTCAACATTGTAAACTTGTTTTAAGTGCAGATCATTTGAACTATTATAACTTTGGACTGGGAAATCAAAATTGGGAAAGCAATTAGTGGGCAGAAATCTTGTGAGAAGCATATTTTAAAGGGTTTCCCAACAAAAAACTTTTAGGGAATCCAACACCCTAAGGCGTCAAGACCACAAAGTTCAAGGCATTCCAAGAAACTAACCATATTAAGAGGTAGTCACAAAATAAAATTAACTTACTTTGGGGAATTTTTTACCTCTAAATTGTGACTCCATACCAAAAAATGATTTACCAAACAGACCAGGAAAACAAGCTTTCAAAATTTTGGTATCATGGCTTTTCAAAACTCTAGTGAAGGCTTCAAATGGGGATACAACTTTGAGTTAGAAGAGAGACCTCCTAGGATGGAGATGCCAAATGTAAGGTTATTAAAAATCAACCTTTTTGTAGGATCCAAATAGGTCATAAACAAGGGGTTGTATGGGTTCATCATCACGAAAGTGAGGTGAACTATTATAGATGAGAATATCCCTATCCAAAATAATTGTTTGAGAACAAGATTCTATATGTCTTTACATACAAGGACAACCATGAAGGGAGACCATTGTTTGTTGACAAGTAATGGGTGGGTATAAAGTCAATCCAAGACCACAAATACAACCTTTGGATACTCAAAAGGAAAGCTGCTCTTAAGAATCAACAAATATCAATTTCCATCAACACTCTGGAAATAGATGACTAACAATGGGAATTACCTAAAGATGAAGTTCCAATAGATGATGATTGGTTAGACGGAATGGACCTACGCATCAAAGTACAGCTTAACAATGATAGTACCAATGCCTTAGTCAACACAGGAGCTAGAGTAAATGCAGTAAGTTATTCCATGTACAAGAAGGCAACAAGTCAATAGGAATAGCGACAATCAAGGGATGCAACAAGAACTCAACCCCAACATTGGGAGTAGTCAAGTTGAACGTGATAGTACATGGATGTTCAAGTCCTCATCAATTTGTATGTATGCTTACCAGATGTACACGTGAATGAGATGATGATTCTTGGAATTCCCTGGATGTGGACATACAAAGCAGTACTAGATTGGGATACAAATCAGCTAAAGCCATAAGATTTTAGGATTCTCGAAAGGTACCTTGAATAAAATTTAGAGAGAATTTCAAAGAGGGATCCCCCCAAATTCCCTCCGAGAGTGCCAATATCAAGAAATGACTCAAGTCAAGAAGATAGCATGGTGCGATATTTTGAAGCAGATGAGTTAAGGCCATCTCCATTAAATAAGTGGGTTAACAAAAAGATTGATGCTATAGGAGAACCACATGCCCATTTAACAACTTTCAAACAAGTTCTAAGCGCAAGAAGAGTGGAGGATTTCCACATTGAGTATGAAGGATTTGGACTCAAATTGGAAGATGAAGCTTCTACATGGTTTGAGACCTTGAACCAAGAAGAATTTAGAACAGTTCAACAAATTTTAGATGTGTTTGTAAAAGAGTTCTTCGAATGGTGATTAAATCATAGTAAAGTGCCTCAAATTCATGAATTTAAACAATAAGAAGAAGAGACTTTGCAAAACACTCATTTACTCTTAAAGAAGTATGTGGGAAGATGTCCAATTTAAGACCTACCAGTGCCAGAATGACAAGTATCATGTTTCATAGAAGGGATTAGGAACAAGACCTTGGTGAAAGACGTTCACATGAAAGAGTGTAAAACTCTAGACGAGGTCATCAAGGTAGCACTCTACCTAATAGAAAATTGTAAGGTCTATGGAGAGATATATGACATTGATGTGACCCCAAATGATGTGACACCCACAACCATCAAGGCCAAACCCAGCAGGACAACACCTTACCAACTTCCGATAGATTTTGAGGAGAAAATCATTGAAAAATGTGATGAGAAGGATCCATCAAGAAAATCTGCCCCAATATTTCATTACTTCTCAAATAAGAAGGTGCATGACATATAGAGGAGACCATCTAGCACCACCATGCCCTCCCCTACTACCTAGAAACCCACCACTAGATTATGAGCATGCCATTCCATGAGCACATAGACTTCAACCTGGGGTGGATCCACATCAAACTTTGTTAAGAGAGAGACCGGTGTCTGTGCTATCTATGACAATGAAAAATGGACTTCAAAATGAGAGTTACTTTATAGATTATAAGACATTGATGCTCTTAGCTAATGGAGAAGCGATTCCACACATGCAACTACTCAAATAAAAAGATCAAGTGGCTCCACAAGCAAGAGGCTCATCATGCCACAAATGTGATGGTGATCAATGGACAAAAAATTGTCCTTCTATCAAGAAAAATGTATATAGTAAATGAGATTTCCCTAGAAACCCAATGAGGAGGGGTAAGACACAAATTAACATCATAGAGACCTTACCTTCTTCCAGTGGATTTGAAAAAGAACTGTAGCCCCTAATAAATGCTAACACAAGAGCACAAGCAAAGGAAAAATATTGAGCAAAAAGGAAGTACAAAGAGCCATGGGAACATAAAAAGGCAAGGAAGGCTAGAAGGAAAGCCAAACAAGAAAGGGACCAAAAGGTTGTAAAAGTAGAGTTGTAAACAGCTTGAGAGAAAGCAAAACAATACATGAAAGATACAACCCTTAAACAAGCTATGGAACCTCAAAGTGCAAGTTCACAAGGATATGTTTAGTAGGCAAGGTCAACGAGCCACTATATGCCGTCTTACAGGCATACGAGGCTATAGATTAAAGAGAAATCAGACCCAAGGGCAATAGTGGATGGCTTATCCATATGTAGAGGTTGGAAATATGTAGGCAATTGGTCATGGCAACAAAAGCCTTGTAAGAACCTCTAGATGCTTCAGTGCAAGATAGGGTAGCCGAGCCACGTGAAAATTGAGCATTGGAAAAGATCTACGAAGAACCTCAAATTGTAGAGGAGCCAAGGGTAGAGCCTCCACACAAGCAAAAGAGCCAAACATCATCCCTAATAGCAGAAGCAAGTCAATAATTAGTGTTTCCACCCTATTTTCCTATAGTTGCGGAGTGATGGCCCAAAGAACCATGAAGGGAAATAAGAGAGGCCAAGGATGGAAACAAAAATTTACATCCAGATCCAATCATAAAGTTTGTAGAAGGGAGGCCAACCTATTTAAAGCTCAAATCATTGTATGGAGACATAGGGTCTGTGGATTCAGAGGATAGTTGACCACACTCATGAAGGACCTTACCATATTTTTTGAGAGATGATGAAGCCAAATCAGATATATTGGTTGTCCCTTCTCAAAGACTAGCCACGTCAAACATGATGGATACAGAATGTCTAATTGAGATAATCTCCACACTAGTGAATTGTACAATAAACTTAGTAAAAATTCTAAAGATAAGACCACACATGTGGATAAAATTGCGTAAGTGTTTAGAGAAGTTTGTCTTAAGACATACTAGAAAGAGGATTCCTGATGAGATATAACTCGTAGATCAATTGAGGCAATACAGTAATCTAGTTCTTTAACACTAGGTTGGTAATGGGACACTTTTATGTCCTGGGACACTTTTATGTCCTGGGACACTTTTATGTCCTGTTAAGTGACTATTTTCCTTGAATTATGTCAAGAGTTTCAAAATGGATTTTGAGGTGCTATCTGTCTAGAAAGTTGTCTCATGAGCTGAAAAAAACTCGACATTTTTTTGGAATATCAATTCCATCTTTAACCTTGTCCTTGCACAACATTTCACAACCTAAATTGTGTGAAAAAACAGGTCCTGTTTTTGGCTTTTTTCAACTTTTTGCAACTATACCACTCTAGAATTCATGTTTGTGAGGTCTATAATGCTAGAGAACTATCTTTAGTAGTCCTCAACATGTCCTGATGCTTCTAGGGAGAAATAAATGTTAAAGTTGTAAGTTATGACTAGATTACAAAAATTGTCAAATCCTGTTTTTTAGCCAATTTTAGCTCTTCTATGATTTTTTTGGCGGCTTTCATGATATCCAAATGCACTTTTGATTTTCTATGTCTCATATTGTAACATAAAGCTAATATTCCTTGAGTTTTGGGGCACCTAATACCCTATTTTTCATAGTAGACAACGATGGTTGATTTTTTCAATTATAGAAGAAAACGAAACATTCTAGTATATCAAGTATAGCTTTTTCAATATTGCTAGTTTATTGTGACAACTACATGCATTTTGTAGGTAGTAACCATATCTAGTCATAAGGATCAAATTTGGCTAGATATTGAATAGTTTCTATGGGATTCTACAACTCATAATGTTGAACCCAGTTTTTTCATGTTTGCTGTATTTAGCACTTCATTTTTGTCCCCAAGATTCCCCTTGGTAAGAGATATATTATTCTTTTGACATGCTCCATGGCTCCTTATGAGCCTAAAGGACAATAGGGAACTAAGAAAAGATGCATATATTATTTGTATTGAGCGTGGCTATAGAAACTTTGATGATAGGTTTGCAGAATGGTAAAAATTCAACTTTTTTGTACCTATTTCTTTTGGCAAAACAAAAAATAGTGAGTGAGAAGCAATCATATGTTCTCATCACCAACCCATTGATGTTAACTAGGGATTTTATCTCAAGTCCCACAAAAATCCCTAATCTTATTTTTATGCAACAAAACATAAGAAAATGACTGTTTTGATGAAAATGTACTGGTCCATCAACTTTGGAGGCTTGGTGTGACCAAAATATGAGAAATTTTACAAGTTTCTTATTTTTTCCATGTGTAGTAGTCCTTGAACTATAACCTCATGAAAGGATTTTACAAAATGAGTGGATCTACTATGGTTTTGGAGGTTTTTTTCAAAACCCTGAAAGGACACTTTTATGTCCTGTTAGGTTACCAACCTACTGTTAAACAAATTAGGTGACTATTGCAAAGGAAAAGATGGTAGCATGATGCTACTACTAGAGTACCAAGGTGTAAAAATATTGCATGCAGTGGAGAGTGGAGCTGGAGTTTCCATAACAACAAAAGAGATATGGGAAAGATGGGATAAACTTTCCATCAGATCAACACATATGAAGTTACACTTGGCACACAAATATGTAGAAATATCCCTAGGTATACTTGGAAAAGTGGTACTCATATCATGTTGCATTGAGTACACACGCCTTTGCCATAGCGGATGTTGGTAAGAAGAATAATTATGACATCATTTTGGGGAGACCATTCATGAGACAACTCAAGATGTTCCATGATTGGGGTTATGATTGCATCTATTTAAGTCATATTCAAACCACAAATAGAATCAGTCTCCACGACCTTAGTTACAAGGATGTCAACAAGACCCCTGTGGAAGACTTTGATTCAACTATGACAATAGAATTAGAATTACCTACATAGATAGAGAAACCAAGAGAGTTATGGAAGTGTAGAGTTTTAGATTGCAGTAACTTAAAGCACGAAGAGTGTATCCTAGAGAGCTATCTAGAAGATGAGGAAAATGTTCCAAATCCATTTCTAGAAGCCATGTTAGAGCCTCTAGAATGGGAGCATATCCTTGCAACCCTAGATGTATGTGCTAATGAAGCTAGGCCAACCACACAGTTTTGCAATAAGAATGGATATGAGATAGTCCCATATGTTTTTCTGAGTGTTTTTAAAGCATCTAATGATGAATTGGAGTCTAAAATCTAAAAAGTCACGACAAACATCTAGGTAGGTGTTCATGGCTCCATCAAACAAGCCGTGGAAGCAAAAGGAAGAGGGACATGAAAAAAAAAGGACAAGGGTAGAGCACAATTACAATATTAAGTCTCACAATAGTTGGTCCAAACGAAATGAGCCCAGCCATTACACGAGGCTAAGCATTTGAAAGAGCAGCAATGCCAAGTTTAACTCGTGTTGTTTAACAAAGTCAAGATTTGGATATAGACAACGAGAACACAACATATCATTTATCTCCTAAATTGATAAAATTTGTCTTATGGGAAGTGTTGAAGATGATGAAACAGGAAACAGAAGGAAGACAGCAACTCAGAGTAGGAAGAAGATGGAGAAGGAGAAGACACAGAGCTTGTGTACGAGATCTCTGTAGTCTCTCTCTCTGTATTGGAATAATAATGTGTACAAACTCAGAGCTACAAAGCTTATATGAAACCCTAAGAGATAAGGTGTCCTTTCACACCGGATGTCCAGGGGGAAAAACCCAGTGGGAGAAAAGTGCCCCTGGTGAAGCGCGTATACACACTAACACTACTACATGTCTACAAATCCCCCCTGTAGTGATAGTGTGAATCCCTACAAGGTAGCAGATCATCATGTGTATGAGAGTAAGCCCAAAGCTTTTTGGAAAGCTTCAAACTTTTCTCGTGATAACGCCTTCGTAAATAGATCTGCAATGTTATCCTGTGTAGGACAGTAAGTTAGTGTGATCTCCCCTGCATGTAGCCTTTCCCTGACATAGTGGTAGTGAACCTCTATGTGCTTTGTTCTTGCATGAAATACTGGATTCCTTGCAACTGCCATAGCACTCTGACTGTCAGTGAAAATGGTAGTGGGTGCCTATTGACACTCACAAAGATCTGCCAATAACCTGCGTATCCATACACAATCAACTGTTGCCGTGAAAGCTGCCCTATACTCAGCTTCACAAGTTGATGTAGCCACTGTGGGTTGCTTCTTGCTTAGCCAAGATATACATGCATTTCCCAAGAAAAAACAATTGCCACTTGTGGAATGTCGTGTGTCAAAATCACCAGCCCAATCTGAATCGCTGTAACCAAGAAGCTGCATAGAACTGTGCTTTCCATACATATCCCCCCTTGGAAAGAACATGGCAAGATTAGGGGTACCTGAAAGGTAACGAAGTATGCGCTTCACAGCCTGCCAATGATGCATACCTGGGCTGTGCATAAATCTGCTTGCTTGTGAAACCCCAAATTGAATGTCTGGACGAGTGTTGCCTGCCAAATATATCAAGCAACCAACGGCTGCTGCATAAGTATGTACATCAAAAGGTTCTCCAGCATCATGCATGCTCAACTTTGATCCAGTTTCTACAGGTGTAGAGATTGGTTTACAATTTTGCATACCAAACTTGTCCAAAATTTTATGCAAATATTTTGTCTGCAACATGTATATGCCATCCTCTGATTGCACAAACTGAATACCCAAGTAATAATGTAGCAAACCAAGATCAGACATCTCAAAGGTTTTTCTCAAAGCATCTTTAAACGCTTCAATTTCATCTGCACTATTGCCTGTAAGAAGCATATCATCCACATAAAGTGCTAGCATAATGAGAACTCCATCTCTCTTTTTGACATACAAAGTACTTTCTGTTGGACTATTCTGAAATCCCTGGCCAATCAAATAAGTATGTATCTTCTCATACCATGCTCTTGGAGCCTGTTTGAGACCATACAAAGCTTTACGCAATCTACATACCTTTTGCTCTTGACCTTTTACAACAAAACCACTTGGTTGAATTACATAAACTTCTTCCTGCAAATCACCATTCAAAAAAACAGTTTTGATATCCAACTAATGCACTTTCCAACCATGATGAGCAGCAATTGCAACTAGTGATCTAACTGTGGACGCACGAGAAGTAGGAGCAAAGGTTTCATCATAATCTATGCCTTTCTGTTGCGCATAGCCTTTTGCCACAAGCCTTGCTTTGTACCTGTCAACAGTACCATCTTGTTTCCTTTTTACCTTAAAAACCCACTTTGTACCAATAGGCTTTTTACCTGTAGGCAAGTCCACTAGATCCCATGTATGATTCTTATGAATAGAATCAATTTCTTGATGCATAGCATCTTTCCACTGAACACACTCTAAAGCTTGTTCAAATGAATCAGGCTCATCTGCATCACAAAGAGTGCTAAAGCAAGCCAAATCTACTTGCTCTCTGCCAAAAGTAGTACCAGCACGTGTTTTTCGTGGCAACGGTGCATCCAACTTGCTATCCTGCAAAGTTTTCTGAACCCATTTAGGCAAGGTTCTTTCTTCCCTGAGAACTTCTTGCTCTTCACGCACAATTTCCTCTACATCATGAGGTGTCACATGCTGATCAAAAGATTGATCAAGATTATCAACCTGTTGTGATTCTTGATTCTCCACAAAAGAAGGAAGCAAACCTTCAAATACATCATGTGTCTGCATATGAGGTACATCAAAAGCAACCATAGGTTGAGTAGTAGTTTCTGTAAAAATTACATCACGACTTTCAAAAATCTTGTTTGTAGCAGGATTGTAAAGTCTATAACCTTTACTTCCACTACTGTACCCCACAAATATACATTTGATTGCCTTATCATCAAGCTTCCCACGTAACTGCTGAGGGATGTGAGCATAAGCAAGACAACCAAAAACACGAAGATAACTGACTGAAGGTTTTTTGTCATACCAAGCTTCATATGCAGTATTGGTCTTCAAGGCACGAGTAGGACACCTGTTCAAAACATGTGCTGCACAAGCAACTGCCTCCATCCATAGCTTATGAGGCAAACTCTTAGCCTTGAGCATACATCTAGCCGTCTCCATTAAAGACCTGTTCTTCCTTTCTGCAACACCATTCTGTTGTGGTGTGTATGGCATAGTGCATTGGTGTTTAATGCCTTTCTTTCCCAAAAAATCCTTAAATGCACCTGACATGTATTCACCTCCTCGATCGGTACGAAGAGTCTGTACTTTGCAACCTATTTCATTTTCAACCATGGCGACATAATGTTGAAAAACTGCAAACACATCTGACTTTGCTTTGAGTGGATACACCCAACAAAACCTGGAAAAGTCATCAATGAAGGTCACAAAATAAAGGCTGTTTCCTATAGATGGCGTCCTCATAGGACCACATACATCACTATGTACAAGCTGCAACTTTCGTGTCACTCTAACTGAACCATCCTGCGAAAATGCAAATCTGTGCATCTTTCCAAGAACGCAACCTTCACATACATGTCTTGGTGGCATCTCCAATAAAGACAAATCATGCACCATATTATGACGTTGTAAAGTCATCAAACTGCCATAACCAACATGCCCAAATCTAGCATGCCACAACTCAGCATCCTGCATGGCCCGAGTCTTTGTTTCTGCAATACATACCTGAATCTGCTTTTCATAACGATCTAGCACAAATATTCCATTGTCCAGCGTACCTGTAGTGATAAGAGAATAACCATTCTCTCGATCTCGTACAACACATCTGTCATCCTCAAAAATGACCCGAAGACCATTTTTTGCAAGAGAGGATACAGACAACAAATTCTTCTTGATCCCTGGAACATATAAGACATCTGGCAAGCATAAATCTGAACCATCTGAAATGGTAATCAAAATCTTACCAACGCCTTTGATTGGATAAGAAGCATTATTTGCACATGTCACCTTCTTTCCTGCTGGAGCTGCATCCAATGAACAAAACAAATCCTTCCTTGAAGTAATATGCCTGGATGCACCACTATCAAAGTACCAAATCATTTGTGTCTTGTCAACACTGTAAGCAGAAAAATCTGAACATACTACGAAAGCATAAGAATCCTGCACAAAGTTTGCAGACTCTTCTTTAGCTGTAGAAGAATCACCAGAAGCTGAAACAACCAAACTTGACTCTTTCTTCTTTTCTTTAGCAATTCGCTTTTTACACTCACTAATGTAGTGACCAGGTTTCTTGCAGTAGTGACATTTACCTTTCTTCTTGGACTTGTTGGAATCACCTTTAGACTTCTCTGAAGACTGTCCTGCACCAGACTTGGAGTGATGAGCACTCTCTTTACCCCTGTTTTTGTTCTGTACAACAAGAGCATGATCCATACCATCCACCTGTAAAGACTTGTTCTTACGTGATTGATCCTCCTGCAATAGCAAAGCCACTAACTCTTCAAAATGAAGAGGCTCAGGATTAGCTCTCAAAGACAGAGTCAAAGAAGTCTGAAAAGTCAAATAAGATGGTGGTAGTGAATTGAGTGTTTTGGAAACCAAGTCCTTCTCTGGAATCACTTCATCAATGCTAAGCAATTGCTCTTTAAGATCCCTGATTTTTGTAAGATGCTCGACAATATCGTCACCTTCGTCCATCTGTATTTTGTCAAGTTGTTTCTTCAAAAACTCTATTCTGGCAGCATTTCTTCCTCCAAACATAGCTTGCAGAGTGTTCCAAGCATCCTCAGAAGTTCTGCAAGATCTGATATGTGGTGTGATTGTCCTCTTTATGGTTAAGGAAATCACGGCCATAGCTTGTGCATCTTTAGTATCCCATCTCTTTTGCTCTGGAGTGACTTGTGAGGGTCCTGCACCAACAGCTGCACCACGACCAGGCGTGGCAGGTGCAATGCTACCTGGACGAACTTCATCTCCAGATACATAATCCCACAATCCTTTACCAACCAAAACATTTTTGGCCATAAAAGACCAAAGAGAATAGTTGGTACCATCCAATTTGTCTTCGGATGTAAACGCACCAAAAATCTCTTTCTCCGTAGATTGAGCCATACTGTAGATGCACACAAGAGAGCAAAAGAACCTCCAAGAGATTCACAAATCTCCTCTCCAATCCAAGCAAAACTCTACACAAAATCTCAGCACAAAGCTAAGACAAGATGCTTCCCAAAAGAACTGTTTACCTGAAGAAAATCTGTCAAAAAGCACACCCTCTTGATCTAAACGCCTCCGAAAAGTAACTTCTGCTACGCTGCTCAGAACAAAATTTTGAGGGCTCGAACGGCTTTGAAAGGGGGGTAAAACCTCAGGTCACCTCCTCAGAATACTCCCGGAACGTTGAGGATGCTCCCACGAGCAAATTTTCCGAAAACTGCCTGAAAACTGCGATTGCGTGCGCGGACGCGAAAAAGCAAGTAGAGGCTCTGGAAATCACCAAGCTCTGATACCAATTGTTAAAGATGATGAAACAGGAAACAGAAGGAAGACAGCAACTCAGAGTAGGAAGAAGATGGAGAAGGAGAAGACACAGAGCTTGTGTACGAGATCTCTGTAGTCTCTCTCTCTGTATTGGAATAATAATGTGTACAAACTCAGAGCTACAAAGCTTATATGAAACCCTAAGAGATAAGGTGTCCTTTCACACCGGATGTCCAGGGGGAAAAACCCAGTGGGAGAAAAGTGCCCCTGGTGAAGCGCGTATACACACTAACACTACTACATGTCTACAGGAAGAACCAAGACTCAAAGTTACACTCTTGACATTGATAGATCCTTATGCTACCAAGAGTCTAATGCCTTATGGCACTTGGATATTAACGCAAAAGCCACCAACTATAGAGCAGGAGAAAACAATGAACTTAAGTTTGGATGTGTTAATTATTGGCTGCTTTGGAGTGGTAGAAACTACACTAAAATTGAGTTCTTGAATTTTTACAGACACATAGTAGACTCAAATAAAATCCATATTAGCATTTTCCAAAGACCCATATGCATAGTAATCAAATCTACAACCACTAAAGTTGAGTTCTTGAATTTTTATAGACATATAGTAGACACATTCCACATAGTAGACTCAAATAAAATCCATATTAGCATTTTCCAAAGACCCACATGCATAGTAATCAAATCTACAAACACTTATAATGTATATGTAGAATGTAATCTATTGTAGGATAGTACCTTTGAAAATTGCTAGCATGCCATGCAAGTATCCACAAGTTGGAGGACATTTTTGTACATGATAGCCTTCCACTGATTGTGATATTTGATCTTTAAAAAGCCACCATACACCCATGTGTCTTGCCCATAAACTCTCATGAAATTTTTTGATTACATGTTGTTGAGTTATTCTATCATAAACAACTATTGTGGAGTTCCTACTGGTTTTTGGGATGATTCCATAAATGAACATCTCTAAGCACTACAAGAGGTTATTCATATTAGTGACGCTCACACAGCGACCCTCAAAAAAAAAATTCCCGGCGTTGCTATGAGCGTCGCAAATTTACAAGTAAATTTGCGACGCTCATAGCGACGCCGACTGGGTTAAAAAAATAACAGAGAGCGCCCAAAAACTCAGATCTCAGATCTGAGTTTTTCGACACCCTCAAGCAAGGAGCAGGTAATGCTCTCCCTCTCTCTCTCTCTCTCTCTCTCTCTCTCTTTCTTCTCCACACACACACACACACGAGGAGAGGAAGGAGAGCCAGGTATGCTCCTTCCCTCTCCTCACTCTCATGTTCCCTTCCCCTCTTTCTCTCTCCCTCTCTCTCTCTCTCTCTCACAGACACACACACACACACACACATAGTGTTTTTGAGAGAGAGAGAGAGAGAGAGAGAGAGAGAGAGAGAGAGAGAGAGAGAAAGAGTACAAACATAAACAAAAACGCACACACACATACATAAACAAAGAATGCACACACACATTGAGAGAGGAAAAGAGAGAGAGAGCATGCATAAACAAAAAAAGCACACATTGAGAGAGGAAAAGAGAGAGAGAACATGCATAAACAAAAAACGCACACATTGAGAGAGGAAAAGAGAGAGAAAACATGCATAAACAAAAAAATGCACACACATTGAGAGAGAAAGAGAGAGAAACTAATTTAACGTCGTAGGAAACTAATTAAAATTAAAAGACCTAAAGATCTAGCCGACGAGGAGTTGAACTCAAGACCTATTATTCAAGAGGGAAATGGCATAACCAATCTATCATACTTGGCATGGGTGATAGAAAGGTTATACCATTTATCTCGTTTTATTGGCACACACATCCACACACGCGCACACACACAAGAAGAAGAGAGTTATAACGTCGTAGGAAACTATCCTAAAAGACGTTAAAGATTAAGTTAGATGTAGACTTACGTTAAATTAGATTTAGGTTTATTTAAGTTAAATTAGATTAGATTTAGGTTTATTTTTAGTTAGATTTACGTTTATTTACGCTAGATTTAGATTTACGTTATATTAGATTAGATTTAGGTCTCCATAGACTGCGATGCCTGCATGAAGCGGGTAAAGAAAGCCCTCAATGGAATATAGGGTATTGCTGCCTTCACTCATGGTGGGCTCCGTCGATCCAAAAGTACTGGTGAAATGTCTTCAGAAGATAGGGAAGAAGGTGGATCTTCAGGGCGGCAAGAGTCACTACATCCCCGACAATGACCATCTAGACAACCTCTAGTCATTCAATAGCAACTTCAAAGTTAGTAACAAGAGCAAGAATGGTCCAAAGGGCTAATTTTTGTCGTCAGATGTGGATGGAGATGAGGCAGCGTCACCGCCGGAAGTTAACTCTCACATCTTTAGTGATGAGAATGCCAACTCTTGCCGAGTTATGTGAAAAATTATGTGTTAAATCAGTTTTAAGGTTCTTATAATCCCTGTTAGTTTAGTTCTTTGTTTTTAATATAACATAATTTACGTTAGATTTAGATTTATGTTATATTAGATTAGACTTAGGTTTATTTAGGTTTACCCACACACACACACACACACACAAGAAGAAGAGAGTTTTAACGTCGTAGGAAACTATCCCAAAAGACGTTAAAGATTAGGTTAGATGTAGACTTACGTTAAATTAGATTTAGGTTTACTTTTAGTTAGATTTACGTTTATTTAGATTTACGCTTATTTACGTTAGATTGAGTCCACGCAAGAATTACTTACGGTTTAGGGTTTAGAGTTAGACGAACAGTGAAAAGATCTACTGTGAAAAGATGTTAAGATGCTGTGAAGTGCTACAGCTAGAGAAGAGGCAAAGGGGTTTTGTCCTCTACATGCAGTATCATGTAGACATGGGTCTGTAGATTTCTTGTACCCACAAATATAGGTATTGACCAATAAAGACGAGATTATAACCCGGTGGTTCTGATCTCCGTGCACCTCGAGACTGAGGTGTGCGGGGATTGGACATGACTAGAGAATGTGAGGTAGAGAGAGAGAGAGAGAGAGAGAGAGAGAGAGAGAGAGAGATAAGACGAAGAATGCCAATAGAATATTAAATTTGTTGTCCAGGTTATAAGATTTTTATCCTCATTATGAGTAGTGACGAGGATGTGGGACCGTCCAACCGAAACACCTATCTCTCAACGAGGGTCTTATGTCCTTGTAATCAATGCAAGCATGCTGTGCGACGGACAAGACGTGTTTCTTTGCAGCACGTTCGCGAATTTGGCGAGTTCGATCCATCTATTATAGATCGAATTGTTGCCAATTATAACTCGTCGGACTCTGACGCTGGCCAACAAGCAGCAATCTTGCAACCCAATAGACGTGTTCGCAGGCGCTTTGGTCAAGCAGCATATGTGAGGCCACAAGATGTAGCCTCTGACAGCTCGGGGGATGATCATGCATAGCACATTCCCAACGAGGCAATGTTTGAGCCCAAGATTGATGAAATGATCGAGACGATCATGGATTCAGAAAGGCTTATCTATGATGATATGAAAAGTGAAGCCGATACGCCATTGTATAATGGAGCACGTATGTCTAGATTGAAAGCAACCCTGGTTCTTCTCAACATGCAGGCAAAGTTTGGATGGAGTGACACTAGCGTCACAGCGCTTTTCAGGTGATCTATTACAATTAGTTTACTTTAATAAAACTCTAAATGTATAATGATCTGATAGATTTTTACACGACTATATCGTATTTTTATGTTGTGTAGATTGCTTAAAGAGCACATACTACCAGTTGACAATGTGATGCCAGATTCGCGAGATGAAGCAAGAAAGATTTTGCGAAACTTGGGGATGGATTACAATTCTATCCACGCTTGTCCTAATGACTGCATTCTTTTCAGAGGGGAATACATAGACATGGAGAAGTGTCCGAAATGTGATTCCGAAAGATATCGAGTAGATCTCCACGGGACAAAAATTCCACAAAAGGTTTTGCGACAATTTCCTCTACTTCCTCGCATCAAGCATTTCTTCGAATGTAAGTCCATGGCCGCCCTAGCATCATGGCATGAGGAGAATAAATCTTCGGATGGTGTGCTACGAATTTCTGCAGGTTGCGCAGCCTGGAAACATATAGATGGAACATGGTCGGATTTTGCCAGGGAAGCTCGAAATTTGCGCTTAGGCCTGGCTATGGATGGCGTAAATCCATTTGGTCAAAGATCAACATCTTACAGTGTATGGCCCGTTGTCATCGTCAACTACAACATTCCTCCGTGGTTGACTACGAAGAAGGGGCACCTATGGCTAAGCTTGATTGTGCCAGGGCGATATAAAGTGGAGAATATGGATGTGTATCTTCGTCCACTATTGGAAGAGCTACAACAATTGTGGATTGGCATAGAGGTGGTGGATATGAGCCGACACACAAGACGACGGAATGCTTTGATCAAAGGCATTCTAATGTGGACCATGCATGAATATCCCGGGCTAACAGAATGCTCAGGTGATCTATTGACACTCCTCACTTAGACACTGTAAATCTTGTTTTTTCCCATAGTTGATCTATTATCATGTGTATACATGCAGGGCTTCAAACAAGCGGATACAGAGCATGTGTCACATGTGGACCTAGACTGAATGCACATAGGGCGCCCTCAGTGAAGAAGCAAATCTACGAAGGTCATCAAGCGTATCTTCCAGAGAATCATGTGTTACGCGACGGCTTTTTGGGAAGAGAGCCACCAAGGATGTCTGCACAAGCATGGTTAGAGCAGAAGGAGATGTGCGATGACGGATTGCCTCCAGGGATGAAGAGACTATCTCTATGGTACGAGTTACCATACTGGCCCCGACTCATGATCAATCACTTGCTCGATCCAATGCACATATTCAAGAATGTGGGTAATCTACTATGGGACCATCTGACCGGCAAGAAAGATACTTTGAGAGCCAGAGTTGACCTTAGAAATGTGGATCGTATGGAGCAATATTGGCCGCAAACAGCGTCTGATGGATCGATAAAACTCCCTAAAGCACCATGGATTTTCACAAGAGCCCAAGAACGCAAAGTAAAAGAGACCATTCGATCTTTGCGGACCCCCACTGGCGTAATGCACTCGCTCCAAACGTGTTTTACTAAAGAAGGAAAGCTTACCGGTTTGAAGTCACACGATTGGCATAAAATGTGTCAGGTACGTTCATAGTGGACTTTAATATCATTGCATAAAATGTGGACTTTAATATCATTGCTGCACATACTTTACAGTTTATTTTACCGGTTGCCATTGAGGGATGTTTGTCTCTCGACATCCGTAACACAATCTACAAACTTGCAAAGCTGGTGCAATGGATCTCACAAAAGGAGATCAACGTAGACTCCATACCATTCACCAAACTAAATGCTGTGGAGCTTGTGTGCATGTTTGAGAAACATTTTCCTACTACCATGCTAACCATTCAGGTGCATCTTCTTGTTCACATAGTTGATGAGGTGGAAATAGCTGGCACAGTTCATTCCAGATGGATGTTCTTCTTAGAACGTTTCATGAAAACGCTTAAGGGATATGTGCGTCAAAAGGCACGTCCGGAGGGTAGCATGGCAGAAGGTTGGTTTTGAGGATCGATTACAGAGGATTTTTTGTCGGCTTGTTCGATGTGCAATGGTTCAAGATAATCATGGAGGGTCGCAACGCTACTGTGCATAGAGGAGAGTATGGTTTTCTTGAGGTGGATTCTACTAAGAAATGGACTGACCTAAGAGACACTTTCGTACTACCCGAGCATTGTGAACAAGTAAGTATGTAAATAGTTAACATCCCCCTTTTACAATTTATGTGCTTGAAAGCTCTCATGTAAGTTATGTGGCTCTGGCAGGTAATATTTCATCCTACAAAGTCTACATCAAACTGGTGGTACGTCATAGAGGTAGCCCCTCGTAGTGCAAGGACGTATGAAGGCTACCATGTGCCAATCACAACGGCATCAATGGAGGAGATCAGAGAAGATGCTCAATCAGAAGCTGCTGCGGTGGTGCCAGACGAGCATCAAGATGCTACTACTCTATATGGGGTGCATGCAGAGGAGCTACAAAATGAAACAGAGGATATGTGTTTAAACGGAGAGCTCTATATAGATATAGGAAGTTATGCTGATTTATGCGAGGATGAGAGAGAGATCTCTTAAAGCCACAAATATTGTATTTGAACAATTTTGCTCCGTGTTGTAAAAGCTCTGGCTCTCTAAGTACCTTCCATGGTGTATAACGCTCTTTTCTACACGCGCTCACATCTTTTGATTGAAAATTCTGAGTTTTCGACTTGCCTCTTCTATCACTCAATTCATTGCGTCATTGTATTTATATGCATCATTACGTCATTGTATTTAATGGTCTTTGCGTCATTGTCTACTCTATTCATTCAATATTAAGTTTAAATATTCGTGTGTTTAATGCAGGTATGGATGATGAGGAGTTTCTTTCTTCTTTGTCACCGCAGCAGAGACAATGGTACATGGAGCGTCATCGCTCTGGCGCATCATCGCGCGTTCCTACTCCATCCGCATCTCCCTCTCTTTCGGAGCATTCGGCGCGCTCCGAAGCTTCGGCGTCGACGAGACGATCTTCACACTCGTCTAGACACCGGCGCTCTAGTGGTGGCGGTGGCGGTTGTTGTGGGGATTCCGCCGCCAATGCCTCCACACCGCCTCGTGTTCGACGAGGCTCTTTACCCTCCCCTTCTTTGCCCGCCCCCACACCAGCCACAACATCGCCATCTACGCCAGGTTTTGCGCGGTTGACTGTTCCTAGCAGCTACACACCTCTACCTACTCCGCCAGGAGCCACCCCACTCGACACTCCTCGCTTCGGGGCCCAGACGCCGGTGGAGACACCTGACGTTCGTACCCCCATCGACACGCCACTAGAGACCCCTGCCGGGACACCCAGGTTCACGCGTCACCGGCCAGAGGGCTTGCCTTACTCCGTCGACTTCAGCGGCGACATCATCATGTATGATGACGGCAAGAAGGTGATCTCGCGCATGCGTGGTCTTTGCTCTCAGCTGTTTAGACACTACATACTAAACAAATGGAGTGAAGTACCAAGTGATTTAAAAAACAGAGTCATCAGCATACTTCATGATGAGTTTCCCGTTCCAACACGGGATCAGCGCTTCAATGAAGACCTGATGTAGCTGTTTAGACACTACATACTAAACAAATGGAGTGAAGTACCAAGTGATTTAAAAAACAGAGTCATCAGCATACTTCATGATGAGTTTCCCGTTCCAACACGGGATCAGTGCTTCAATGAAGACCTGATGAAGATTCGAATGCGCGAATACTGCAAACACAAGCGTTCGGAAGTGCAAAAAACAATCAAGCATGGGTGGAACAAGCCAGATTGGCTGGCCAAAGAAGATTGGAAGAATGCGAAGAAAGCAGCGCGCAAGAATCCCGACAAGTGGAAGCAACAAAAGGATGCAGCCAGAGCGCGAGTAGAGGCAGGGAGCTCGCACCACTTGGGGAGCGGTGGATGGGCATCATTTGAGGCCGATTTTGTAAGTGTTTTCGCATTGCTCTTTATGTTCGATAGTTTAGGGTTTATGAGTTTTTTAATTCTAACATAATGAAATCTTTGTATGTTTTGACAGTGGTCGATGACAGGACGTGATCCCACACCGTACGAGCGCGAGTACGCAGGCAGGAAGGGCTTAAACGCCCTGATGGACATTCTCAGTTCTCCCGGCGGCATGGTAAGTATTAGGGTTTACTCTTTTCTATTTTTTGTATTGTTTTATAAATGTCGTTATATGTTTATACTTACTGAAAGCTGTCTTATTGTCTTTTTTTGCAGAATCCGACAGATACGCCGCTTGGACGCGATGAGACGTCTGACTAGACGACATCAGTTTAGCCGTAGCTAGATAGCATTAGTTTAGGGTTTCTCATAGCTTATGTATCATGAGACGGATTTTATACGTCTTTTTGAACCATGTATATTATTACATTTGTCACCGCAGTTCATTTTGCCAGTCAATTCTTTATGCCTATGATGTTGTACAATTGTCATTATTACATTTGCCAATCAATTCATTTTGCCTATGATGTGTACAATTGTCAATTTTACGCTTGTCAATTTTGCAAACAATGCGTCTTGTGGGTGACTATTTTGGGTCTATTATCTACCCTTGCACTTTTTTTAAAAAGTGAATCAAGTACAATATGGTTGATGGGTGGCAGGGCATTCAATGCCCTGTCACCAAAAAAAAAATCTCTCGGGCGTCGCTATAACCGTCGCTATTTATGGCTCTGTAGCATCGCTATAGACTTCTGTGTAAACGTCGCTATAACCGTCGCTATGACCGTCGCTACGAGCGTCGCTATGAGCGTCTCTATATAGCGACGCCTATAGCGACGCTCTCGTAGCGACGCTATTAGCGATGGTTTTAGCGACGTCGGGGGTTATAAAAACCCAGTGTATTTCCGTTGCTAACAGCGTCACAAGAGCACACAACCTCTTGTAGTGAAGGAAGTAACCACAAGCATTCTTTTGGATCTTCTTTATACTTTCTTGGTCACTCCATCCTTCTTGCTAGGTTAGAGTGCTTAATAAAAGACTTCAAAACTATGAACAAGAACATCCAAATTTTCATGTAGACAAGAAGATGTATCAAAATTTAGTCCCACATCATGACCTTCATAGTCATCTCCTCTTCATCTTCATACCAACTCTTGGTAGTGATAGCCGTTTTTTGGCTCTCCATAATTGCCATAGTGAGTTATCTCCCCCTACCAAAATCACCTAAACATTGTGGCTATTCTTACCTTTTCATTGTACATACGCGTGTGTGAGTTAGGGGACTTTTCCCATATCTTCTTAAACCCTCAGCTCACTAGTTACTAGGCTAATTGAGTGAGCCAAAAAAATAAATAAAAACAAAAGCCAAAGTATGTTATGGTCCATTGGTGTGTAAATATAGGGCTGTATATAGGGCCTAAAAATAAGAATTTTTTATAATTATTTTGGTATTTATTTAAATATTTCTACCTAAGTGCGTGTTATTTTTCTTAGCATGCTATGTGCATCGACTCATCATTACCACAATTTTTCTTATAATTTTGCATACTCTTTATTCCATATATAAATATTTTCATGCCAACTTGTCTTATTTTTGGGTGAGATTCCACTCCAAGAAAAAACCTCAAGAATACCTTTCACCATCAGTCATTGCCTTTCAGTAAATTCCTATTTTCTAGAGGTATTTTTTCTTATCTCTTGTAAATAAATATACTTCAATAAAAACAAATGAGGGTCCCCTCATTTGATTCCTTATATTTTAGTATATCTCCTTTTTTTATTTTAAATATATATATATAGGTGACACTATTCTAGATTCCATGAATTGTTTATATACTAACCTATTTTTTCATTATATCCATATATATATCTATACATAATCCACAATTATGCATATTTTCAAGCCCCTAATAATCAATTAGGTCACATGTGCTCTCATGCAAGGAGGGGCTCACCTTTGGAGCCATATGAAAATTTAACAAAAGGGGGGCCACTGAAGACTTTTTTGTAAAGAAAACTAGGTATTTTGGTGGGATTTTTTATATCCATCTCCACTTCAAATTTGAAGCAGTGGTCAAAAGAGAAAATGTGGAACAAGAGCTGAATAATCACCTCAAAAAATTCTGACAATTTTTGAAGTAACCACCGTTGAGCTAAGATATTTTGAGTGGACCCAGTCAGCCCACTCTTCTCACAAAGTAACTAATAGTCTTCTCTTACCTCCTTTCCTACTTGCACACACACACACACTCATTCTCTCAATCCCTCACTCAAACCTACACCTTCCATGGTTTTTCTCACCTTCTTCACCATTAACCTTCCCTCTTACTTACATAGCTCTCATATGAGCTCTACATGTACATACACCATCTCCATGCTTCTTTCTATTACTTCCAAAGTACAACTCCATCTTACCCCTTCTCTATATACATTAAATTCGGCATGTAAACCATGCTCAACCTCTACAAATTGAGAGATCTCCTCAACTGAATTGCCATTTTCATTGCGATAATCAACTTTGGCGGCGGTGGCATAAAGAAGAGAAGAAGAATAAGAGAACCGATAGTCATTTTGAGAACCTACACAAGTAAGTCCAAGACTTCTTCAAATTTCACCATCACAAGGATTTCCTCACTTCATTCAACCATCCACCTCATTCTACCCATCGTAAATATATCATTAACTATCTAGTGATTACTAACACTAACCACTAACATACTAACACAAAATAGCTATTGACCTAACCATAAAAGACATCTCACCTCAAGACATGTGCATGGTAACACTCTCTCTCTCTCTCTCTCTCTCTCTCTCTCTCTCTCTCTCTCTCTCTCTCTCTCTCTCTCTCTCTCTCTCTCTCTCTCCCTCCTTCCTTAAGAATCTACTTTCACCTTATCTACCATCAATAATTCTCTCTTTTAAGACCACATCCATGACTCAAGAACAAAAAAGGTCTGCAATGTTTTGATATTAAAAAAAATCATAATCCGGATTTGTTAGCTTGTAACTTAGGATTTCCAAATAATCTTAATGAGGGTCTCCAACCTATAAATAGGCACCTCTCCTTCTTGTAAAACAATCTGCAATATCTCACATGCACCCCAACACTCTATGCGTGAGGAGAGACTTACGCATAGCAACCACTTTGTGAGATTCACTTTTGGTGTGAGAGAAGATTTCAAGCTACACATTGCAAGTGAGAGACAGTGAGTTCAAAATCTCAAAACCACTATTGTATATGTTCTCGATCATCAATAAATTGAGGTTTGGTGCATCAAAGGTGTGATTCAATGTTCAAATCTTCGTCCCTCCAGTTGTGCAATACGGTTTAGTGAACTTAAGGTGACTTGTGGATTTTGAGTTTCTATCGTTTGATCTTGTTTTAGAAAGTGTTTTAGTGTGTTTTCATTGCCAATTTTGTGTCCATTGTAAGAGGGAATTGTGGTGAGAGGTCTCCCACACCCTAAGACAGTGTGTGTGTGTGTGTTGGCAATGTTTAGCATTCACTAAGCATTGAGTTAGTTTTGTACAAGCTCTACGATAGCATCATAATGAACCATCTCCATTTGCAAGTCACAAACAGGTATTATGCAAGATCGATTCCTCTCTCTCTTCCGTCTGCTCTAGCTCTCTATGGTCCATTTTGTGTGTGTCTTGGTGTGATGTTGCTTGTGTGTGTTTTGTGGCACAACTTCTTGGTCGTGACAAAATCTCTCTTGCGTCCTAGTTCGCATACCATAACTAAGTGCTGTACGTATCTTGTTTGGATTTGGATGTGGGTTTGTGTGTTGTGCTTGTGGATGCCCAAGCCCCAATTAAGCAACACGGGAGCCTTGAGGGGTGTTTAGAGGTCGCCTCTCTTGTTGCTCGCTCTGGACCGCCTCAATTTTGGTGCCCCTATGGAGGAGGGCTTGTGTATGTTGTTGTGAATACTCATCCTTTAGAGTAATCAAGTAGCGTGCATGAATCATGAAAAATTGTATGGCCTGTTTGTTCCCATTGCAAGGCAAAAGGTGCATATCATTGTAAGCACAAAATTTCAATTTCAACAAGTAATTTGTAGAATTTTGGGCCCTCTTAGATTGGCCGAGATAAACGCTTTGGTAATTCCTTTTATTTTGCCTCTCATTAGGTACGACCTTAGTTTGGATGTCTATATATATATATATTTTAATCATTAGGTCATGCACCATGGATAATGGTATAGGAATAGAGGTTTTTCCCTTCCATTTCACTTCACACATTAGAATGAACATTGCAGTTAGTAGAAAGATCCATTTTCAACAACGTAATGTGTTCATGTTTGGTGTCCAAAGAGTAGGAGAAATTCTTTCATCACCAAACCCTGTCATTTTGCTTCTTGTTGATTATCATAGATCATTTGATGTGCATATTTTTATTTTGTTGTAGAGCAAATTGCAATTTAGAAAACATTATTGTGTAAATCTTTATAAAAAATAAAAAATAAAAACATGCGTCACTTTGAAATCAATTCAATGGAAAGCCAACACCAAATGTTTGGATATCCTCTTTTCTTTGGAGAGCCTCAAGAGGATGCATAATTATTTTTAGCAAATTTCAAGATGTCTTGCCGTATCAAGAGGAGAGTAACTGATGAAGAATGTGTAGAAATGTTTGAGGTGGTCCTTAGGAAAGATGCTAGCTCTTGGTTTGACTCTTTGCCAGAGGAAGTTAAGGGGGACTACATAGAAGTTTTGAATTGTTTCAAGAGATACTTCTTTGATCCCCAAAACACTCAAAAACTATGGCAAGACATTTTTTCTCATAAGAAAAAAGATTTAGATGACTACAACTTGTACAAGCAAGAGTTTCTACATCTTTGGGGTCTATGGATACAAAATTTTTCTAACCCTGGTGATGGTGCAGAATTTCTTAAGAAGGAGAGGTTCATAGATGGACTCTTTCCTGATCTTAAAGTAAAGGTGGAGGCGGATGCACCTACCACCTATGATGCAACTGAAATTAGAGCTTCCAAGCAGTATAGGAAACTCAAGTTTCTAAGGGGTAGGTTCCAATAGAAGGTCTTAGACCCAAATGTAAGTCACAAGCATCGACATCTAGGGAGCTTCCTGAGGTAATGGCATAAGTGATTGAGAAGTTAAATGAATCTTTAAGCAGCCTGTCAATTCACCTTGCACAAGCTATAGGTCCAAAGGGACAAGCAAAGAAGTCTGAAGAGAGAGATCCACGACCTAGGAGTGTCTTGCAATGTTGGAATTGCGGAGAGTCTGGACATGGGATGTATAATTTTCCTTGGCCCCATGGGGAGCCAGGGAGACCTAACTTGAATTACCCAGTGATGAATCCAGGTGAAGGAACTAGTCAGCAACCACAGCTTCTACAAAGGCCACCTCCACGAGGAGTGAAAGGAGTTCCACCTTTGACAAACCCAATTGTGCATGTGGTAGAGGTGACAAATTCCAATGAGGTGGACATGGAAGAAAATGGCATTAAGTATGGTGGTGAAAAAGGTAAGGAGAAAGAAGGAGTCACGTCACAAAGTGATCATGGACGAGAAAAGAAAGCAAAAGAGACCAAGGAAACCAAGAGTACTTGATGTCGTATCAACCTCCAAGACTTTCTTTTTGGACATGGTATGGCTCCGTACAACTTGTTGGAAGACATGAGAGATAAGGGTAGTGATATCTCATGGCCTCAATTTCTTGCGCAATGTCCACAAGTTAGGAGGGATTTAACAAGGGCAGTTAGCACTTGGAGAAAGGTAAAAGAGAGTATGCCTATTGTAAAAATTGCACAAGATGAAATGAATGAGGATATTACACATGTGCTAGATTGCTACATCAAAGGAAGATGGGTTAGGAAAGGTCTAGTGCATGGGGGGTGCACAAATTTGCATCATGACAGAGGGACTCATGCCAAGACTAGGCATGCATATCCATGAGACACCTGAAATCAAAGTCAAGATGGAAAAAAATAGCAAGGCTAGGTGTGTAGGCATTTGTAAAAATTATTTTGTAGAGGCCTTTGGCATTAAGAAGCGGTGGATTTTTATGTTATATCGACCAAGGGAAGTGGCTATCCATTTATCCTAGGAAGACCATGGCTAATGAAAATGCGAGCTTTGCAGGATTGGGAAAGTGGAAAATTGATTTGCAGGAATGAAAATCATAAGAAGGTTGTCTTTGACATGAAGGAGCAACGTCAAAAGGAGCCCCATGAAGAATCATCGTAAAGTGAGACGGAGGAAGAGTGGACCGATAGCAACTTAAAGGAAGGTAGTGGTAGCACTACGGAGGAGGAGTCCTCCATCAAATTCATGGGGGTAAGGTTTAATCCAAACAATCAAAAGGCCTCTTGTCAAGGTTTGGAGGATCCCCATAGTACCAGGATGAGACCCATCTACTTTGCTAGTAGAGTCATGAACGCTTTGGAAAGAGGCTACAGGGAGGCATAACTCATGATGCTTTCTCTCATGTTTTCGGTGAGAAAGTTTAGATCCTACTTGCTACCAAAACCTTTTGTAATTCTCAATGCAGAAAATTTGTTCCCTTGGGTGTTATCTCAAATGAATCTTAGTACTAGGATCTCAAAGTGGATTATGGAGTTGCAAGAGTTCCAATACTCTGTCAAGGTAGAAGATAGTGTGCGTGCACAATTGGCAGGGATTCTCACTTACAGGGTACATGAGAAGGAAATTAAGGTGTTCGAAGTAAAGACCCTACCATTGCCACCACCAAAAAGTATTTCTAATGCTTTTACCTTGTTCTTTGATGGGTCTTTTCGACGAGCCACAAGAAAAGCACGGGGAGGGCTATAGTTGCTCAAACCAAGTGGAGAGATGGTCATGAAAGAGAAGGTCAATCTACCAGGTTCAACTAGCAACAATGAAGCAGAATACGACACACTACTTCATGGGTTAAAGATGTGCATTGGCCAAGGTATACAACATCTCATGGTAAAGGGGGATGCACTTCTCATTTTGAAGTAGATTTTAGGCATTTGGGCATGCAAGAATGAAAGATTAAGGAAAAAAGTTCATGCCATTTGTAGATTGTTTAATAACTTTCAAGAAGTACAACTATATCATATTCCTAGGAAACAAAATGAGGATGTTGATTTACTTGCACAACAAGAAATTACATGTGTTGAGAGAGAAGTGCAGGTCATCATGGTGGCAGCAGTTGTCAAGGAACCAAGATATCAAGGATTCGAGTCATTGGCTCCCATTATTGGCTACATTTTGGAGGGCGAGTTTCCAAAAAACTTCACAAAAGCTCAAAAGAGGAGACTCATGAAGAAGGCAAGTTTCTATCTCTTCTTAGAAGGCTCCCTCTATTAAAGAGAGAAGGATCAAGTGTGTAGAAGAGTACCAACTATTGAGGAAATTCTGGCCATTCTAAAAGGTTTGCATGAAGAGGCATGTGGTGGTCATTTTGCCCAAGAATTAACCTTGAAGAAAATTTTGCTTGCGGGATATGTTTGGCCAAGCTTGCTTGTGGATGTCCAATATTGGTGTAAAAGCTGTCACAACTGTCAGGTAAATGAAAATAAAAGGATGGTGCATGGTCCGAGTCAAATAGTGCTTGCAAATGGATCCTTTGAAAAGTGGGGCACTGATGCTATGGGTCCTCTGCTTAGAACAAAGAATGGTAAGCTCTACATTCTAGTAGCTCTAGACTACATGACTAGGTGGGTAGAGGCTCAAATTGTAGCAAGGGTAAATGGGAAGACAGTGAGCAGGATTGTCTACACTAATATTCATTGTAGATTTGGCACACCTCTAGAGATTTTTTCGGATAATGGTCCAGGGTTCAAGAAGGGTTTACTCACAGAAGTTTGTGAAGAGCTTTACATTCTACATCATCATAGCACACCCTACTATCCACAGTCAAATGGTTTGGTGGAAGGCTAATGGTGTCATTGGAGGCATCATTAGAAAGACGATGTAAAACAAAACAAAGTTATGGAATGACTTCTTGGAAGGTGCCTTGTGGGCATATCAAACCACATATAGGGAGGCAACACAATTCAATCCATTTCATTTGGTGTATGGTCAAGAGGCTTTGCAGCCTATTGAGCTCAACATCCAAACAATATGGCTTCACGGCAGAGGTGCACAAGATGATCAAGAGGTATGGATGGATCGACTTTTTACACTAGTGGAGCTTGAGTGAAAAGAGAAGCAGCTTACGAGTGCTACAAACGAAAAGCTACACAAGCAAAGGAAAAGCTTGACAAGAAACTCAAGGGCAAAGGCATCAAGAAAGGAGAGCTTGTGCTAAGGTATGACAATTGACTTGACAATCATTTTGATGCCAAGTTTAAAACTAGATGGCAAGGGCCATACATAGTCAATAAGGCCTTCATTTCAAGTTACTATCAGCTTATAGACTTGAATGTTAAAGATCACTCTAGGAAGTAAATGGGTATCACTTGAAGCCCTATTTGAGTCACCTTATACCAAAGGATCTACCGAGGAACTATCAAAGAGCGACTATCTGATGTAAGTTTTGTTGCATGAATCACAAGTGTGACAAAAATCCACACAATGAAAATACTGTCAAGAGGACTCGTAAGCTCTCTCTTTGAAAAAGATGCTTTATGATGGTACATGAATATACCATCATCCTAGGGGAGGGCTAATGATAGCCATTTTTTGACTGTCCGTAATTGCCATAGTGAGCTATCTCACCCTACCAAAATCACCTAAACACTGTGGATATTCTTACCTTTTCATTGTACATAGGCGTGTGCGAGTTAGGGTACTTTTCCCATATTGTCTTAAAACCCTCAGCTAGCTAGTCACTAGGGTAGTTAAGCCAAAAAAATAAATAAAAACAAAAGCTAAAGTATATTATGGCCCATTGGTGTGTAAATATTTCATTGTATATAGGGCCTAAAAATAGGGAATTTTCATAATTATTTTGGTATTTATTTAAATATTTCTACCTAAATGTGCGTTATTTTCCTAAGTATGCCATGTACATCGAGTCACCAATCCTCAATTCTTCTTATAATTTTGCATACTCTTTATTCTGTATATAAATATTTTCATGCAAACTTGTCGTATTTCTGGGTGAGAACCCACTCCAAGGAAAAACCTCAAAAATACCTTTCACCATTAGTCATTGCCTTTCACTAAATTCCTATTTTCTAGAGGTATTTTTTCTTATCTTTTGTAAATAAATATACTTCAATAAAAACAAATGAAGGTCCTTCACTTGATTCATTATGTTTTCATATATTTCTTTTTTTCATTTTATATTTATATATTTGTGACACTGTTCTAGATTCCACCAATTGCTTATATATTAACATGTTTTTTCATTATATCCATATATCATATTTATGCATAATCCACACCCATGCATATTTTCAAACCCCTAATAATTAATTAGGTCATGCTCTCATGCAAGGAGGGGCTCACCTTTGGAGCCATATGCAAATTCAACAAAAGGGGGGCCACTTAAGATTTTTTTGTAAAGAAAACTAGGTATTTTGGTGGGATTTTTTATATCCATCTCCACTTCAAATTTGAAGCAGTGGTCGAAAGAGAAAATGTGAAACAAGAGCTGAATAATCACCTCAAACATTTTGGTAATTTTTGGAGTAACCACCGTTGAGCAAGGATTTTTTAAGTGGACCCAGTAACTAATAGTCTTCTCTCACCTCCTTTCATACTTCCACACGCACACACACACACACACACACACACACACACACACACACACACACACACACACACACACACACACACACACTCATTCCTCTCAATCCCTCACTCAAACCTGCACCTTCCATGGTTTCTCTCACCTTCTTCACCATTAACCTCCCCTCTTACTTACATAGCTCTCATATGAGCTCTACATGCACATACACCATCTGCATGTTTCTCTCTATTACTTCCAAAGTACAATTCCATCTTACCCCTTCTCTATATACATAAAATTCAGCATTAAACCGTGCTCAACCTCTAAAAATTGAGAGATCTCCTCAACTGAACTGCCATTTTCATCGCGATAATCAACCTTGGCGGTCGTGACATAAAGAAGAGAAGAAGGAGAAGAGGATCGATAGTCATTTTGAGAACCTACACAAGTAAGTCTAAAACTTCTTCAAGCTTCACCATCATAAGGATTTTCTCACTTCATTCAACCATCCACCTCATTCTACCCGTTGTAAATATATCATTAACTTTCTAGTGATTATTACCACTAACCACTAGCATACTAACACAAAATAGCCATTGACCTAACCATAAACTTTCTAGTGATTATTACCACTAACCACTAGCATACTAATACAAAATAGCCATTGACCTAACCATAAAAGACACCTCACCTCAAGAAATGTGCATAGTAACTCTCTCTCTCTCTCTCTCTCTCTCTCTCTCTCTCTCTCCTTCATTAAAACTCTACTTTCACTTTATCTATCATCTATAATGCTCTCTTTTGAGACCACATCCATGACTCGAGCAGACAAAGAAGGCCCACAATGTTTTGATATTAAAAAAAAAATCATAATCCTTATTTGTTAGCTTGTAAATTAAGATTTCCAAATAATCTTAATGAGAGTCTCCAACCTACAAATAGGCCCCTCTCCTTCTTGTAGAACAATTTGCAATATTTCACATAGCACCCCAACACTCTATGCGTGAGGAGAGACTTAGATGTAGCAACCACTTTGTGAGCTTCACTTTTGGTGTGAGAGAAGCTTTCAAGCTACACATTGCAAGTGAGAGAGTATGAGTTAAAAATCTCAAAACCACTATTTTATATGTTCCTCCATCATCAATAAATTGAGGTTTGGTGCATCAAAGGCGTGATTCGACGTTCAAATCTTCGTCCTTCCACTTGTGCGATACGGTTTAGCAAATTCAAGGTGACTTGCGTATTTTAAGTTTCTATCATTTGATCTTGTTTTAGAAAGTGTTTTAGTGTGTTTTCATTGCCAATTTTGTGTCCATTGTAAGAGGGTATTGTGGTCAGAGATCTCCCACACCCTAAGACAGTGTGTGTGTGTGTGTGTTGGAAATGGTTAGCATTCACTAAGCATTGAGTTAGTTTTGTACAAGCTCTACGATGGCATCATAACGAACCATCTCCATTTTCAAGTCACAAATAAGGTATTACGCAAGATCCATTCCTCTCTCTCTTATCTTTGCTCTAGCTCTGTATGGTCCATTTTGTGTGTGTCTTGGTGTGAGGTTGCTTGTGTGTGTTTTGTGGTGCATCTTCTTGGTTGTTACAAAATCTCTCTTGCATCCTAGTTCGCATACCATAACTAGGTGGTGCCCCTATCTTGTTTGTGTTTGACTGTGGGTTTGCAGTTGTGTTGTGCTTGTGGTTGCCCCAACCCCAATTGAGCAGCATAGGAGACTTGAGGGGTGTTTAGAGGTTGCCTCTGTTGTTGACCGCCCCGGACAGCCTCAGTAGCATACCAAAAATAGGGATATCTCTAACTTCAATATGAAAAATTTTAGGGGTAAGAGACTTGATTTAAGCTATTCATCGAAGCATTGCAATATGTAAAGTAGAGTAGCTTGCTATCATCCCAAGAAGTGGAAAATAGTCAGCCTCTACAACAATAGAACCACCAGTAAAGTACTCCTTGTCACACTTCTAACCTGATTTTTCCACACCCCATAGCTCTTCCTTCACTTGCAAAATGTCTCATTGATGACCACTTAGTAATTTAGTTCTAAAACTCACTGCATTTCTATGACCTTCTTCATCATCTTGGCCAATTGCCCATCCAATCCTTGTTGGACTACTGTCCACCATCAAGATCAGTGGCCTTCCAATACTTGTTGGACTAGTGTCAACCGTTAAGATCATTGGCCTTCCACATGTAATCAACTTTCCTCAAGGTAGGAGACCTAGTAAGTATCTTCACCAAATTACTAATATTCTTGGCTATGCACATTGCTCCAAATAAAATTTTCATGGGCAAAGTGAGGCAATTATATGCAGCATAACACACATGCACCTAAAAAAATGCAAACCTCAGTAACCAAAGTGCATGTTTCTTGTAGCTTCTAGATGGCCTCAACCTTCACTTATGAGTGGGATGTTGACATTAATTTGTTCCTTTTTGTAGTATATATGCAACTACAGGTCTCAACTTCTTCACAACATTCTTATACTTCATCTCCACCTGAATTTCAATGGCATTTTCCAAATCTTTATGCATCTACGAGAGTATATAATACATATCTTTAATCATACATATCTATTGAATCTACCTTTACAACATCTACTCTGCTTTGTAACCTGCATTGAATGACAACTTCAAGTTTTTCCATATTGTCCACATAAGGAATCTCTTCAAAGATCTTTGAAATAACAGTGTTAGGTTCAAGTACAACACATCCATGTAATTCACTTTAGACATTTACAACATACTACTTCCCCCACTTGTGAAGTTCATCAAACTTCCTCTATGACACTGCATTTTTAGATGTTATTCCCAAAACCCCATAATATTGTCTCTTGGTCAAAAACATTGGTGAGAGATTTTTCTCCTCTGTACCGTTAAAGTCTTGATTATGATGGTACTTTGCTAAAATTCCAAGCATAACCATTTTCTATAAACTCCTTGTAAATATTTGGCAATGGATGTTCTTGTAAGCTATCCCTATTCTTACAATACACATATGTCAAAAATTGAACAATTCTCTTACCATCTCTACTTTTAATCCTTGCATGAGCTGAGAGGTCACTAAAAAACTTTATATTCATGGGCACAACCTTGATGTATGGCTATTCCAACATAAGTGGATAGGAGAAATTATCGGGCACAAAAAAGTGTTTCTCATTGCAAACATCGCCAATATTCACCTTAATTTTAGTGATGCTCCATAAAGGTCATATGAAGCATGTTGCCAGCTAGAATCTGCCAACCATGATCTATACCAAGAGGCAACTTCCCTTTTTGGTACAAATTTTTAGCTAGTCTGTAAGATTGACCTCTAGACCATGATCATTAAGCGCTAAAATGGCTCATCAAAGTCACCAATTTTAAGAGCACTCTCCATCATGAGTCCTAGAAGGTGGCCCCTAGGAATCACACGATTCTTTTTCCCTTTTGACATACAAGTATGAACTTGGTAGCAACATGGGGGTAGCTACCAAGACAATGGATGTCTATCTTATTAATGGGGGAAACGATTATTCACAGGTTTTGATGACTACCCTAGGAGTGAATTTGTGCATGCCTCCAGTGCTGACAATAGCTTACATGCTACAACTTTGTTGGACATAAGATAACTATATACCCCTTTCAAATTCCCATTTTGATCTAGATAGCTACCTTGTTGCGTAGCCTCCACTTCATTTGTAGTGGGGTTTTAACTGCTAAAAATAGATGTCTACCCTTTTCCTTGACACTACAACTATTTTTTAGAAAGATATACTTTCAGTTAGTTGCTTCCTTGCATGGTATGCAACCAATCCCTTGCCATCCCATTTTCATGGTAGCTCCCCCTTAGGGTTTAGAGGAAGCTACCATTTTACTTGCCTTGAGATTGGGTACCATATGGTGGTAGCTACAAACACCGGTACTATTGCTGATCATGCAACTAGCTACCCCCTAGGAAAACAACTTAAAGATGACTTTTAAGTAAATCTTGTTTGAGGAGAGGTAGCTACGTGTGAATTGCACGCCAACGGATAGCTACTTGTGAAGTACCTACAAACTACATGCAAGCTTCTAGATTGATGATAGTGCAAACTACCTTGATGGTAATTTTAATTGTGGTGGGTTCAACTTGTAAGTGATTTTTTAATTTAAAGTGATGTAGCTACCATATAGGTACCCCCTAGGAGAGTAACTTGAAGAAGAGCTTTAAATTATTCTTGCTTGAGGAGGGGTAGCTATATGGTGGATAACTATATTTCAAGAAGGGTAGTTATCTGCTATTTGCTATATTTCTTGAGGAAGTGTAGCTATTTGGTAGGTTAGCTACCTATGAGTTTCATGCAAAGTGCTAGCTTGGTGATAGTTATTACTATAGTGGGTTCAACTTGTAAGTGGTTGTACTTTGAGGTGAGGTAGCTACCTCTTCCTTTATTGTAAGTCTTGTTTGAGGAGGGGAAACTACCTATGAACTGCATGCAAACTTCAAGATATAAATCTTGTATGAGAAGCGGTATCCACCTGTGAAGTGCATGTTGTAAGTCTTGTGTGAGGAGCAGTAGCTACATGATAGGGTAGCTACCTATCAACTACATACTTTTTAATTGCATGCAAAACTCTAGATTGATGATAGTTTGGACTGTGGTTGGCTCAATTTGTAAGTGGTGGCTATTTAAAGCGAGGTAGCTACAACATAGGTAGATACCACTTCATTTGTTGTATGTTAATCTTGTTTGAGGAGCAGTAGTACAAGATAGGTAGTTACCTATGAATTGCATGAAAACTTATGGCTTGATTGTACTTTGGTGGATTTAATTTGTAAGTGGTTGTTTCTTAAAATGAGGTAGCTACAAGATTGGTGGCTACCACTTTATATGATGTAAATTAGTCTTGTTTGGGGAGAGGTAGACACCTAATAGGGTACCTACTTATTAGGTAGCTACCTATGAAAAATCTATAAATTGTTTGTCTGTATTTGACAGAACTTTGAACTATGGTGGTTACCAGGTATATATGTACTAATTGCAAGCACACTTTGGTGCATGCCAAATATTGGGTGTGATAATTTATTTTTACTGATTAACTTTGCTTGAAAGATGCCAAATAACGTTTGCATGATTTATGCAAGTAGAAATTTTCCTTCAATTTCAAAGGAGTCATCCAAATGTGAAGATTCATCAATGAGCTTTTTAGAAGTTGAAACAACTATACTCTTTCCATAAACTTAAGGATGGGTACACATGTTGTTGCATAACACATGTGTAAATGTATTTTTTGAAATATTCCCTCAACCAGATAAGGAAAGGTTCTCTTGGCTTGCATTCAGTGAGTTGTAGTTGCAAATGTAATATTTTCTTGGCCATTAACAAGTACAAACTTACAAAAGTATAATTTTGTTATGGGAATCTGTTGTGTGTTAAAGGCTTGAAGGTGCTAGCTATAACCCATTAAAATTTTTGATGGGAGATTGTTATGTGTCTGGACTCCTATTGGAAGATCAAAAGATGATTACGAGAAGAAGATGCTTAGAATACTTATTAAATCTTTGTAACACAGAATTGAATGTAGTTTTTTCATCAAAATCCATTTAGATTTTGTTTCACTTTTCATTAATGTAGACCCCAAGGCTATGAGATTCCAAGTTGTATCAATTGTTAGACATCTTGCCAGATTAGATTACTCATTTTTTGAAGTAGAGATAGCCTTACATTTGAGACCCTTAACCAGGGTATAGAAGACATTTATGTCAAGGTTTTTGAGGCTTCATGAGCACCCTCTTGCTATTTTCATTTTATCTATTTACACCGCACCACAAGGAACTTACCATATTGACAAGCTTAGAGCACCATTGTGTTAGCCTCAAGGAGCTCTACATATGGATGACTACATTGCAAGGGCTTCGCATGTTCCGGGCATAGATTCCTACAACCTTCTAGATGATATATCTCTTTATTAGAGTGTTGTTTTGAGATTCCAATTATTGCATCAGAGTCCTAGAGCTTAGGTGCACATATTAGGTATGTTCCACACCAGCTTTAGTGACATGTGAATTCACGACCGTAGAAAATTGCAATTTTTTATAGTGTGAAGAATTGAGGTTTGCTAGGCCAAAAGTGATTTTGACCTAGTGAGGATAGTGCCCACCAAGTTTGGTATTGTTTGGAGTTGATTTACTGCTGGATTTGTTTGTGGATGTGTGAAAAGAACATAGAGATAAGAGCCAAGCTTTTCACAGGTAGAGAGCTCATAGACTGTATTTATGGAGTGTACCATGTTCAGACAACTCTTGGCATGCTTGCATGTGCTAGTAGAGTCACTTGCTTCCTAGGATTGACATTTTGGTCTTGGGTCACCGTATCTTGTGAGATGTGATAGGTGGTGCTAAAGCGGCCTCTCTAGGAATTAGCCCCATTGTCGAGCAACAAATACCTAAACTAGTGTGGACACATACAAAAACCAACAGAGTTTCCTTAGATAGGTTAGCCAAAGAAATAGAGTAGATTAGAAGAGGAGATGGCGGCATCCTTGGTCTTTGTGTCTTCAGTGGTGAGTTTCTTGCCATAAGAGTGGCAATAAGATAAGTTAAAAGTGTTAAAAAGAGATTTTTTTCTTAGTGCATGGCTTTATGGGCGATTAGAGAAATGAAGTTCATGCTAGGATGAAAAACACAAGAGAAACATAGATTTTAGAGTTCTTTGCATTGGACAAATGTGCAACATTCAAAATAGAAGTGTAACCAGGCTTAGAGTTAGCAATGAGGAAAAAATCACAATTGTTTCCTGAGACTGCTAGAAAGAGTGAATTTTGACAAGGAGAGACCTGACAGAGTGTTCACCATAGAGACTAGAGACATATAGGCTAAGTTCACAAGAGTGTGCGCAAAGATTGCTGAGTGAAAAAGTGGAAAAGTCAACCCAAGGAGTTCATTATTGGTGCAAACTTGTCTTTTTGTGAAACACTAGACCTAAAGTAAAGGAAAAAGCTTGTGGAAAAGAGAATTCTAGAAAACACTTTGATTTTGCTTGCTTATAGGGAAACATTGCAATTTTTTCTTGACTATTGAAATAGCTGAAAACTTCAGGTGAAACTTGGTGAGAGAGCTTAGACAAATGGGTATAAGCCTCTGAAAACCTCAAAAATTGAATCTCTAGGAAATAATTATGATTTTTTCTTGACAACCATTTTGAGTGAAATTTTTGGTATAGCACTTATTGTCAAAGCCAAGCACATTGATGGAGTCAAATTTGAAAAAGGGTCCACAAGACACTCCTAGGAAAAAAATCATGATTTTCCTTGAGGACCCAAACTGCTAAATTTTTATCAAACAGTGGTTCTAAAACTTGAATTTTTTTGGCATAGAGATTTTTTGCCTAAATGTGACACTGTTTACATGTCATTTTGGGATTACAATCTTTGTCAAAAAAGAATTGTGCTAAAGAAGGTTGTTAGAATTTTTGACGTTTATACAAACTATTGAGTGCTTGTGGAAGGGATTGAAACAACACACAAAGAGACAAAACTGGAGTTAAAAAATGAATCAATTAAGTAATTTATTGGTTGTGAACATTCTTAAGATCAAGAACTTGGTATAAACTGGGTTCTAGACAAGTAAGAGATCAAGTGAACAGAGTATTGATTGAAGAGAGTGTGAACCATGCTGACCTAGAGTTGTTACCCGTAATTAGGGAGGAGGTATCTTCCAATACTTCATCAAAAACTTCTTTTCTAGTGGTCACGATTGAGAGAGTGCCTATCATTAGTGGTAGGGGTGAGGAAGAGTTAATGGACCTTCTAGGAGGATTCCAAATATCCCACTTACTCCATTGTAGTACCATCTCACCAATAGAAAAAGAGAAACAATCTATATAGACAACAATGGATGATATTGTGTCTAGGAGATGTTTGGAATGATGGAGATCCCAAATAGAGTCTATGCAACTGACAACATGGATCACTACATTGATGAGAAAGGGGTTGCCTACATTAAGGTGACAATCTTGATATTGTTGACCAACTAGGGATTATAGGAACAAAAGAGAAGATGGATACAGGGGTAAATAATCTACCTTTGGCACATGATGTGAGAGCAAGACTCGTGTTCATAAACCAAGTCATGAGGAATAGCGTGGATAATCCCATTGCGGGGTTAAATATTTGTAAGACTAGATTGAGAGACTTATTATTTCCATGAGAATGCTGATCCAAAAGAGTTTACTCTCGAGGGGTTCACTATGTGTAAAACTACCATATCACGTGCGTTCAAGACATGTTTGTAAAATCCCTTATCTGTGAATTTTGTTACGAATATAATTTTAAAATCTATAAGTTTTTTTTAAATTTGAAAAAATAATGCCCTTCTGTATATATACTTCTGTAAGTTTCAAGAACTTTAAATACCCTTTTGTTGAACTCACGTGATAGGTTACATTTTTATTAGGTGACCTCCAAGGGAGTTTACTACTGTAAAAGAGTTGTATGTCTACGTATACCACATAGAGGGTGACCAAAGACCATTGACAGTAGATTCATCTAGAAAGGACTATAGATTTGCATACATATCAAATCTAGATAGGTTTACCATTGTGGGAGCATCTGTTTCTAGTTTTTATACGAGGAAAGGTTTTGATGTACCACAAGTGAGTGAAGGTTTGATGGATAGCGTGACGAGGATCGAGGATCCACCAATGCACATGGATGTCCTGAGCCAATGCAACACAAGTTTTCTGAGTTAGCGGTAGGAGTAAGTCTTTCGACTGAGCCTATGCCTATGAGAGGTGGCTATACGGCCACGAGAGGGTCATCAATGCCACACTCAATGAGAGAGTAATGCCAAGAGGAGTGCTTGTGAGAGTAGCACCACCTAGGGCACCAACTTTTGTTCTAGGAATGGTGGATCAAGCCATATATCTAGCACCAGGAATGATGACATTTTTTGTGGAGCCTAGGTAGATGAGACCATTTGAGGTTGCCAAGAGCATGGCCTTAAAATATAATGGGTCAGGGGATCCACATGCACATGCATCATCATTTAGACAAACGTTGAGAGCAGAACAAGTACTTAACTACCATACGCAATATGAGGGTTCTGGTTTAACCTTGGAAAGCACTATTTTTCATGGTTCTAGCCTCTATGAATTGAGAACTATAGAGACAACATTGAACTACTCTTGAATGATTTTGTCGAAGAGTTTTCCAAGGTTGTATTAAGCACAATACTATCCCACAAATTACTTATCTAAACAAAAGGAGAACGAAAAGGTCAAGGAAGGGGTGTTGAGATTGAAACAATACTTGGAGAGATGCCCTCCTAGAGAGATACCTCAAGAAGATAGATCGGTTGTTCTCTTAATGGAAGGTCTTTAAAACAATCATCTAAAGAAAGATCTTCATTGTACAAAGTGCATAACCTTGGATGAAGCAATAAAGGAAGCAGTCTATCTTGTGGACAATTGCAAGATCTATGGAGAAGTGTTGGAAGACACAGGCATAGCTTACGAGGATTCAAAACCACTCAAGAGTGATGTGACAATAACAGGGATGCAACCTATATTGAGGCTACGTATAGAGCCATCTGAGCCATCTTGTTACTTGAGGAGAGCTCAAGCCAATCTGGGTGGGATACACCATGGGAAGCAAAAGACTTTTTATAGTCTCATGCACATGGGTGTATATTGGCCATCATTGAAAGGGCTCTTTTGGCCCTGTCTCCATTGTCGGATTCTTTTGGCCCCTTGCAACAACTCTCTAGGCATCTTTGGCCCTGTATATCTCTTGATGACTCTTTGGGTCACTCAGGTATTCCATTGCCAAGATCTTTTGTCCCCTTGCAGCAACTATCCAAACATCTTCCGCCCTGTTTATCTCTGGATGCCTCTTTGGGTCACTCAGGGATTCCATTTTTGGACTCTTTTGGCCCCTTCAACAACACTATGGGCATCTCCGTCCATGTATATCTTCTAATGCCTCTTTGGGCCACTTAAGGATTCCATTTTTGAGCTTTGTTGACCCATCGCAACAATTCTTCGGGCATCTCCGACCCTGTATATCTCCTAGTGCCTCTTTGGGTCATTCAGAGATTTTTCAGGCTTGTCTGGACCCAATATTATTTACGGACCACTTTTATTTGTAGCATTCCTCCAAGCATCTTTGATCATGGTCTTGTTTAGCTGCTTCAACATTGATTTTTGTTTGTTTGATTCCTCCTGCCTTTCTTGTCCTTGATTCCATTTAAGCTCATTCCTTTGTTCGTGAGCTATCTACTCATGGGGTCTCTTGATTTTTGCTCCCCTTCTATTTTGTTCAGTTCCTACTAGCATTTCTTCCACCAACTTCTTTACTTGGTGCCGACTCTCCATTTGCCTCTCCAAATTGGTTGCTCAGCTTGTTTCAGCTGCTTCTCTTGAGCCCTTGCTCTTTCTCTAGTTACTCCAAAGACCTCTATTTCATCATTAGTCAGACTTAGCATTTGTATCATAGTCAGAGGGTTTTGCAGATTTTTGCTTCTCCACTTGATGCCTCTGTCTCATGCACAAGCGTCCAGGTGACAACTCCACCTGTAGACTCTCTTTAGGTGGAATATGCAGCCTGGGTGACTACCTCAAGCTCGAAACTCTCATGCTCACATCAATCAACTTACACATGAGCACATACTTCATTATGGATCTCTCACTCGATACACAAAGAAGGCACATAGTCATGCAGAATACGGCCCGAGTCCTCTCTCTTTCATTCCACAACAATATTCGATACAAGACCCCTTCCACAATCAATCACCATCTACCAATGCTTAATTGCAGCATATATATATGACCTCAGGGCCACCCACTTTGACAAGACCCATTATAATGTCAAAGCCTCCACTCATTAATTCAGCAGCCCGTCTCTTTGTCCCCTCATACCTCTTAGCCCAACATGTGTGACACACACACACACACACAGCCTCTTAGTCTCTTGTCCAAGATTGGCTAAGTACAAAACCACTCTAGTACACAAAATCATTTCTCTTTATACTTATCAAAAACATTGGTTACATTAAGTCCAATAAGCACCTCTCTTGCTTATTAAATCCATTGAGTTTGTTGTTTACTAATCAAGTGTTTGAAAGTTGAAAATTATCAATACATCTATGTAACCAAAAGGTAGCACATGTATGCCCTACAAGTTTTGCTCGGGTGATTCTAGAGTGTCTGTGTCCCATGCCATTCTAGTCATGCCTATGTAAAAAAGAGATCAAACTTAAAGCCAATCCTTCCTTTGTTGTTCCATCCATGCCTTGGTGCCCACTTTCTATCACATGTTTGGACTGTTCATACAACTTGCCTTTATTACTAGGTTTGGTGGGTCATGGTGTAGCTACGGCTTTGTTGCAATTAATATGTGTTGTGTTAGCTTCTCGAACTCCCACACTATCAGCATCTGAAACAATACATATAGGCTTTTTTAGTCATTAAGAATGATGTTTAAGAGATAAATTGGCCCACTCTTGGGAAGAACTAAGTGTAATCAGTGATACTCAAGTAAGTGTAAAGTCGAAAAGCAAGTAATTGAGACTCCAATTTTTCTTAGGGGTTGATAGCAAGTAGGAGGTACCAACTGGACTTATATACTTCTATACTATATATAATGCAAGTTAAAATTTTCAAGGAAGGAGAGGGCATCCACATGTCACACTATGGTTCATTTCAAAAGATAGCCTTCAAAAAAATTTGGTTTGAAATGCAAAAGTTAAGGGTAGGTGGTAAGTACTAATAACTATGATGGTAGAAAATGAAAAAACATAGTTTTGAGTTCTGAGTTCTTAGTTCTGTGAAAAGTCAAAAAGATTAGTGCTTCATCTATATCTATATTATTTATAGTCCTTGTTGGCAAGGCCTCCATGTTTCACTCCAACCAGTGTTTGGGAAAAGTCAATTTCACAAACATACAAAAATTTCTTTAGGGTAGATTCAAAGAGAAAATTTTCCAAAATAATTGGTATTTTTTACAATGCACCTCTATCTTCTTAAATTTTTCAAGCAGATTATTTTCCTTTTCCCCCTTCCTTCAACCAATTGTTTTGAGTTTTCAGCTCGCTCAAGGCGTTGCTCTACTTTGCATTTTGAAGGCCATACAGAACACATAGCACTACATGGCATGTGCATGCTCAAATGGAATCAAGGGTGGAGGTGACGGATCATGACATGCATGCATTGTAGACCATGCCATCGACACACAAATTTACAAATCAGCCCGTACTTATAATGCAATGCATTGGAGTACCATGATTTTCAATAAAAAGCATGTGGGTGTGGTGGTTAGAGTCATGCCTTGAATGGGGCAAGTCGTGGGTTCAACGTGCAAGTTGCGAGACAATCTTGACTGGCTCAAGTTTACTTGCTGTCCCGATTTTACTTTTTTGCAATGAGTTTACAATTCAATAAAAAGCATGTGGGTGTGGTGGTTAGAGTCATGCCTTGAATGGGGAAAGTCGTGGGTTCAACGTGCAAGTTGCGAGACAATCTTGACTGGCTCAAGTTTACTTGCTGTCCCGATTTTACTTTTTTGCAATGAGTTTACTCAACAATTCAAATCTGATGATCCAAATGACCCCCGCCATCCATCCCATTTAAATGTGCCCGTGCTAAATAGTGCAAAGGATAAAGAACTCCCTCTTCCTTCCTATACAACTGCACGCCTAGCCATGAAATTTATACTTGAGCTTCAAAAAATGTAGAACTTACAAAGATTCCACGCATTGTATAATGATGAAGTAAAATCTCTCACTTGGCACCTCCATGTATAATTGTCCTTCTATCCCCAAGAATGTGGACATTGCACATTGTAGCTTTGTGCAAAGGGACATAGTCGAATGGTCTCAAAGTTGAATTGATGTGCGTGCGTGTGTGTGACACACACACACACACACACACACACACAATACACACACAGAGAGGGGTCTTGAATAGGACCTACCAAAAAATAAATTTTTAACACTAGGTTGGTAATGGGACACTTTTATGTCCTGGGACACTTTTATGTCCTGTTAAGTGACCATTTTCCTTGAATTATGTCAAGAGTTTCAAAATGGATTTTGAGGTGCTATCTGTCTAGAAAGTTGCTCATGAGCTGAAAAAAACTCGGCATTTTGTTGGAATATCAATTCCATCTTTAACCTTGTCCTTGTACAACATTTCACAACCTAAACTATGTGAAAAAATGGGTCCTGTTTTTGGCTTTTTTCAACTTTTTGCAACTATATCACTCTAGAATTCATGTTTGTGAGGTCTATAATGCTAGAGAACTATCTTTAGTAGTCCTCAACATGTCCTGATGCTTCTAGGGAGAAATAAATGGTAAAGTTGTAAGTTATGACCAAATTACAAAAATTGTCAAATCCTGTTTTTTAGCCAATTTTAGCTCTTCTATGATTTTTTTGGTGGCTTTCATGATATCCAAATGGAGTTTTGATTTTCTATGTCGCATATTGTAACATAAAGCTAATATTCCTTGAGTTTTGGGACACCTAATAACCTATTTTGCATAGTAGACAATGATGGTTGATTTTTGCAATTATAGAAGAAAACGAAACATTCTAGTATATCAAGTATAGCTTTTTCAATATTGTTAGTTTCTTGTGACAACTACATGCATTTTGTAGGTAGTAACCATATCTAGTCATAAGGATCAAATTTGGCTAGATATTGAATTGTTTCTATGGGATTCTACAACTCATAATGTTGAACCCAGTTTTTTCATGTTTACTGTATTTAGCACTTCATCTTTGTCTCCAAGATTCCCCTTGGTAAGAGATGTATTATTCTTTTGACATGCTCCATGGCTCCTTATGAACCTAAAGTACAATAGGGAACTAAGAAAACATGCATATATTATTTGTATTGAGCGTGGCTATAGAAACTTTGATGGTAGGTTTGCAAAATGGTAAAAATTCAACTTTTTTGTACCTATTTCTTTTGGCAAAACAAAAAATAGTGAGTGAGAAGCAATCATATGTTCTGATCACCAACCCATTGAAGTTAACTAGGGAGTTTATCTCAAGTCCTACAAAAATCCCTAATCTTATTTTTATGCAACAAAACATAAGAAATGACTGTTTTGATGAAAATGTACTGGTCCATCAACTTTGGAGGCTTGGTGTGACCAAAAGATGAGAAATTTTACAAGTTTCTTATTTTTCCAATGTATAGTAGGCCTTGAACTATAACCTCATGAAAGGATTTTACAAAATGAGTGGATCTACTATGGTTTTGGAGGTTTTTTTCAAAACCCTGAAAGGACACTTTTATGTCCTATTAGGTTACCAACGTAGTGTTAATCAAGAAAGTCTTAAAATAAAAAATTACAGAATAAAAATATTTTGAATTTTAAGTTGAAATTTAAAGAATTGAGGATATTCACACTAAAACTTACAAAATTTTACTGATTTTTCTTCAAGGCAAGGTTGAAATCTAGCAAAAAAATTGCAATTTTAGTGGTAAAAAATACACTAAACCCTTGCTTATTGCAAACATTAGGAATCTCAAATAGCCCCAAAATAGGAGAGCATAATAGACATAGAAAAGTTGAATCATAGTATAGCCATGATCACTCTCTCACCACCTCGAGGACATGCTATGCCAAAAAAGGATGGGCACACCTATTGTAAATCTGTTACAACCTCCCATGGGGCATTGATGTGTGTGTGTGTGTGTGTGTGTGTGTTTAAGTATGAAAATCCCCTTCATAATTGAATAATACTTAAACAATTGTATTACATAATATATTAAATAACAATATTTCAAAAGAAAATGTCATAAAACTTAATTAACGTTTCATATACAGCAATACATCATTCTGTATCTAACATTTGGATAATACAGTTATTTAGATCAAAAATTTGATCTCTAATCATTACAAATTGATATCTTAATGTTGTATAAATTGACCTAATTCTCCGTAGGTACCTATCTATGTGTTTGTATGCCAAAAACAAGGGTTTTATCATTTAAGAGTGTGTTTATAGCCTGCTAGATATTATGCATCCTCTGACAACAAGTGATAGTCATGATTATTAAAAAAAATCGGAATTTTTATGCATCACATAAACCCCAAACCTATTTCCATTCGGCATTTGTCTTACAAACAATATAAGCTTACTTTCGGCATTTGTCTTACAAACAATATAAGCAATTCTATCAAAAATCGGACAACATTTCGTTTGTATTCTTAACGAATTTTCAAAAATTCCAGCAATCGCCATCTCCAAGGAGACCCTCATGATAGGTTCAAGGCATTCAACAACATAGATGTTATTCCTTTATCTCATACCATGGCAAAAAAAAGCCTCATGTTTTACCAGTTTCGAGTTGCAACTTCCACTTTAAACGTCAAACTTTTTTTGTATGATTACAGACCATAAATCTTCTTTAAAGACTGCAAATTCAATGAGATCCAAATGTTCAACCAATTTCAGCAAACTATTTATGTGTACTATGCTAATGCTTAAAAAACTAAGTGTGTATTTGTTGTTCCAAAGGTTTTATGTACGCAAACCTAACCAATTTAGGGCATCACTTTGCTGCCATTTGAAATAGCTTTCTCAAAGCTCTATGAACTCAACCTCTCTTAATGCATTCAACAAGAGGATTAGGTTAAAAAATCATAAGTAATATCAAATTTACCAAAGATTCTATCTATGACTGGTCTTTGCCACCATCTATACAACTTACCCATCATTGTCACTTTAGTAGGAGTCACTATACTTTTCTAAGTAGGAGTCACTATGTCACTGAATCAAAGAGACCAAGTTCTCAATAGGTACGGTTAACATTACTTGCCTGGCAAAAATTGGGCAGCATCTTCTTTGTAAATTGAACAAATTTTCAAAAATTTAGTTTATACCATCTCACAATGAGACCCTCCACGGGAGGTTTACGGCTCACCATTCATGGCTTATACCCAAATTCCTTCTTAATTTTTGAAAGCAAAAGTCCTTAAACCATAGATTTCTCAATGCATTTAAGTATATAAGTTTATGCATCTTATTTTGCAAAATGAATTGCTCTACAAAAAGCCAAATTGCTATCTTTCTCAAAACACACAAGACAGACTTTTAGGCTAGGTCAACACATCTTTTTCTGTCTTGCAATGTAATGTGTGAAACATTTATAACTTCAATGCTTTTTCTTCATACACAGCCACCAAACAACCCAACATAATGATCTACATGTATTAAAAAAACCTTTAAACAAGATTTCCTTAGCATGCTTGTCTTGGAGACTTAAAATATAACCAAATTCTAAGTAGGTGCATGCACACCTACCTGTGTAGTCGAATTCTAGCTTGAGTCATGTGTTCAAATGGATTACAAAAGCGAGAATGCCTGCGATGATTGATTCTTATGCTGTTGACTCCACTGGCTTGATTATTGCAAGAATTGAAGCTGTTAGCAGATGTCAATAGCCGACAAGGGCTAGTGTGTATCATGAAAACTTGATCCATAGTAGCCGCATGGGCTACCTTGCTTGCTGCTCAAATTTGTGACTAATAATCAACACTCTGTGACTGATTGTATTCTCTGTGTTGATACTCACCAATGGGTGAGTGTGTTCCAAAAGCCTTCTACAATGTGTGTGTGTGTGTGTGTGTGTGTGTTGAGTGGATCTGCCTATGTGAGTGTGTGTGTGTGTGTGTGTGTGTGTGTGTGTGTGTGTGTGTGTGTGTGTGTGTATGAGTGTTGCTTATCAAATCATGAGAGATGCATAGAGGTGGTGAGAAGCATGTACCAGAACTGCCGGTTATGGACGACCATGAGCAAGGCTTGCAGTGAAGAAAACATCTGGGTTTGGTTCACAACCACATTTGCAAAACAGCAAAGGCAAATGTGAATCCTCTCGAAATAGGCATGTGATCTCGATGTGCAGGGAGACAAAGGGTTGAACGATCTCTGATGAGAAGAGATTGTGGCGAGCCAGGAGCAAGCTTTTCTAGGGTCCGTGTGCACGATGATGCATGTTGACTCCTACACACATTATGCGATATCAGAGGACGCTTGGGAGAGGCCTACGTGCAACTTCCTGCGCGCTATTCTTATGTGTAGGTATGTGAGTTTAGATAGGGTAGGCCAGTAAAGGAATTAGGCACCAAAAATGCTAGCAAACCAATTATAACAAAGTAGATAGGATCATCCTTGAATGCTTTCACACGGTGTCATTGAATACATGGGGTTAACCCATGTGATTGAGAAGGCCAAGTTTTCATTCAATTGTAGATCCCTGATTCAAGCAAAGAATGATTCTATTTCCAATTTATCCGAAGAACGTATCCGATATTGGTATCACGTGTGTGTGTCCATGTGAATCAATTAATTGGCTCCAAGGTTCTTGAGCATGCAATGTGAGTTTTCTAAATTAGTGAAAGTGTGTGTGTGAGTGAGTGTGTGAGTCTATTTCTAGGCACCCTAGAGATAAAGGCTTTTGCCTTCAATGATAAAAGGATTTCATTTTTAGAAAAGGAAGGTCAGTATTGATCAACCCTTGTGTGCATGCATTCCCTCACTAATGGATATCCAAGTTAGGCTTGCCTAGGAGTTTATTAGGTCAAGTGCTGATAGTGTTTCCAGAGGCCACTTTGAAAGATGCAGGCATACATCCGTGTGCGAGATTGAAATCAGTGGATAAGGAGATGAAAAAGTACCACTATGTTGTGTGGTCAGGATACCCATGGTATCATATGTATACGAGGGTTTACTAAGGCAAGAAGTATGTGTGTAGGAGTTAATATAATACGTTCCAAGTGATAATGTGTGTGTGTGTGTGTGTTAGAAGCTGGACACACCCCACGGCATCTAACTACTCGGTGGATTATTATTTTTTGTAATTAGTCATTCATTGAGGAAAACCCGGTTTTTCACCTTGTAAATATTGGGACTTACAGAAGTTTCCAGATTGTATCCCAGTTTTGATAGTTAGAAGGAGTAGATGGATGATTTTGGAACTTTAGCGTTTGAGAAGTTGTAAGGTATATATATCACTTTTTGACCTTAATGAAAAACCTTTTGTCATTTTAAACAAGTTTAAGTTTGTGAGTGAGGGTACTGTGTACGTGAGAGAGAGTGTGAGCTTTGTCTTGACGCTACATGTGCTACGGTGGTCGGAATCGAGTGCGGAGAAGTGCAGCGTGTTGCCCCCGACTAGAGCTACGAACTGATACCAACATTGCGCGCGTACGGTCCGGCTTTGGGAGCTTCTTCTACGAGCTTCATCGGTTGTTTGGGTGAGCATACGTTGTCCGATTTTGCATTGCAGCATATCCACGCGTTCACATTGAGTAGAACAACACATTAGGCACTTCAGATTTTGGAAACGAAGACCTGCAGATTTCGGCCAGACATCCTATGTGTTTCTGCACCGGGTGTTTTGGGTCGTGACTTTGGTTCACAGACCTTAGGGAGAGTGGCCTATAGGTATTAGTAGGGTCTCCTTCAAGTTCTATGGTGTTTCGGAAGTGTTTGATAGGTGTTCGGCTCTAGCAAGCGTTGTAGGAAGCATCCTCTTTTGTTCTCTTGAAGACTGTGACTTAGACAATTGGTAGGGGCCTTTGTAGGAACTAGTTAGGATTCGGTCGAGTGTAAGTTGACACCTTATTCTTGCTTCCACGCGCCTGCGGATTGAGCTTCGTCCTTAGCTGACATTACTTGTTAGGTGAGTTCTCGCTGTGCTGACGTCCGTCGCGGCGTACCCGTCCAACATTGGCGCCGCTGCCGGGGAGGAAAACCTTAGGTAGGTGACCGAGACTAATCCTTGAGGATTGGGATTTTTGGCTTGCCAAGAGTCTCGCTTTACATTTAGATAGGATCAGAGGGTGGAGGACTCTCTAGGTCTTAGACGGAGTCTAGGAAGCGTGTGTCTGGCCTAGATCCTTCGACTTAGGTAGAGGAGGTACACTTAGGAAGTTTTTAGTTAGTAGTCGAGTTCTAGAGTAGGAGCGGGAGTGGGAGAAGCAGTGTGAAGAGAGCTTGAGAGTCCGGAGAGGCCAAAAAAAGCAACCAAAAACACCATTATCACCATTTCTTCATGGTAGGTAGAAGTAGAGTAAGTAGGATATCATGATTCAGATCTAGAGCATTTCATGCATGTATACTTGCTTGGTAGAATCATTACAAGTTTGTAAAAGATGCAAAAGTGTGGTTGAAAGCCTAATCGAAGTCCAAAGAATACTGTGAGTGTTTCTGATAGGCCTACAAAGCATCAGCAACATTCCTGTCAGAAAAAACTTTAATTTTAAGCCAAGAGACATCCTACACGTAGGATGTCTACAGGCCAATCTGGGAGGAATTTTGGAATTTTGAGGTGACCAGTGTGTTGTGAAGGTAGGGTTTACCCTAATTTCAATTGGAAAGGGGAAATTTGGCCATCTCTTGATAGGATAAGGCCGGATAGACTGAAATTGCTAGACATCCTACCCAATTAGTGCAAAAGAATCAACTTGAAACCAAAACCTTAAGATGGCGGCATGAGTGTGCCTTGCATGATATATTGAGTGACTAAAAGGGATTTCACTTCATTCGGGTAAGAAAATTGGGTTCAAAGTGGACTTGAGCACTTTTGACTGAAAAAACAAAAAACAGCCGAAGTTTGGGACTTTTGACATCCAAATCAAGATCTAACCATACCACTGGGATACTGACATCAGGGGGAAGCTGTGGAACAAATCTGGGGTCAAGCAGGCCAAAAAGACATCCTACGCGTAGGATGTCTACTGGCTGATTTAGGACTCCAAACTGAAATCTGAGTATACCAAGATGATCAGCAGCTCAGTGAGAGCTTAAGTCTTGAGTTTAAAGCCATTTTGAAGAAAAAGACATCCTACGCGTAGAATGTCTAATGCAAGAAAGTGAAGCCATAATTGGACTTTGAGCATTGTAAGGGGTTATAAAGCCTAAGGCAAGCCTGCTAGTCAATTTTGGTTCAATTTGGAGTTGATTAGACTGATCAACACCATCACTAGGCCGTCGGAACAGATTTCTAACTCATTGACCAGCTTCTAGAAGTCCAAATCAAAAAGTAAAAACAGCTGTAAGCTCAGCACAACAAGGGGAAAATACAGTGCAGAAATCCAGGCTAAATACAGCAGGAGACATCCTACGCGTAGGATGTCTATTGGGGCATTCTGGAGGGAAAATTTGACTTGGCCTAGACAGTGAGGTTCTATTTGTCTTGAGAGCTCCAGAACTTCTTTCAGAGGTAAATTTGGACCGTGGTTGCCCATTTGACAAAGCAAAGACTGACTTCCAGCTTTTTCGCGTAAATTGGACAACATCAGGGAAGGGTACTGTTTCAGATTAGCAACCTAATCAGGAACATCAACAGTGTATAGAATACAGCAGTGGTTGAGATTAACTCTCCCGTTATACCAATCATTACTAAGATAACCTCTAGCAGATAAATGCGTTGATCCAATTGCCGAAATTAAAACTCTTGTGTACAGGTATATTCAGCAATAAAGCAAGACGTTGTGCAGAAACGGATCCATTGCCAGGTTAGTGGTTGAACTTGTGATAATTTTCATTGATAAGTTTGATGAATTTGAGATCAGGAAGATACATTGTTAGAGACCAGAAGGTGGCAGGTGACCAAGGTAGTGTAGTGTCCACCGAAGAGAGTGTAACTCAGGCAAGGTTAGATCCGCTAGCACCGATTATTGAGGAAGGTAGTGATACTGACACTTCGTCAGACAAATCTTTCTTCATGATGGGGAGCCAATAGCCAGGAGGTTTCACCTATGATGGACCTATGCGAGGAGGAAGTACCTCCCAAAATCCTTCGAATGATTCCAGGCTTACTGTGATCTTCTTGGAGGGAACAAACTCAAGAGGAGCCCTAGTCTATTCTGACTATCGAGGTCGCAAGTGCATTTGTATTGAAGAGAGGCCAGCACAAAGATTGGAGATAATCAACGTGTATGATGATGGAGATAGATTTCGAGACGAAAAGGGAAACCACTATTTAATAGTTAGCAACCCTGAAGATTACAGCAGATATGGAGACAATGTGGCTAAAGGGAAAATGATTTCAGAAACTCAAGAGCCGCCACCAAACATTGATCGGCATGGAGCTATTTTCATGTACGATAAGAAAACAATCAGGGTTCCAACTTATAACAAGAATGTGGGAATCTACAAACACGAGGGCGAGGGTATTGTCTCTTACTTTCGCAGTAAAGAACCATACATAGATGAACTAAGCAAAGACAAGGTTCTTTACTTATTCTCTTATGAAACTGCTACGGGGAAGGGCATAGTTTTTGTTGATATATATGGGCGAGAATACCAACGTATTCTCCCAGAGGAAGTAGAAAGAGCAACAGGTCCAAGAGCATCAGCATATGCCCCTGAGGAAATGCCGAGAGCCGTCCACACCCCAAGCAAGTCAACAAATCCATTCTCAGATGAGTATGACGCTACAGCACATTCCCCCAGACCGCGAGCATTCAACAACCAAGACCAACCAGTAAACCAGCCATCATTGCAGGCATGGCTTAGACAAAGTGCGACAATGGAACCAGACAGAAACCGAGAGGGTTATCCAGCGGCTCGAGGGCTCAAGGATTTGCAAGAACCCCCACACTATTCACGGTATCAAGCAGAGAGTAAGCCAAAGACACAAGGGTCGACCGAGCTTGGAGGACCACCCATGGAACGAGTTCGAAGATAAGGACCACCTCCGGCGAGAACCTTTAGAAATTATGGCTTAGGAGCACCGTTGGGCGAGGAACCGGCCTATTACAGAAGGCCTGAGGAGGGGTATAGACTTGGAAGGGGTGATCCCATGATAAGGTTTGTAGACCATCGCAGAATTAGACCTTCTCAAGTGCAAAAATGGGTAAATAGGAAATACACAGGAAACAAAGACCCAAGAGATCATGTAGCAGCCTTTGTACGTGTGATTAGAGCCAAAGAGGTGTTAGACTTTCCTACCTAATTCGCAAGGTTTGGACTAACCCTAGAGGATGATGCTGCAACTTGGTTTGACTCTGTAGAGCGTAGAGACTTTGAGTTGATGGAGGAAGTGTTTGACGAGTTTATTGAGGAATTATCTCAAAGGGGAATAGCTCATAATACCGTCTCACAAATCCATACATTCAAACAAAAAGATGGAGAATCTATATGGAAGGCAGCCCTAAGACTAAAGAGATATGTTGGGTTATGTCCTGTTGAAGAACTGCCAACTCAGTCCAGACTTATGCTGATATTCATCCAAGGACTAAGGAATGCAGATCTCCAAAAAGACTTACATATGAAGAGGAGCACTACGTTAAATGAGTTGACCAAGGAAGCTTTGTACCTTGGGGACAATTGTGCGGTCTACAAAGAAGGGGAGTTCAAGGACCTTGATGACGATTCATCTTCACAGAAAAGTGGGAGCAAGTCCTCCAAGACAACACTGAAAGGAGAGATAGTGGTAAACCAAGAACAGCTTGTAGATGAAGTGCTAAAAAAGATCAACTTGCATGCCAAACCCCAGGCTAAACCGCCCAAGTGGTGTGCTATTGAACAAAAATGGACAAACCATGGGACCGAGGAATGTTACTATAACAAGGGATATGTGAGGGAGAGACCTTATGCTCCCCAAGCTCCTGTAGCTTCCCCTCAAGTTCCACCTATGCCTAGATATCAAGCAGGCAACTTACCAGGACCTGTAGGTGTAGAGAGACCACAACCGGTGTTGGGGCAACAACCACCCCTACCAGGATTACGACCAGTTGGTGTAAGATACACCCCAACGGTAACTGAACCAGAAGAAAAGGCTTTGGTGCCTATGCATGCATACTATGAGGATCCCAATGGATATGCGGCGAACCCTGTCTATTATCCACCGGAAGAACCCTTGACACCAGATCCATGGAGCATGATAGGGAATCAAGGACCTCCAACTGCTATACAGGCCGGAGGAGAAGGAAGATATAGATTAGATGAACGAACATTGTTGTTCATAGCCAATGAAGGCATGGGCGGACAGAGACAGACTTACCAGCAACGGGGAGCTCAAGGAGCACCTCAACAACCCAAGGGCCCCTGTTACAAGTGTGGCGGAGACCATTGGATGAGAGACTGTCCCCATGATGAAATCATTAGAGTCAATGCGTATTGCCCAGAATGTGGAATTGCTCATTTGATTCCCGATTGCCCTAAAAACCCCAGTAAAGGAGCAAAAACCACCTTGAACCTGTTGGAAACAGTACCTTCCAGTGGAGTATCAGAAAATGAAATAGTCATACCTATTCAGGCGGTGACACGGGCCCAAGCCCAAAGAAGGACGAATGAACCCATAATAGAAGAACCAAAGACAGATGCCCAAAGTTCAGAAACGAAAAATCCGAGAAGCACTTGGAAGGCAAGAAAGGCGCATAGGAAATCCAGGAAAGAACGAGAGCAAACCGCCCTATCCGATGAGTTGAAACATACAAAGAACAGGTTGGAGCGGTTAGAAGATCTAGCTAGCCTAAGCTCACACACCACAGCAGCCATAGCACCAAAGGAAATAGCTGAGCCCAAAAGTGCAGGATCAGGAGGATCTGTGCTAGCAGACAAGGTAACGAGCAGCTGGATGCGCTTCTAAAAGCTTATGAAGCTCGACTTAAAAAAAACCAGGCCCAGGAGCAAAGGTGGATGACATATCCATATGCAGAAATAGAAAAACAAAGGTTGGATATGTGTAAAAAGATGATCGAGACAGCTCAATCATTGATGGAAGACCCGTTGGGAAAACCGGCAAATTGCCATGATGTGCCAGTTCCAACCCCTATCCAACCAACATTAGAGAAACATGAGGAAACAAAGGAAAGACTCACTAATGAATATGAGTCCAGAGGAGAGCCTATCATAGTGCCCAATACCACCGAAGGGGCAAGTGACGGGGTCCGTCCTAGAATATCGGCAGAGATGGGAAAGGGCGGTAATGGTCTAGATGATCTGTGGAAGCAAATCAGAGAGGCCAACGAGGCTAATAGGATGAATGACCACATGAATAGCACGAGAAAAGAATAGAATGTGATTCTACCTCCTATTGAAGAATTTGAGGCAAGATCACAAATAAACTTTGAGGTACATTCACAAGTAGGAGACCAAGGATCTATTAGTTCGGGGCACAGCCAACCAAACTCTTTGAGAACTTTACCCTCTTACCTAGGAGAATATGAAGCTAAGTCGGAAGTGAGAGCAATTCCATCTCAAAGATTTTCTTCTAACAGGGTGATGGACTCACAAGGATTGATTGAGCTGTTAGCCACCCCGGTGGCATGCACAATCACGTTAGCAGAACTCCTAAGGCTAAGGCCAAACATGTGGACCACAGTAGGAAAATTCCTAGAAACATTTGGAGTAAAAGACCCCACCTTGAAACTACAAGAAGGAATCAGGGAGTTGGACAGGCCTAATCTAAACACTAGGCCGGTACCATTGAATAAGGTTGGAGAATATTGTGAGGGAGAAGACGGAAACACAACGCTACCTGTAGAATTCCAAGGAGTGGTTTCCAAAGCTATTCTTGACAGTGGAGCGGGAGTTGCTATCGCCACAAAGGAAATCTGGAAAAAATGGGGAAAACCAGCTCTGAGGGCTACCCGAATGAAGCTGCAGTTGGCAGATGGTTTCATGGAGAAGCCTCTCGGACTCTTGGAAAAAGTAATTGTCACTTCGTGCGGGATCGAGTATGAGCATACATTGGCAATAGTCGATTTCGACAAAAAGAACAATTATGAGATAATCTTGGGACGACCATTCATGCGACGACTGAAGATGGTCCAAGATTGGGGTTATGACCACATATACCTCAGACATGGTGAGACGACAACTAAAATACACTTGAAAGACCATAGTTACAAGGATGTAAACCAAACACCTATGGAAGAGTTTGATTCGGCTACAATAGTAGAATCAGAACTACCAGCATGGTTGGGGCCACCAAAAGAGCTATGGATGTGCTGAGCTTCACATTGTGGAAGCTTAAGAAAAGAGGATTGCATCTTAGAAAGAGCAATTGAAGACAAAGAGTATATTCCGGAGCCATTCCCTGAAGATGCCTTGGAGCCTCTAGAATGGGAACACATACTGGCAACGTTAGATGTATGTACCATTACCGACAGTCCAACAACAAAATTTTGCGATAAGGATGGTTACGACGTGCTACCCTATTACATGGTATGCGTGATGCCAGAAAAAGAGACGGTAGCACCTCCAGAACAAGAAGAGTTTTACAACTCTTTTGAGCAAGTGGAAGTAAATGATGAGGCAGATAATGAGTGTTCGGACACCTTCAGTGAGCGTGGGAATGAAGCAGAGAATATCAAGTTTTATGATTTTGCTAATCAACACCCTGGACGCCAAGAACGCTATAGGAAGAAAAGAGCCGAAAATAAAGCGAGAGAGAACCTGATGCCCAGGATAAAAGGAAAAACTCACTATTTGATGCTTGTAAAAGCAGAGGATTGTATGAAAGATCAAATATCAGGAAAATTCTCAAAAAATCGAAAAGAACGAACGCGAGAACAAGCAAAACGGGAAAGAAAAGCTCGGGCTCAAACAAAATCACAAAAATCTGAAAAAACAAAAAAAGAACCAACAAAATACCAAGAGTGGACCAAACTAGAGCGTAAACAGAAATACCAAGAACTGAAACGGTCTTTGAGGGAGATCTTGACCACTGAAGAGGATAGTGATGGTAAAGGGGAGTTAGAAAAGGGCAACATGAACGTACCACCTCACTATAGGAAATTTACTATCCAAGAAAGAAAAATCATCTTGACACCACCAATCCGGGAGAGAACCAACCAAGAATCTTACGACGGGCCTGAAAATGCAAAAAGAATAGACCTCACAGAACCAGGTGAAAAGCCTCAGCCGGTCTATATAGCTAATGATTTAGAGCCTGAGGAGGAAGCACAGCTAACACAACTTCTCACGAAATATAAAGATGTGTTTGCTTGGTCCTATAAAGACCTTAAAGGAGTTGATCCATTAATATGCCAACATACAATTCCTTTAAAATTGGATGCAAAACCTAGCAAACAACGTCCTTATACATATAATGACACATTTGCCAAACGAATCAAAGAAGAGATTGATAAGCTGATGGACGCAGAGTTCATCTATGAAATTGAACATACAGACTGGGTTTCACCCATTGTGGTTGTTCCTAAAAAGAATGGAAAACTGCGAGTGTGCGTAAACCTCAAAAAGGTGAATGCGGGAACCGTAAGGGATAATTATCCCTTGCCAATTACAGAACATGTCCTTGAGCGAGTGGCCGGGAAACGGGCTTATTCCTTTCTGGATGGGCTTTCAGGATACAACCAATTGGCAATAGCAAGGGAGGATCAACACAAAACAACTTTTGCCACAGAATGGGGGATTTATGCATATCGAGTTATGCCATTTGGCTTAACAAATGCACCAGCCACTTTCCAGAGGTTACTGACTCACGCTTTCAAGGAATACCTAAGAATATTCTTAGAAATTTACATGGATGACCTGTGTGTACACTCTCTTCTGCGAGAGGAACATATCAACCATTTGCAAAAGGTCTTTGAAAAGTGCAGAACATATCGAATATGTCTAAACCCGGAAAAGTGTGTATTTATGGTTAAGCAAGGATGAATCTTAGGACACATTGTCTCAAGAAACGGCATAACCATAGACCTGGACAAAGTCAAAGTCATTGTAGACCTACCCAGGCCTACTAATGCAAAACAAGTGCAATCCTTCATGGGGCACTGTGGATATTATCGAAGATTCATATACATGTATGCGGTTATCGCACAACCTTTGTATCGTTTGCTAGTCAATTTCGAATGGACCAATGAGTGTGAGACTTCATTCTAAAGGCTGAAAGAAAACCTTATATCCGCACCTGTGCTAAAGGCACCAGATTGGGACAAGATATTCCATGTGCACATTGATGCTTCGGCATATGCCATTGGTAGCATTCTAGCTCAACTTGGAGACGGAACAATGGATTTTCCAGTTTGCTATGCGAGCCGACAGTTAAACAGTGCAAAAAAGAACTACACAACCACCAAAAGGGAAGGGTTAGGAATGATTTATGCTGTGAAGAAATTTCGGCATTATTTGCTTGCAAACAAATTTGTGTTCTTCACGGATCATCAAGCTCTTTTATACCTAGTAAATAAACCTTGCAATACAAGGAGAATCGTACACTGGTTTATTATATTGCTAGAATTTGACTTCACAGTGGTGGTCAAAAAGGGGAAAACTCATCTGCGAGCTGATCATCTTTCAAGAATACACAACGGGGAAGCTCCTCAAGGGGTAGATGATGACATACCAGATGCTTATCTTTTCAACATCGAAATGGTACCCAAATGGTCTCAGGAAATAGTTAGCATTCTCTCCTTTGGAAGTGAGTTTGATAATACAGGATGTAGATCCAAACAGTGAACAATTCTACAAACAAAAAACTTCCAGTTGTTAGCAGGAAGGCTGTATCATCTTGAATCTGACCTAATCCTACGATTATGTATAAATCCGGAAGAATGCAAGTGCTACCTCGAAGAGGCTCATGTCCAGGGTTGTGCATTTCATTGTTCAACAATGAAAACACACCAAAGACTGAAACAATTAGGGGTTTATTGGCCAACTATGTATGCGGATACACATTCTTACGTTACCAATTGTACAGTATGTAGTGCCAAGCGACCAGTGGATCACGCAACTTTGTTTCGGGTGAACATAGCACCTGCATGGATTCAATATATCATTGACTTCCTAACCACCAGAACGTTCCCTGAGAATACTACAAGAGCACGGGAGCAAGCTATAGAGCTAGAAGCTCGTGACTTTCAATTAATTGGAAATCAACTCTATAAACGGGGAAAGGACAACCAACTTCGAATCTGCGCAAGTGAAAGCAAATACCTGCTGATTCTAGAACATGCACATAGCGGAGTAAGTGGAGGCCATTTTTCGGGCGATAAGACGGCGAAAATTGTCTTAACTGCAGGAATCTGGTGGTCTACATTGCACATGGATGCCAAAGAGTTTGTCAAACGTTGTGATGCATGTCAACGCACCAAGGTACCAATCAAAAGAGATGAGATGCCATTAAGGCCAATGATGGGGGCAAGGGCATTTGCAAAGTGGGGAATTGATTTTGTGGGACCTATATCACCCCCTGCATATCGCACCCATACCCAATATATCATTGTGGCTACGGATTATCTCACAAAGTGGGTCGAAGCCAAAGCAACACAAAAAGCTGATGCACGCACCACGGCTCAATTTTTGTATAATAATGTTTTTGTACGTTACGGGTTACCAATAGAAATTGTCAGTGACCCTGGAACACACTTCCTCAATGAAGTCATTGAATATCTACTAGAGGATTTCATGGTCATACATAGAAAATCAGCACCATACCATCCACAGGCCAATGGGCAAGCGGAGGCCACAAATAAAACACTATGCACGGTCCTCACTAAAATAGTGTCACATTCAAGGACCGACTGGGATCATCAACTACACTCAACACTATGGGCATACATGGTAGCTTACAAAACCTCAATAGGAACAACACCATACAACATGGTGTTTGGGCTAAATGCTATACTACCCATAGAGTTTTTAATCCCAACTCTACGCGTAGCAACAAACTTGGAATGGACAGGGCATGAACTCTCTTCAAGAATTAATGATCTTGAAAAGCTAGATGAACTCCACTTACGAGCTGTCGCTTCGATCTATGCTAAAAAGAGAAGGCAAAAGGAGTTTTTTGACAAACATGTGCGCACCAAAGAGTTTAAAACAGGTGATTACGTACTTGTTTATACATTGAAGCAACATGCCAAGAAACTGAAAAAGCGAGGGATGGGACCATTTTTGATTCATGATCTATCACAAAGTGGGGCTCTCAAGCTTGCTACATTAGCAGGTGAAGAAATGCCAAACTGGATTAGTGGGTGTCGACTAAGGAGATATCACCTACCACTCACACAGGAGATGCTCCAACAAATTCATCGAGGAAAGCAAAGAATGAAAGAAAAAGAGAGAGTACGGGAGGAAGCTCAAACCAAAGCACAAGAACGCATTGCAAAAAGACAGGTTCTACGACAACAACAACAAAGTAAACCACCATTGAGAATCAATGTCATTCGACTCATGAACTTGGAAGAGGACACAGGCGAGCCAACAATTATAGTCAAGGTGGGCAATGATCAAGTTGAATCACCAGCCTTGCTCGATTCGGGTGCTCAAGAAAATTTGATCTCTTACGGATTATACCAATAGCTCCAAGTCACAGATCAACTTCATCCTACTCCCCAAGTGCTGGAAAGTAGCACATCACATCCATTGAAAACATTAGGGTGGATTATATTGCATATACAGTTACATCAATATATTTACCCACACAAATTCTATGTGGTGACAGATGAAAGCACACAACAACCAATGCTGCTAGGGCAACCTTGGCAAAAAGCATACAATGTCCAAATAGACTGGAAAGAATAGGCGGTCAAAATCTAGCACGAAAACGAACAGCAGGTGGTAGCTTTTGCTCAAAAGGACCATCAGGATCAAATGCAAGCCATGCAATCATTGGAAACAAATACCAAAGAACAAATACCCTCAACGATCAACATGAAACCTGAGACCAACTACCAGCTAAAAACCAACCATGCTCATCACAGACAGCTAAAATCACCGACTACACTGCAAAAATCTAGACTACCACAACAAGGTAAACAAGTATGGATGCGGAAGGATAGAAACGCCATGGAGGGTAACACACAATGTGACAACCGAATTCTAACAAAGCAGATGGTGCAACCCAAAACCAAGGTAACCAAGCAGATATGGATTCCAAAGAAAATGCTTAGCCAAAACCCTAATGTCACTCACATTTGGATACCAAAGCAAAAGACAAAGCAAATACCTACAGTACAAGCAACAATGGAAAGCAGACATCTACAGGTCAACCGGGCAAACAAATATAAGTGGGTGCCGATGACAGACCAACAAGTGGCAAAGTTGGCCGCATCAAACTACCAATGGAAAGCCAAGGCCATACGGCCCATAGCTATCATATCCTCCGAAATAGCTACGACTCCATCAACAGTGTCGGCAAGGCAGTTGCCTCTGGCCAAAAAGACCATTAAACAAAGAGCAGTAGAGTCACAGTTGTTACTTGCCAAGAAAACAGGAAACCTCGACGGCGAATGCCAATGCATCTTACTTATTCCCTCCTCTTGCACAACATTAATTTTTCCATGCATTGACCGAGTATGCATAAAATAGGGCCACATTAATCGGCCACGCATTAGCACGAATTTTTTAACCTATGCACGGCATATATTCCGAGGCGAAACCTTGTCGTCCGGGAGGACTCCGACTAGGAGGGGGGGAGGCATTCTCAATGCGGAACCAATAACAGAAATAGAAAATAAGGACACGATGTCTGACTATTTTCAGGGTTGACGTTTGATTGCGAAATTTTCTGGAGTAACCCAAGTATATATGCTCTTATACAGCATGAAGCTACAGGAATATGGGGCCAAACACCAAATTAAGCCCCTAGGTGTGTGTATATATGTAGAAATAGCCATTTTTCAGGCAAAATATTGGTAAAACGGAGAAATATGGCCATAAAAATTGCATGAGAGTGTATATAATGTGTTGCGGTGATGTTTGTGAGCTATTATGAATTATGGGAATTTTCTGGGTTTGATTTGCTATTTTTCTTTTAATTTTGCTAATTTTCGACAGAAAAACTTCAAAAATACAAAAAGCAGGTGAAAAACAGTCGTAATGAAAAACAAAAAATATGGGGATGACCAGTGACTAAAGAACAACCTACGGTACAGTGGTGGTGCAATTATGAGACTGAAGCGAAAAGCGTGTTTTGGCCAGGTTTTGACCGAAATGACAAATTTTTGGTAAACAGAGCAAATGGAGTCCAAATCAAGAATTTTTTGAGCCTAAACCGCATCTTGCAGAAAGATAGGAGCACATGTCAAATTTCATGAAAAATGGTTCGGGGACCTCCATTATAAGAATTTTTCACCCCATTTTTAGCTCATTCTCACTATTGACCTTGTGGAGAGAGCTTCTGCCACCTAGAGCGGATCGACTTTCCACCAGCTTCTATGACGCGCACGTCTACCCGACCAGCTCCAGACATGAGAGGTAGGCTCACCACCTTGAGCTTTTCGCGCATGTTTGTCATTCTGTCACGAAAACTAGCGTAGAGGTTACACACAAAGCGAGCGGTAGAGACGTGCAAGTAGAAATGGTGGCCTAACGGCTAACCCGAAAGCAACAAGACTTCATCAGCAACTTACCCTAGTTTAGGAGACCCTTCCTGGATAGCCAATGGCAGTGGGAAACCATCGGGAAAAACGTACCCTAATTCCCAGAAACCTGCAAGAGGCCACCAAATGGGAAATCGGCGAAACGGCGATCAAATTCTACCAAAATTTATGGGTAGGAGCATATCGACATGCTCGACAAGTCCATATGACCCGCATGACCAAAAAGTCATCCGAAGCGGCACTAAACCTCATAAACGACATCAGACAGACAAAGCGTCAAAATGCACTTGTGGCCAAACCGCAAGTCCGTTTGCCACCAAACTTCATGAGCGGCTTTCCTAGACCATCAACAACCAAGTCCTATGGTGGTGGACCACCACAAATCATCAAAGGTATGTAAACGCATCCAAGGGTGCTTCTAGAGCGACAAATTGCCAAATGAAGCTCCGGTGAAGCCAAAGTCAACAAAAACCATACGGCAAGGATCCCCAAGGGATTTGGAAGCTATGGAGACAAACATCGAGGAATTTCATCGCCAAAAAGCACTCCAAAAGTCAGAAAATGGCTCGGAGGCTCTGAAGTCCACACAAGGAGTTATACTCTACCCAATTGACTTTTTTGTTGAAGTTAGGCTTAAAAGGGACTTAGGGGAGCAAAGGGCAAGCACTGGGAGCACTAACAAGAGAAAAATCACCAGGAGACATCCTACGCGTAGGATGTCTCAAGGGAAATTTTTGGCACAAAACCCAACAATTCTTGTCATGCACATGTTCTGAATGACATTCACGAGCCCTACACCAAATTTCATCACCTTTGGAAGAGACTGGACCTCATATGCATGGAAAAACGCAAAGATAAGGGCATAAAGGCACTAAAGGGCCATTGACCTACCAAATCTTTTCCAAATCTCATAAAATTTGCACAACACATTCACATACACATCAGCTAACTTTCTGTGTGGTCTGGGAGCAAAAATGAAGAATTAGACATCCTACGCGTAGGATGTCTAATGGACCTTTTGGGCATGAAGGAGAAGTTTTTGTCATTTCATAGTTAATAACCTCATCAACAAGAGCCCATATGTCAAGCTTGAAGCCCTTCTAATCACTTTTGACCCCCAACACCTTCAAGATACATTTTTTGAGCCCAAAAACACCTCATAGAGCCCTCAAGCATCAAATATTATCCAAATGCAAATCCAAGAACAGGTCAAGGACAACCCACTGATCAAGTTTCATCCAGTTCTGATGAAAAATACATCCTACGCGTAGGATGTCTTAAGCTTAGATTTAGACTTCTGTGCAAGAAATGACATCATAGGAGCTAATACCATGATGCATTGAGCCCATATACCAAATTTCAACCCATTTGGACATCAATTGCTTCCCATGATGGACAATCTACCAAAATTGTGACTTAAAGCCTAAATCAGCCCAAAAATCCACTTTTTGACATCCAAATTCAAATCCAAGCTTATAACCATGTTCCATGAGCCTTACACTACCTACATATCAAGTATGAACCAGTTCTGAAGAAAAAGACATCCTACGCGTAGGATGTCTAGATGGATTTTTTTTGGTCAAATTTGCACTGTGAGCACATGCACAGCTTCACAAGTTCCTTTTGAGCTATAATTTCAATTTTCAAGTCATTTGGATAAGTAAAACTCAGTTTAGCAGCTGATATGGAAAAAAAAAACGCTAACATTGGATCGCTGAGTGCAACAGGGTCTATGGCAGCCTTGAAGTCACTGGCAAAGAAGAAGAGAATGACAATCAAAGACTATCTGGACGAGGTGGAACCATTTGTCATTCCACAGGGAACATTAAAGCCCACAAGCACCTGGATACAGGAAGATCTACTAGAGTCAGACGACCTAAAAATCTACCAAGGTGTGTTCAAGGACAATGACGAAAATGTAATAGAGCTGCCAATGCTGCCAAGGGAGCTCAATGAATTTTTCCAGAGACAAATGGCCGGCTACTTGGAGAAAATTGACCTCCATAACTATTTCGAAGCAATCCCAACAGGGGTGGACGTCAAAAGAGTATGGGAGTTTGTGACCAACATTAAAGAAGATGGAGTGGCCAAGGTGACGGATTTGCACGGCAGACCCAACACAGAGATCATTATTACGGAAAGGGTTGTCGCCCATGCACTAGATCCCTCCAATCAGGGAGACAGTGTGACAAAGAGAAGGGATGAAGTAAAGGTGTACAAAGAGAAAAAGGATAATTACACTTTTGAAGACATCGCCAACCCAAAGGTGGCGATCATGAGCCAATTGTACAACCAATACTTTCACATGTGCACGAAGAGGCCGCAGAAGTACAGGATGCTGCCAGGTGCAATTGCCACAACATTTACTTGGGCAATGATGAAGGGCACCCCAAAGATAATCAATTATGCGACATACATACAAGACAGCCTGGTGAAGATGGGAAACAAAAAGCCAACCTACATAGTGCCAGGAAAGATGATAACCAAGGTAGTTTATGCAGCACTACACGCCAAGGGAAGGTGGCCTGACCCCCCATCTCAGAATGACTGGCTAAGGATAAAGGAAGACAAAGAAGACGAGCCACAATGAGCACCAAGGGTGGCTACAAGGTTGAAGAGACGACTGGAGCTAGTGGGAGAGGAGCAACCTGAGCAGAAGAAAGGCAAAAAAGAATCTGCTCAAGTGCCAGCCAAAGAGACCCGATCACAAAAAGCGGCTAGACTCGAGAGGCTAATGGAGAGTTTCCGAGGAGAAAGAGCCCTCAAGGGCGATTTAAACGAATTATGGAAGCCATCCCTTGAGTCGATGTTCGGATCCTCAAGAAGAGTGCAGAGGGACCGCTTCGAAGACTATATCAAGAATTTTGAGATTCTTGATGCTACGGCGGAAAACATTCCACACATCCCTTTCACCGAGGAAGAAGTGGAGCAGATACGGCAAACGTTGCTAGATGAAGAAGAAAACAAGGAAAGAGAAAGAAAGGTGAAAGCAGATAGGGATTTCAAGGGCAAACCTACAGCTTTACTAGGTAGCCCTAAACCTAGCCCACAGCCATCACCACCTCCTAGCAGCCCTCCACCAGAAGATCAGAAGGCCGAAGACAATCAAGAAGAACACCAGGATGAAGAGCAATAGCACAGGCCAGAACCTGAACACAAAGAAGAAGCCAAGCCTGCATCTGAGCAAAAAGAGCTCGAGGAAGCATACTATGCATTTTTGGACCTGCTAGCTGCAGGCTATACAAGGGAAGAAGCCGCCACAGTCGCATTCGACTTGGCAAGGACAGGAAGTGAAGAACAGATGCCAGGCATCCGGCTAGTTGAACTTAAGGAGATTGCTACCGACACGGTAGACCTGCACCCGCCCTCGAATGATTGGGATGTGGTGATGACAATGCTAGCTGGAATAAGGGCACAATCTGTGGCATCAGACAAAGAGTTGATAACTCTAAAAACCAATGAAGTAAATACCAAAATGGAAAGAGATCTACTGCAGGCAAAAAGCCAAGGACACAAAGAAAGAGAAGCTGACCTCCAGGCTAGCCTAGCCATTGCTCTACAAAACTGCCAAACAAAGGAAGAAGCAAATGAGGCAGCGACAAAGAAATTGCAAGCAGCTGAAGAAGAGTGCCTGCAATTTAGCAAGTCATTACGAGATGTAGAAAAAGAAAGGGATAATCTGACATTCGAGCTAGCAGAAGAAACAAAAGAAGTAGAGGCCTTGAGGAATGCTAAGGAGAAGGCGGAAATAGAACAAGAAGCAACTCTGGACGAAGTCCTTGAGCTCAAGGACCAATTAAAAGTCAAAGATCAAACCATCCAGAGGCTAAGAGCATCACCTACGCGAGTTAGAGCTACAAGCTCAACTCAAATTATTTCGGAGAGTCAAATGTATGAAGAGCAAATGCAAGAACTCCAAAAGTAGTTGACTCTCGAGAAGAAGCAGAGGGTGATCATGGGTGAAGGTTCTATTGCAATGCAAACCACATTGGAGGACAGCCAAAAAACCCTACAAGAAGAGTTGAAGAGCATCAAGATAAAGCTCGAGGAGGCTAAAAAAGTAAATGCTGAACTCAATGACCTCCTCGTGACTATGGGCAGTGAAGCAGAAGCGGAGAAGCAGACACTCCTCAAGCAAATAGAGGAGTTGAAAAGCCGACAACAAGCAGAACCAGAGAGCTCAGGGCCAGCTGCCAATGAGGGCATCGACCTCGACAATGTGGCAGTCCTGTGGACACACCCATGCCAGAGGAAAGCATAGTAGGCTCCTCTCAAGAGCCCCAGGATCTAACACAAGATGAAGAGGAAAAATTGCGAAAAGCAATAGAGGAAGAGCTCAGAGAGAGCACCAAAGAGGCCTTGGAATGGGAACAGAGGGTTTTCAAATCAATGACAATTCAAAAAATCGACGCCAGCAGTCTTAGGCATGAATGGCTACAACCCTCTCTCCCATATCCATTGCTTAAATATGAAGCGGCAACAATAAACCAGCAGATCAGAGAAGAACCAACGGTCCCTCTCTACAACGCAGACACCTCAAGGCCAGAAGGAGTAAGGCTGATAGTGGATTCTCAGCCCAAGTGGAGGAAGGCTTGGCTTACCAAGTACCCACAGTACCTAATACACTTGGTAGAGGCACCTAAACACATCAGAGACAATCTCAGCTTCTGCCCTCTACCAAGGGTTAGGACGTGGAAAGCACACGAAATCTTACAGAGAAGCCAACCCACTTGGCTGAACTACCCAAAGCTACCAGGCGTGAAGGCAGGTGAGAGAATAAGTGTACAATACATGGCGAAAACCCTAACGGGCGCCATAAAGTTGTTCACTGGCTCACCTAACCTTACATGCATCATGATGAGAAAGATCTGCAGAACCATCCTAGCAGTGTTTAAAACCTTCAAGCCAGGACAGGTGACTGACAGCATATTCTTCTTCCAGGACACATACAGATGTGCGTATGATATATCAGATCAACCTTCCAAGGAGGTGATACATGCATTATATCAAAGAATCATTTTTATCCCATCTTATCACCTCCAGGCGTTTGAAGAATCTTTCTACACGGGGTTCTTTACCATGCATACAGACATCTTTGGGCCAACAATGCTAAATCTACATGCACGGTACGAATCACTGCTAAAGATGCAAGAGACCATAAGATGAAGCAAAAGATCAAGGCCATGTCGGGGACGACATGAACAAGGAGGGGGGGGATGTTAGAAGCTGGACACACCCCACGGCATCTAACTACTCGGTGGATTATTATTTTTTGTAATTAGTCATTCATTGAGGAAAACCCGGTTTTTCACCTTGTAAATATTGGGACTTACAGAAGTTTCCAGATTGTATCCCAGTTTTGATAGTTAGAAGGAGTAGATGGATGATTTTGGAACTTTAGGGTTTGAGAAGTTGTAAGGTATATATATCACTTTTTGACCTTAATGAAAAACCTTTTGTCATTTTAAACAAGTTTAAGTTTGTGAGTGAGGGTACTGTGTACGTGAGAGAGAGTGTGAGCTTTGTCTTGACGCTATGTGTGCTACGGTGGTCGGAATTGAGTGCGGAGAAGTGCAGCGTGTTGCCCCCGACTAGAGCTACGAGCCGATACCAACATTGCACGCGTACGGTCCGGCTTTGGGAGCTTCTTCTACGAGCTTCATCGGTTGTTTGGGTGAGCATACGTTGTCCGATTTTGCATTGCAGCATATCCACGCGTTCACATTGAGTAGAACAACACATTAGGCACTTCAGATTTTGGAAATGAAGACCTGCAGATTTTGACCAGACATCCTACGTGTTTCTGCACCGGGTGTTTTGGGTCGTGACTTTGGTTCACAGACCTTAGGGAGAGTGGCCTATAGGTATTAGTAGGGTCTCCTTCAAGTTCTGTGGTGTTTTGGAAGTGTTTGATAGGTGTTCGGCTCTAACAAGCGTTGTAGGAAGCATCCTCTTTTGTTCTCTTGAAGACTGTGACTTAGACAATTGGTAGGGGCCTCTGTAGGAACTAGCTAGGAGTCAGTCGAGTGTAAGTTGACACCTTATGCTTGCTTCCACGCGCCTGTGGGTCAAGCTTCATCCTTAGCTGACATTACTTGTTAGGTGAGTTCTTGCTGTGCTGACGTCCGTCGTGGCGTATCCGTCCAACAGTGTGTATGGACCTACCCCATCCTAGAGGAGAGATCCACTTGGTGGAGGATAGTCCACCAAGTGGACCAATCCCCCACCAATTGTAGGAAATGCTTCCCAAACATTTCCATGTTTATAGCGCATTCACTTGCACTGTGTTAAAAAGGGTTTAGATGCGCACATACCTATCAGTAATGTGTTGAACAAAGTGTAGATGTAACATTATCCAATTTTTGTATGATAAAAGTGTCCTCCAAGGAGGGGAGTATGGTTTAGATGCGTGAATACCCATCTGTAATGTGTTGAGCAGGGTTTAGATGTGATAATACCTAATTGTTGTTTGATAAAGGGGTCCTCTCGAGACGAGAGTATGATACTATGAAAACTACATATCTGTCATCTCATGCTTCTAGTTGATGTGTCACCTCAATTTTGTGAACTATGTCTTCATCATGGTTACTATACCATATTTCGATCCTGCAATATAAAAACCACTTGAAATTCCATACCTGCTTGAAAGTGGATAATGATTACAGTATAAGGATTGTATGTAAGCATGTAGGTACTTGATCAATTTAGGAGCTAAGAGCCCCAACCCATCCCTCTGGATTGACATACCCAAATTACCTTTGGTGTAGTCTTGGAAATGTTGCTCGTGTGGTGTCGCATGGAATGAAGCCCTGGAATCTACTATCCAGGAATTAGACACATTGTCTAATGAGAGAATTAGAGCATCTTGCTCTACTTTACCTACCACATTGGCCTTCGATGTTGGCTTGTTGTCTTGAGATTCGGTCTCCTTCTTCTTCTTGGACCAGCAATCCTTCTTGACATGGCCCTTCTAGCCGTAGTTCCAACATTCAAGAACTAACTTTGTGCGTGACTTGCTCCGTCTTGAGCGATCACGACCCTTTTGGTTTTTGAACCTCTCCTTAGGCCTTCCTCTTGTTTCCACTAACAGTGCAGCACTTGATGATTCTCATGTGCTTCTCCTTCATATTTCCTCGCTTAGGAGAACACCCACAACATCATCAAACATAAGAGTGTTTGTGCCAGAAATAGAATTACTTACAACCATCACAAAGATGTTCCAACTATCCGATAGAGATGATAGTATAAGGAGAGCTCGCACTTCATCATCGAAATTGATTTTCATCGATCGAAGTTGACTTATGTTTGTGTTAAAGTCATTTAGGTGTTTTGAAACTGAACCATTCTCTGTCATCTTTAGATTGAACAAGCACTTCATGAGAAATACCTTATTGGATGCCGATGGTTTCTCGTAGAAGTCATCAAGTGACTTCATCAAGTCCTCCATGGTCTTCATCTCCAAAACATTGAAGGACACCATTGACGCCAAGCTTAAATGAATTGCTCCCAGTGCCTTTCGATCAAGAACAATACATGCTTCATCTGCCATCGTTGCGGGCTTCTTTGCAAGACCGCCTAGTGGCAAATAGAGGTCCTTCTCGTAGAGATAGTCTTCAATCTGTATCTTCCAACGTTGGTAGTTTTCACCGTTGAACTTCTCAATCTTGAGCTTCCGTTCCTCCGCCATAACTCCCACTCAATTCAAGGAATCCTTTCCTTGAGATAATTTAGCTACAAGAAAACCTTACTCCGATACCAGTTGTTAGGAAATAAGACGTAGCTAAATAGAATTTTGAGTAGATTACTTAATGGAGAGAGATAGATTTCACACACAAGAGATTATAGAGTAGAGAGAGAGAGAGAGAGTACACACAATATACGTGGTTCACCCAATGTGGGCTACGTCCACGGGAAAGCAGCCATTCAATGGCTTTAGTACTTCAAAACAAGAAGTAGTTTACAAAGGGATTATACCCTTAATAGAGATACCGCCTTGCTTCAGTCTCACCACCTCACACTCACCTTGTTGCATCAATTTAACACTATGAAATGTGTGCAGAAATGGCCTCCTTTTATAGGCCAAAAGGGCTACCGTCTCTCATGAGAGGCACCCATGTGTAGCCGCCCTTGTGTAGATAAATCCAAATCGGACCCTTCAATCTGCCCATGTGTGGCCGCCCTTGAGAAGACAAGTCTGCTTTTGAATTCGGCCACCGGTCATTGACTTTCGACCACTGGCCACAGGCCAACCGGCCAATCGACCGATCGTCTTCCAACCACTTTCCGGACGCCATCCGGCCATAATATTCTAGCAAAATGGAATATTTCCCCTAAAGTTTTCCCTGAATTTTGGCCGTGAAAATTTTGGTTTCCGACGAGTGACTTTTATTTCCGACGAGTGATTTTCCTTCATGCACGATGGCTTCTCCTCATAATGGGGGCCTTACAAATATGCGTTTTTATCACAAAAAATTACAAGGGGTAAATTAGGCTCCATACTTAACAGAAGAAGGGGATCAAATGCAGTTCCTTAATTACGATCAATTTTGAGAATGTATTTCTACAAGGAGTAAAACCAAGGCAAATACAGCTTTGGAAGTAGCAGATTCAACTTCAGAGAACCATATTTTGAGCAACCTAGCAGAGGTAAATAATGAATTTAATGCTGAAACAGAAGTAATGGATTTAAAGCTATTATATACACAATAGCTGATGAAATGGCCAAGATTGTGGACCTAACACATGATGAGCCTGATAATGCAAGTGAACCTATGGTTGCTCCTAACATTATTCTTGCCGATTCTATTATCATAGAAGGAGATTCCATAATTGATGATTTTTTGGCCCGATCTGAAGGAGAAGGTTATAACAATATAGTCGAGCTTTGTGATGCATGTACCCCTTCAGAGGGGGTGCCAGATGAACCTTTACAAAGTTATAATGGCTTGCTAAGTAGCATGGATGCAGATGAGGAAGCAGAGGACAATATTGATGAGTTTGAAGATTGCCTAGATCATGTTGATTGTGAACAGGATATTGACATGGATTTTACATCTATGCTTATATGCAGGCTGCAAGAGGAGCTAACTCCTATAGTTTTGATAAATGTTGAGACTTCCAAGGGTGATTTTCCCAAGGATGCTATGGATGAAGATCTACAGGATAAAGCTCTTTTACATTATCAAACTCAAAACCAGGTAAAAATTTCTCTAATGATACAAGTCTAGAGAGTCCTAAGGTTTTTTGTAATGGCAATGAAGCTAGAGGGGTGATGATGCTAATCCTTGATACTGCATAAAGTGCACAAGGTTTTTCATTTCTTTGGACAATGTGCCAAATGTTGCATGAGTTGGATACTATTCCTAATGATGCTTATGTCAGTGATAGTTTGGTTGTCAATAAAAGGGAGTCAATGCTCTTTAAATCTTACTGAACCCGAGCTTAAGTTTCCAGGAGTATATGGGATGTGGAGTTGCACTATGCCTCAGGTGAAGCTATAGTACATTGTGGAGTCCATCAATGCTATGTGATCTTAATGGTATTTGAACGAGGAGATTTGAAAAATCTTCAAAAGCAGATTCAATATGGATGGATACTGTAAAGTATGCATAGTAATTGCGTGCTATTTGAACCAGGGGTAGAATATTTGCACCGAAAATTCTTGATGTTGATTAATACAAGAAATGTATGCTCAAGGATATTATGTTGCTCCACTATTGGGGCAATTCCTTAATAACCCATTTGATCTTGGGAGCTATTAAAGGCCATCAATTATTTTATTGTAGCAGGTTACTTGGCACTAAGTTTTGTTTTTGGATTTATTCTAAGTCAGAATATTTTTTGGTTATATGATCAATAAGATTATATGGCTAGCTTCCAATTGACATCTTTGGACAATTAACAAAGTATCTTCATATCTTTTGAGTTGGTTCTACTACCAGAACTTGAAGTACAGGACTTGACGGCCATTCAGTGTGTATTTGCAGTAAGTCATACTTGAGCTTAATAAGGTTTCCTAAAGCGAGCCTGATGTTCAAGCCGCGTGCATAATTAACTGGAGCACTTGAGTCTAGCAGGCTTCACTAAAAGATTTTTCATAATTGAGTGCATTTAAGATACGACCACTACGGTTCAAAGATTTTTGATGGGACAACTACCAGATAATTGAGCTATACTATTGATGATATGATTTAAGCCTTATTTTGTTTTACATGTACTTACCAGTTATGTGAGCTTGATGACAAGCAGCTTAAGGTGTTTATAGGAGATGGCATCTTGAAGACCGGTTGGCACAGACCGAAGGCCGTGTAGGTTCAAAGGGGGTGGATGTCATGCAGCTCTGCTTCCATGACAATAAAATGAGCAAAGGGATGCCAATTACGTTTATGTGAATCCTACATGATTATGTAGAAATATTAAGGGCTTGCTAACAAGCCAATTTTAATCTAAAAGTATGCCAGATGCGGCTCAAAGGGCCAAAAGATGTCTTGGTAATGCTAACAGTGAGTATGATTGAAGTGTTCATAGTTGGGATTTTATTGATCAGAGTTGTAGTACTTGAAGTGCTATAGGAACACTTGGGCTGTATTTATGGCTCATCAATTGGAGCTATAGATAGGAAGTTATGTTAATTTGAATATTGAGTAGTAGCAGATCAGTACTGGATTGGGCAGCTACTGCTGATAAAGGTTCAAAGTTGATATAAGTGCATGGGCCTAAAGTGTTCACTTTGAGGAGCGTGTGGTCTTTCCAGTTCATCAATCGGACTTTTGGTTGTCAAGATATGGCTAGTTTAAGTTTCACCGGGGGCCAGTTCTGTCCCACTCTGGTCACCTCGGTCAGTTCTTCATTTGGGAATACTTGAGCTTCAGGTAGCTAATGGAGACATGACTGATGTTCCCTGGATGATGAATATGCTAAGTGGATCAAGCTCGAGAAGCATTAAAATGCTCGAAGAACATTGATTGGGTGATTTCCATGCAGAGCATTGCTTTGGCCGATATGTATGTTAAATGTGGTGTTTTCCGTTATAGCACTACTTAATGCTTGCACCTTGAATCAATGGAAAACAGGTTATATTGGAAAAAAATCATGCTTGGTGGTGCTTTGGAATGCAAATGCTTAGCATTTCCTTGGGTGATGAATAAGCCAAATTTGATGCCCTCACAAAAGCACAATAAGATCTTGATAAGATTCAAATATTTAGCAAGGCAATGTCTTGGTCACTATACATGCTACATGTGATGCTTTGCCAATATGCATGCCAGATGTGGTGCCCTTTTGAATCAAAAGCTAAGCGGCTGCCCAATCCAATGAAAATGGCCGCCCAACCGAAAGAAAAAGTAGTGTGGGCCCCCACTAGCCATAAGAGAGGTTTTTTTATATATATATAACCTAATGAGAAGAGGAGGGAGGCAATGGCGAGTGTGGTAGCCAACAAGGGTGCAGGGGAAAGAGTATCTAAGTACAAATATATAAGTGACCAAGACTTCACAGTGTGAAAATGTGGAGTAAGCACAGTGCATGGTACCTACATGATTACAATGTCATATGTACAAAGCTACCATAATAGCATAGAGGATAATCTAGAAAGAGTGAGGCCAAAGCAACTCCAAGCTCTGAGTACAAGTGTATGAAATGTGACTGGTTGAGGCCTTTGGTAAGAATGTTTGCAATCATTTGTTCACTTGGACAGTGTTCAACCATGATAGTGCCTTTACGTACTTCATACTAGACATAATGATAATGCCCATCAAAATGCTTTGACTTGTTATGTTGAACATAGTCTTTTGCAAGACTAATAGCACTCTGGCTATCACACTGCAATGGTGTGATAGAAAGGGGAGAATGACCAATACAAACTAGCATTTGTCAAAGCCTATGCAAAAACATATTCAAACTCAGTCATAGAAATTGCAACACAGTGTTGTTTCTTGATGGTCCAATAAACAAGACAACCATTTATAGAGAAGCAATTGCTACTTGTATATCACATAGATCGATGTGAGCTTGCCCAATCTGCATCTGTGTAACCCAAAAGAGAGAGAGAGAGAGAGAGATTGCATAGAGTCCAATGTCAATTATTGTCAATAGACCAAACCAAAATTTGTAGTGCATTTCAAGTATTTCAATACACGCTTTGATGCAAACCAATGATTAAGAGAAGTACGTGCAAGATGTTTTCCAAGATATTTAGCAAGGAAAAAAAAGGGTGAGTCTTCATGACAACAAATTGAAAACATCAGGTCAAGTTAGCACAAGGTTGATTTGTGACACACTGACTACCACTTTCAAAAGTGTTATGCATAGAACTCACAAGACTCCTGGGGATACCACCGTAGCATAGCTTCAATGACCAACAATAATTGTCAATCCGAAGGGACAAGCTACCTAGCTAGGGCATGGAGACACTCATTGAGATTATTGAGTTAATCGGGAGAACAAACAGTAACTCTATGAAGTGGGCTTCTCGACCTATGGAGGAGCTAATCCACAAATATTGGCAATATCCACATCCACTTCTCTTCACCTCAAATGAATCCAATCACACAATCTAATGATTGCAAGACGCACACATCACGAATCCTATCATGCAACACACTAATCACAAGTACACACACATAGATCCATTGAGAATTTACATTCCAATCAAACCTACATGCACACACAAATAATAAAGGGCAATCACACAAGATTATAGAAAATTTAGCCACTAGTTAGTTACAATCTAGCTAATCAGAGCATCATTAACAATCAAAACAAGTATGAGAGAGCCATAGTGAAAGAGACTTAAGCCTTGATTAGTGTTAATCAAGTCACGTGAGCAAGGAGAAGCTCACAGATTCCATTTCCACACACCTCATGAGCTCTCACCAAAGAGTGGTCTCAACCAATGAAGCTAAGAACCCTAATTTCTTTTACACATTGCCTTATATACCTAGGGCAAATATATGCAATGTCCGGGTGCCCAAGGCTAAAAGGGATTCACAACGTATTGAATCCGCAACCTAGTCACACTAAGTGACCTATTCTTTACATCTTGAAACTCTCACTGAGCTCATAACACATCAAAAATATTACAACGGCTTGAATTGAATCAAGAATTTACAATATATGGCCATTTTGAGAAATTGTAAAAAATTGTGTGACCCCAATCCTTATTGATTTTTTGTATCTATTTTTGATATGCCTTCATACGAAATTGGTCTTTAGAAGATTTTGTTAAGTGATATCGGCTCAGTTAACATTCCCCCCTTTCAATTTTAGTATCCATCCTCGGGCACTGTTGGGAAGTGTCCGTGGAGTTTGTGGAAGGTTTTGATTGGTTGTTGCTGATGGACTGATTGTCTTCATTTGTCTCGTTGATGATTTTTCATTTGATGTAGCATCTTCAATGGTCCAGATTTGTTTTTGATGTGAGAGATTATGTCACATTTGTTAGTTATAGCAGTGTATGGCAAGGCTTTGTTTATTTATTAAGACATTGACAAGGGAAGTAGAATGATGCAGATCTAAATTAGGGTCTAACACCTGGATGGCCGAAGGGAAAAAAATTCCTTTGGGATACATGCCTTATTGGAGTATTGATGATTGTGGGAAATGAAGTATTGAAGGGATTATTTGCTGATAGATATAGACTTAGAAGGGTAGTAAAGATGTCCAGCATGACTGCCAGAGGGTAACATGATTGAGAAGCTGGTTTGCCTACTATAGTCCACTAAAGGTGCATAGGTGGAAGCAAAAAAGAGTGTATAATGCATACGTCCAGTGGTTGGACATCCTATATATGCATATGCATGTAAAACACTATATTGTGCAAGAAATATCTTTGAGGGGTTCTTTAGAAAAAGGTGTAGCTATAAAAGCATATGAGATATACGTACAAGTTGGCACCCCTTTAAGAAGGGTTTTTGTTGTCAAGGATACGTGCTCTCATCTTATTGTGCATTGAGCATGAGTGTTGGACTCTATATCACTTCACCATGATAATAGACTTTGACTCTTATGCGCATCTCATCCAGCACAAGCGACACGACTTAGATATGCTCAATTTTTCTAGCTTGAGAGCAACTCTAATAACTACAACTCTTAGCACAAAGTTTAATATGACTTGAAGATTTGGGACTAATGCTTTGCTCATTTCATGGCTCAAAAGCCCAACTCTAACTATGCTAAGGAGTATTTATTGCACCTTGGCAACTTGAATTTTCACACTCTTGAGCTTACTACAAACATTTCTTTGGTAAAAGTAAGATTCAATCCTCAAAAAGAGGATTATTGAAGGACCATGTTGGCATCAAAGGTTTCTTTTTCCATACTTGTCTCATCATCTTGGAATCTTCATTGGCGTTGGTTGGGTTATCTTTCTTTGACTGTGAAGACTCAATTGGATATTGTTTGGTTCTCCAATTAGGCCTATTGATAGGATTCTTTGATGTTGCTGTAGTCCTTTGTTGATTGTCTTCATATGACTTTTGACACAGAGCATTAAAAGAGTTAGGAATCCAAATCTTTTGATGAACTTTGTAACTCCTTTGTTGACTCTGCTTAGCTCTAGGTCTTATTGAGCTTCTTCATGCAGTTCTGTTGTAGTTGTAGTTGGTATGTGATTGAATGGCAACCAAATCTTCATATAACGTGTGTAGAACCTTTGTTCAAGAGAAATATTCCTTGGATTCTGTCTTTGTTCTGTATCCTCTTAAGTGTTATGGTAGACTTTAGCATCTTTTGATGTTGTTCTTGTTGACAAGGGAGGAAGACTAAGACCAGAGAAGACGAGAGTGGGAGAGAGAGAGAGACAACTCCAGAACTGTAAACCCCAAAAGTGTGTCAATTGATCACATGAGATGAGTTTATATAAAGGGGACTAGGGTGCTATACATGGAGGTACTATATAAATCTCAACACCCCCACTCAAATAAAGGTCCCTATCTGTGGATGAGAAAAGCCTTGGGGGCTCAAGGGAAAAACACACAGCTCAATATACACCCACCATTATATTGAAATATTTTGAATGTATATTTACAATGTTCAAAGGAGCTACATCACTCCTGTTTTACAATGTACCCTTTCAAAGGGTCTTTAACAACCCTATATATACACAAGTGAGCTCTCGAGGGGTACTTTATGTAAACATGTTAATGTATATGTGAGTTCCATAGGAGGGGAGGTTTCCTAAAATAAGGGGTCATTTTATTCATTCAAATATGTTAAAAGAGGGGTCTTTTTAATACCTCTCGAACACACTTTATATAGGGGGTATTGAAAGGTGAACCCCCCGAGAGTGAGCTACTCTAAATGCTTTCGTAGAGTAGCTTCAAGGTATTTGAGCCCTTGCACATGCTACTTGACGTGATTTTAATCTTGTAAACAACATCAACTCAAGAAACATATAGAAATGTGAAGGTTAGAAATAACCAAGTCACATTGCTCTAGAGAGCTCAACCATGGCACGCTAACTGCCTCTCGAGCATGCATGCTCTAGAAGCTACCTAGCTCTGAGTATTCTTATTTTGTTGAAGTCCAGCATTGACTTTAATGAACATAATGATTCAGGTTCATGCTTAGGTTTCAATTATCATGAAATATACACACACTTTAATTACAAATCAAGAACTTTTCTTAGAGGTTTGGGGTCGTGTGTTGTTGAAGCATTCTTGATTCAAGGGATTGGGAGGGAGTTCTCTCCTCTCATGGACTCTTTGGTACCATGTTGACAAATGAGGAAGACAAAGACTAGAGAAGACGAGAGTGGGAGAGAGAGAGAGAGACAACTCCAGAACTGTAAACCCAAAAGTGTGTTGCGACTCATCAAACGAGATGAGTTTATATAGAGGGGACAAGGGTGATATATATAGAGATACTATATGTATCTAATCATTTTTGTTGTTCATTTTCTTTGTAGGTATCCTGGGATGATTTTGAGTTTGATACCTAGTGGTACTTTTTTCTTGGGAGGGTCTTGGTTGCATTGTATATGGCCTGACTTGCGATTTTGATACCCCTATCTTTCTATTACCTCTAAAGTACTCTTGTTATTTTAAGCTCAATTGTGATGCTATCCATCCCGTGAGTTTGTCTTTTTGTGTTGATATTTTTTCTTTTGGATCATTGACTTTTACTAAACTGCTTGGAACAAACACTTGCTTGACTTTCCTTTGATTTCTTGAGTACTTGGGCTAATATATCTTTTTTTTAAAAGTGTCTCCTTAGAGGTTTTAATTGGGTCACAATTTGACTTGAAGTTTTGAAAGCGTGACTTGCTAGAAGAAGCTGATCCATGAGGGTTCTTTGATGTATAAGAATATGCTATCACACCTTTTGTGATAGTCGGTGGAAGGTCCACTTTAGATTTACCTTTGGATACAAACTATGTCCTTGATTCTTATGACATTTGCAACTTTGAATCCAACAATGGTAGCACATGTAACTGGTTTTGGCTACCTCTTGAAAAGAAGAGTAATAGCATTGTATCTTCTTTGAATTCTTTGTGCTGATCTAACCATTGATGTCCAAGGATGATGTCTGCAGGCATGTCTTTTGAAGGATCTACTTGAAACTTTATGTGCTCTTCATGAGTCTAGATTCTAATATTACAAACCATTTCTTCTTGACTTGTAGCCATACCTAGCATTGCTTTACTATCCTCTTTTCTTGGAGTGATCTCATGTATTCTTTGGATATTCTCTAAAATCATAAAGTATTGTTCTTCTTTATCCAATAGAGCATTGCATCGAACACTTGCTCCCTTTACACTACTGAGGACTATAGCTATCCTCCTTGGTGGTTCTCTTGAAGATTTGTTCCCTACTTTTTTCATAGTCTTATCCTTATTTGGCCTCTATGAAAGGTGACTTGAGACTTTGCTTTCCAATCTGTCTCACATCCATTGATTCAATTGGCCTAGACCTTTGGACATCATATTGCTTCCTATTTGTTTGCTGTCTGTTTCTTATTAACTTCTTGTCTTGATGGAATTCTCTACTCAATTGCTTTTTTGGATTCAATTTTCTTTGTTTTATCTATACTTGTTGTTTCTTGATCTGCCCTACATTGTTCTTAGGCTCTGTTTGATGGAGATGAATCATCTTCAATAAGCGTTGATTTGGCATCAGTCTCCATTTGAGTTTCACGCAAGGACTATGTGATGGAATCTGTGTGTGACCACTCTTGGTATTCATTCTTTGTTGTCTGACTGCATCTTTGTTGAACTCCGTACCTCTAGGACCTTTCAGTGGCATTCCCACTATGATTTTTCCTGGTACATCTTTTTCTGTTACCACGTGGAATTGAGAAATGATGATTTGTGAACCTATTTGAATAGCAGTGGAAATGATTCCTCAACATTCTACTCGTTTGTTTCCAGATATGCTAATGAGTTCTAGTGCATCTTCCAGCTGTGGTTGGCCACAGTTTTTCCATGTGCAAAAAGACATGAGATTCTTGTCTAACTGAAAATCTAACATTACTTCACTTGACAGCTTCTTTTTTTTTTCCCAGTAATGTTGCACTTGATATTCTCGAGATTTATTTTTTAATTGACTAATTTTTTTGTGGTTGTGTCCTTGGATTGAAATGTTTTCTGCAATTTCTTTGCTTTGTTCATCTTCTTCAGTTGATGTTGGATTGTTTTGATGTGATACTTCATTCTTTGCTTGCAACAGTTGAGGATTTTCTGCCTGCATTTGAGTAACTTTTGATCTTAAAAGATCCACTATACTTTCCAATTGAATTTGTCTCTTTGGAGGAGATTTTGGTGATGAATTTTTGTGTAGCCTTCTGGACTTTAACTTCCATTGATTTTGACTTGTTTGTCACTTTCTCTGGTAGTTTGAGGCTTTGCACTACCTTTAGATAGTTTTTGAATATAGTTGGACCATCCATAACGGTTTGTACAAGGTCATGAACATGCTGATATTCATTGCCATTTGCATCTAAAAATGCATATGTGAGCTTGGTCTCATGCAACTACTTGAACACTATTGGGTTGCTCGGCCTTTGACTTTGATTTGTGGAGATCAGCTGAAACTTTTGTCCCTAATGATCTTCATAGAAGAATTTGTCTATAGACTCTAATTGAACCTGGTCCAATTGGGAACTTTCGACAACCATATGATCTTTCAATGGTTTGTGTTGGGACTGTGAAGGAGAAATGTGGGAAGCATTGTTGATGATTGACATATATAGACCTACTGCATAGTTTCTTATGTATCTTCGACAAATAGTTTCCCAAGTCAAGTTATAGATAGAATTATCTTCACGCTGATATTGTCTATATTTACGACTATTTTGGTCAAGTTATAGATAGAATTATCTTAGGCTCTCGTCTATATTTACGACTATTTTGGTCAAAGTATATGCTCGTTCCGTCACAACATCGAAGCTTGATTTTTGATTGAGGAGAGTTTGGATATAAACATGTTTTCTGGTTCACTTGAGTAATTTCATTCAGCCATAGACAAGATGGGCTATAATAGATTCTACTCTTTAAAATGAGCCATTCTTTCTCTTCTATCATTGTACGTACTTCTATGAGATGGTATGTCGGCCATTCAAACAATGGTCGATCCTTTCTGTACAATTGTCCTTCTTAGTCTACATAGTGCTTATATGAATTATGTCTGTCATACAAAGCTAACATCATTTTGTTTTATGTGTCCCTTAGATTTGTGAATGATTCCACACTTGTGAAAGTGGATACAGAACTAATTTAGCACTAGGTTGGTAATGGGACACTTTTATGTCCTGTTAAGTGACCATTTTCCTTGAGTTATGTCAAGAGTTTCAAAATGGATTTTGAGGTGCTATCTATCTAGAAATTTGTCTCATGAGCTGAAAAAAACTCGACATTTTTTTGGAATATCGATTCCATCTTTAACCTTGTCCTTGCACAACATTTCACAACCTAGACTGTGTGAAAAAACGGGTCCTGTTTTTGCCTTTTTTCAACTTTTTGCAACTATACCACTCTAGAATTCATATTTGTGAGGTCTATAATTCTAGAGAGCTATCTTTAGTAGTCCTCAACATGTCCTGATGCTTCTAGGGAGAAATAAATATTAAAGTTTTAAGTTATGAACAAATTACAAAAATTGTCAAATCCTATTTTTTAGCCAATTTTAGCTCTTCTGTGATTTTTTTGGTGGATTTCATGATATCCAAATGCATTTTTTATTTTCTATGTTGCATATTGTAACATAAAGCTAATATTCCTTGAGTTTTGGGGCACCTAATACCCTATTTTGCATAGTACACAACAATGGTTGATTTTTTCAATTATAGAAGAAAATGAAACATTCTAGTATATCAAGTATAGCTTTTTCAATATTGTTAGTTTCTTGTGACAACTACATGCATTTTGTAGGTAGTAACCATATCTAGTCATAAGGATCAAATTTGGCTAGATATTGAATAGTTTATATGGGATTCTACAACTCATAATGTTGAACCCATTTTTTTCATGTTTGCTGTATTTAGCACTTCATCTTTGTCCCCAAGATTCCCCTTGGTAAGAGATGTATTATTCTTTTGACATGCTCCATGGCTCCTTTTGAACATAAAGGATAATAGGGAACTGAGAAAACATGCATATATTATTTGTATTGAGCGTGGCTATAGAAACTTTGATGATAGGTTTGCAGAATGGTAAAACTTCAACTTTTTTGTACCTATTTATTTTGGTAAAAAAAAAATAGTGAGTGAGAAGAAATCATATGTTCTGATCACCAACCCATTGAAGTTAACTAGGGAATTTATCTCAAGTCCTACAAAAATCCCTAATCTTATTTTTATGCAACAAAACGTAAGAAATGACTGTTTTGATGAAAATGCATTGGTCCATCAACTTTGGAGGCTTGGTGTGACCAAAAGATGAGAAATTTTACAAGTCTCTTATTTTTTCCATGTGTAGTAGGGCTTGAACTATAACCTCATGAAAGGATTTTACAAAAGGAGTGGAACTACTATGGTTTTGGAGGTTTTCTTCAAAACCCTGAAAGGACACTTTTATGTCCTGTTAGGTTACCAACCTACTGCTAACACTCTTTTCGACCTTTGGTTATAACTGGATGCTTTGACCAAATTCACGTAGGAATTGGTTGTTCAAAGGATCAACTTTAATTTTTTCAAGTGCCTGTGCATCTTGATGCAAATTTTGACTTTGTAGTGCTTGTACTGGTGCTTCTAATGGTAATGTAGGAACATTTGATTGCACCAAAAGTGATGAGCTAGATGCACTTACATCGGGATTTGCATTTTCAGCTTGCTTTATGCTTTGCTTTGCAACAGTTGTGTCCCTGTTGGATGGAATTCTTGGACAATCGTCTGAAAAATGTCCACCTTTTCTTCCACAATCTGAGCAATACACCCTGACAAATGGTATTCTCAAGGGGGTTACTATGTATAAATTTTGTATCTCAGTGCATTCAAGGACTATTTTTACTTACAATTCCTTATCACTGAATTTTTTACAAATAAACTACACCCCTTTCCCTATTCAATCTGTAATATTTTTTCTCTAATCCATTTTACAACACCCTTTTGTATTTGAAAATGTGAGAAAAAATGAGGTTTAATAATCCTTTCTACTCCACTCACGTGATAGTCACATAATTATTAAGTGACCCCCCTCGAGGTGGTATTTCACTTGCTTCTTTCATCTTAAGATCTAGCTAAGAATTTTATGCTTCTATGCTAGCCAAGTTGTCAGCTTCTTCTTTTAGAACACTGAGCATTAAGTTGTAGACTACTCCGTCTTGACCTTTGACCCGGTTCTCTAATCAGACTTGCTTCTATAGGTGATCTTTCATATTTTCCATTACTATATCTTGACTGTAGATCTGACCATTGTAATCCATGTACAATGACCCTGATTGCATATGCATCAACTAGATGGTTTGCTGGCTTGTGCAGATATCTAGATAAACACTCGGATTAACTTTTTGCACTTGTATGTGCACTTCATCTTAGAGCTTGCAATACTTGCCTTCACTAAAATCTGTGAACGTCTACATGTTCTTTAGATTTGGCCTCACTCTTATCAACAGGATTGAGGCTCCTTTGCTACTTTTGTTGATCATAATATACCTATGGACTTCTAAATTTGTATACAAACCCTTATCTCCAATGTAGCCATACAGCTGTAAAATTTGCTATTTTGCACTTATGCATGTGTGGCCACTGCTACTAGCTTGCTATGTTGTACTTGAACTCTCCGATCCACTTCACTTCATGCTGGCTTGGTCTGTAAAACTTGTCACCTAGCAGATTTTGGTGTTAGTTAGTAGAGTTTCTCCTGCTTCGGTAAACAATACTGCTTATACCAAATCAATTTTGGCAAATGATTGCTCTTTAGACTCACAAGAGATGGGTGAACTCTAGCTTTAATGTATCAAACTTGATTGCTGTCTTTGAAGCAATGAAAATATGGGGCTTGGATAGACTTTTTTGCAATCTAATGTGAATTATGTCCTCGATCATCTGATCGTAATCCCAACTTGCAATGCAATCACTTGCACTTGCCGATTTGTAGCTTGCATGGTTACTTTTAGTTTCTTGACTAAATTGTGGCAACACCTTCTAGAACTCGGCTTGACCCGTGAAATTCTTGGTCGAAATGATCAAGTCTCGATTCCCAAGGATTCTTTTATGATTCTAGGTCAAGTTCTAAACTCAATTTTTTACCAATTTTTACCAAGGTCTACTAATCTCAGCCCGGATTTGCAATTTCGACGTGTGAACAATGTCATAACGGCCAAATTTTACTCAAAACTCAGTTTTGGATTGAGTTTCGTGTGAGCGTATCCTAGCCAATCAGCTTTGAGTGCAACCTCTATTTCTCAGTTTTCACGGGTTTTTTTTCACTTGTTTTTGATAGATTTTTTTGATTTGTCCTTCGTTCACGGCTCGATTCGATGGTTTTTGCACTTCCCAATTTTACAAGCTATTCTCTGACTCTTGTGCTCTTTTGTTTTACCAGTTCTTATAATTTTGCGGCTCATGACTTGCTTCAATTCCTTTTTTCCCTTTTTTGATTTTGCAGGCTCTTTTTTGGCTTTTTCTTCTAGACTCGTTTGTAGTTTGTGACTCTCTTGGTGTTGTTTTTTACTTTTTAATCTTTAAAAAAAAAAAAAAAACTTTTTGGACTCCTCTCGATTTTTTTTTGTTAATTTACTTAATTTTTTATATCTATTATTTAATTTTTTTGTGAATTGTATATTTTTAATGGATTTTTTTGAGAATTTTATAAATTTTTCTATTTTTTATTATTTATTTGAGCGAAATTTCTTATTTTTTTATGAATTTTATGTGAAGTTTTTGGTGATTTGTATTTTTCAAAAATTTTATTGAATTTTATAAGCTTTTTAAAAATTTTAAATTTTTTGTTTATTTTTGGATTTTTGTGTTTTTTGGGATAATTTTTTAATTATTTTTATTTTTTTATATGGTTTTTCATTTTTTGCTTTTTGGATTTATTCCTCTATTTGTGGATTTTTAAATTTATTTTTCAATTTTTACTTGTTTTTCCCAAATTTTTCCTCTTTGGGAAAATTTTTAATAACTATTTTCCTCCTTTTTAGGTGAGAATTTTTAAATCATTTTTTTTTTCAAACCCCTGTTTTTCTTTTTGGAATTTTATGAAATAAACTAAAAAAACAAAAATAAAAAATTAAGCGAAACTACTTCAAACTAAACCCTCAATGCTATACCTGCTTGGCATGTGGTGATGACGATGAAAACTGGCAATGATGCCGATCAGGGATGGACCCCGATTGGTGCAGAGGGAAGAGATGAAGGGTGACTAGCCCGCGCACATGCGTTGGGCAATTGGAGAGAAGAGAAAGAGAGAGAGAGAGAGAGAGAGAGAGAGAGAGAGAGAGAGAGAGAGAGAGAGAGAGAGAGAGAGAGAGAGAGAGAGAGAGAGAGAGAGAGAGAGAGAGAGAGGGCATGGGCTCCGGGGAGGGTCTGACAACAAGTCTCTGTCACAGCAGGGTATAGTGAGAGAGAGGGTATACATGCACTATGGGAGAGAGAGAAAGTGAGAGAGGGCCAGAGGGAAGTCCATGCCCACACGTAGAGAGAAGAAGACATGAAACTGAGTGAGTGGAGAGAGGAATGTCTTGTGCTCTTTCAACACGCATAATACACCAAAAATAGCAGTTTTTGTCAAAAACATCAATTACGATAAAATTAATAACCCCAGCCCTAGAAATAGCAAAACGCTCAAAACTTGACAAAAGAGAGCACAAAAACATTCAAAATGATGTCGTAAATGCGCATACAAAAGAGCTCATCAAGATTGTAAGATACCAAATTTTTACGGAATTACTTAAAAACTAGTAAAAATTATCCAAAAAATACTTGAAAATTCTATAAAAAGTCTCCACACATAGGGGATTGGTGCAACCAAACCAAATTAAAATACTCACATCAATTCAATTGCCAATTAATTTCACCAATAAAATCCAAAACTAGGTAATTAAATCGGCAATTTTAGGTCAAAAATTGACACAGATGGAGTGTGTAAATCCTTGTTTTGAACTCGAAAACGCAGTAATTAGCCATTACACACTTCAAATTTGCAATCAAACATCAAATTAATCCTGCACATTAACCACTTTTTAGGCACACACACTCTAATAATTGATAGCTTTTTTATCAACTTTTAGGTGCAACAAGGTTTAATCTTGTCGAAATTGCAAATTGAATTCACAAATCTCTAATTGGGCATGGCTCATTTGCAAAATCTGTATGCAGACATTAATTTTTTTGGTGCGCACACACTTAAAGTTAAGCATACACACACACACACTTGATTTTAGTGTTCACAATTGCAATTGACCATCCAAGCATGTGATTAGGAAAAATAACAATGCTATTAGCACATGAAACCATCAATTTGCACATTCAATTCTAGAAACAATTTGCCATAATGACGGCATGCAAACGTGCCAAATCAAAAGTTCCAAGTCATCAATTTGACAATGGCTAATCATACGGCACAAATGTTGAGTTCAATGGCACCATTGAACCGTCGATTACACAATGTGTGGGCTCCAAAGCCCTAATCTTGCATTCCAAAATAAACAAATCATTAAGTGACTAGCACAAACCGGCAATGTTAGAACGCAATCCAAGCCTCAAATTAAGCAAAATATCAAAGCATAAACACAAAATTTTAGTCCAATTAGTAGAAAATTAGTGTGTAAGTTATCAAAAATTCGTGAAATTAGCAAGGGGTTAGTGTGAAGTTAGAGTGTGTAGGCACACAATTAAGAAGGTATGGTATCAAATTAGGGAAAATTGAACTGATTGCTTCATGCACACACATCCAAAATCCCACTAAACCATAATTAGTGAAAAAACCATTCGATTATACCATAATTACACTAGTGTAGGCCATCACTCCCCGGCAATGGTGACAAATGATGGGGGTACCATCATAGCATAGCTTCAATGACCAACAATAATTGTCAATCCGAAGGGATGAGCTACCTTGCTAGGGCATGGAAACACTCACCTATTAGTGAGCTAATCATGTCAACACGAAAGGTAACTCTATGAAGTGGGCTTCTTGGTTTATGGAAGAGCTAAGCCAGAAAGATTGACAATCTCCACATCCACTCCTCTTCACCTCAAATCAGCCCAATCACACACAGTAAGTATTGCAAGACGCACACATCACTAATACTATCATGAAACACACTAATCACAAGCTCACACACATAGATCCATTGAGCATCCACACTTCAATCAAACCTACATACACACACAAAGAATAGAGGGAAATCACACAATATTAGAGCAACACCATTTTAGATAATTTGGGAAAATTATGTTTCCCAAATTCTAAACGTGTATGATAGGATTGTTTTATTTTATGATTTCTAAGCTCTAGTTTCCTTTAATTCAGATAAATTATCATGATTATATGAGTCTATTTTAATTTCTCTACTATAAAATTTAAGAACAAACCTCCAATAGAGTTCTTGGAAAGAGGATTTGTATGACATCAATGCTTTTCAAAATTCAACAAATGCTTCTAGAAGTAGTTGCTATAAAAATGAGGTGTCAATAAAACCAATTGAAATGATTTTAAAGTAGCATATAGATTTATTACAGCAATTAAAAAAGATAATATGTAAAGACAAATACTATTAAACACTCTTGTCATAAATTTTGGTGACCTTAATCCATGTATAACAAAATACTTGGTCATAGTTTTGTGGCATGTACAACAAAGTACTAACTAGAAAGAGTATGATATCTCTGAGATTGAGGGTGTTCAAAAAACACCGTTTTGTAACACTCCCAAATGTCAAGAACACTCTGATTGTTTGGATCACTTGATAAAGACAATTACTAAGAAGAAAAAGTTATCAATACCATAGAAGCATCAAACAATGAAACCAAAGAACTTGAATGAGAGAAAGTTTCCTCACAATAGGATGCACTTCGTTAAAAAAATAGTTTAAAGATTTTTCAAGCTATCCCACAACATTTCATCAAGTTTAAAATTTGAAAAGTACACAATGACAAATACTTGGTAGATGCTATTTAGAATACTTAGCTAGTACACTTAAGGTGGCCTCCTTCTATTGAGATTTTGAGTCCTTTGGGACATATAACATTGCATTACATAGTGAGTCTCAGGAGCAGGATGGAGCATCACAAAATTTCTTATGGTATAGTCTCTCTTGTCTTTAGCATACAACCATCCACATAACCATAGAACAATTTCGTCTTTTAAAAAAAGTTTGAAGCAATTGAGTAGGTTGGTTCCAAAACTTTGGAAAAATCATATAAGTCCTTGCATATTCCACATCACTCGATAAGGATTATCATCAAATATTATAGTGTTGCCCCCATCTAAATAATCAAATAGCTTCCATATGGTCGAACGATTTTTGTGATAGGCTCTTTTGTAACCGATCATGAAGTTTGAATTTTGGCAGCACCTGCTATCCATAATCATCTTGAATTTGTGACTTTGTGTAGGAAAACATGTCTTGACTATGTGTTGAGCTTTTTGTAAACGATGGCAGCTCCAAATCCAAACCTCAAAGAGCTCAAAGCAAAATCTTAAGAAATACTCTACATCTGGACGCACCGTATACGCCTCATTGTTATCTTCTACAATGCACATGTACTTGGTCCAGGTTGGCCTTGATCGAAGCTCAAATGTTGCAAGAAGCACACCCTTTAAATCCAAGATAAGCGTTCTTTTCTCCTGTTTGAAAGATGCTGGTAGATAATGAAACCATTGCTCTTGGTTTGAATGTGATATTTGATGTAATATGAAAGGGAGCTCCTCTATTTTGTGATAATCTAATAGCAAAACATTTTTTCTTAGAAGCCCTGAAATGATTTAAAAAAAAAAGTTAATATAGAGATCTTAAGTGTGTTGAAGACCTTAGGGACATAGGGTGCTAATTTGTGGTTACACTTAGTAAGCCTTATGCAAGAACACATGCCAAAGTATGACCCTATGGCCTTAGAGTCATAGGATGTTGAGACCATAAAGTGCAATTCCCCCAAGGTCATAGAGCAAGATTTGACCTTATGAGCATGTAGATTGTCCTTGATGGCACAGTGAACTCAAATTTCAAAGCAAAAAACTATAAAACCTTTTAAAAAAAAGAGCATTTGGCACACGAAACTCAAAAGTTACTTATAGTATTGAAACACAAATTAAAAAACTATTAATCATTTACATCGTCATATATCTTGAAACCCTAAGCACTCTAACAAAGTCTTTGAGTACATAAAGATCTTTGTAAATGGCAAAATGTTACAAAACATTGCTCCATCATTTCTTCATATAGGGCTATTTGAGATCATATTGAATTTTTAGATGCTTTATATAATTCCTGGGTTCATGTACTTTGATCACAGGCTCCTTGTATCCCAATTTTTAGGCAAACTTGATTGCTTCTGTACTTTTCAAGGCTGATAACAATTTGTTTCTTCTCTTGACTTCAAGTGGACATTCCACTAGTGCTAGATGTTGCAACTTGCTCATTGTGAAGAGGACGAGAAACTTTTGGTAGCCTTCCCGTGGAGCAGGTTTTTCCTAGAAAAATTAGATTTCTCTCCTCCCACTCTGCAACAATCTTGTGTATACGGTTATAAAGCTCATGACCTTGAGCAATGGGTGATTGTCCATATAAATGAGACCCTATAACTGTGCGAATGTCATTAACATGATTGAGAGCTTTGATAAATGGTAGCAGCTCCCCAAGGAGGATATTATCCTCCTCATCATCAACATTAAATGATGGTGGAAAAATAAAATTCAATGCAGGATTCATGCATCCCTTTAATGGTTGATCATCTACAAGAAGCAATCTTCTTGCATCAAGCCCAAATTTTGATGATGCAATAGCCAACGGTTTGAAAAGTGCTTCTACTCCTGGATTATCTAAGCGAGTGATCCTTGATTCTACGCATGGTTGACATTGGCTTTGCCCCCAGATCATAAAGAATGGAAATTTTTCTTTAGCTTCCTTTTCTAAAATCTTGATGATGTCCACAACATGCACGTCATTAGCAGCTGACCATATCCCTACATTGAAATTGCTAAGTAGAGCCTTTAAAAACTCAATGCATTCTAGACAAAGAACAATGTGCTTATGTCCAAACTTTAAACTCTTCATTTTCTTGGACTTTTGCCAGCATCTCCTCAAGAACAATCCACACAAGCTCACTATTATAGTCAGCATTGGTTTGTTGGTGGATGGAAGGTCTGACTCACCATGCACTTCGATTTCCAGATCTTGGGGTGCTAAAATATTTGTGTTGGATTCTCCTTCTGGCGTTGCACATGTTCTGGAACTTGCATTGCCTTCTACTTCCATTGTAGTGTCATGCAATCCAATTCCCAAATCTTGGGCTACTATAATATTTTCATTGGATTCTTCTTCTTGCCTTGCACATGTTCTGGAACTTTCACTGTCTTCTTCCATTAGATTACTCTTTAAATTTATTTCCAGTCGTTGTAGCAGTTGACCTCAAAAACTTGTATATTCTTGTCATCTTCTTCAGAAACTCTTTGGTAGACATGGAGATTGATAGAATCTTTTTCAGTAGGGTCAATGGCATGAGCATCCTCTATACCAACGATCTCGAGTAAAACTTTGTCAGTCACAATATCTTGTTGAAAGACTACAAGTTTAAAGAACACCTAATTTTAGATTCCAAAGTATCTACATTTTGATAAATCTTTTTTGTCACACTCTTAGAAAAAACTAATCGCAAATAGCAAATTTTCTAACTGACAACACATCTACAATGAATTTATTTTTATGCTCCTCATTGTCTAGAGATTCCTAATCTTTATCTAGCTACATTAGTTCTTTGTCCATGATGGTGGCACCTAGAAGTATACTTGGAGAAACATTTATTCCTTTAAGCTCTAGAGCACAAGTCTCATTTTCTATTGCCGTGATTTTCTTGCATTGGATGATGTTTCCTTGACTAACTTTCTTATGGCCTTCAGGCCATAGGGTTCTCTTTGTAGATATATCTATGAATTTAAGATAATCCAAAATATGTCTCTTTATGGCCTCAAGGCCATAGGGTTAGGACTGTTAGGAGGTCTCAACATATAAATAGATCTATGGCTTCAAATCCATATGGTACTTTACTTATGTGTCACCCTATGGCCCTAAGGCCATGGGTTGTCATAGGGCCACAAGATGCCCTCTATGAGCACCAGTAAGAAACCATCTATGCTTTATGTTGGCACCCTATGGCCCAAGGCCCTCTATGGTAGTAAGAAAAACCCTCTACGCTCTATGTTGGCACCCTATGGAGAATTGAGCGCCACAAGGTACCTTTTATAGTGCTACTAAGAAACCTTGTATTCTCTACGGGAGCACCAAATAGCCCCTACGCCACAAGGTTCCCTCTATGCTAGAAAAAAAACCTCTACACTCTACATTGACAACCTACAGCCCTCGGGCCATAGGGTGCATCAAATGGCTCCTAGGCCACAAGGTGCCCTCTATGCTAGAAAGAAAACCTCTGTTCTCTACATTGACACCCTATGGCCCCAGGGCCATAGGGTGCCCTCTACGCCTAGTAAAAAACCATTCAAACTCTATATTAGCATCTAAAGACCGTAGGCCACAAGATGCACTCTATGCTAGTAAGAAACCATCTAAAATCTATGTTGGTAACCTATGGCCCAAAGGCCATAGGGTGGCCAAGGAACCCTTTAGGAGCATTCCCCAAACGACCACCTTATGGACCCATGGTGATTTAGTGGCCTAGGTGCCCTTCTTAAGACTCTCATTTTTTTGTATCATACGGCCCCAGGCAAATAATCTATACTCTATGCTATCAAAAATCCCTTTATGCTCTTTGTTGTAACTGTATGGCCCCAAGGCCATAGGGTGCTCTCTATGCTAGCAAGAAACCCTCCACGCTATATGTTTGCACCCTATGGCACCAAGGACACAAGGTGTCTTCCATGATAGTAAGAAACCCTCTATGCTCTATGTTTGCACCCCATTTGACTATGTTGACACCCTATGGCCCTGGGGCCATAGTGTGCTCTCTATGCTAGTAAGAAACCCTATATGCTCTCTATTGGAACTCTATGGTCCCAAGGGACATGGGGTGGAAAATGTGACCTTTGAGAGTATTCCTTACCATGTTTGCAAAGACCACCTTAGCCTAGGTGCCATCTTAGAGACTCTATATTGTCACCCTATGCCCTAGGGCCATAGGGTGCCCATTATCCTATAAAGAGACCCTCAATGTTAGCAATAAACCCTCTATTCTCTGTGTTGGCACCCTATGGCCCTAGGGCCACAAGGTGCCCTTCATCCTAGGAAGAGACCCTTTATGCCCTAAATTGGTACTCTTTGGCTAGTAAGATACATTATATGGTCTAGGTTTCCACTCTATTGCATAGGGCTAAAAGGTGCTCTATGAAAAAACCATGTATACTATATGTTGGCAGTGTATGGCCCTAGGGATAGAAGGAAACCCTAGGGCTATAGGGTGTCCTCTATGCTACTATCATACGGTCCAAGGGCCAGATGGTGACCAAGGTGTCACGTGTGGCGTCCCAAGGGCAACAAGGTGCTAATAAAAATCCCTCTATGCTCTATGTTGGCACCCTATGGCCCAAGGCTATAGGGCGGCCTTTATGCTAGTAAAATTCCCTCTATGCACTATGTTTACGTGTATACTTAGAAGAAGCCATTTATGCACTATGTTGGCATCTTATGACCCTAGATCCATAAGATGTCCTCTATGGTAAAAGAGAAATCGTACATGGGCTATACTTGCATCCTATGGTCCTATGGCCATAGGGTGTCCTCGATGCTAGCAAACCCTCTATGACTAATGCTAGCACCCTATAACCCTAGGGTCACAAGGTAGCCCTACATGCTCTATATAGGCACCCTATGGCCCTAGGGCCATAGGGTCATTCTATGCTAATAAGAACCTCAATGTGCTTTATGTTGGCACCCTATGTCCCTAGGGCCACAAGGTGCCCTCAAGGCTAATATAAACCCCTAATTTTTCATATTTGCACCCTATGGTGCTAGTACCACAAGGTGTTGTCTATGCTAGGAAGAAACCTTGTGTGCTTTGTGTTCACACCCTATGGCCCTAGGGTGCCCTATATGCTATTAAGAAACACCATATGCTCTATGTTGGAACCCTATGGCCCTAGGGCGCTATCATAAGCAACCATGTATTGTCTATGTCGAGACCCTATGGCCCTAAGGCCATAGGGTGGCCAAGGTGTCCTTGAAGAGAATTCCTTACTATATACATATAGAATACTTTATGGCCCCAAGACCATTGAGTGACCTAAGTGCCCCTTTAGAGACTCTATATTTGTACCCTATGGACATTGAGTAACTTACGTGCCTCTTCATAGACTCTATGTTAGATCCCTATGGTACTAGGGTCATAGAGTGCTCTCTATGCTACTAAGAGATCTTTTATGATCTTTGCTGGCACTCTTGGGGCCATACGGTACCTTTCATGTTAGCAAGAAATTCTACATGCTTTATGTTAGCAGCCTATGGCCCTAGGGCCACAAGGTGCCCTCTATGCTTCTATGCTAAAAGGAAATCCTCCATGCTCTAGGTTGGTGTATGACCCAAGGGTCAAAGGGTGTCTTCAATGCTAGTAAGACACACTATAAGCTCTAAGTTCGTATCCTATGGCCCAAGGGACATAGAGTGGCCAAGGCATCCACGGTACATTCACAAACGGATCTTGATTACGATGTCATTAGAGCACATAGAATTCTTTCTAATATTAGTAATTTCAATAAAAAAAGTCAAGTTTTTTTCTTAAATGCCATTTATATAGGTGATATACTTTTTGACATAATTTTCAAGGATGAATCCACATTAAAAGTTTTCAGAATAAAATAGGCATGAAAAAATCCAAGTGTATATACACATTAAAATAATTATAGGTGGTATATATCAACTTATTTAGACAATGATAGTCATGAAAAAATGAAAGTGTTAACTTTTTAAAAAAAATCTCAATGTATTTATGATCTTATTAAAATGTGTAAGTTAATACTGCGATAAATATGCAATCTAATATACAAAATTGAATCATTATCATTATCATACATCATACATTTGTCGCTTTGCCAGACAATTGAAGGGGTCTTTGCCTTCAAATATCATCATAACATTCAAACATTTAAATCAAATTTGCAAGTACTTTAATTCACAAATGCATTGATCTGTTGGTGGATGGAAGGTACAGCTCACCATGCACTTTGATTTTCAAATCCTGGGGGGCAAAAATATTTGTGTTGGATTATCCTTATGGCATTGCACATGTTCTGGAACTTGCATTGCCTTCTACTTCCAATTTACAAACTTAAACAATGGTTATACATTATACAATCATTTCTTTGCTATAAACCTTGATACAATGCTTTGATTGCTACATGACAAGCTAAAAAATCATACTAGTCCTAGCTTCCCTCTATTGAAAAAAATTCAAGATATAAATTCCAATTCTCTGCATCATCTAGAAGAGAAACAAAATCATACTTTGGAACAAAATACTCGCACTTTATATCTTTGAATAAAATCTGTTACAATTAAAGAACTTGATCTTCACATAATCCAAAGGACAAATGCTTCAATAACCAGTTGCAATTTGATACTCGATGTTTACTATCCAAGAAAATAATTGGCATTCACAACAAATGTTGAATATATGTTTAATCTAGTTAGTTGCAATACAAAGATAATTATTTCAGACGCTTACACCATCAATTCACAATAGAAGAACTTATACCCAGCAAAAAATGATCATACATCAATTGTTCAAACTCTCATTTTGGAATTTTGAGGACTAAATACTTTTTAGTTTTTTCTAGCTTATTTCATTCTCAATATAATATTAAACCTTAATCACAAGATAAGAAATATATGTCCCTAATGTATATGGACACAAGATATAAGGCCAAAGAAAAATGTTTTTGAAACACTTAAAGATTCTTTAGGTGACCTAGAATAACCAACCTATGGTCTAAAGGCCATTGGGTGTCATGTGATATTTTATAAGGTGTGTCCATAGAGAGCTAAGTGATTTGCATCCATGGGGTGGTTTAAGTGCCCCTGTGGAGATTCTATGTCACCACCCTATGGCCCTAAGGCCTTAGGTTATCCCAAATTCCCAAATATTTATGTTCCCTTTAGAGACTTTATGTTATCACCCTATATCCATAAGATTGTAGGGTATCCAAAATGCTTTTGGGGGTTTTTGTGTTGACACCCTATGGCCTTAAGGCTGTAGACTAGCCCAAATGCTTATGTGCCCTTTTAAAGACTCTATGTAATCATCCTATATCCGTAAGATTGTAGGGTAGGCCAAATGCTTTTGGGGGATTCTATTTGGACACCCTATGGACCTAAGGCTATAAAGTAACCCGGATGCTTATGTGCCCTTTTTGAGACTCGGTGTAATCACCCTACGTCCGTAAGGTTGTAGGGTATCCCATTTTCTTTTGGGGGATTCTATGGCCCTAGGGCCATAGGGTGTCATGTCTACAAAGAACTCTATGATCCTCAAGTCATAGGGTGCTCTTCCCAAACCTCATATGATCACTTAACTTTAAAGTATTACATAATATATCTTATGACCATATATAAATGTAGAATTCTATTTACCACAACATGTCCATATAATATCATACACTTAAGTCTAATTCATTTATTGTGAAAAAACTCAAACTCACAAGTTCTTTCAAAGAAAATAAATTGAGAAAATAACAAACCAAACATCAATGTTTTTAACATCATGGGCAGATTTGAGATGGGACAAATAAAATAAAATGACAATAATAATAATCTAAATAGCAGTAATGTAATATCATGGGTGGCTAGCTTAACCTGTTTTCTGTAGAATTTCTAGAATGGCTTCAGCACTTTCATCCAATGGTTCTTCAATTTCTTCTTCCTCTGAATCCTTGGCATTGACTTTCTCTGTGTTATCCACACTTGCCCACCTTCTAAGATCAAGGTCTTCTTCCACTATGGAATGGCAAAGAGATTGCAATTGCGTCATTTGATCACTACTACATGCAACTGATATCACCTTTCTTTGTTGTTGTAGTGCCTCTTTAGTCCCATAGCCTCATGAGAAGATGTCTATTACTTGATCATCTTCTTTGACACAGATGCATTTGATTTCACGATGTAAAAAAAAGGCTTTGGACATGGTCACAGCATCATACTCATTGTTGTTGATGCAGAGAGTATGCATTGGCTTCAATAGTGATTCTTTAACACTAGAGTAGTTGGTGTACTGCTCTCCTTGACTGAAAAATGCCCAAACCCAAAAAATTACTTCGCGAAGAGCACATGTTTGGATGGTCTCTGATCCCATTAAGGAGCTCAAAGGTAGAACGTGCATTTCATATCATTTAGCTTTTTCAGAAATTGCCTTCTCTAGGGAAGCAACATGCTGATACTTGACTAGGATGGCAATTAAAAAATTTGATGGTTGATGTGCTACCCCACATAATCCATCAATTACTTTACCAATTTGGGTAGCACTCCAACCACTAGATGTAAGACTTTTGTGTGTTGTATCTATGATGCAAACACCAACACGAATTTCTGAGCTATTCTCACTGCAGAGAAACTCAATGCCTTCCAAATTCTTTCCAACACACTTGATTGTCCATGGTAAAATGAATTGCAAACAAGAAGTGCCATTATTTTGTGCAATGATCCACTGTACATATCCCCTAGTGATCTCAATAATTGACTCTTTCTCCTTTCCTTTTTGGAGTAGGAGATTTAGCCATTGCGTACAACTCGTGAAGAGATATTTGTAAATCTCATCTGTAATGTTATAATGAGACTTAAAATCATCCCATGAAGATATTGCTATTGCTGATGGATCTATCTCTTTAAATGCCATCAACATTTGACGCTCAAAAACCGTGGTCTGCTTTAAGTTCGTTGCACGTGCAGTGAGGTCGAGCATGCCCGTTTGATGTGGTTGCTTCACTAAGAAGATCTTCTTATATGTCAGCTCCTGTTGGAGTAGCTTGACATCATTATCTTCTAAACCATTTAGGCATCTAAAGGTTGTTATGCTTGGTTGTTTCCCACGAGCAATTGATGTCTGATGCTTCTCTAAGATGTTTATCCATTGATCATAGATTTCATCATTGTACATGACCATGTGTGCTTCTTTGTTGGCAAATGATTTATGGTTGAACACGATGTTCTCCACATTTACAAAGGCCTTTAGAATAAATAAAAGAAAATTAACTTTATTTCAAGACATATTTGTAGCAAAAACAAGCATAGGGAAGTGGAACTTACATCCCAAGGTGCTCGACTCGGATGACCGACAGGAACACCTACCTTGGGTTTTGTTGGTTTAGAATATGCAAGCCATTGACTATGGCCATGCTTCAAGACCTCCACATAAGGCTGGTGTTTCATTGCTGTTATTCTCTCCATGTTCTTCATTTTGAAAATTTGAACAACAACCTCTTTCGGAGCGTTTATCACTATCCTTGCAGTTCTAAACTTGTAGAACTCTTTTCTCAAAGCATACTTAGTGCTGTTGTTACACAAAAAATCTCTAGCCGCTATGATGGAATGCTGACCATCTAGAATCCAGTAGTGGTATGTTGATAGCTTGTCTCCATGCACTTCAGTTGTTTGTAAAGGCATTTTTGTAATTGGGCTATACGGCATTAGGTCTGTTGCACTCGAGATTGGCCTAGAGTGCCCTGCAAATTGCTTCAAAAGATATATCACATACAAATCTGACAATGGTTTGCATTTATAGCCATCTGGTGCAAGGTTGCATTGCTCAAATAGGATCAATTGGGTAAATTGTACACCAAATTTAAAATAGTGTTAAATTCCAATGTATCCATCTAGCCCACTCTTAGAAGTTTTGGCAACTTCTTTATCAATATCTTTTTCTTTGGACTGTATAATAGAGTCCAACACAGCTAAGGATGCTAAGTCCATGACCACTACCATTAAGGGGGTTTCAACTGTTAGGGTTGCAAGTCCACTAGAATCTCCTACTTCTTGAGTCTGTAAGGGTATAACTAAAAGATTTTCTTCGGCCACATTTCCACTATTGTCTCCAAGTGAGGGAGTTTGACTCTCCTTGAGAGTCTTAGATTGGTTTGCTTTACCTGTGTCTTCATTCTTTTGCTTCTTATTCTTCTTTGTGCTACTCAATTTACCTAAATATTGATTTTATTAAAGCCCTCAATATATAAGTCTGTAGAATTCTCACTTGGAGTGTCGTCTTGAAGCTCCACCCACCCTGCTTTTGTCATTGTCACTCCGTCATAATCAACCTTCACCAATTTTTGAGCAAAGGCCACAGCCTCCAGCAAGTAGGAGTCTCCATTGAGTAGTTTTACTCCAAGGCATGGAGACATTTCAAGATCTGAACAATCTTTCTTTATCTCCTTGACAATACCACAGTCCTTGAAGGGCAATTACTCTTTATCTTGAAAGAACAAGTGGACTTTCTCATCACTTCCACCATTTGGTAAGTGAAAATCTAGATACCAAGAACTTGGTGTTGAGCCTGTTGCATCAACTCACTTTGACTTTCTCTTCTGAGACATTTTTTTGTAAAAATAATGATATATATCTAGACAAAATGGACATTAATACATCCATATGGACCTAGGGCCATAGAGTCCCCTCTATGTTCAACCATGTGGTCCTAGGTCCAAAGGGTGCCAACAAAATGGTTCTACAAGTGTACATAGGCCGCTCTATGGTAGTGTGATCACATGTTCTCTTATGACATTAGAGGAACCTCAAAGTAGTATCCCTTGACTGGCCTAAATACCCCTTTAGAGCCTCTACACCAACGCCATATGGCATCATGTGGCCTGAAGGCCATAGGGTCCCCTGCATGCTAGTAAGAACCTCTCTATGCTCTACATTGGAATCCTATGGCCCCAAGGCCACAAGGTGGCCTCAATGTTTTGAAGAAACACTTTGTGAGGGTTTTCTGGTAACCTATGTCCCGAGGGACTTATGGTGATCTCCATGCAAGTAGAAACCACTATTTTCTCTATATATGAGGAGACCTTGTGGGATGAAGTCCATAGGGTCCCCTCTATGCTAGTAAGAACCTCTGTTTACTCTATAATGGCACCCTGTGGCCTGAAGGCCATAGAGTTCCCTCTATGCTACTAAGAATCTTTTTGTGCTCTATGCTCTATCATTTATGCTATATGCTCTATATTGACTTCCTATGGCCCCAAGGCCACAAGGTGGCCTCATTGTTTTCAAAAAACCCTCATTGTTTTGCTATGGCTATCTCTCTATGCCGGTATAAAGCACCATTTGCTCTATATTGGCTCCCTAGGGCCTGAAGGCCATAGGGTTGGCCTCAACGGCCCCAAGGGTGCTCTGTATGCCAATGAAAAATACTATTTTCTCTATATTGAGAAGACCTTGTAGGCTAAAGGCCATAGGAACCCTTCTATGATGGATTTTTGACAACCAATCACCCTAGGTCCATAGGATGTTCTACATGCAAGTAAAAACACTATTTGCTCTATATTGGCACCATGTGACTTGAAAGACATATGGTCCCCTCTATTCTAGTAAGAGCATCTCCATGCTCTATATTGGCACCCTTTGGCCTGAAGGCCATAGGGTCCGATCTTTGCTAGTAAGAACCGATCTATGCTTTATATTTGCATAGAGATAATTGAGATGTTTGTCATAGTGAAGGCCATAGGGCCCCCTGTATGCTAGTAAGAACCTCTCTATGCTCTACACATCCGATGACCCCAAGGCCACAAGTTTCCCTCTATGTTTTGAAGAAACTCTTCAAGAGGGTTTTTTGGCAACCTATGGACCCAGGGCCATAGGGTGCTCTCTATGCCATTGAAAAACCCTCATTGTTTTGGCACCCTATGGCTCCAAGTATAAAGCACTATTTGGTCTCTCTATGCTAGTAAGAACCGATCTATGCTCTATATTGGCACCCTCTAGCCTGAAGGCCATAGGGTCCGCTCTTTGCTAGTAAGAACCGATCTATGCTCTATATTGGCACTCTATGGCTTGAAGGCCATAGGGTCCCCTGTATGCTAGTAATAACCTCTCTATGCTCTACACATACTATGACCCAAGGGCCCAAGGTGACCTCTATGTTTTGAAGAAACCCTTCATGAGGGTTTTTTTGCAACCTATAGACCCAGGGCCATAGAGTACTCTCTATGCTAGTAAAAACACTAATTTCTGTATATTGATGGGACTTTGTGGGCTGGAGGCCATAGGGTCCCCTCTACGCTAGTAAGAACCTCTATTATCTCTATGTTGACACCCTGTGGCCTGAAGGCCATAGGGTTCTGTGTATGCTAGTAAAAAGCTCTCTATGCTCTATGCTCTATATTGACATCCTATGGCCCCAAGGCCACAAGCTGCCCTCATTGTTTCCAAAAAAACCTCATTGTTTTGGCACCCTATGGCCCCAGGTATAAATCACTATTTGGTCTCTCTATGCTAGTAAGAACCGATCTATGCTCTATATTGGCACCCTTTGACTTGAAGGCCATAGGATCCGCTCTTTGCTAGTAAGAACCAATCTATGCTCTATATTGATACCCTCATTGTTTTGGAACACTATGGAATTAGGTATAAAGCACTATTTGGTATCTCTATGCTAGTAAGAACCGATCTATGCTCTATATTAGCACCCTATGGCCTGAAGGCCATAGGGTCCCCTGTATGCTAGTAAGAACCTCTCTATGCTCTACACATCCTATTACCCCAAGAGCACAAGATGCCCTCTATGTTTTGAAGAAACCCTTCATGAGGGGTTTTTGGCAACCTATGGACCCAGGGCCATAGGGTGCTCTCTATGCCAGTAAAAAACACTATTTTCTCTATATTGAGGAGACCTTGTGGGTTGGCGGCCATAGGATCCCCTCTATGCTACTGAGAACCTCTGTTTTCTCTATATTGACACCCTGTGGCCTGAAGGCCGTAGGGTCCCCTCTATGGTAGTAAGAAGCTCTCTATGCTCTATGCTCTATGCTCTATGCCCTATGCTCTATATTGAGATCCTATGGCCCGAAGGCCACAAGGTGCCCTCATTGTTTTGAAAAAACCCTCATTGTTTTGGCACCCTATGGCCACATGTATAAAGCCCTATTTGGTGCCTCTATGCTAGTAAGAACCGATCTATCCTCTATATTGGCACCCTATGACCTGAAATCCATAGGGTCCCTTGTATGCTAGTAAGTAACTCTCTATGCTCTACACGTCCTATGACCCCAAGGCCACAAGCTGCCCTCTATGTTTTGAAGAAACCCTTCATGAGGGTTTTTTGGCAACCTATGGACCCAGAGCCATAGGGTGCTCTCCATGCCAATAAAAAACATTATTTGCTTTATATCGAGGAGACCTTGTAGGCTGGCGACCATAGGGTCCCCTCTATGCTAGTAAGAACCGTCGTTTTCTCTATAATTCCACCCTGTGGCCGAAAGGCCATAGGGTTCCCTCTATGCTAGTAAGAATCTCTCTATGATCTATGCTCTATATTGACATCCATTGGCCCCAAGGTCACAAGGTTCCCTCATTGTTTCAAAAAAACCCTTATTGTTTTGGCAACCTATGGCCCCAGGGCCATAGAGTGCTCTCTATGCCGGTATAAAGCACTATTTGGTCTATATTGACACCCTAAGGCTTGAAGGCGATAGGGTCCCCTCTATGTTAGTAAGAAGCTCTCGATGCTCTATAATGACATCCTATGGCCCCAAGGGCCACAAGGTTCCCTCTATGTTTTCAATTTGAAGAAACCCTTCATGATGGATTTTTGGCAACCAATGGCCCTAGGGCCATAGGGAGCTATATTTGTCAATAAAAAACATTATTTGCTCTATATTGACACCATGTGGCTTGAAGGCCATAGGTTCCCCTCTATTCTAGTAAGAGCCTCTCCATGCTCTATATTGGCACCCTTTTGCCTAAAGTCCATAGGGTCCGCTCTATGCTAGTAAGAACCGATCTATGCTCTATATGACACCCTGTATGCTATAAACCACTATGAGGGTTTTCTGGCAACCTATGGCCCCAAGGTCATAGGGTGCTCTCTTTATGGCCATAGGGTTTGTTGTATACTAAGGATAACTCTCAATGCTCTATATCTTGGCATCTTATGGAGGTTGTGCTATATGCTATTTAGAAACCACCATTTCTCTAGGTTTGTCTCCTATTGCTTTACTGCAACGAGGTGTCATGCTCCATGGCAATAATATGAAAAAACCTAAATGCTCTACATTGACACCCTATGGCCCAGGGCCTAGGTGTGCTCTATGCTACCCTAAATCCCTCAATGCTCTACGTTGACATCCTATGGCCCCATGGCCACAAGGTGCCCTCTCTCTCTGTCTCTCTCCCTCCCTCCCCCCCCCCCCCCCCCCCCCCCCCCCCTCTCTCTCCCTTGGATTTAAATTGTTAATTTGGCCTTATTATCAGTCCTCCCTCTCTCTCAGCTTCCCCTCCTCTATTTGTCTCTCTTACTCTCCTTTCTCTCTCACTCCAAATAGCTATTTTTCTCCCTCTTCTCATCTCTCCCCATTCATATAGCAGGTAGTCCCTTGTGAATTTTGGGTCTCAATATCTACCAGTTTACCTGTGGCATCGTCATTCAAGCACCCCCTACCACATCTCCTCTTTCTAGGACCTCTCTCACAGCAGCAAAAAACGTACAATACAAAGGTTAGTTCTTTTTTGTTTTTTTGTTTTACTGTTTTTTTATAGAGAGCGGTAAATAATTTTTTTGAAAAAGATTGAGCTTACCTGTGAGGCACTCTTGTGTTTGGGAGAGAGGTGCAGAGAGGGAGAGAGAAGGAGAAAGAGACGGCACCACAGGATGCTGCACGTTTGAGAGAGAGGCGAAAGAGGCATTTCCACAGGATGCTGCACAAGATTCGTCGAAGGGCAGCGTGAGGTGTCATTTGTTTGGGAGAAGAGGCACAGCAAGGGCAACAGAGGGGTGCTCTTTGTTCAAGGCTCTTCAAGGCGTAGAGAGAGCACACAGCAGAGGCAGCGCAAAAGAGGCATTTGGGAGAGGTGTACGGAGGGAGGGCATTTGGGAGAGGCGTAGGGAGCGCGCACGCAGGGTGTTTAGGAGAGGAGTAGGGAGCGCACAGAGAGCTATATTCGAGAGATCAGAGTAGGGTTTCAAAAAGAAAGAGAGAGGGAAAGAAAGAGAGAGATAAGGTTAATCAATCTTGTTAATTCAAAAGTCAAAATTTGACTTTCAAATTTTAAACCTAAACTTCCCGCTCTCTTTTATTTTGAATTTTGAAGAGTTTAAAATTGTTTTGTTAGGGGGAGAGTCATACCAAAGGATTGGAAGAGGAAAGAGCTTTCCAAAAAATTAACGTGAGACTTTGTCAGTGCCCGTGTCACCTCGCTACGAGTGGAACGACACCCATGGTCGAAATCATCGTCCCGGAACCAAAAATCGCATACTGGAAAATGCACTAAAAAACATTCAAAATTAGAGAATTTTCCCTCAAAAAAAGTGCGATATTTTTTTGTGTAGTATTGATCGGGTGATCGGGGTAAGCAAAAAAAAAAAAAAGCCTTTTTTCGCCACGTGCAATTGCGCACTAATTGCACGTGTTTGAAAAGTGTAAGTATACATGCAACATACATATATTTCTACAAATAGTATTTAAATGAGGAGGCCATATACTAGAATGGGTTGCAAAGGTGCTAGTGTGCATTTGCAAAGAGGCTTGTAAAGGTGCACATACGTAATTTGATCACACATTTGATCATGCGATACGCTCACAACGTTGTTTTTTATGTCCCTTCAAAGACGTAAACATATCATATGGATGTACATCCACGAGACTACTTGAGACACGGTCTCTAGATATAATCAATGGTTGTGGATACACCACATGGCATATGATTAATGAATGTGGATGTGCCACATGGCATATCGTGCGGCTCATACGTACCCCCTTATGTCTTGGTAGGCTCTACCTTTCTGAAATCACTATATATAGAACCCTATGGCCCAAAGTCCATAGGATGCATATATAGGTCACCACAAAACACGAATTGAGGAGACCTTGTGGTCATAAATCCGTAAGATCTATATATACTTACCTAGAAACATCAACTATAGCATCCTATGGCCTTTTGTCCGTAGGATGTATGCAATATTGTCATCATGAAACACCTACATATAGGGCTCTATGGACCTAAGGCCATAGGATGTATATATATAATCATATCAATACACCTACATATAGCATCCTATGGACCTAAGTCCAGAGGATGTATAAAAACTCATTGTGTCCCTAAGGCCACATGATGCTATATACCCATCATGAGACAACTACATATAGCGCCCTATGGCCCTCAATACAAAACACCTTGATAAAACATCATATAGACTAAAGGCCATATGATTTATATATACTCAGCACAAAACACCTACAAATGATGGCCTATGGTCCTAAGGCCATAGAATGTTATATACCCATCATGAGACGACTACATATAGTGCCCTATGTCCCTTAGACTATAGGATGTGTACATATGCATCACGGAACACCTACATATATCATCCTATGGCCTTAGGGCCATAGGATGTTATATACCCATCATGAGACAACTACATTTAGTGTCCTATGGCCCTTAGGCCATAGGATGTGTACAATTTTATCGCGAAACACCTACATATAGCTCTATATTGGCCCTAAGGCCACACAATGTTATATACCCATTGTGAGATAACTACATACAGTGCCATATGGCCCTCAGGCCATAGGATGTGTACAGTTGCATCGTTAAACACCTACATATAGCTCTATGTTGGCCCTAAGGCCACAGGATGTTATATACCCATCGTGAGATAACTACATACAGCGCCCTATGGCCCTCAGGCCATAAGATGTGTACAATTGCATCCCAAAACACCTACATATAGCTCTATATTGGCCCTAAGGACACATGATGCCATATACCCATCATGAGACAACTACATATAGTGCACTATGGCCCTTAGGCCATAGGATGTGTACAGTTGCATCACCAAACACCTATATATAGCTCTATATTGGCCCTAAGTCCACAAAATGTTATATACCCATCGTGAGATAACTACATATAGTGTCCTATGGCCCTCATGCCATAGGCTGTGTACTCTTGCATCGTGAAACACCTACATATAGCATCCTATGGCCCTAAGGCCACATGATGTTATATACCTATCGTGAGACAACTACATATAGTGCCCTATGGCCCTAAGGCCACAGGATGTATATTTACTCAACACAAAACACATGCATAAAACATCATATGGACTAAAGGCCATATGATTTATACATACTCAGTATGAACCACCTACATATAGCATCCTATGGCCCTAAGTCCATAGGATTTTGTATACCCATCATGAAACAACCACATATAGTTCCCTCTGTGTATATAATCATAATGAAACACCTACATATATAGTCACAATAAAAGGACTTTGTGATGTTTTTCTTAACAAATATTTATTGAAACCTTCTTGCAGGTATGGATTTTAATCAAGGTGATAGAATATGCATGTTTGTAGCCACACGAAAGGTTGCCCTTGGGAGTGTCTGTGAGACAAACCCAAATGCATATTCCTTACGCATGCTTATTGGTGAAGGAAATGTATCGATGTTAGTTGATTTGTGTTTTCAAAAGAAAGCACTTATTCCATTTCCAACAATGGATGCAATGACAGTGGGAGATGCTTTTCACAATATTGTGAAATGGAGTATTGGGTTGCTACAACACACGGATGAGATACACTACAAAGGGGTTTCTATGTCTAAGACTCACAAAGGAATGGGAGCATTCGAGGCATAGTCTGATGGAATGAGCTATAGGGATGTTTGGAAGGATAAGAGAGTTCAACTTTGGGATGAAAGAAAAACACATGTAGTAGACGAAGGGGTTGTCATGTATGTCTGTCCATTTGATTCCGTGAACTTTGGTGTGCTAGGTGAAGGTAACATCGGTATTGGTATTGAAACATCCTATACTTGTGATGAGGCTACTATTTCTACACAATCTGATGTATGTATCATCAATCTGGTTTGTTGGCCTATCAAGAGAGTGACAACTATGGATGAAAAAGCATTGTTACAATATGAGGGTTTACATGCTAGTGACGCATTACAAGATACATGCATTGAATCAGCTCGTTTGGTAGAGCCTATTTCAAAAAAATGAAAATATTGCTTTACAAATAGGAAGCCAAAATTTTCTATGAAACCTTCTAAGAGATCCAATCAAGCATCCCTATCATCTCTCCAGCTTGTTTCAACCATAGATTGTTGTTCTATGAGGTGTTGTCAATATGCCAATAGAGATAAGGTCATGGCTATGCGCAATGAATTTTGGGGACAAAGTTTGCAAAACAGAACCATTTATGTGTATGATACAATGTTGACTGCTTGGCGTGAGAACCAAACAACTGCAAAGACTTGCTATGTATTTTCTTTTAATGGCAATGAGGTATGTAGTAGAGCTTGGTACGAAATTCATGGCATTCCAAAAACTTCATTATATCGTTATCGTGAACAGTCTGAAAGTGGGGTTCGACGCTCAGTGCATGGTAATGATGGTGTCATAAGAAAAGGAAGAGACCATACAGAAATGGGAAGGGAATTGATGCGCTCTTTTGTAGATGAAAACTCAGAGAAAATTCCACATAAGAGTAGAACTATGGAAGATGGTACCATAGAAACCTTGCTTACAATAACAAAGACGTACAAGCAAATAGACATCTTACATGATGTCAATAGAACATTCGAGAGTATGTGTCTCAAGCCAATGTCTAGCACTACATTCAATAGGGTTTGGAATACAGAGTCTGCTAATGTGACCTTGTCAAAAACAATTGAGTTCTCAAAATGTGTTGTGTGTAGTCGAATAAAGTCTCAACTAGAGTCAACAAAGGATGATGAGCTGATTTCACATTTGAAGGATGAATGTAAAACTCACATGATACAACAACAAAGCTGTAGAAATGTGTACTACACCTGGCATAAGTTCTCGCAAATGCAAAAGGATAAGTACTTATGCATTATACATGATAAATGGACCAAAAAAAAACAGCAATACCTAGATTGTGAGTGAACTCAAAAGACTATGTGAATGCATATCAATTGCAAGTATCATTAACATGTATGATAACACATGGGCATGGGCATGGGATGTATGGTCATTTCTCGTTGAATGGTCTATGGCCTTCTGTTGCGGGAGCAACTCACACACCCATGAAGTGCATGCAAACACTACCTAGATCAACATAATGACAATCGAGGACACAAATGACACGATAGGCACACGGAGGAAATATCTTTAGCTCGTCAGGCTGAGACCATCCTACACATACAACACTCTGGAAGGCCAACTATATACCACAATCAAGAACCTCACTGCTCTCAACTACACCACCTAGCCACATACGGAAGGTAACTCACCTAATCATGCCAGATTTGTACAAAAGTTAAGGAACACCATCCCCTCACTAGGATACACCTGTCCCTAACCTTCTACACTCAAAACCCTCACTCTAAACCCATCTACGGAAAACGCATAGGACGACAAAGCAGAATTTTGAAAGTGCCCGAAACTAAAATTTATGAGTACCTATGCGTAATTTATGTCGCCCTGATTCACATCGTTTGATACACTTACGGCCACAAATAGCTCGTAGATGTGTCGGCGTGTGCGCTTCGTCTCACGTGGAATGCTTGACGTTGTCGCGTAGCTCTCCTCAAGCCTACAACAATGGTGCAGTCGGATCTCCAATGTGTTGAGCGAGCCGGGCGTAGCTAAACGATAAAGCTGACGCTCACTCTCTTTATCTCTCACACACAGTAGACGGCAGTGCTAAAGTTTTGATTATGATTAAAGTCTCCCCCCCCCCCCCCCCCCCCCCCTTTACAAAATGACCTAGGTACCTTATATACTAAGGCTACCTTAGGTTTAACCAAAAATGGGGTTGAAAGGGTCAAATGGCTTTGTATTTACAATCTGGAAGTGAAATTGCACCCCGGCTTCTGAAACTAGAATAACTACTCATTACAAATGACGATTATAGCCATAATCCGCAGCATTTCATAACTCGCAAAAGATAAGACTTTGGTATGAAACTTGAGTTATCTTGTGTTGTTGACCCAACGGTCAACACTCCCCCCTTCCGCGTTCATGTCGTCCCCAACATGACCTGATTGTTGATGGTGATGTGGTCTTTGCTGTTGGTTTGGCTTCATCTGTTGCACTGCTTGTAACTTTGTTGAGCCACAACAAGATCCTCTGATTACTTTTATGTCTGCTCTTCTTCATTGGGGACTTCTTTGTTCCTGTGCAATCATGTTGTTAGTGTTGTTTGCAGCTTTGTCATTGTAGGCCATTCTTCGACTCGCCATTGAGGAGAAGTATGCTATGATCTGAAATTGGTTCTCCAATTCATTTGTCAATTGATTTGAGTAGCATTTCCTTATTGTTTATGTAGAAGGAATATGTACAAGAGGATGGTGATAGGTGTCTTTAGATTAGGGTCTAAAACCTGGATGACCAAAGGGAAAAAACCCGGTGGAAAAAAAAGGCTTTGGTATACGCTCTTATTGGAGTTGAACAGTTGAACGTGAAGTACATGTTCATGAAAGGTGAGTGCTTGGGTGAAACACGGAAAGAGTGCCTGATGCAAGTGCCAATTGTGGGACACTCCATATGCATATGAGAAATTTGTCAACAAAAGCATGCAATGTGAAAGAAGGAGATGATGGGTGTTTCGAGGAATAAATGTAGCACATGTGACATCAAAATATGTCTCAATAGCTTCCACCTTTCCAAGAAGGGTTGTCGATGTAGAATTTTCTCCACTCGTATCTCACTGTGCTCAGTACGTCAGTGTCTTTTGGACCTTCTCCTTCACTTCACCAGACTTAAGTACTTAGACTTCGACTCTTTTGCTCACCTATACCAACATGAGTGACACAACGTAAATATGCTCAACTCTTCCAGCTTGAGCAGTACCTACAATAGCTAAGACACTTAGAACACCGAGAATATTACTTGAAGCTTTGGGACTAACACCTCACTCATTTTGTGGCTTAGCTACTCAACTTTGACTTTTATGACTTGTCGGTTGCCTATTGCCACTGCTTTGTGATAAGTTCTTCGGCTATTGTAGTGGCTGCTGAGACATACTTCGTGAAGTGTCATCGTTTCCCTGTACCTTCTTCTCTTTGTAGTGCTCAGGCCTCTCGTCAGTCTTTTCTTCATGTGGATTATGGATTTTTTAATTTTTTCTTAATAATAAACAAAGAAAATCTTTTAAAAAAAATTAACAAAAGAAAAATCATTCAAATAGAAATCTAAATGCTATGTACACTATACACATGTCCCTAGGGGCTCATATATGGATTTTGTCCCCATACTCCTCTGTAACACTACTATGAGGGCATATACTCTAAATTTCATCAAAAATTTATCACAATAAAATGCAAAAAACAATGCCTCTCACAAAACATTGCCCTCTAATAGTCATAATGTTAGGTCCACATTCAGAATGCCTCCCTCCTTCCTATTTGGAGTCATCCTTTACGACAGGGTATCGCAAAGGGTATGTGTTGTGCTTGGGCAATTAAAAGTTGTGCCTATGCAGGTCTTGTAATGTAGCCCTATTATGCATACACAATCAATGCATGGAAAAGATTTATGTTGTGCAAGATGTGGGTATAAACAATTTGCTTATTGTCATTTGTTGGCGAGGCTTCCTATTCTAAGCAATGTAATGGTCTTTGAAGCTCCTGTATTGTTTCTTGATTGAAGCGACTTGCTCTCTTCTAACTGTACTGGAATCGTAGGAATAATTATAAAAATTCCAGCGGCGATGCACTGACAGCAGTTTTGTTGTTCTTCTTTGGGACCCATTTCTTTGTGATTATTGGTTGTTTTGTTGCTGGCTCTCATTTGGGAACCCATACTTGCCCGTGCTTCCTTTGTGTTTGAAGAGACTTCTTTGGGATCCACCTTTTTGTTGTGTGAGTCAACAGTGGTCTTTGCTTCAGCCCTTGTACGCTTGGTTGGGGACGAGATTCAGGCTTTGAAAGTTGATAGTGTGGTTGTTTTGGAATCCAAATGAATTCCTGACTTTTTCGTGCTTGAATCAACTTCGTTGGAGCCAAAACCTGAGTTGTGAAAGCTTGCAATTTTGTGATATTCTTACCCGTTCGTGCACGCTTTCCTTGTTTTTGTTTTGGTGTTGGATCTTGTGATTTGTCATTAGAGATCTTTGTCTTCTTGATCCATATCTGTTTTTGGCCGATCTGGCTTTTTGGTATCCAGATTTGTCGAGCTTTTTGGCTTTGACTTGTTGTCCTGTTATTTTGACCTGTCATGGTTGTTACGCAAGGGGTTGGTGATAGTGATGGCCTGAGTTGATGATAGGGGATGTCGTAAGATTCATCACTATCACTACTATCCTCAGCAAGGTTGACTTCTTGTACTTTCCCTTGATTTTCTGGCTGGTAGTGGAAAGTTACTGTCTGTTTGCTTGTGGGTGGTAGTTTCTTGGAGGACTTTTCTAGCCCATTGATTAGAGCATTGTTAGCTCGTTGCTCTGGTCGTATTCCTCCTAGCTGATTCTTTGCATCCTTATTAGGAGCCATGTATGAGGATGCCTGTGGTGGCTGTGTCTTCACGAAGGACTTTGGAATCCACTTTTGATACACTTTATTCGTGTAGCGATGACATTGATTCCCGGGTCGTTGATCTTCTTGAAGCTCGAAGTGTTCTACAGAGTCATAGAACTCGTCGTCTTCTTCTTTTTTTGATTCTCCACATTTCTTTGTTTGCTCCTTATTTCGAGAGCTTGTTGATGTGTGGTTCTCTTCGTTTTCCTGGATTACACTCACTGCAAAATAAGGAACGACATCATAGCCATTTTCATCACAAAACTTTGTTGTGGGAGCATCCTCCACGGCGCACATGTCCAGAGTAGCCAAGATGTGTTCCCATCCAAAAGGCTCTAACTCTTCTTCAAGAAATGGTTCTGGGATATAGTCCATATCCTCTATACCCTGCTCTAGGATACATTCCTCAAGTTTCAAGATGCCACATTGTGAAGCTCCACACATCCATAGTTCTTTAGGCTTACCTAACGAAACTGGAAGTTCTGATCCTGCTACTGTGGCGGAATCAAACTCCTCAACCGGTGTTCTCATCACATCCCTATAGCTATGGTCCCTCAAGTTTATCTTTGTTATGGTTTCCATATGTCTCAGGTATATATGGTCATAACCCCAATCTTGGACCATTTTCAATTTTCGCATGAATGGTCTTCCCAGAATGATGTCATAGTTGTTCTTCTTGCCAAAGTCAACAACAGCAAAAGTGTGTTCATATTCAATGCCACAAGAAGTAACAAGTACTTTTTCTAGCAGTCCTAGGGGCTTTTCCTTGTGTCCGTCTGTAAGCTGCAGGGTCATTCGTGTGGATATCAACGCAGGTTTTCCCCATTTTTTCCAAACCTCTTTGGTTAGGGAAAAGTCGAAACTATGTCCAAAACCGCAACCGTTTCGTCACAATTCTCGCAAATTGTCGCTTTCAGACACCCCTAACTTCCGGATGCATTTTGAGGCCTTAAACGATGTTTTTTTTCAAAGTTCTATTTATGTTCTGCTCTAAGATCTGTAGAGCCGCTCTCAGGCTACGTTTTGATATAAAAACTTTTCCAATCCGATACCGTTTGTGAAAGTTATGGCCAAAATAGTGAATTGCAGTTTAGAATGGTCAAAATGAGTCCAAATTCAATTTTGAAAGAAGATTTTGGGATCTCTGTTACACTGTGAACACTCTTGTATGGTCAAAATTACAGTTGGACCTAAAAATGGCCTTGAGACATCCTACGCGTAGGATGTCTTTTTGCTCAGAATGACTTGAAATTTTCACCCCAGATTCTCCTTGATGTGCTGATCACAGTGGTCTGCTCATAGGTTGGTTTGGAGTCCTAAATCAAGCTGGAGACATCCTACACGTAGGATGTCTAACTGCTCAGATTTTGTCCAAACTTGATCCCAAGATTCTCCTAGTGCTCAACAACCCAATGGTATACTCAAAATTGAATTTGGATGCCAACTGGTCAAGATTTGGGTTGCATAAGCTTCTAGTGCACTCCAAGAGTATGATGTCTGACAATTCTTGTCTTTGCTTGGTAAATAGGCCAAACAAGGTCCAAATTCACTTTTGAAAAAAGTTCTGGAATCCTTGAGACACTTAGAACCTCCCTATATGGCCAAAGTAGAATTTTGACCACTTTATGATCCTGGAGACATCCTACCCGTAGGATGTCTTTTTGCTCTGTTTCAGCTCAAACTTGCACTGTAGCTTCCCCTTGATGTGCTAAGCTCACATCTTATTTTACTTTTTGATTCTAACACCTATAGGTTGGTCAAATGATCAAGAATCTGTTCTAAAAGCCTGATGTATGTTCTGATGAATTCCTAAGTCAAATCAACTCCAAATTGGACCATATTTGCCTAGGAGGCTTTCCTAAGGCTATACAACACCCTGCTATGTCCACAGTTTGAATTTGGCCTCTAAATCATGCCTTAGACATCCTACGCGTAGGATGTCTAACTGCTCAGAATTGCCCCAAATTTGAACCACAGACTCTCCTAAGGGGCTGATCACTGTGGTATGCTCAGAGGTTGATTTGGAGTGCTAAATCATGGTGAAGACATCCTACGCGTAGGATGTCTAAGTGCTTAGAATTGCCCCAAACTTGAGCCACAGCTTCCCCTTGATGTCAGCAACCCAATGCTATGCTTAGATTTTAACTTGGATGTCAAAAGACCCCAAAACTAGTTGTTCTTGCCTTTTTCAGTCAAAAATGCTAAAGTCTGTTCAATCTTCCTTTCACTGACCCAAATGATATGAAATTTATCCCATGCTTTCAATAAAACATTTAGAACATGCCTATGGATTCATCCTATGGTTTGATCTCAAAATTAGGCCTTGGACACAATTTGGGTAGGATGTCTAGCAATTCTCGTCTTTTGGCTTTAATGTGTCAAAATTTGGTCAAATTTCCACTTTCCAGGTTGAAATAAGCTAAAACCTACCTTCTGAACACACTGGTCAACTCAGAATTTCAAAATTTCCACCAGATCACCCTATAGACATCCTACACGTAGGATGTCCTTTTTCTCAGAATGGACTTCTGTTTCTACCCAAGGTGCTTCTTGAAGCATATAACAAGAATATGTGATCACAACAAATTTTGGATGTCAAAATTGCTCAGAATCACCACTTTTGGGAAAATATTTCTCTGAAAGAGTAACATCCCCTTAACTCTTAGTCTATATGTCCAAATGACATGAGCTTTGGTGTGTGTGTCCAACACAACATGCAGAATATGGATATGATGTCAAAACTTGATTTTTGCTTCCAGAATCACTCTCTAGACATACTACACGTAGGATCTAGTGATGAAATTTTGGCAGAATTCATCCATAGGCATCTCCAAGTCTTGAGCACTACTTTTCAAGCATTCCTACCATTTTTTATGCAAAATTGTGCTCAGAATCTTAAGTTTCTTGTTTTTGCGTTTTTGACTCTCCGTCTTTGGTCTTTTGGGTGTCAAGAGTTGGTCAAAAATTTAGTTTCAATGTATATTTAGGGTACACCCCCCCTTCTGAACACACTGGTGCAGTCAGAATTTTCAAATTTGGTCTCCAGAACCCACGCGTAGGATGTCTATGTTTATAGAATTGAAGGTTTTCTTCACAGAACCCTTGCAAATGCTCTTTAATATGCACAGCATCAGTCAGTCATACAAAAATATCCACAAAAGCTTGTTTAATGCATTTTTACCCTCAAAAGCACACTTTTCCGTGATTTCAAATGCAATCAAGCACTTTAGCAAATAATTCAATGCTGAATAGCTCTAGATCGAAATCGGATCACTTACCTAAAGCTACTCCTACAAATCCTATGGGGTTTTGCATTTATGAGTAGAAAACGCTTCACTACCACACACGGACTAGTAAACGCTTTTATCACCTCACAAATCACTCGACCACCAACAACTACTCTAATCCACAGATCCTAACTAAACCTATCTAGTCACAGACCCTCGGCAAGACACACGCTTCCTTGCTATCCACTTGATCGCGGAATATCCTCTTCCGGATCCACTTAAGAAAAACGCTTTCTTTAGCCGAAACTAAATCAAGCAACCATCACACGAGTGTTAGTAGGAAACCTACTTAGGTCCTTGTGTCCCCGGCAACAGCGCCAATGTTGCGGGAGCGACTCACACACCCATGAAGTGCATGCAAACACTACCTAGATCAACATAAATGTCAATCGAGGGCACAGATGACACGATAGGCACACGGAGGAAATCTCTTTAGCTTGTGAGGCTGAGACCATCCTACACATACAACACTCTGGAAGGCCAACTATACCACAATCAAGAACCTCACTGCTCTTAACTACACCACCTAGCTCACCTAATCATGCCAGATTCGTACAAAACTTAAGGAACACCATCCCCTCACTAGGATTCACATGTCCCTAAGCTTCTACACTCAAAACCCTCACTCTAAACCCATCTGCGAAAAACGCGTAGGATGACAGAGCAGAATTTTGAAAGTGCCCAAACTGAAATTTTTGAGTACCTATGCGTAGCTTATGTCGCCACAATTCTATAGACTATTAGCACACAAAAAACAGACATCGTTTGATACACTTACGGTCACAAATAGCTCATAGATATGTAGGCGTGTGCGCTTCGTCTCGCGTGGAATGCTTGGCGTTGTTGCGTAGCTCTCCTCGAGCCTACAGCAATGGTGCAGTCGGATCTCCAATGTGCTGAGCGAGCCGGGTGTTGCTAGACGATAAAGCTCACACTCACTCTCTTTCTCTCTCACACACAGTAGACGGTAGCACTAAAGTTTTGATTATGATTAAAGTCTCCCCCCCCCCCCCCCCTTTACAAAATGACCTAGGTACCTTATATACTAAGGCTACCTTAGGTTTAACCAAAAATGGGGTTGAAAGGGTCAAATGGCTTTGTATTTACAATCTGGAAGTGCCATTGCACCCCGGCTTCTGAAACTAGAATAACTACTCATTACAAATGACGTTTATAACCATAATCCGCAGCATTTCATAACTCGCAAAAGATAAGACTTTGGTATGAAACTTGAGTTATGTTGTGTTGTTGACCCAGCGGTCAACACCTTCAGATCCGAATGCTACAATTGGTTCCCTTGTATTATGCTTACAGAATTCGAAAAGAACAGAAAACCATGGGCTAGGAGATTTATGTCATGATGGTATGCCATGCAGCAATGTAACATTGTTCAATGCATTGAATTCAAGGACACCTCTAGACCACCAAAATAGAATGATGAAAGATTGTGAGAGGAATGCATCAGCAGCAGTAACACCTCCGTTGGCTATTGAAGGATGTAAGGGAGAGATTTCTAACTTGCAATCAGCCTCCTCTCAATGTGTTGTGGACACATGTCCACTCCTCTATTCCGAAAATTGCTTGAGAATCTTCTGCTACAGCTAGATAATTGTACAGGAGAGAATAAGAATCGATATTTATTTGCATACTTATCCTTGCTAGTAGCAAAAGGTGTTTTCAAAACCGTGCATTTGTGATTCTTAATGGTGGGTCATACACATGAGGACATAGATGCAATGTTTAGCAGGTTCTCAGAGATATTACAAAGAGGAATGACCTACACTTTTCCACATTTGATGGAACATTTTCAAAAATGTGAAAGTTTAGCTCCAGCACCACTTTTGATGACACAAGTTCCTGACTTCAAATCCTTTGTTAAAGGGTACATGTGTGATGGACAAGATGCTCTTGTTGGACACTCTAAGCCACTTCAATTTTGTTTCTTTATGCAAGGTGAAATCCCAGTAATGTAGTACAAAATTCACCCCATTTCACTTGATTGGATGTCGAGGGAGTCAGGAATTGAGTCGTGGAAAAAATATGATCAAGGGAAACCAAAATTGCCAGTAGGTTGTCCAGATGTGGTTCCTATAGCAAACTATGTAAGGGATAGTCCTCTTGTTATTCATGGGATTAAGACATATCTTGAATTTTAGAAAAGATGGACTCTACTAAAGGGAAAGGAGCACGATTCTAACAAAATACATGGAGCCAGTTATTATTTATTGGCAAAAAATAATTAGTGAGCTTGAACAACCAACCAATAACCAAATTGGTGAATATACATCATTTTGGCCAAAGACTACATGGAGTCATTGAATGCAACAGATAGAGGAAGACACATATGAGTTTCAAGGATATGAAGAATTGAATGATCACTATGTTGGTCCTCAAAGTGCAAGGCCACATGAAGCTTTTAGGCCTCCAATTGATGTAAGTAAAGGGGATTTTGTTCTTGTGCGACCCGTAGATCCAGAATATCCAATATGGCTAGGAGTTGCAGAGTCAGATGTTGATGTAGACAGCTCATCTCCTAACTACAAGAAAGTTCTCATTCAATATTGGGCACCAAAACATCGGAAAAAAAATCCCACAATCCAAGAACAATATGAGGATTGTTGGAAAAAGAATTGGTGTTGCAATCTTGTTGACCCAAAGTGTTGGGAGTGTGTTGATGCAGTTGTGTGGTCATGGACTCCAAGGGGTGGAAGACTTGCAGAAGCAATCAAAATCCCATCCAATGTTGTGGAGAAAGCACAAGCTATCTTAAGAGGAGAAATTGAATAGCATTTCATTTTCATATATTTCTTTTCTTGCTATCCGTGTCTATATATGTTTTATAAAGTATCAATTAACACCAACATGAAAATAAAATTTTGGATGGGAAACAAAAAAGGTGTTTCTCAACACCACCATTTTCTTGAGAATCTATCTCTTTGTCTAATGTAACACAAGTCCTCAAGAGAAGTCCCAAATAAAATGAAATTTTCCCAAATCAAATGGGAAATAGGAATCCATAGGCATTCAAATCTGTCCCAAAGATGTGGAATTTTCCCATTTTATCTAAAAGAGTGTTGAGCGGTATTAACCCTTGTGTAGATCTTGTGTGCAGTGCTCATCTTGAGCTTAGTAATTCCTTGACGGGTGCAGAATGTTCTATGACCTTGAGCTCATAGACTATAGCAAAAGATGAATAAGATGGAGACAAAGTAAGGATTTTGTAGTATGTGGCCTCCTACATCATGCATGACACATTGCTCTTACTTAGTCTCCATCTTATTCAGCTTTTGCTATAGTTTGTTGCATTACCCTCAATCAAGTGCTTATGGATCTATCCTAACACGAGACCAAATTCAATGGGTCCAAATGAGAGATGGTCAGTTAAAAAGAAATTATAGCTTATAGAGCTTGAAAAATCTTAGGGCTAGCTTCATTAGATACCTCCAAAGGTTAGTGTTAAAAGTCCTTAGACCTAGGACCTTAGGCAAGCTAGGGCTAAGCTTGAGGTAGGAGCCTGGACCAAGCTTGAGGTACTTGTAGTGCTTGCTGACTAAGGTGCTTGAGGTGCTTGTCGTGCTTGCTTACTAAGGTTCTTGAGGTGCTTGTTGTGTTTTATGACCAAGGTGATCAAGGGGTAGATGTTCCCAAAGTCAACATGCATCCCTACACAAGGGGGGACGAGCCCTACAAGTAGGGACATGAGAGAGAACACACATACACACACTCAAGTCAAGCCAAGTACAAAGAGTCAACAAGGACACATGTCAAGCTCCTCTCCATGTTTCTCTCAAAAGGTGCCTAAAGCCCATTGGTTGACCTCTAAAGGGGTCCAATGAGAATTTAGTTTATTTAAATAATTATCTAAACATTATCAAGTCCTCTCTCTCACAGGGGTAAGGAGGACACTTGTCCAAATGCTACCCTTGTTGCTTGATATGCATTAAGCATGTGATTGGCTAGGCTTGTAGGGGTCCAAGAAAATTCAGGGATGAGCTACAAGGAGTGGTTGACCAAATCAAGTTGGGTGTGTGCTAGGGGGTATACTCTCTCTCACACACACTCACATGCTCTCATTCTCACTTTGAGAAAGTGCAAGAACTTCAGATCCTTCTCCAAGATTGAGAAGTTGACAGCGTACACCAACAACTCTTGGCTATGGAATGCAAATCTAACCAAGAGCCATGCTTCAATGCTATGCTAGCCATCTTCTTCATCTCCATTACTATGCTACTATGCTATTCTAAGCTCTATGAGTAATGGTATGAGAGGACAACATTTTTTTCTTGTGATAATACTTCTTATTCCTCTTCCCTGCCCTTATTACATTATAGCTCTCTCCACCTTTGAAGGTGTTTGAGGTCTTGGGACTGAGGCCAACAACAAGTTAATTTTTCATTTAGCTAAGTTACGGGCATAATTGTGGTGTATGAAGATCTCTATCTTCATTGCACCATCAAGATCTCAAGGAACACAAATCTTTTATTGTACCAAGTCTCTCTTTATGGGAGAAACTATAATACAAAATCCTTTTGGAGGGGGGGCCGTCTCCATATAAATTCGGTCTAAAACTGTTGTCAAGTTCGCGGATTCTCTCTCTTGGAAAGTATTGTTCATGCCAAGTTAATTAAGTGTAATGGTTATGTTGCTACCTTTAATCAAGTTAGCTCTCTACTTTCTCAAAGTAATCTCATAAAAATGCTCACTACAATTCTCTTCATTCCACTAATCTCAATGTTCATATTCCATTTCCATTACATATTTGCGGTAGGCTGGCACTCCAAGGAACAACATGCTCCATCCTTATGGGAGCCACGCGATGGTGTTGTGGGTGATCCGCCGTTATTCTTCAAAAAAGATAGCACAAGAACCATCCCTTTTAGTTTTGCCACATCAACACTACTGATTGTAGCTCTCGGCCACCACCATCTAGCACTAAACATCATCCTAGTGCCCTCCAGGGTCACCCATGACCAACTACCCCAATAAGCATTGCAAAGGCAACACTTGCAAGGGCCTTCGCATAGCCGGAGACCATGAGATCCATTTCCACTGTTTGGTGCCCAATGTCATGTGCCAATGCCTTATAAATACTAAAAGGGGTTGCCATGCACTTTTCCTATGGGCTATATGTGGTTCTCCACATGGCACAATGGGATGACTCCCCCTCCAAGACTCCAAGGTCTTTGACCACAAAAACTAAAAAAAAAATGTTTTTTCTTCACCACTTCAACGAGATGCCATCGCTATCTGATGGTCAGATTCTCAAGACATAAGGATCAACATTTTCGGCCTCAAACTCAACATACTTAGGATGGATGGGTATTTCTCCCTCACTAGGAGGTCTTTTTTCTCGTGCATTGCATATACGCCCTATTGGAGTTATATATGGCTCACTTTACTCAACTTGGTCTCATCTATATATATATATCTTGTCCTCAATATGAATCAATCTTTGGAAGCGTACAGGGTGTGTCTCTTGTCTTGTGTCTCTTCCTCTCTATTTCTCTCTACGTCTTAACATGGTATCAGAGTGGGAGCAATCACACAACAATTCAACTCATTGTAAAAAAAACTATTTTGTGTATGTGGTTTTCTCGTAAGATTCATAATTTCTCCAAATTATATTTCTGAGCATTGTCTTATTAACCATGATTATGTTTTGTTAAGAGGAATAAGATTGGTGTTTTGTGTAGTTTTTATTGCTAATTGATGTGGTGAATTGTTGATTACATTCACTTGTTTATTTGTATCTTGACATTCTCATTATCGTCTCAAATTTTTAGGGTCTTTTGGTCAAATTTGGAGAAAAAAAGAAGTGCAATGGAGAAAAGATTAATTGCCCTTGATCCAAAACTTCTTCATCTACTCATGCTGTTTGGTTTGAGTACTTGGTTTGCAGTAAACAGCGTTTGAAGCAGAAATTTATGATGTTTTTATTGCATTCGAGCGATGTAGGTTTTGTATTTGTTAAGTGTTCGTGATCGTTTTTCTCTTTTTAGCATCAACTTTTTTGATCAAATTTAGCATTTAACTATTCATATTGTGGTCATCAATCCTGAGTCTCACATCACTCTATTTTGAGGACTCTTTTATTAACATTGTTAGCGTGTAAACAAGAAGGAAAATGAGAACCTCTATAGCCTTTCACACACCACACCGTCGAAAGGAAACACCATAAAGCTGTGGAAAACACCTATGTCGAACACCTGTAAAGCCGGGCAGGAAACAAACCTAACCCAAACCATGATCAAAATTGATGAAAACCAATACCATAAAGATGAATCTCGCGTTGTGTAGACCTCTATAGAGTATCCATATGCTTGATTCCCACAACAAATAAGAGAGTTACAAGCTTTCGAAGTTAGGGTATCTCTCCAAAGCTCCAAAAAAGCTAGTCTCTGTCAGCAAAAAGGGTGTGCAGAGAATTGTAGCCATTAAAAAGGGGCATTTTTTGGATCTTATCCCAAGGAATTTTCTCTATCCTCTTAGCCGACATGGTTCTCTCCTTGGGAACCTTTTAATTGGTCCAATTTTGGCCTTTTTTGGGTGAAAAATGACCTATTGGTGACCCTTTGACCAAGGAATGGGGTGGGGGCAAGTGTTCGGGGACCAAAAAAAGTGGCTAGGTGCCTCTGCAGTTGGTGTGGACTACACTTTTTTCCATCCCCTTCCTGATGAGCCCACAAGCCCCCATAGCCAAGCTTTGAGAGAGCTCCTCTCACCTTTGATACACCATAATGGGCTCCTAAAGTGTCCTATGTACCCTCCACTTTTCCCTTTCCTCTTCAAAAATTCACCATCCCCTTCCCCATGAGCCCCCATAGCCAAGCTTTGAGAGAGCTTCTCTCACCTTTGATACACCATAATGGGCTCCCAAAGTACCCTCCACTTTTCCCTTTCCTCTTCCCATGTGGGGTTACTTCCATGTCACATGGCAACTCTCCCCAAGCTCCCCAACTTCCCCAAAAATTCACAGCTTCTCCCAATTCATGAGAGGACTTCTTGGACAAATTTTCCCGAGGCATATCTTGCTGCTCCAGCCACCGAATGACGCACCATAACACACGGCTCAAAACCATCACCTCGGCTACCTCCAAAAATATAAAACTTAAGCATTTCTAACCTTAGACTCCCAAGTTGTCCTAGTTTCCCTTTTTGCATGCACCTGCAATCACCTTCTAAGTTGAGACCACCCGCTTCGGATGCTCATAACTCATGATGTACAAGTCCGATTCACAAGCTATAAAGCACGGCTGAAAATACTTATTAAAAACCATATTTTGAAGTCTCAAACAACCCATAACATCAGCATTCAATCTTGGCAAAATCACACCTTTGTACATGATTTTTTACGGAGCCACTTCCAAAACTCATAGGGCTATGTACACATATATACATGAGGCTAGTGGGCAAGCTTTTTAGCATGAATCAGCTCATGCTTATCCAAAAAATGCCTGACATAGCTTGCCAGTCCCCCAAACCTGCTTAGTCATTCATGACAAGCAGAGGTTCCTAGGGTGAACAACTGCTGCATTTCATCCCCAGAAACCTCATTCACATTTTCAGATGTCTCCACATTGTCTCCTTCTATTGATAGAAATTCATCAGTCACAATTGTCATCAAACGTGCCGGATACTTCTTCAATCTATAACCATTGACACGATATTTATGCTTTGCACATTTAAGTCTACCAACTGATATGTGCCATTTTTTAATTTGTTTACAACAGTAAAAGGACCTTCCCATTTGATTTGAAATTTCTTCTGAAAGGGTTTGTCCAATTTGCTATTGTATCACAACACCAAATCACCCTTCTCAATCTTTTTATCCTCCACGCACTTGTTGGCTTTTAGGTGAGCCTTCCTTGGCACTTCCTCATACTAGCTCAAAGCTAAAACTCTATCCAATTGCAAGCATTGTAAATCCAATAACCTTTTGTGCCATGCATTTGTTTGCTCCTCATCTTCCAATGACAACAACTTGAGAGCAGGAATTCCCACTTCAATTCGCAATAAAGCTTCCTTGCCATAAACCAAGTGGTAAGGGGAAAATCTTGTGCTCGTCTTGATAGCAGTTCTATATGCCCATAAGCACAAGGCAATTCTCAATCCCAAGTCTTTCCATGTGTCTGAGTCATCTTTGTCAAAATCTTTACCAACTCTCCGTTGAACATTTCATTAAGATAGGCCAATAGAAATACGTCTCTACTCCTCGGAGAGTAGGTTGAATACCTCTATGCCCTGCATATGGAGGAGCATGGGATTCATACATAACCTTATCACGAAGGGAATGGGTAACACATAGCCTATTGCCGTGAAGAAGATAACCATCCTGCAAGGTGAATGGTTCCTCTTTCTTCCCCAAAGCAAGGGCTGACATTATGTCTCTAAAGTCAGGGTTAGTAGCATACTCATCTATCATAGAGGATAGATCATTGTGAGTAGCTATAGACACCGCATTAACTTTTGGTCGTCGTGAAAGTGCATCGGCAACTTGATTGTGCTTACCAGCTATGTGAGCAATATGAAAATTAAATTGCGAAAGAAAATTTGCCCACCTCATTTGTTTGTCGGAAAGCTTGGTTTGCGTCATGAAATACTTGAGACTTTGGTGGTCGGTTCGTAGGATAAATGGAGTCCCCAATAGGTAGTGCTTCCATGTGTCTAGGGCATGTAGAACAGCTAAAAGCTCTTTCTCATAAATGCCCAAGACTCGTTCATCACCATTGAGCCTTCAGCTCTCATATGATATGGCATGCCCTTCTTGAAGCAAAACCGCTCCAAGGCAATCACCACAAGCATCACATTGGACCTCAAAGGGCTTTGAGAGATCTGAAAGCACGAGGACTGGTTGGGAAGTAAGCTTCTCTTTGAGTTTTTCAAAAGCATTTTGCTCCTTAGCAGTCCATACAAACTTAACGTTCTTCTTGGTTAAGTCGTGTAGTGGTCCTGCTACTTGAGAGAATTTTGCTATGAAGCGTCTATAGTATGCACACATACCAATAAAACTTCTTAGCTCATGTAGATTCCTTGGGTTAGGCCATGATTTTATTACCTCTAACTTTGATGGATCCATACGAATACCATCGTGAGAGATAATATAGCCTAGATATTGAATCTCTTGAAGGAAGAATTCACTTTTCTTTTGGTTGAGAAAAAGTTTGTTCTCCCTCAAGGCTTGAAAAATCACTTGGAGATGTTGCTTATGTTCCTCCAAAGACTTGGAGTAGATGATGACATCATCGAAGAACACTCCAGTGAATTTTTGATATGGTCTAAAAATTTTCTCCATCAAACGATTGAACGTAGCTGGTGCATTAGTCAAGCCAAAAGGCATGACTAGATATTCATAAAGACCAAATGTTGTGCGAAACGCGGTCTTCAAGATATCCTCATCCACTATCCTTATTTGATGATAGCCACTCTTAAGGTCAATCCTACTGAAGTAGGTAGAGCCTTGTAGCTTATCAAATAGATCTTCTACCCAAGGTACGGGAAATCTGTTTTTGATAGTGATATGGTTTAGTGCTCGATAGTCCACACACATACGGTATGTACCATCTTTCTTTTGCACTAAAAGGACTGGAGAACAAAAGGGAGAGGAACTAGGCCTCACCATCCCTTTGTCTACCAGCTCTTGTACTTGCCTCATGATCTCCTCTTGTTGAGCTTGTGAGACTCGATAAGGAGGTTTGTTAGGCGGTGAGCTTCCTGGAAGGAGCTCAATACGATGGTCATCATCCCCTCGTTTTGGAGGTAGGTCCATAGGGATATCATCGATGAACACATCTTGGAATCCTTTTAGAAAAGTAGACAAGTTAACTCTTCTTGATTCCTATCATTTTCATTTGATGAAACATTATTAGCTTTTAGAGACTCTTTGACATAAATCATGTACGCAGAAACTGAGCTCTTCATTGATTTATCAAAAGAAAGAGGATTTACAAGTGGAATAGTGCGACCACGCTCACTAGCATCTACATACATGTTATTTCCCCTGTAGGTGAAGTAAATTCTCCTTTCAGGGAACTTCATGTTGGCAGCCATGCGATCAAACCATGGTGCCCCTAGGATAACATCCTGATGTTGGAGGGGAGAGATGAAGAAGTCTTCTTTGTCGACATAGCTTTGGACATGAAGCCTCAACTTCCCAATCAAGGGAGTAACGGAGGCTTGTTGTCCCTTGAAAGTTGCATCAGCTGTTACTATATCTCCCATCTCAAAAGCTTGAATGCCCAACTTGGTGGCCAACTCTATTGATATGAAGTTGAGAGTAGAGCCAGGGTCAAACAAGATGAAGGCATCATGCTCTCATACCTTTCCCCAAGCATAGGAGAGTGATGATCCTTTGCAATGAGCATCCTCTTTTGGAGCTTCGATGGTGGAAGACCTAGGAGTCTCATTGCGAGTATTCTTCTTGGGGCAAGAACGATAGCCATGTCCTTGCTCCCCACACTTGAAACACTTATGGTCCTTGCGAAAAGCTTCAAGCTCTTCAGGAGAGAGTTTGTTTTTACCTTTGTAAACTCCCTTCTCCTTGGACCGATTGTTGTTGTTGTTGTTGGAAGTGCCTTGGGAATTATTTTGAGCATTGGATTTCCCCTTTGCATCATTTTTATCTTTGTTTTCCATGGGCTTGACATTACGTCTAGCCCCTTGATGGAAATTGATGCGTGAAGCAACCATGGTGTGGTGGATTACTTCGGTAATAGTACCGGGTCGTTGAGAGTTGATATATTCGGCCATCTCTTTAGGTAATCCCGCACAGAATTGCTGTCTTTGCTCGGCAAAGTCTATCTTTTGAAAGACAGTAGCTTTGAGATGTAAATCCCAAAAATTATCTACATACTTGTTGATAGACTCATGAGAGAGGAGCTTCAAGCCGCGCCATTCGGTAAGAACTTTATCTTTAGTATCGCTTGGAAGAAATTGCTTCATGATGGAAACTCGTAGAGTTTTCCATGTCTTTGGGGCTTCTCCATTGCCACGAAGGCTAGCCCACCATTGACGAGCTGATTTTTGGAAGTTCATAGCTACATGGCGTAGCTTGGAGGACTCTGTGAAGCCCTCGTCCCCAAAGGCCGCATCAAGTTGCTGGATGAAGGCCAACACTTTGTCGGTAGCACCAAAGGTGCCATCGTAGGTGAGAAAAGAGATACTCTTTCCTCCCTCCTTGAACTTCTTTAGCTTTTGTGACCTTCGCCATGCAGGAAATGATTTGTGATGTCCTCCCCTCTTGTATTCTCTAGGAGAATAGCCATAACTTTCATCGGAAGAGAAGGAAGGTGAAGAAGAAGGAGAAGAGGGTGACCTCTTCCTAGCCCTTTTCTTCCTTTGTTTCCTCTCTTGCCTTTGAGAGTGATGAGGAGAAGGACTATGGGTTGCTCTTTTCCTCTTGGGAGGAGTAGGCGATCGTCTAGACCGCCTTCTTCGTGGAGCCACATCTTCAGAAGAACTTAGACTTTCATTGCTTTCTTTCTCTTTGGATTCCTCCTCTCGAATGGGAGAGAGTCTTCTTTTGGGGGTCTCTTCAAGAGGCCTCCTAAGCTCTCTCTCCTCTTGGGGAGGAAGGGAAATTCCATAGGCACGAAGTTGTTGAGTAACTTCGGCTTGCAAGGTAGGGTTGCCCATAGCTTGTTGCAACCTAGTCACAAGATAATTCACAAACATGGGAGCATCATCATTAGCACCTTCATGTGCAAAATCAAAGCTATCAATGTTCATTCTACTCTCTTGATTATTGTCAGCCATGTTAACAAAATTTTATGTATGTACTTAGTGTATGCTTTGGCAATTCAAAACCTTAGTTGCCACTCCTCTTAGCCTTTGAAAATCGGCTCTTAAGTATCTACACCCACGGCTCAAAGTGGTTAATTATAGAGAGTAGAGGAGTAGGTCTAACATAGCAGAGTTGCCAAGGGCTAGCTCCTTTCGGACTTCTTATGGCTCAATAATGGTAAAGCCGTAGGCAAGTCTAAAAAGACTCCATTATTAAGTCCAAAGCTCCCGAGGTGTGCACCATCCCCCACATAGTGGGCTTAACAAAACCGGTATTAGATCCCAGTTCCACTTACTCTATTATAATTAACAACATCAACCATTTATAGGCTACTTAAGGACCTCTCTTCTTAAGCAAGAAAAGAGAAACCAAATGCTCTGATACCAATGTAATGGAATTTGCCTATTCAATTTGAGAATAGCGGAATTTAATGAGAGTACTTTCAAGAAATGATTTTGTGAGCATAGCGGGTAGACATAATTGAAGATAGCAACATAATCATAGCAATTAGTTAACTTGGCATAGACAATACTTTTGCAAGAGAGAGAGTTTAGAGAACATGACAACAATTGAGGACCGGATTTATGTGGAGCCGGTCCCCCCTCCAATAGGCATTTGTATTATGATTTCTCCCATAAAGAGAGACTTGTTACAATACAGTCTTTGTGTTCCTTGTGACCTAGGTGATGCCATGAAGATGGAAGGCTTCATGCACCACAAACATAACATAAAATTGAAGAAAGCTTTAACTATCCCAAGCCTCAGTCCCAAGACCTCAAACACCTTCGAAGGTGGAGAGAGCTAGCAGGGAATGAGGGTAGGGAAGAGGAAGAAGAAACATTTCGTAGGAGAAAGAATTAGTTCCTCACTTATCATACTCTTGTTGCTAGCATACATAATAGCATAGTAATGAAGAAGAAGGATATGGCAAGCTTAAGCATTGAAGCATGGCTCTTGGTTGGATTTGCACTCCATAGCCAAGAGTGTTGGTGTAGGCTCTCAACCTCTACTTGCTTGGAGAGGGAGCTCTTGCACTTTGCATATCACACAATGAGAGTGCTTGTGAGTGTGTGTGGGTGAGTATACCCCCTAGGCAACCCCCTAGCTTGCTTGGGTCGACCACCCCTTGTAGCTCATGCCTGAAGCTCATTGGACCCCTCCAGGCCTAGCCAATCACAAGCAAGAGCCATTACAAGCAACATGGGTAGCCTTGGGACAAGTGTCCCCCTTTCCCCTTTGAGAGAGAGGACTTGATAAATGCTAAAACAATTAGATAATTCATATAATTTATCATTGGACCCCTTTGAAGCCTAGCCAATAGGCTTCAAGCAACACATGAAGGTAACATGGGTAGGGGCCTGACACGTGTCCTTGCTGCCTCTTCAAGTTGGGCTTCCCTTGTGTGTGTGAGTGGGTGTTCTCTCTCTAGCCCCTAGGAAAAGGGCTCGCCCCCCCTCTTGTAGGAATGCTTTTGACTTTTAGGTGATCAAGCACCTTACTCACCAAGCATGACAAAGCACTTGAACTAGGGGGTGTTCCCACAAGCATCTTAGGCAAGCTTCTCAAGGCACCTCAAGTACTTTAATCATGCAGCAAGTCAAGCACCTCAAGCATGGAGCCAGTCAAGCACCTCAAGCATCTTAATCAAGCACCTCAAGCATGAAAAACACCTCAAGCATGACAAGCACCTCAAGCTTGGGCCGGGTTCCCACCTCAAGCTCAGCCCTAGCTTACTTAAGGTGAAAGGACTTTTACACACATTTATTGGAGGTCTTCAATGAAGCTAACCCTAAGGTCTTATGCTCCATTGGTTAGCCTTGCTCTTTGATAGACCATCTCCCTTTTGGGCCCCTTTACCATTGGCCCCGTGTTGAGATAGATCTATAAGCACATACCTATATCTTAACACTTGTTCCCGTTTATTCTCCCACATTAAGTGATCAATTTAATATGAGAAAATCATTTGGGTTAGTTAGATATTAGATTTTATGACAGAAAGTAGCTCTAGTGGCACACCAAATTTGCAACATATGTACTCATAAACAAATTTTCCCATCTCTTTATTGGTAATCTATTTGGCAACTTTGGCTTCTGCCCATCGTGACAAATAATACACTGCGGTCAAGATGTAAGAATTTCTTTTGCTAAGGGTCCAATGGCATCAAGACCCCATTTCTCAAACACATCAAAAACTAGAATTGTCTTCCATAATACAGGCTTCCAAATTCTCTTTCCCTTCCTTTGACAAGGCAAACACGACTTGCACAAATGATTAACATCCCATTGAATACTCGGCCATATGTAACCTTCTTGCAAGACCTTATGCAACATGATGTTCACAGCAAAATGACCTCCACAAGACCCCTCATGATTTTCTCCCAGGATTTTGTAAATTTCCTCTTTCCAAGGCACACGACGCAAAACCAAACCACCTCCTTTTATGTAAAGCACATCATCAAGTATTTTATATTTCCTCGCTTTTCTTATAAACGCATACTTTTTGGAAGACACTAACCCTTTAGGTAAAGCACCTGTCATAGAAAATCCACTTCCTTTGATAAGATTTCCCTCCCATTATATAAAAGGCATCTACCTTTACCACAAACACACAAGTGATCATCTCTTGGGCAGCATCATGAGCTTCTTCATTTAGAGACCTCTCAATATGTTGCAAACTCCACGATTCAAGATTTTTGAGCAACGCTTTCACTTTGAAGCATAATTTTTTTAGTTTAGGTTTCTTATTCTTCCATACTCCCAATACTTTCTTCACAACAAACAAAGCATCTCCTTTAATTTGCAAGCGTCTAATTCCCAATTGTAAGCAAATATGCAAACCACCTTCAAGAGCCATGTATTTTGCTTCTAGTTACTTTTGGAATCAAGTTTCAGCCCTTGCTTCCTCATAAGCTTTCCTTGTGCATCATAGATAACAATGTCTCCTGAAGCAGCATCATGACTTCTTCGATAGTAACCATCAAAGTATAACAGTGAAGCATTAGGGATGGCAAGACTCCCGACTTCCTTGTTTTGCACCACCTCTTCTTTAACCAAAACCAGAGTATCCTTATAAGTGAAAAGATATGCCAGGGTAGCCCGAGTACTTTCCTCCACCAAAAAGGTGAAATGAAACTCCTGAAGCTCAATAAACCCATTTCATCACTATTTTTGATATATTTGAATTATTGAACAGTTGGGGAAGCAATGAATAACTGGTGAAAAAAGTGAATGACTTTTATAGCAAGTAGTGTATAAATCGTCTGCAAGCATAAACCATACTCGTCATCACCAATTCAATTTCAAAAAAATCTCTTTCATGAGGAGTCTTCACTATGCTAGCATAAATGAACAGGCTTCATATAAAGAGATTCCTTCCCCCTTTGCAATAGCATATCTCCAATAGCATCATCTCCCACTCACGGGTTGACATAAAACTCTTTTTCCCAGTCAGGAGCTTGCCACTACAACAAAAAAAGGTGTTATCGACGTATATAGCGACGCTTAATGTTGCTATATGCGTCGCTATACGCGTCCCTGTAAAACTATCGCAAAGAGCGTCGATATAAGCGTGGAAAGGGTTTATTGGCGATGCAGATAGCGACATGTATATAGATGCAGATAGCGACGCGGATATCGATGACCATAACAGAACTTTTTTTTCTTGGATAGAGGGCAGGTAGCTAGCCTGGCCTGTGCCCAGTGAAAAGATGGACACATCCACCACAACCAGAATTCCTGCCCTCTGCCCAAGAAAGCGAGCAGCACCAAAATCAACCGTGCTCCCGCAGAAATTTCGGCAGAGTTTCCTTCGTTTTTACATAAACTTTTCAAAAAAAACCATATCATGTATACGCCTCCTACATGCTATCCATGTAGGATCTCACATGAGATTTAAGGCCAATGACCATAATGAACCATAACCATAACTTAAAATCATAACCATAACGAACCATAACCATAACTTAAAAGCATAACCATAACGAACCATAACCATAACTTAAAACCATAACCGGCCATAAGCACTTTGATCAAAACCATAATGCAGATAACCATAACCATAAAAAAAATTAACAATAACCATAAGCATAACCAGAAAGTTAAACATAACCATAAACAAAACCTGAACCATAACTATGTGTATACAAGAATATGAGAAATAACCATGTCTATACAATGACAATGACAATAACCATAACCATAAGGAAAACAATAACTGTCTGAACAATAATAATAACCATATATATATATGTCTATACAAAAAAGAGACACAGAAGCGTGTATGTGTCTCACAAAGCATATATATGGAATCCGGTCCACTGATGACTAGGCGTCACAACCTACACATAGGACAACTCACAAAATTAGTATTGATATTACTTCACATATACTTAATTAAATCAACTCACACATATTAACGTCTCACCTCAAGCAATCAGCGAGACTGTAAGGCCTCCCAGTCTACAGGCTCTCTTGAAGCATCAAGATCTTTCAATACTTCATAGATACCTCTGCGATATCCATCTGAATCCTCCTGACATTTCGGGGCTCGATGCATCGCAAGATTCTGTGTTTATACAAAAATCAAAGTAATAAGAATACATGATTCATCGAGTTTTAAAAAATGCCATAGTTAAGATTGGATTAGAAACTCACAAACTCATAGCAAAAGGTGTCGAAGCCTCCGCTGCCAAGATGAGATGTCCCCCTGGTCATATGTTGTATCTACGCGGCCTCACGCTGCTGTCTTAACCGCGTGTCCACTGTCTGCTCGTCCTCCCTGATCTTCAGCCACGTTTCGTGTGGGATGCCTGAAGGCTTCAGCGAGCTGGTCCTGAAAGCCTTCCGAGCTGCATCTCGTCGATGTTTCATGGTGTCCCGTGCAACACCCTTGATCCACCTCCTCTAAACAACGTTTGAACCCGGAGCAGGCTGGTACTCTCTCAGGATGGTCTCCACTATGTAATTGAATTTGTCCTTTTCCTACTCACCCCAAGACGTCAGAATGCTGGTCGAAAACTGTAGCTCCGCGAGCTGGCGAATCTGCTATCTCATCTCAGTCTCGACTCTATCCATGTCAACAAAACCATCTGCCCGTACAGTATAGATCTTCGAGGCACTAGGATCATGTGCCCCCCAAGGTGTTCGAGGTGTGCCAAGAGGTGTGTCGAGAGGTGTGCCTGGGTAGGACGGGGGTCGTGAGGGAGGAGGGGTCGAAGCATCTGTGGACCCTCCTCCACAGCCACCACCACCTCCACATGACGATTGCCAAGATCGGCGAGTGCACCTGTGCTGCAGAGATGAGGACGTACCCGCCTCTGCCCCACCCCTATGTGTCGAAGCAGCCGTGATGGGAGAAGCAGGCGTCGTACCCATAGGCGTCCCCCCCCCATAGGTGTCCCCCCCTAGGCTTCGGACCCTCGAGTGTGAATCCCGGAGGCGTAGTACCCGTGCCTCTGGCTACCCAGTACTGAGAAGCCTCTGCCATCTGAGCAGGCGTCATCCGTGTAACGAAGCCCATGAATGCATCTGCACTCATAGAAGCGGGATCTGGAAACTTGTCTGCCATACTAAAGTCCTGCACAAAGAAAGTAAAATAAAGCGTCAGAAGACATGTGTTTAAATTAACTTTAAGCTTAATTTTAAATCAACTTCTTCACACAAACACTTACAGGCCTAGGCCTCAACGAGTGAGGCATCATCGATAAGATCTTGCACCGTATCATCGTCTATCTCTAATTGCAAACATAACTCTGTCCCAACTTGTTTTGGCAGATTGTCTTCATCCATTGCATCTTCATCTACAAGTGTCAATTCTGGCTCGTCTGCATCATCCCTCATATATCTGTCAGCTTCCTTTGCCATACCTTCGTCCATCTCATCTAATGTCACAGCAGTATGGACGTCGTCTGACTAACTTTCCTCCAGGAGATCTTGCCCTTCAAATACTTGTTTATTTCTTAGAGCAACCTGAAACACAAACCACCATTGTCGCTCTCGAGGGTCCGGTACAAAGACCACTTGCTCGCAATGTTCGGGGAGAGCAAATGTGTCGCTCGCATCTGTCCAAACCTTTGTAGAATCTATTTGCACAAGTTTGTTTCCATCTCTGTGTACCGTTGCATTGCGACTAGAAGTAATCACCTTGAACCACTTCACATCCAACAAAAACATCTCAAACCGCCTGAAGCTTACTTTCAGGATATCTGACACCAGACCACAGTAATCTAGGTTGCTAGTGCTGTCATTCGTGTCTCTAGCACTGGCCCTGCTCTTTTGCATGAAACTAACCATTACCCCACTGTCAAACATGTTTTTTCTGCTGTCAATTTGTTGTGTTCTAAAATGCTTTCAATGCGACCAGAGTGCCATGTATGTATGATACTTCCAGTCACATGCAATAGCCAGCTCTTCCTCTTCTAGAGATATGGGTTCTCGGATCTATCGAGCTGCTCTCACTCTCTTGTCCAACCATGCCATTGTAGGTAATTCACGTAGAGGAGCGAGATAGGCTGGCAAGGGTAAACCTCTAATCGTTCGGCTTCGCCTGAAATCTTGTCGCTCCCTATTGCGTCTCTCTTTCTCTTCTTCATACCTTTCAAGCCATTTTTGCATCGGCGCTGAATTTAGTATATAGAACTTCATGATGTTTTCTCGCATGGCGTCGTTCATTTTCTTCGGCACCCCTTGCGCTTGCGGCTCCTCTCCCACCAGTCTTGGATCCTCCTCGTTCGAGGCATTTCTGGGTCAGAAACGGATAGAAATTCGATCGTCAATACAAGAGACTCTTGCACCAGCCATCCTTCTGCCATGCTCTCCTATGGACGCGCTTTTTGGCGAACAAAACCCTTAAGTGTTTTCATGAACCGCTCTAGAAAGAACATCCAACGACTGTGGACTGTACCTGCCATTGCAACCTCATCTACTACATGGACGAGCAAGTGCATTTGGATAGTTAGGCAGCTCGTGGGTAGATACTTATCAATCATGCAAACTCCCTCAATGGAGTTAGCCCTTGCGACTGCAATAGATTCCTCCCGTATCTCCTTGAAAGAGATCCACCGCACTAGCTTTGAAATCTTGTATATGCAGGTCCGCACTTCCTCCATTAAACACCCCTCGATCTCAATTGGAAGAATGAATTGCAAGAACTTATGCGAGTTGTGCGATTTTAGTCCTGACAGTTGATCGTCACGGGTGAATGCTGTCTTGAGACATCGCATATATCCTGTTGGCGTCCTGAACTCTGAAATCACCCTTTTAACTTGTCGCTCTTCGTTTTTTTTTGGGCCACAGCTCTGGCATCTTTCCAACTGACTGCAAATCATCTCGTGAAGCTTGATTGTCTTTCATTCCCATGATTTTCTTCCAGAGGAGCTCTCCCACATTCTTGAATATATGCATTGGATCTAGCAAATGGTTAATTAGTAGATCACCCAGTACAGCAACGTATGGAGAATGGACAAATGTTTCATTCCTGGAACAGGTTGCCCCTCATGTTGCTCCCATCGGTGACGCCACTCTTGTACATGCATAGGACGACATTCGACGCGACCAAGCTAACCTTCGCGCAAGTGATGGCCATCTGGAAGATAACGGTGGTGGCCTTGATAAATTGTCTTTCGAAGAGAGGCAGAATAGCACACATCCAAAGACTGCCCACAAATTGGACATGCATTGTATCCCAAAGTTGTTAGCCCTGCACATATTAAATAATGAATCAGGCCAAGGAAAAGTGCTTGCAAATAGCGAGAATTTTGTAAATCAAGAACCCTTACTAGAAGCTTCTCCGTATCCTAGCCAATCATGCATAGTCCACATAAGAAGTCCATGGATCCTTGCATGCTATTTTCCTACTGGTTCAACCGCATCTGCTATGTTAATCCCATGCCATAACTTCTGGAGCTCGTCAACTAGTGGAGCTAGATAAACATCCATGTTTTTTGCCTTGAACTTACCAGGTACAATCAAGCTTAATATCAAATGACCCTTCTTGATGGCAAGCCACAGCTGGAGGTTGTAATTGATAAGGCACACATGCCAAGTGCTCCATGATGAGCTTCTCAAGCCAAATGGATTGACTCCATCCATTGCCATGCCCAAACGCAAATTGCGTGGTTCACTCTTAAAATGTGGCTAGGTATCTTCAATGTGCCTCCAGGCCTTTGAATCAATAGGCACCCTAAATGTTGCATCAGTGGATCTATTCGTAGAATGCGACCACATCAACTTTGCAATGGAACCACAACGAAACATGCTTTTTATCCTAGGAATAATAGGGAAATGCCGCAACACTTTAGCTGGCATTGTCTCGCCAACTGCATCTTGTTTGTAGCGCATTTCTCCGCACTTAGGACACGACAGACAATCTGCAAATTCATTGCGAAAAAGAATGCAATCATTTGGACATGCATGAATCTTGTTGTAGTCCAAGCCAACTGAGGTCAATAGTTGCTTTGCGTCTGGCCTGGAGGGGGGCATTTCATTGCCAGCCGGGAGAAGTTGCTTCCACAACAACCTGTTTAAGCCACATTAAATTAAAAATCTCTCCAAGCACGTCACCGTTGCAATCGGAAAATCTCTTTTGTAAATTACGTACCTAAACAAAGCAATGACTCTTGCATTTGACCACCCGTACACTGACTGAAGATTCAAAAACGGCAGACAAGTACGAAGCGTCGATATTTTGGAGCCTTCATAAATTGGTTGACGTGCCAACTTCCTCAACATGTCTTCAAGAGATAGGTGCATGGCTTCTGGTGCTGCTTTGTTAGCGTTCTCCTTGCTTGTCTGGAAGAAGGCATCCAGCATCTCCTCCATGCAGTCGTCTTCTGTATGTAAGTCCTTTTCTGCTTCCATCCTTGGCTCTATATTGGTCGGACCTTCATGCATAGTCCTTTTTCTCTTTCTCTCAGATGTAGGTGCTATGTTGCAAAAATCAATGCCCGTTCTGTAGGAGTCGTATCGTAGATTCTGTACGGTTTCTTTAGCAAACTCTCCGTACTTGTGCACATGCTCATTACATATCCTAAGCTTGCGCAGGATTTGATACTTGCAGAGTATGCACGAGCATGCAATATTTTCCTCCATGTTAGTTGATGACGTTGCCATCTACAATGATTATGAATGTTGTTTTAATATATATACTCCTGACAATGTAAACTACCTTGCATTCTCTAGTCTTGCCCAATCTCCGTACACCTCGATCCAGAGGTGTACGGAGATCAGGACCACCGGGTCAAAATCTCGTCTTTATTGGTCAAATCCTATATGGGTAGACACATACGTGCACACCCAGGTGTACATGGCAATGCATGTAGCGGGCAAGCCTCTTTTAGTTTCATAGTTTCTTCTAGAGGGAGAGAGAGAGAGATAGAGAGAGTTTCTGTCCTTTTCACACATGCAATTGGTCAGCCAACCTAACTCTTTCTCTCTCTCTTTCTCTATCTACTATCTATCTCTCTCTCTCTATCTCTGTAGCTATCTCTAGTTAATTCTCTCTCTCTTTATATATATATATCACTCTCTATCTCTTTATTTCTCTCTATTTGTCTACGTACCCTATCTCTCATTCTTTCTCTCTTGATCTCGCTCTCGCTATCTCCCTTTATCTCTCTCTCGCTCTCGCTCTCGATATCTCTCTTTCTCTCGCTATTTTCCTATTTCCCTATCTCTCTCTCGATCTCGCTCTCGCTATCTCCCTTTCTCTCTCTCTCGATCTCGCTCTCACTATCTCTATTTCTCTCTCTATTTTCCTATTTCCCTATCTCTCTCTCTGTCTCGCTCTCCACTTCTCTATCTCTCTCTCTTTCTATTCCCTCTCTTTCTCTCTCTCTCTCTCTCTCTCTCTCTCTCTCTCTATATATATATCTATATATATATATATATATATATAGATATCACTCTCTTTCTCTCTCTCTCTCTCTCTCTCTCTCTCTCTCTCTCTCTCTATATATATATATATATATATATATATATATATATATATATATATATATATATATATATATATATATATATATATCACTCTCTTTCTCTCTCTCTCTCTATTCCCTATCTTTTTCTCTCTCTCCCTATTTTCCCTATCTCTCTCTGTCTCACTCTCCACTTCCCTATCTCTCTCTCTCTCTCTCTCTCTCTCTCTCTCTCTCTCTCTCTCTCTCTATATATATATATATATATATATATATATATATATCACTCTCTTTCTCTATCTCTCTCTCTTTTCTATCTCTTAATTTCTCTCTCTCTATTTTCTCTCGATCCCTATCTCTCTCTCTTTCTCGCTCTCTACTTCCCTCTCTCTCTCTCTCTCTCTCTCTCTCTCTCTCTCTCTCTCTCTCTCTCTCTCTCTCTCTCTCTCTCTCTCTCTCTCTCTCTCTCTCTCGCTGTCTACTTCCCTATCTCTCTATGTACTGATCGAACAAGCGACTGAGCAAGGGAGAAAATGAACGCCCACAATTGCAGAGGCCAGACTACAAAACATCGACAGAGGCTACATCAGACGATCTTGGTCACTTTGGCTCGACATGGACAACGCCCGGTAAGACTACTGACCATGGAGGAGATTGATGAGGTCTGCCAGCGTCAGATGCTGGATCTCCTATGATCTACCTATTCCAGCTAGTTGTTTTAGCTGCTTAGTCCACACCCAGCAGTTTAGGATTCCATAATATTTTTTATTTTGTCATTTTGTCATCTTGTTATTCTTACTTTGTATCAGTGTACCACATTGTAACTTTCTGGTCTCATAGGTCACTTTGGCCTTTTGAAGAGTTAATATAACATTTCATTTCATTTCTTTCTTTAATTTTAATTTTTTACGCAAACCATAATTCTCTCTCTCTCTCTCTCTCTCTCTCTCTCTCTCTCTCTCTCTCTCTCTCTCTCTCTCTCTCTTTTTAATTTCCTATGCACATTTTTCTCTCTCTATATCTCTCTTTAATTTCCTACACGCACACACACTTCTCTCTTTCTCTCTCTCTCTCTCTCTTTAATTTCCTACACGCACACACACTTCTCTCTCTCTCTCTCTTTCCCACACACACACACACTTCTCTCTCTCTCTCTTTCCCACACACACACACACTTCTCTCTCTCTCTCTCTCTCTCTCTCTCTCTCTCTCTCTCTCTCTCTCTCTCTCTCTCTCTTTCCTACACACACACACACACACGATGTGGAGAGAGAGAGGGGGGTTGGGGGGGGAGAGTGCCATAATACCTGCTGCGTTGGTTTCGGCCAAGATCTGAGAACGCGCGCGTTGAGGGTGAAAATGGCCCCTACGCGCGGGTTTGGCTTTTCCCCCCCCAAATTTTTAGCATCGATATGTGCATCGATATACACGTCGATAAGCGCGTCGATATGCACGTGGAAAACTTTACCTTTCTACGCTAATATCCACGGCCATATCAATCAGTTATCGACGCATATATCGACGGAGTGTAAGAACGTCGATATGGACGTGGAAAGGCACGGGCATCGATAACTTTGGGTTATGTTGTAGTGTGCATAATAAGTAATGTACTCAAAACCTCTTTAACTCTGTCAAAAACCTCGTCACAGTCATGAGACCATTCCAAGGGATCATTCTTGACTGTTTGCTGCAATGGATATAATAGCTCCGATGCCAAGAGTATGAAGCGAGACATATATATTAAACTCTTTGTATGAAAGTGGCCAGCTGTTTGGTATCTTTAACACTAGGTTGGTAATGGGACACTTTTATGTCCTGGGACACTTTTATGTCCTGTTAAGTGACCATTTTCCTTGAATTATGTCAAGAGTTTCAAAATGGATTTTGAGGTGCTATCTGTCTAAAAAATTGTCTCATGAGCTGAAAAAAACTCGACAATTTTTTGGAATATCAATTCCATCTTTAACCTTGTCCTTGCACAACATTTCACAACCTAAACTGTGTGAAAAAACGGGTCCTATTTTTGGCTTTTTTCAACCTTTTGAAACTATACCACTCTAGAATTCATGTTTGTGAGGTCTATAATGCTAGAGAGCTATCTTTAGTAGTCCTCAACATGTCCTGATGCTTCTAGGGAGAAATAAATGTTAAAGTTGTAAGTTATGACCAAATTACAAAAATTGTCAAATCCTGTTTTTTAGCCAATTTTAGCTCTTCTATGATTTTTTTGGTGGCTTTCATGATATCTGTGCGCTCCTTGCCGCACTGTCGAAGCAAGGGACTTGCCAATACACCGTATGCGAGCCACAAACGGCTCCAAGCACACAACAAGCCTAAACTAGCAAGCTCAAGAAAACAAAGGGTGTGTCACTCACCGCTCTACGCTCGCCTTCGTGGTGGATTCCTCGCCGCGATGAAGAAGAAGCTGCAGTGGTGCCGCGCTCAACCGCTTCGCCGCCGTCGTGCCTTCGCAATGCTCGATCGCACACACACTCTCCCTCTCTCTCTCTCTCACACACACACACAAGGAGGTGAAGAAGAAGAAGATGGAGATGGAGCAAGAGCACTCTTCAATTGCACAAATGAGAGAATGAGTAAAAATTAGGTTTAGTTGGCTTTTATAGGAGCTCACCCCATTCACACTTGGGCGCCCATGCTTAACCAACTAATCCCTTGAATGTCCAAGTTAAAGTGCGCCTCTCATCGGCGATCACTCTACCTTTCCCTATTGGTCCGACAAGCCCGGTACCTGACTCTAAATCATACATAATACGCGTCCATCGTAGGTGATGGGTGTCCGTGTGCCATGAGGGTTAACATGCCCCCCTTCCTGATGTAGATTCCGTCCTCGGAAGCTATTGAGTTGAAGCTGGTTCGTCGAGGTGGAAGAGCATTTGAGATGAATGTCCTTAGCCTTCTTCAGTCACTGCAAAATCAAACAACATTGGCACAGTAATGGCATTCTCTTAAAAAGCATATGCAGTTTTAGGTAGAAAAATTGATTGGTCAAAGAATTTCAAACAATTTGTTAGCAATGAACATTAAATTGCAATGTAATCAAATGCATAAACAGATGTAAAGGTAAAAAATTAAACAAGTCTGGGGTCACTAATTTGACGGTCAAAAAGCACTAGAGATCGAATATTAATACCATGGGTAAGCTTCTTAACTTTCTGTGGTCAATTAAGTTGTTTAATCGCGAGAGCCAAGTATTGATGTTCGAGGGCTGACTAGAGGCTATATCTAGAAAACCTTGTAGTTAAGCTACCATAAAAGGAATTTCTCATGAAATCATCGCCTGACTGATTACTTTTTCTTTGACCCCCCAAGGTCTTTTCACACTGATTCAATTATGATGTGTGTGCTTATTTTGTATGCCTTGGGTTTTTTGCTTTTCAAGGAAAAGCGCCCACGCTGGGAACCTCTAGGGCTCTAGTACCATAGGCGATACATGTGAGTGAAGTACCAAATCAAGCTGAGATTTCTCTTCCAGCTTAAAATTTTACATTGTGGCACTTTGATTTTTTGTTTGTTCATTTTCATCATTTTAATTTTGTAACTTTGGGAGGTCATATAACATTGTTACATTCCCCAGGCTCATCACATTAGTAAACTCCCTTTATAATACTTAAGCTAAAGGTCAATAGGGTTAAGCCCACTAGAAAGCCCTAGTACATTTCATACAATGCTGCCTAAATCGGATTAAGAACCTAAGTAACCATTGCTTATTAGGAATGCATTCCCCATGGTATTAAGAGAAGATTTCTAATACCTAGCTTGGTCAAACTAGCTTAGTCGGACTGCTTGATTTTTACACCTAAACAAGTGATTATGACAAAAGATTGCATTGAATTAAATGTTGGATACTAACCAAATGCGTTGAATATTATGCTACCAATCACAATCAAAGCAGACAATCATAGATGCAAAAAGATAAGGGCGATGCTAATGGACAAGAAACACCTGTTTGTGTTGATGGTCGCGCTTGATATGAAGTGTGAACGAGAGAAAGGTTCCATGAAGGTCCAAATCCTATCAATAGCAACACGTTCTTGTACACACTAGGAAACAAAAACAATACCTCCAGGAGGCACATCAGTGGGAAAAATTAAAACTCCTAAAAAACAAACTCAAAACACAATCTAGACCCCTAACCTACCTATCTGTCACCCCTTTTAGAATCAAGGAAAGAGGATATTATATAAACCGGGTGGCCACCCTAAGGCTAGGCCTCTATCCTCATCATCTAGATAAATAAAATCGTTGTCCGTGAGGCCATAGTCTTCCTCGGTCTCTATTAGTTCCTCTTCATCATCCTCTTGTGCAAGCATGCTAATCAAGAACCTCGTGATGCGTGGATACTCATCTTGTGCAAAAGAATAAGCATGTGCCATTGGAGACACATTCGCTACTGGGTAGGGATCACTAGTTAGCCATAGACGTATCAGCCATTCTAACTCCTCAAAATTTCTCTCACATGCAAGGCTCTCTATCAAATCCCATTCGCAAGAAAGTATAGGGTAGCATACGTAGAACACTTGTTGAAAAGACAAGGGGTACCTTTCATCAAAAATAGAAGTGCATGCCTCTGGTGAAGTAGCCATTTCTGACAAGACAGATAGATTTGGTTAGGCCTTTAAAACATAAGAGTTGTTTTTGTGTGTTGCTTGACTTGACACGGTGAATTTGGACTTATATGTAAGATCTGATAGGGTGCTCTCTCATTGCTAGGCGCTCTTGCTCTTTACGATTTTTGTTTTTTTGTGAGTATAAGGCTATATATATACATTCCCTAAGATCGGAGATTAAGAGGTCAGGGAAAAAGGTTGAGTGGGAAGCAAGTGAATGATGGATGTCCACAAACATTCCCCCCTTCCTTGGGTAGATCATACCGTTTGAAATGAGCTTGTCACCCTTTGAAACCAATTGTTCCAGTTGGTAATAGGTGAGGATTTTTTCCAGTAGTTGTCTATTACCCTAGGTGCCTCGTCAAGTTGTAAGGGTGGTAAGGTACTCTCCCAGGATTTTATTTGCAACGTTGTTGTAGGTGGTGAACTTACCCCGGAAGGTGCAAACTCTTTCGTGCTTGGATGGATATGTACAGTGGTAGGTGGAGGTTGTGTCGAAGCTTCTATTTGCATATAGGAACTACATGAAGAGCAAGAAGCTTCATTTGATTTCCCTGTTCCTGAGCTAGGTGGAACAAATCGTTCTTTCTTTGGTACCCAAACTAGCTCTAGAACGGGTGTGTAACATTCCATGATTTTTTCCTTTCCGCGATTTTCAATTTGTTTTGGAGCCACAGGATTGGGTTTACATGGGCCAGGTGACAGGTAAGAGTACACTTTACGTTTGGGCACCCAGATTTGATCATTTCCTTCATAGTATCCTTGGGCTTCCAATAGTCGTTTAGGAATCCAACGCAGCGTTTCTTTACATTTCTTGGAGTGAGAGGTACGGTTCTTACTAGGTTTCCGTTTTTTTGCATCAACCATGCTCACTACAGAGGTTTTAGGGACCCACTTGTATGTTTTCTCTGTTATATTAGGATGGTTCTTGTGTGTCTCAAGCTTTCTTTCAACTACATCAGTTGAAGCTCCAGAGAGTTGGGCTATGGGGATGTATGGTTCAACCTCCTGGACATGCAATGTCTTGGGTTTTATTTCCTTGGGCAATATCTCAGGGACTATGGCTTGAGTGGTAGGGCTAAGAGTTGGTTTTTGCGTTGTAACACCCCCAGTCCCCCAATCAATAGTGCATTTGGTGGCTATCATCCACGTGCGGCCTAGGTTTATATTACCCTCCATAGTTCTAGTAGGCATGACCAAAAAGTCTTGAGCTACCACCCCATTGTCATAACTGACAGAAGTGTGCCAGATTCCAAAAACCGCAGTTTTTTTCTTGTTGACACCCTTGACTTGGATAATACTCTCAGATAGAGGTGGCTTCCCTAACTGACACCACACCCCATAGGATAGCAGATTGTATTTAGCACCCGTGTCCAATAAGGCGTTATATAGCACTTTTCCATAGGAACTATTTAACTCAATGGGGTATCGTAGAGGTGTGTCAGAGTCCAACCCATCCTCTTCGATTTCCACGTGGAATGCATTTGTGACCCCAAGGTTAGCCTCTCGTTTTTGTCTTATACGTTGTTGTCGCTCCTTAGCCTCAGCTTGAGCTTGTATCTTGTTTAACTCGGTTTGTGCTTTGGCGGCCTTCTTTTGATGAATGGCCCGTAGTTCTTCTTGGCTTAAAGGATCATAATATCTTTTGAATTTACTCCCATTGAGGAATCCAATGGTTTCAACTCCATCAAGAGTTTCCACACGAAGGGTACCTTGTGGGGTAATTTCACATACTCTATATGGTCCTTTACCAGCATATTTCAACTTTTTCTTCTCTTTACGTACTCCATACATAAGGACTTTATCACCAACTTTGATATCCTTGTCCTTCACATGGCGATCAAACCACTTCTTTCTCCTATCCTTTTCCACAAGAGCATTTTGCACAGCCAACTATCTCTCTTCGTCTAGTTTTTCTAAGATAAACAAACGCTCGGTTAAGGGGTTACCATTCCATCCTTCTTGCGAAGCTACCCTAAGACTAGGAATGACAAACTCCCAAGGCATAACCGCTTCTTGGCCGTATACCATTTTGAATGGCGTACAATTAATAGCCACTTTATAAGCAGTACGATAAGCCCATAGAGCAGATGTCAACTTCAAATCCCAATCAGTGCGATGAGCCTCTACCGTCTTGGTTAAAATAGAGATTAGAGTCTTGTTGGTGCTCTCGGCTTGTCCATTAGCTTGCGGGTAATAAGGTGTAGACTTATGGTGGGATATCATAAAGGTCGTGGTAAGCTCTCTTATAACCTCATTTATAAAATGGGTACCATTATCACTAACAATTTCAAAAGGGCAACCAAATCTTGTGATAATGTTCTCAAAAAGAAACTTAGCTGTTGTCCTTGCGTCAGCTTTTTGTGAAGCCTTAGCTTCAGCCCACTTTGTTACATAGTCCGTAGCAACTAGAATATATCGAGATTGAGTGTTGCGAGCTGCGGGACTAATTGGACCTACAAAGTCTAAGCCCCATTTTTCAAATGGTTGGGTTACTTTAATAGGATGTAAGGGTATTCTGTCCTTGCACTGTGTGGTCTTGTAACGTTGGCACTCATCACACCCTTTTGTAAAAAGTGATGCATCCTTAAATAAAGTTGGCCACCAATAGCCTGATTGCAGCACCTTTCTAGCAGTCAGGTCCCCTGAAAAATGTCCTCCTGCTATGCCCATATGTGCTTCTTGCAAGATATACAAATATTCATCCTCGCGGGCACAACGCCTAAGAATATCGTCCTTGCCTAATCTATACAGGGTTCCGGCAATCAAACAATAGGGTTCACATTCTTTTACTAGCCTTCGAGCGATATCCTTACGAAGTTCCTTGGGTGGAAAACCATTAACTAAAAAGTTAACAATGTTCTCACTCCATTCAGGCATAGTCTCAACTATGAATAGGGAAGTATCGGGTAATTCATCATCAACTCCTGTAGGGGCTTCACCATTGGGTATGCGAGACAAATGATCAGCCATGACGTGCCTTTTACCGGGTCTCACTACAATCGTGAAATCAAACTCAAGAAGAATTAACAACCATCGTGTGATTCTTCCTGTGGAGCATGGCTTGTTTACCAGATACAGCAACGCTTGATGATCCACATAAAATACAAACTTGTTTGCCAGAAGGTAGTAGCGAAATTTCTTTACTGCATAAACCATTGCCAAACCTTCTCGCTCTGTAGTGGTGTAGTTCCTTTCAGCATCGTTCAATTGACGGCTTGCAAAGCTAATGGGATAGTCCAATTTATGTTCTCCTGGTTGAGTGAGAACACACCCAATAGCAAAGTTTGATGCATCAATATGCACATGGAAAATGACATCCCAGTTAGGTGTCCTTAAAATTGGAGCACTTGCTAGTGTTTTCTTCAATTGTTCATAGGCCTGGTCACACTCTTCAGTCCATTTAAATTCAATGAGAAGCTTGTACAAAGGACGTGCTATCTCAGCGAAAAATAAAATAAACCGTCGATAATAACCCACGTGTCCCATGAACCTTTGAACTCCCTTGTAATTGGTTGGTGGTGGTAACTCTAGAATCACTTTAATTTTGCTCTCATCGGTTGAGATACCATTCTTGGATACTATATGCCCTAAAATAACTCCATGCTTGACCCAAAATTGGCATTTGAACGGGTTCAATGAGATACGATATAACCTACATTTTTCAAACACCTTCCGCAAACATGATAGATGTTCTTTCCAAGAAGAGTAAACACAAAGGTCGTCTAAGAAAGCTTCACAAAACTCTCTCAAATATTCTTTAAAAGCAGTGTTTATTAATCGTTGGAATGTAGCAGGGGCATTTGTTAAGCCAAAAGCCATCACACGAAATGCAAACACGCCAAATTCTGTGATGAAGGCAGTTTTAGCTTGGTCCTCTAGCGCTATCGTGATTTGGTTGTAGCCTGAGTACCCATCTAGAAAGCTATAAGCTTCCTTGCCTGCAACTCTTTCGAGTACATGTTCGGAATATGGTAGGGGGTAATGGTCTCTTCTAGTAGCTGCTTAACTTTTTTGAGGTCCACGCACACCCTGAGTTTCCCATTCTTTTTTGGCACGATAACTATTGGCGACACCCATTCAGAGTGTTCAATAGGATATATGAACCCACATTTGATAAGCTTTTCTAGTTCTTCTTGAATGATCTTTGCGTACTTAGGATTCATCGGGTAGGGTCTTTGTTGTACGGGCTTCGCAGTGCTAATCATAGGGATTGTATGTTGGACCACAGAAGGCGGAACACCTTTCATATCATGGTATGTCCAAGCGAATACGTCCTTGAATTCCTTGAGAAGCTCTTTGAGGACCGCCTCTTCCACTTCTGTGAGGTCTTGGGCAATAAAAACAGGTTTTGATTCTTCACCGGGGTCAGCTAATTCTATTTCTTTAACTATTGCCGGACCATCATAGATTCCATTATTCCCATCGATAGGTATTCTTTGGGCTTTTGTGTACACAACCTTTGCTTCCCCTGTGGTGTAAGATTTGAAATGTTCTGGTGCAGGATGCAAGTCTGTGGATTCTGGTTGTGCGTTGGTTTGTGCTTCCATTTCTGCTTTCTTGTGTTGTCGAGCTAACTCTTGGTTTTGACGCCTCCTTACAGTGCGACTCAACTTTGGCTTGTCTATGATCTCTAATTGGGCTATGTCATGGGGTCGTGGTCTACACCACATAACATTTTGGAGATATTCACCCCAATTGTCTACCAATTTTCGATGAGCATCACATGCTCCTATATAACTGAGCCATTCTGCTGAGGATCTCTTCTTGTTTATCCTAGCACGTACATTGGCTCGATATCGACGCCTCTTAAGGTTTTTCTTTTTCTTATTTGAGACCTGCTTTTGATTTGCATTTAGATCTGGCTCACTAAAGGAGTCCTCGTTGGTGTCCTCTTCACTCTCGGAGGAGCTATCATCGGTTGATGTGCTCGATCCTTCCGAATGTTTTGACTGTGAACTTGCTCCACTCTCTAATTCATGAGATTCAGAATCCGTTTCACTCTGGGAGTCAGTGTCCAAGTCGTGTTGGTCAAAGTCTTCTATTGAGCTATCAGTGTCACTGTCAGATTGGTCCACAATTGCCTTGCCCTTAGAAGATGCATGTATGGCACTTATCATGTTCAGAGGTGCAATTTGTGGTACCTCTTCCCCCTCTGGTGTGACCCAAGTGGTTCCTCTATTTCCCCAGGTATCTATGGTTGCAGCTAGGTGTACCCAATCCACATTGTCCGACTCAGTCATCCCAGGTAGGATATCCATATAAGGAGAATCTTGGCCAATGTCTGTATCCTTCTTACAAGTGTAACAATATTGTAGTGGGGCCGAGTGAACTGTGGTGTCAGAGCGATGATCAATAATGGTTTTACTCCCTAAGGGGTGTACCTTACCAGTCACCAAATCCACTCTAAGGACAGAGTCTTGGAATTGCAAATAGACATGATTTTTAGACCAATCGTGAACCATTTGTGCTTCCCTCATGAATGGTCGTCCTAAAATCATTTCATATGACATAAGGTGTTTAGAGAAATCCATTACAATGAACGTATGTCGCACCTTGTATCCTAGAACTTTGATCTTAAGATCCTTGAGCATCCCCATAGGTTTGGCTATGGTACCATTTGCCATCTTTACCACAATGTTAGTAACACTGAGGCGGGGTTTTCCCATGGATTCCCAACAATCTTTTGTAACGATGCTAACTCCCGCACCACCATCAAGAATTCCCTTTATAGTTAATCCCTTGGTAGTGATGGGTAGGGTCGCATTAGACTCGTCGCCTTCAAAATACTGGCCTAATTCGTTAATGGGTACCTCGATCACAGACTCGTGTCCATCTAAGTCAAGTGATTGCACATGATTTTCCTCATCAATCATAATCGAGTCAGGCCTATTTGGTTGCGCAAACTGCGGTAATCCCGTTCGTAGCTCTCCGTTAAGGAATGCTCGAAGTGCAAGGAATAACTCAGGATCTCCATACAGCTTTGCTATGATCGTGGTTCGGACCTCAGAAGACATGAAGTCCACTAGTTTGGCAACATTCATTGGCGTTTTGCAGGGTGTAGGTCCCTGACTAGGAACTGGTGAGGATGGAATCTCATATTCCTCAATGGGATCAGGTATTCCTTCGTTAAACATCCTTTCCAACAAGAAGGGTGTATGCTCACTTTCTGATGTCCTGTCCTCACTCCCTTCTTGGATGATACTAGATATGGCTAACGGTCTATGGTTCATGTGGGGTGGATGAACTTGCGTGGGAAACACTGTGTCATGAATTTTGACCTGCATGGGTTCTGGTTCTAGTTTCCTTTGAGTCTCCTCCACTAAACCTCTTAGATGTTTCACCTGCTTAATCTCGTCTACAGGGTTTGGATACGTCCCAATCTTCTTTTTACGATTCTTCCCTTTTTGCCCCTGCGGTTTATCTTGGGGGTCTTGGATTGGATTTGGAAACACTTGTGGTGTTTTCAGAGGCTCTTTATGGTTTTCTCTCATTCGGTTTTCATTTGGTCCCATATTACGGTTTTCTTTGTCGGTCTTTCCCTTTGTGGTATTGGTTCTAGTCTCCATTGTCTCGACTGAATCTGAATCATCCTCGAGGTCATTCATATACACGGGGTCATCTCCTGTTCCTATGTTTGTTTTGGAACTTGGCTTTGAATTTTCCGTATTCTGCGACTTCTTCCTTCGTGTCTTCTTTTTCTTTGCTTGGATAACTGACGCGGTATCTCTCTCTTCGAGGATATGTCCTGGCCCTTGAAGCATGGACCGTGTAATCGCATAAGCAGGTGCAACGGGTGGCATTGGCGATGCCACACTAGCAATTTCGACCAAATTCAGGGGTGTGATTTTAGGTGCATTTGGGTTATAGGGGCATTGGGCAATCAAGTGATCTATGCCACAACGATTACATGTGAGTATTGGCATTGCAGACGTGCTCCCTTGATTCACTTGCATCTGTGCAGCATTCTTTTGTAGCCTAATAGGGCACTCCGCTACTCGATGTGGTCCACCACACTCGTAGCATTGAAGAGGTGGCCTCCTAGCCTGGGTGTTGATATTTTGACCTCTGGATGCGAGAGCAGCAGCTTGATAAACCGGCTTGACTTGTCCCCAACAATCTTCCATGTAGTATATAGGACATTCTTCCAATGTATCAAGTCCGTAGGCAATACTAGTGTCTATTTCCTCCTCACAGCCATCTGCATAAGCATTAGATGGCTCGCAACCCACTTGGTTCATAGGGGCGACTCTTGGATGCGGGGGCTGCGGTCCTAGCACAGGAGGTGGTAACGACGTAGCTTGTACAACATTTTGAGGTCTAGGGACCATGTGTTGCGGTAGTTGCTCAACAGGTGGAGTAGGCATCAATACAGGAGCTCGAGGCGCATCCGTCCAGGCTACAGGTGGTCTATTTGCCATCATACCTTTGATCATTAAACAATCCTTAGCTTGGTGACCATACCTACCACATGCGTTGCAAGTTCCATTAAATTTTACTCTAAACGTAGGGCACTCACTAGTGCTATGTGGACCTAAGCAAATGGAACACCATTGTTGCTCCCTTCTTGGATACATGTGACTATTTTGAGGGGGTCGATTATCCTTAAGAGACTCTTGGATTGCCTTGGTGAGGTCTGTCAAGAATGTCTCAAATACCTTTGGCTCATTGGCAATGGGCTTTGCAGTCATGGGTTCATACTCAATGGCTTGTGAGCTAGTGGATCTCGTGTCAGTAGACACCCTCATGCCTGCTATCATCAAGTTTTCCTCTAGTTGGATTGCATTGGCGGTGACATCTTCCCAGGTTGTGATACCTCTAATCACTAGTCCATTATAGATTCCTTCATTCCTCAACCCTCAAATGAATCGATCAAGCAGTTGGTTATTGTTGAAGCGCTCATTTACAGGGCAGCGAGAGTTTAAGTGCTTTAGACGACTAATGAAGTCCCTTACTGACTCTCCTTCCTTACGTTCGGCCTTCTGTAGCTGAGATGCTACACCCCAAAGCACACCTTCTCGTATGTACTCCTTTAGAAACAACCTTCGAAGGGTAGGGTAGATTGTTTTCTCGTCCACCCTTAGGGTCCTATACCAATCTCCAGCCTTCCCACTTAATGTCAAGCTTAAGGCATTGCACTTATGTAGTTCGTTGCGTTCCCCTAAGGAATCACATACTTGTTCAAACACTTCAATGTGTTTCCTAGCATCTTCGTCCCCATTGAATTTTTGCGTGAGTTTGGCAATTTGTACTGCCTTACTTCTAGGCTCTCTATCAGATGCATGACGCATATTTTCCGCGATAGATCGACCTATGGTTTGAGCAAACGCTGCCAAGTCACCTATGTGAGGAGGCAGGGCCGGTGGAGGTACTCTTGGAATCATATGTGGGAGAGGAACGGGTACCGATCTTGGCATATGTGTGGATGATGCAGGATATGGAACATAACCGGGCATAGGTCCACTCGGATAAGAGCTAGGGAGCGGTACTCGAGGAGCATAAGCAAGTGGTACAATTGGAGGTGTGGGGGCCATGTGTGCATAAGGGGCTAGAGGCACATATGGTCGAGGCCCCATATTAGGTACTACGACACTAGGTAGTGGCACTGCGCTAACCGTAGATGTCATCGGTACATTCTCTGTCAGGCTTATCCCTGGAGTGAGCACTTTGTTTTCCTTAATAGAGGGTTGAGCCAAGTTAGGGAAGCTAAAGTTGTCGCTCGGAGGCTCAGATTGCATAGAGACCCCAGGTGAAATGACGTAAGATGGGTCCATGGGGCTCATTAGAGGAGTCTCCATTTGTGATAGAGTAGGCTGTTGAGCCTTGCTCGTATCCAGAAATCTCATGGGGCCAGTTGAGAGTATATTTACCCCTCGATTTTGCCTTTCTGATTGAATAATGCCATGGATAACATTACATATCATTTTCTGTTGATATTCGATGCTCGTGGCACTAGAGGTGGATTGTACAATCTCTATCCATCCTACATGGTAGGCGTGGCCAGAGTGTAGATCCGTCAACACCTCAGTGTGGAGGTCGTATGTCCAATGATCATTAATGAACAATCCTTCTAGAGTCGACGTGTTAACGGTTTCTTGTGAGGTAGAAGCAATGTTGCTCCCCGTGGTTTTACTTGTCACCAACGGTACTCTAGAGGGAACTTCTGAAGGAGGCAGCTCAACAGGGCCTTCTTGGTAAGAAGTTGGCAGGATATCCACATGGACACTCTTTGGGGGTGTGGGGTCCACGTGCGATGTGAAAGGAGAGTCCACTTCCCCACCCCCTTCGTGTGCTTCATTTGCATCAGGTTCCGAGCGAGTAGCTCTACCTAATGTTTCCATGAAACGGCTAAACATACTAGTACTAGGCTGTGGAGCTTCGGGAGGTGCATGGCCTTCTCTCTCAGTGTTTTGGGTAGGGTATGCTTCCATGATTTCTGAGTCGGAGGAGGAATCACTAGCGGCTATTTTAGGGTCTTGGGTGGTGCTACCTTGTGTCCCCGCTGAGGGTCTAGAGCTTATCGTGGATGGGTAATGGGTGTCCGTATGAACAGAGGCACCCTCAATATGCTCGTGTTCTAGCACCCGCCCAGAGCGTAAGTGCATGTGCTTTTGATACCCTAAGGTGTCAAAAAGCTTCTCTAGGAGGCCTTGTGACTAGTTTTTAGCGTGTTTTTTGTTTGTTTTTTTGCTAGATTTTTTAGAGCGTGTCGTGGAATGGGCCGTGTGATAGCTCGAAACGAGCGTATCGGTCAGAGGGTCGTGCCGTGCTTTACAGCCCTCCGTTTGGTCACTCTATGCCCTCGGAATCCCTAAAACTGTCAATTTCCAGTAGGGAACTGGGCCCAAACTAGAAAGTCTAAGGGTGCAAGTGGGAAGAGAAAGGAGGAGAGTGGAGGACTTGTCCCACATGCTCTCATTCTCTCTTGAGGGAGTAGGGTATATATATAAGAGTGAGTCTAGTATATATCATAAGATTGAGGACTGAGGCCTGGGCCTGGGCATGGGCTTGGGAAAATGATCCCGATCCCGATCTACCTTTTATACAAACCAACCCGTCCGTTTTAAGAGACACGTTTTTTATTTTCGGAAAAATTTCGCCGCCCGCTCGCTCGCGTTTTTAATTTCCGAATTTTTTTCCTTTTAAAATTTTTTTTTTTTTCCTCAAAAAACTTTTTTTCAAATTTTTTTTTTTTTGATGCAGAAAAACGCAGAAATTGAAAAAAACGCAAAAATTGCAGAAATTGACAGAAAATGCAGAAAAAACGCAGAAATTACAGCAAATTGACAGAAATGCAGAAAATTGCAGAAATTGAAAACGCCGAACTTGAAAATGCAGAAATTGCAGAAATTGAAAAAACGTAGACAATAGCAGAAATTGAAACTTGACAGCAATTGCAGAAAACGCAAAAAACAGAAATCTCCACACACTCCTTCCCTGCCTTTCCTATGATACAAATTGCACCACAAGGAAGCGTAAAGTGCTAACCGAGCTTAGTGTAGGGCATATCCCCGGCAACGGCGCCAAAAATGTGCGCTCCTTGCCGCACTGTCGAAGCAAGGGACTTGCCAATACACCGTATGCGAGCCACAAACGGCTCCAAGCACACAACAAGCCTAAACTAGCAAGCTCAAGAAAACAAAGGGTGTGTCACTCACCGCTCTACGCTCGCCTTCGTGGTGGATTCCTCGCCGCGATGAAGAAGAAGCTGCAGTCGTGCCGCGCTCAACCGCTTCGCCGCCGTCGTGCCTTCGCAATGCTCGATCGCACACACACTCTCCCTCTCTCTCTCTCTCACACACACACACAAGGAGGTGAAGAAGAAGAAGATGGAGATGGAGCAAGAGCACTCTTCAATTGCACAAATGAGAGAATGAGTAAAAATTAGGTTTAGTTGGCTTTTATAGGAGCTCACCCCATTCACACTTGGGCGCCCATGCTTAACCAACTAATCCCTTGAATGTCCAAGTTAAAGTGCGCCTCTCATCGGCGATCACTCTACCTTTCCCTATTGGTCCGACAAGCCCGGTACCTGACTCTAAATCATACATAATACGCGTCCATCGTAGGTGATGGGTGTCCGTGTGCCATGAGGGTTAACAATATCCAAATGCAGTTTTGATTTTCTATGTCGCATATTGTAACATAAAGCTAATATTCCTTGAGTTTTGGGGCACCTAATACCGTATTTTTCATAGTAGACAACGATGGTTGATTTTTTCAATTATAGAAGAAAACAAAACATTCTAGTATATCAAGTATATTTTTTCAATATTGTTAGTTTCTTGTGACAACTACATGCATTTTGTAGGTAGTAACCATATCTAGTCGTAAGGATCAAATTTGGCTAGATATTGAATAGTTTCTATGGGATTCTACAACTCATAATGTTGAACCCAATTTTTTCATGTTTGCTGTATTTAGCACTTCATCTTTGTCCCCAAGGTTCCCCTTGGTAAGAGATGTATTATTGTTTTTACATGCTCCATGGCTCCTTATGAACCTAAAGGACAATAGGGAACTAAAAAAACATGCATATATTGTTTGTATTGAGCGTGGCTATAGAAACTTTGATGATAGGTTTGCAGAATGGTAAAAATTCAACTTTTTTGTACCTATTTCTTTTGGCAAAGCAAAAAATAGTGAGTGAGAAGCAATCATATGTTCTGATCACCAACCCATTGAAGTTAACTAGGGAATTTATCTCAAGTCCTACAAAAATCCCTAATCTTAGTTTTATGCAACAAAACGTAAGAAATGACTGTTTTGATGAAAATGTATTGGTCCATCAACGTTGGAGGCTTGGTGTGACCAAAAGATGAGAAATTTTACAAGTTTCTTAATTTTTACATGTGTAGTAGGGCTTGAACTATAACCTCATGAAAGGATTTTACAAAATGAGTGGATCTACTATGGTTTTGGAGGTTTTTTTCAAAACCCTGAAAGGACACTTTTATGTCCTTTTAGGTTACCAACCTAGTGTTAAGAGATGACAGTAACAACAAATCCTCCACTTTCTCTAGATCTTCTTCAATCCCATTTTCTGAAATAACATGCCCAAGCAGCTTCACCCGTGCCTGTGCCAAATGACATTTTTTAGGATTGAGCTGACCCCCGCATTCATCATACCTGGAAAAAGTCGTTTCAAGATTTTCAACATGCTCTTTCCTGAACTGTATACACAAAAATCATCTATGAGCCCTTTGACAATCTTTCCAAGGAATGGGGTAAGTACCCAATTCACTATCCTTTCAAAATCTCCAGGCCCATTTGTCAACCCAAAAGGAAGGCAGCAAAAACAAAAACAACCCCATGGCGTGATAAAAGTAGTCTTTTTCCGGTCTTCAAGAGCAAGGATAAGATGGAAGTATCCTGAATACCCATCACAGACATTGTATCGCTCAAAACCAACCACTGTATCTAACAATTGATCAATAAAAGGCAAAGGGTAAGGATCTTTCCTAGTCACCAAATTTAATGGCTTGTAATCAACACAAACTCTCCAACACCCATCTTTCTTTGGGGTGACTACTATATGGATCACCCATTCAACATTATCCATTGGCACAATGAACCCTGCATCCAAAATCTTATCCACTTCTTCCTTTAAACCATTCATCTATTCCTTATACATCCTTCTTAATTTTTGCCGTATTGGCTTTGCCCTTCAACTAGCTCGATCTTCAGAGGATCCCCAACAAAACCCCTTATTTCCCGATATGAGATAATGAAAAGATTTGGAAACCTATCCAACATTGCTAAGACTCCCTTCTTTCTCCTCTTGTCAAATCAGTACTCATCGTATTTTGAATCAACTCTTTCTTCATTGGTAGTTTCTGTTTATGTTGCATCAACTCTTCAAGTTGCTCTAAACAGCTTGAGGCATTTATATTCTCTGATATTTGCAACACTTCACTAATTTCTTTCTCTTACTCATCCAGCAACAAGAATGACACTTCATCCTCATCACTGGAACTTGAAGTAGTGCTAGTTTCTGAGTCTTGAGAACTATCATCACTGGTAGTTTCGGACTCATCATTCTCACTCACATCTTCAAGTGCCATAGGCTGTTTGGTAGTCATATCAAACACTCTCTTTTCACCCTTCTTGTCATGTACACCGATTGTGCCCTTGCGCCAATCTTGCACGGCACCCACAACTCTCAACCAAGGTTGTCCCAAAATGAGAGGAAAGGCTCCCAGACCACCTCGCATAACATGAAAGTTTACCATAACCTTCACGTTAAAGACTTTGACTTCTAAATTCTTGATCATTCCCAAATATTTCACTTTGGCATGGTTTGTTAGTCAAATCCAAAACCCAGAGCTTCCGCATGTAATTAGACCTAGTCTCTCGACACATGGCTATGTAATCACACAAACTTGAGCACCTCCATCAATGTAGGCTTCTTCCATGGCCACACCTTTGTGCCAAGTGTTCACCACAGGACAGATGCCGGGTAACTCTCCCACAAAAAACACTCTGACTTATCCATGCTTCGGCTCTTTTTCAGGATTCACTAATTATTTCCACTACCTTTTAAGTTTGGGCACCATATTCATCAACTGTCCAAAAGTACAATCTACTTTCCTCCCAATCACGTCTTCTTGTAAACTGTAAGTTGTTTGGCCTTCTCCCAATGGTAAATCCACCACTTCAAATTGTCTACGAGGCTTTCTCTTTCTCTTGGCTTTCACATCTTCACCCTCCTTCTTCTTCTCTCTCTTTCTACCAGGCCTTGGTACTACATAGCCTTCCCTCTCTCTTTTGCCTACTTCCAACACATCTACGTCTTTCTTTTCAACCCGCACAATACCAACAAGACCACCTGATGTTGAGGCTTGATTTTCTTGTCCAGTACCTTGATCTCCCCGTATATCCAATGCATAATCATTATCTCTATTAGGAATCTGTTGAGGAAGTGGAAACATATCCCCTCCCATCCTTGTTGACTTTGGACAATAAGTGCTAATGTGACCAAGCTCACCACAATTATAACAAGTAGGAAGAACCTCCTCTGCGGCTCAAAACCACCTTGTCCATGACCCACATTAGCATTAGGATGAGCTTCACATGCCCGAGCCATCCCTCACTGGTGCTTTTCATCAAAAACTTTCTCCTCTCGTCATGCTCTTTGATTTGAGTCTAGGGTTTGCATCAATCAAAGTTTGTAGCAAAAAGTTATGTTGTTTTTACTACAATCGAGTTTGATGCAGGTTTCCTCCTTGGACGTCTTTGTGAAGAGTTCATGATCATTTTTCTAATTTTGGCATCAGATTTTTTGAGAAATTTTAGTGTTTTTTTATTCATATTGCGATCGTCAATCTTGAGTCTCATGTTGCCTCTCACATCACTCTATTTTGAGGAATGCTTTTTATTAACGTCTCTTTTCCCCCTGCTTTTTTGGGTGACGTCCCTCACATCTTTGGATGTTTGTTGAGCATCCTTCTTACGTTTATCATTGGCAAAACACAATTGTGATATTTCTCTTGTCCTCAATTGTAGCCTTCACTATATATAGTGTGCAAGTTCTGCAATCTTATTTTATACCGTCTTCTCACAAACCAGATATGGCTATGACTATTCTCATCAATGATTTTCCTTCTGGCCAGTGTTCTATTCCTCCTTTCCAAGGCCAAGGATTTCTTGGTTGAAAAGCAAAGATTTTTTTTGGAAGGCGATGACCTCTTTGATGTTGTCCTTGGAAATCGTGTATGTCTATCTCAACCTGTTGATACGGATCATGACAATGTGCTCATCATTGAAGGACCTATATTTGAAGACTGGCATGGTATGTATACAGATTGGCAAAACTACATGATAAATAGATCATTAGTACATTCTTTTTGCTATTGTTGATTCCCTTTTGCTTGATGTGTATGAACTGCCTACTTCCCATGACTTATGGAAGTACCTTATTGCAAAATTTGCAGAAGAAATCAGTTACAAAAATACTTTATTTAAAAGGTTTTCTTTCCAAGTTAAAATATGAATTTGATACTACCATGATGGGATATATTGAGTCTTTCAAATCCATTATCAATCAACTTGCTATTGTCAATGATCCTGTCCCATGGAAACAACTGATTACATTTCTCTTTGGCACAATGAAGGACTCTTCCTATGATAACATTGTTACCATTCTTTTTGATAAAGATGGTCGCGACTTTGACCAAGCCTGCATGTCTATAATTGAGTACTCGCAACATGAAGAACGAAGTAATGTTGGTCATGATATAACTATGATTACACAAGAGGAGATTGAGTCACAACAAATGGAGCATGCTTCTTATGCTCGAAGGCGTCCATTTTAACGAGAAAATCACAGAGGTGGTTGTCTCGATCATATCTTCTCTCGTCCTCAAATTTCCTAATAAGCATTGTTCTTACTGCAACAGAAATGGCCATATCAAAGATGATTGTTGGGCATACTAATATGATGACAAACACATTATTACCACTAAACAACCACGTTTATCTAGAAATTCTTCTTCTTCTTGTGAATATTGTGGATGATCTGATCAGCCCACTCATATGTGCTATAAGCATCAATTTGACACAGATCATAATAGAGCATACGCTACTGAACATCGAAACAATATTGTATTAGAAACAAGTTGCATCCTATGTTCAGTTGGTCCAGACAGAATACTTCATGCACATGATGAATAAATTTTTATTATCGATTTTGGTGCTACAAGAAATATGACATATCAGTCTAAGTGGCTCCATAATTATCATCCACTACCAGTTCAACGTTTTCTTTATCTTGCGGATGATACAAATTTCCAAGTAAAGGGTATTGGAGATTTATATTTTGATACCTTATCTTTTTCCACTCAAATTTCTCAGGGAGTATTATTATATATACTAGATCTTCAACGTAATCTTCTTTCAATTGCTAAACTTGTTGATCTTGGCCTCTTTGTATGATTTGATCATACCAAATGCCAAATTGAGAAAGATGGACAGACTATAGCCACTGCTTCTTGAAACGGTAATTTGTTTGAACTCTCTCTCAATGATGTTGTAGAAAATGTTTTCACTACTCCAGGTGATCATGATTGCAAGATATGGCATCACCATTTTGATCATGCTAATTTCTCAAAACTCCTTTATCTTCAATGTCTTAATCTTGTTCATGGCATGGATCGTAAAGATCATCCCAGATGGAAGTTTGTGAGTTTTATGCTCTTGGAAAACATGATTGTAAACCCTTTCCTCTCTCAGCTCATTTTCATGACATATTGGATATTGTTCATATTGATATATGTGGAGCCTCTACCTTCTTTGAGATCACAATATCACTACTTCATTACGTTCATTGATGATTTCTCACGGTATACAACTGTATTTGTACTTAGACAAAAAACTGAGGTCTTATCTATTTTCAAACAATTCCACAAGGCTGTGAAACTTCACACTCGTCTTACCTCAAGAGGCTTCACATTGACAATGGCGGAAAATATGTTTCTCGAGAGTTTTTGAGTTACTGTGTTGACAATGGAATTTATCATGAACACACTATTCCATATTCACCTCAATAGAATGGCGTTGTTGAGCGAAATAATTTCACTACACTCAATGGTGTAAGATGTATACTGATTCATTTGGGGTTGGACTAAAGCTACTTTGACAATACTATTTATCTAGAATCATATTCCTTCTACTACACCCTCTAGTAAGATGCCCATCACAACATGGATAGGTGACATTCCTTCTATATCTCATTTTTAAACCTTTGGATGTATTGCTTATATTCATGTTCCCAAAGAAACACAAACAAAGCTTAATGATCTTGTCTTAAATTTAGTTTTATTGGATATTCAGACACTTCCAAAGGCTACAAATTCTATGAACCTTCCTCTAAGAAAGTAATTGTGAATTATGATGCTACTATTAACGAACAGCTTCTGGGAGGCTCACGGTCCATGGATGATTCTAATGATACTAAATTGCTTCAAGCTTTTTCATTTATTTCAGATGATCAAAATCCTCCTATAGAGAAGCTTTCCTCTTCACAATCATCCATTCCGAATGTTGCCAATGATGATATCTGCCTATTGATTTTGAACATGGTTCATGTCATGTTTATGGTTATTGATAATGTTTTCTCTACTTTTGAAGATCTTGTTCCTTATAATGAAGCTATCTCTTCACCACAAAAGGATCAATGGCAAGAGGCTATGGAAGCAGCATACAATTCTCTTACCTCTAAAGGTACATGGATACTAACCGAACTACCTCCCGGTTGTACAGCTATTAAGTGTATGTGGGTGTATAGGACAACAGTAAAAGCAGATGGATCTTTTGACAAGTTCAAGGGACGTTTAGTTTTGAAAGGTTACTCCCATGTTGTTGGTGTTGATTATCAAGAGACCTTTTCACTAGTTGTTTGCATCACAAGTGTTCAAGTTTTATTGGCATTTGCAATTCAATTTGATTTAGAAGCTCATGATCAAATGGATGTGCAAATTTCTCTTTTGAATGGCGATTTAGATGAGGAAATTTATATGGAACAGCTAGAAGGGTTTGTTATTTTAGGTAAAGAATCCCTTGTTGCTCAACTCCATAAGACACTATATGGTCTCAAACAAGTTTCTCGGGCCTGGTATACAAAATTTGATATTTTTCTCACCCTTAAAGGATTCATCTCTTGCTCTTTAGACCCCAACTTATATATAGAGCACCAAGGTGGTAGTTTTCCAATTCTTTCTCTTTATGTGTATGATACCATCTTTGTTTTCAATGATTTGGGATTTCTTTAGAAAGTGAAAAAGTTATTACCTTCTGCATTTGATACGGTTGATCTTGGTGAGATTCACTCGTGTCTTGGCATTTAGATTCAAAGGAACAACATAAAAGGTATTTCATTCCTTTGACACTCAAAGTTTATTGCGGATACTATTCAAAAATTTGGCATTGAATATACACATTTGGCCAACAAACCCTGTCTTGCGAGTTCTACGAAGAATACTTCTGATAGTGGTGGTCAATTTGTCACAAATTTACCTTACGCTAACTTGATTGGATGTCTTCAATTTGTTGTCATGAACACTCACCCTAAAATTTTGTTTGTTGCTAGTTATCTTGGACAACATCTTGCACATCCTTCTCTTAAGCATTGGTTTCCAGCACAACGTGTATTGAAATGCTTAAGAGGAACTATAGATTTTGGTTTTCTCTATCGATGACAATTGAGATTGGATTATATGCCATCTCTTTCTCTTTTGGGTTACACAAATGCAGATTGGGCAAGCTCACATTTATCTATGCGATCTACTAGTGGCAATTTCTTCTTCATAAATGGTTGACTTGTTTCTTGGAGCAGTAAGAAATAATGCTATGTTGGAATTTCTACGACTAAGTCTGAATATGTTGCCATATTACTTGCAACTCGTGAGCTGATTTGACTTCAAAAAATACTGTTTGTGATATTGGTCATTCTCCTCGTTCTAGCACACCCTTGTGGTGTGATAACCAGAGTACTATTAGTCTTGTAAAAGACTATGCTCAACATGATAAGTCAAAGCACATTTTTGTGCATTATCATTATGTCCGGTATTAAGTACGCGAAGGCACCATAATGGTTGAACACTATTGAAGTGACCAGATGATTGCAGACATTCTTACCAAAGGCCTCAATGAGTTACGCTTCATCCTCTTGTGCTTGGAGCTTGGAGTTGCTTTGGCATCACTCTTGCTAGATTAGTTTCTCTACTATTATGATAGCTTTGTACATATGACATTGTAATCATATAGGTACCATATACTATGCACACTCCACACTTGCACATTGTGTTCTCTTAGTCAGTAGTATATTTGTACATAGATACACAATGCACTTTCACATCATCATTGATGGTTCATATTTTCACATTTGTATAGGGGCTTGGGTTTTTCCCTTGAACTCCTCAAGGGTTTTGTCATCCAAAGATAGAGACCTTTGTTTGAGTGGGGGTGTTGGAGCTATGTATGGCTCACTCTACTAAACTTGATCTTACTTATATATTTGTATCTTGTCCTCAACATGAACTTTGGGACATACATGGTGTGCCTCTTGTCTCGTCTCTCTCTCTCTTTCTCTCTATCTCTTTCTACATCTCAACATTGTGTCCATATAAAGACGTGTTTCTCTTCTCCTTTATTTTCCCCTTAAAATTTTCTTCTCTTTAAAGTGTCATTGCTCTCTCTCTCTCTCTCTCTCTCTCTCTCTCTCTCTCTCTCTCTCTCTCTCTCTCTCTCTCTCGTGCTCTTCTGCATGCAAAGTTGTATCCGTCCTTCTCATGTTCGTCTAATACTGTTGCAAATCTACGTGTATTGTCATTGCCTATTTGAGAGATACCCCTCCCCGAGGTTCTATGCACAAAATATACAATTTACACCTTTATACAATTTTTAATATACATCAGAGTTGCAGAAGCGTTTGCATAGGGGAGGAGTTCTCAGTGCCCGACCAAGCACGGAGTTTAGGCTATGAGCCGGACTGCATCCAGAGGTACCTTGCAACTAGTGCTACCTTTGAATGGGTGTTATGAATGAAATCGTACTCAAGAAAAATATATTATTGTGGAGGGTGAATATATGTGTACACCGCATTGCGTGAAGGAAGAGAGAGAGAGAGAGAGAGAGAGAGAGAGAGAGAGAGAGAGAGAGAGAGAGAGAGAGAGAGAATATAGTGGAGGGTAAAATAGAGTGCACAGAGATGTGAGAGAATGACAACAGAGAATATTTAAATGCCCCATCTAAATGAAACAGACAACCATGTATCAATGCAATGACAAAAACTAGGTATACCATAACATCAAAAACTTTATGACAAAATAACTAGCAAAGCACCGGACCATGTGTAGGGATCGATCGGTCCATCCATCCACATCTGCTCTACTATGAACAAAGAGAATTTAATTTCATCGAGCGAGCCATAACACCTCCAACCTACGTGAGCTCGACATAAGCTGAGGCCACTTCCCCTCCCTCCATGAACCCGAGCTCCGAAAGGATCCAAGTACCAGTAGGTGGTAGGGTATCAACACCAACCATACCAGTTTAGGCATCATGCCTCTTTGATGCCCAACCACCGGGTGTTTAGGCAAAGCCAAGGTAAAATCCCCAATGCGTTAGCCGTGTAGGTCATTCAAACCCCAACGCACTAACCATGTAGATGAGCCAAACAAAAAGAAGAAGACCTAGGCATCACCCCCAATCTAACAAAGCCCAAGGTCAACAACCCTTTAGTCTAAGGCTAAGCAATGTAAGTGATCATAGTCTTGTAGCGACGCTGCCATGAGAAACATAACATGCGAGTCCAATCACAATAGCACTTTCCATATGCACATATAATATTTTCCAAGCAGTTAGACTGTATAGAATCTCTATCCTTACATGTCTACCATAAACTATCTCGATCACATCATGATCCAAATCCAAAACCACAAACATAATCCAATCACATCACACGGGTGAGCACTTCACTCTACTCAGATGAGGCACGACCAATCCTGCATAACCACTTTAGAACATAACATGGGTGCAAAAATTTTGGCAGCATTTCGGTAGCATAATCATATCCAGAAAAAGAAACCATAAGCCACAACATATTCCACCATAAAATCACAACCACAATCCATAAGGGAATCTCAGCCCTTAACCATAAATCATAACCACACTGAACCAAGTCCACACTTGGGAGTTTGAATTATCCCTTGCAATCAATTAGAGTCCATACACATACGACTCTTAAGACGTGATTATTTCATGCATTGAAAAAAGTCCGACTAGCAACTAATCATGATATAAAAATCCAACTTTGACAATGTCCAACTATGCAAAGTTGATGCATCACATCTGCACTTCACCTCCCTAGCACATAGAGCTAGTTTTGACCTAGAAAGGTAGAAAGAAATCATAACCATGTATATGAGGTATCCACATCAATCCATAAGTTCCCATACGTCATATAATAGCATTCCAACACCATAAACATGATACGAAACAGCTCCGACCTTTAAGTCAACCATAAACTATAACTTTACACGTATGCAAAAAACCACTGTTTAACATTTTTGAGAGTATGCAAAACATGAAAATGAAAGTATTTGACCTCAAAACAATGCATCAAGTTCAGATCCATAAAATAGAATATCACTCTATCACATCACTTTACCCATATGGTAGTTAACAACAAACGGTAACCCAAAAAGAAAGGTACATAAATCATATCTGCCTATGCGGTTCGGGATGTCTAACCATATACTCTCATATAATTTTATGGTCATCTAATAGATGAGATCAACTCACCAAAACAAACCATAAATCATACATAAACAACTCGTTTAACTCACGACGTCATATGGTATGCCCTTGGTAGCACCCCTATACGTGTAGGTAAAACCGTTCATAGAATGATTAATAACTCGCATTCTCGAAGTGATAACGAAGACATAAACTCAATTACCATCAAGTTTCATCAAGATTTTCAAGTGGTTAAGTGGGTATTCCCATCCGGTGAATCTATATAGTGGTTCTCCAAGGAGCTTGGAGTCAAAAATTTGGTTGTGCAATGGGCAGCAACCTGTTTTTTGACCATATCTCTTAGCTCGTGTTTGATTTTCATATGACACCAAAAAGATAAAATGTTTTAAATGATGTTTTTCATCTCTACTATAAAGGGTTCGGGTTGATTCATAGTAATTTGTGATTTATGACCAAAATAGTGTTCCTACCGTCTCTATGACGTAAAACAAAAAAGCGCTTTTTATGCACACACGTGATCATAAACACATCCTGTGCATAAATCAGAGTGTTAAACATGATGGAATAATCATGGGGAAACTTTGTATGTACTCGGTTAATCCATATATGCACTCATATACGAAAAAACAATCACTGAGACGGTGACTACTTAGAAAAACAACATAGAGAGAGAGAGAGAGAGAGAGAGAGAGAGAGAGAGAGAGATGATGGCTATGGAGTTTAGAGCTTCTCACTGTGCTTTAGAACCGATAATGGTTTGTCAAAAGGCTATGAGTCATCCACCACGAAAGTTTTCGGGGAGCGCGTACACCGTGAAACGAGAGCGGTGATGAGAGCTATGAGACATCCACCACGAAAGTTTTCGGGGAGCGCGTACACCGTGAAACGAGAGAGAAGATAATAAGCAAGTAGAGAGAGAGTATCCTTCTTCTTCTTCTTCTTCTTCCTAGGAGAGAAGAGCTTACGGACATGGTGATGAAGAGCTTAACCACTCCGTATAATAGTTATGTATAGCTTTGCGGTATTAGATGCAATAGACGACACTGAAAACTGAGCACTCTATGCCAATTTATAGGTTCTCCATCTGCCCGGAGTGTGTCCCAAGCTGCAGGTAGCGCTACTTCTCAGCCAAGATTAGCCTCCTGACAGCCTTTTCTAAAAACATGGCAAAGCTTTTGGTGGTCAACTCTCCCACTTACCATTCAATTTTTACAGCAAAATTGACCAACTGAACAGTATCCAACCAAACAATGGAAACCGTAGTTAGACTATGCTACACCGTAATGTCCCGACATAATTATGACTTTCCCGTACTACCACGGCATATTTACGGTATCGCTTTTCATAAAAATAATTCCCGTAAAAGTTCCGTTTGGTCCCGCTTTTGCTCGGGTGATCATTTTGAAATCCGACATACTAAAATTAATATTTTTATGTTTAGGTCATTATATAGAACACATTGCTTTTTAAAAACACGGAAAAGCACGACAAGCTAAAAATAGCATTAAAAGCAACAAAAATCTAAAATTGAACCACGGATTCCCTTCATCCACTAGAATAAGAAAGCGAACTCGTTTTTCACTAAAAAGCACTAAAATTCATGAAAAGCTATAAATAGTGTGAAAAGCACTCAAAAAGCAAATTTGGAACACATAGCTTCCTTGGAACACATAGATCAAGGATCCGATCTTGCTTTTTGCAAAAAAACACCTAAAAGCATGAAAAAGCTAAAAATATTGGATTTTTTCAAAATTGTACCAAACGTCCGTCTAACCTTTTGGAACATGGAAACAACCTTGCTATTTTACTTTAGAACCTTCCAATACTGTCAATCAAGCATCTTAAATCAAAAGTAGACAAAATAGATATTGAAAACTATTTTTCTTATTTTTAAAAGAGACCCAAAAATTGGGGATCTTACACTATTGTTGTGTGCTATAGAATAGCGCATCATTTTTGTTGTTATTGACAGAATCTTTGAATTAGGAATACTTTTAATTTTTTTGAAGTTATTAGGAATCTATGTTATAATGATATGGGATTGTAGAAAAAATTATAAATGTGGAGGGTACATAAATAGAAAAAAGAGGATGTAAATACATATGATCAGCTTTTGTAAACAGAGGGGATGGATTCTAGTCAAAAGAGAAGAAGAAGTAAAGAATTTTTAATGTTGTAAGAATACTCCCACGGAGACCTTAGAGATCTAGGTAATTGAGGCTTTAATTTGACTACACAACTTACCAGTTTGATCATCATAGTGACATATCCAAGAGACCTCTAGGCATCAAGAGACCTTAAATGCCTATCAACCCAGGAGCTAGTAGTCAAGAAGGAAAAGCAAAAACGTTTTGACCCATGGGAAAGGTGCCTAAAGGAATTATTTATTTATTTACTTATTTTATTTCAAGAAAAGTGAGGAGAGAAATCTATAATCATTGCTGCTTCTTCACCACCTACATCTACTCTTATTCTCTTCCCCACTCTCATCCTCCATAGATAACACACAAATTACTTCTCCCACATGACATCCAATAGCGGCATCATGATACACTAGTATGCAAACTTTTTTTTGGGGGGGTGTGGGGGGGGGGAGATGTGGAGCATGTAGATATTGCAAACCTGAAGATGCTCGCTCTTGTGCAAGTTAAGGTTTTAAGGGGTACAAAAGGTAAGCCATGCTATATAGAGTTCTCATGCCTAGAGGATTTTTTGATAGAGAGGACCTATTTTCCCTTGTTGCTGACATCTTGACCAACTGTTACCAAGGAGGTGCAACTGGCTCACACACAGGCTTGCAATCCCCTACCCCTAATGTCATATCTAGATGGCAGTTCTATACTTGAGTACAAAGGCTACTAGTCTATATGGAAATTTTGGAAGGTGTATTGGTGGAAGTTTAGGTCATATACTCAAGTTGTGTTTGATGTGCTACCATGGGACTTGATGGCATCCAAGGGCTCTATCAGGTTGGATGCTACTAGAAAGTTTATACTTTGTGCCATGCAGCTTTGGACCTATAACATAATTGCAAAATGGCATTGTCTAGTTTTTCTCACAACTTATTCTTGTAAATTTAGCTTTTTATTCTTGGATCACAATCACGCTTGCTTATCGAAACATGATTAGTTCTTCCCGATGTCACATCGATGAAACACGTGGTCTTTAATTATGCTCAGTTTTGATGTTCCGCAAAAATATTTTGTCTTCTATGGTTATGGTGACTTCATCCTCATTATTGTGTTTCCCCTTCACAAACTATAATTTTGGCATTGTTGGCTTACTTGAGACAATGGAATTAGCGATAACTTGAGGAGTAAGGAATGCATTTGGACTTGTAGAGTATTGATTGATTCTAATAGTGAATAGCAAGCATCATTTCCCAACCTCTTCTTTTTATTATAGAGGACCTTGAGTTGCATTTGGTACACATCCCTCATGAAAAGGTTAATTTCATTTCAATCATTACAACACCCTAAACCATACCTTCATCTCCCTTTAGACCATCCTCTAAATTAACCATTGTACATTTGTTGATTTGCAATTGCCACACAAGTACAACCCCTTTGTTTTAATCTCGCACCCACCAATAGCAATGATCATGATAAGTGAAACATTACCTCTATAGCATTGAACACCTCAAGTTCTTGTGCTTGATTCCCTTTTCTAATAGCAAATACCTCAATCCTTCTTGCTCCAGTCTCTATGCGATGCTCTATATGAGTCCTCCCTCTCAGTATCCTTCCTTCAATATCCATCCCTCACATGAACACATAGTGCACACTAGTGATGAACTCTCCCTATGTATATCTCTCTAAGAGATTACTAACCTAGATAGCCACTTACCACCATCCATGCAGTGCCATGCTAGTTTCTATGGAACTTATCCCTCACAAAATATTTCTCTTAATATAAAGTTTATTTTTCTTTATTGATAGTCTCATATATTAAACATTGCTTATTGAAGCATCAATCCACCACACATAGAACGGATATATGCATCACCAAAATCATGGGGATAATGGGAACCTTCAAGGAGGAAATTGCAAATTTGAGCTATATTTACACACTATTTTCCTCAATATCCAGACGATCTTTTAGCTACAAAACCATTATGGCTTACCGATTGTGTGGTCAGACCCATACCCAAACACCCTTATGTTTACTTACTTTCAAGGTCTAGCAACCAAGCACATATACATGAGTCTCATCTCAATTATAGCACTGCATTCAAAGCTTGTAGGTTTCTTCTGATCTCAATGACTTTTTCACACTCATTCGGCATCTTGAATGAAATCCTAATTGTCCTTGATAAAAATCAATTACTGATAATTCATAGAATCAAATTTTTGCATGCCTTCATGTATTACAAGGCTCCCTCATAATTTTTTCTTAATTGTATTTAATGCTCTTGTTGCTAGTAGTTAGGGGTTTGCACCAAACAAGAGAGAGGCAATCTTCTCAAGATAGCATTATATGCCAACCTAGATTATGTACAATGATTAATTTGCATAAGAACTTTTTGTTTTACTTATAACGATAAGAAAATACTTCGTTCTTTATATTTCATGTTTTTTTTTTCTTTTTCTCACTCTGATTAGGTTTAATTTAAAAAGGTCTTTCATAAAATATTTCCAAATATCAATCACATGACACTATGCTTTATGATCATAGTAGGAATCAACATGTTTAATGCTAATATCATACTGATAATTAATATAGTCATTACATGTTAATTACTAGTATAAATTTATTTTGAGTGAGGATGGTGAAGATGTCTGGCCATTTACAATGGAGCTAGCTATAAAGGGAAAGTTGATAAAGAAATATTACATGAATCTGGAGATTGTATCCATCTTGAGACTAGGTAGAATGAACTTGTGGATGCCTTGTCAGTGCATGCCTATATTGCAGAGTGTAGAGCCAACAAGGCACTTGTTGAAGAAAAATGCAGGAGAGAAAATGGAGATGAAGGCCCCTCAAAGAGGTCTACTAGAGGTGGAGGAAGAAAGGATTTGGGTCCTATCAAGAGCCCATGGAAAGGGAATGTTAACTGAGTCAACATCAGTTAGCAAAAGCTGCTAAAGATCGAAGACGTGCGGATGCACATCGACGATAAATACAAAGAAGCAGTATAGATTGGAGTTACACATTTTCCACGTTTTCTCAAAATGGTCATGTATTGTAAATTCTTGATTTATTTCAGGCCATTGTAATATTTTAATGTGTTGCGGGCTCAATGGGAGATCCAAGCTGTAAAGAACATGTCAGTTAGTGTGCCTAGGTTGCTGATTTAGTAAGTGGTGGAGCTCTAAAGGCCTTGGGCTATCGGACATTGCATATTTTTACCCGAGGTATATAAGGCAGTGTGTAAAAGAAATTAGGATTCTCAAGCTCATTTGTTGAGAGAACTCTTTGATGAGAGCTCTTGAGATGGGTGGCTATGGAGTCTTTGAGCTTATCCTTGCTCATGAGACTTGATTAACACTAATCAATGATTCATTCTCTTTCACTATGCCTCTCTCATGCTTCTTATGATTGCCTATGATTGTTAAAGTAGCTAGATCTTAACTAATTAGTGGTTAATCCCGCTCTTATCTTGTGCGATTGCCATCTTTTGCTTATGTGTGCATGTAGGTTTGATTGGAGTGTGGTGCTCGATAGATCTATGTGTGTGTGCTTGCGATTAGTGTGTTGCATGATAGGATTCAGTGTTGTGCGCGTCTTGCAATCGTTAGTGTGTGTGTTTGGGTTGATTGGAGGTGAAGAGAAGCAGATGTGGAGATTTCCCTTCATTGAAGCTTAGCTCCTCCATAGGCCGAGAATCTCACCTCATAGAGTTAACCATTCATGTTGCCATGATTAGCTCACTAATCGTGTGAGTGTTTCCATGCTCACTAATCATGTGAGTGTTGGTCATTGGAGCTATGCAACGATGGGACCTCCAACATTTGGCGCCGTTGTCGGGAACGATGGCTTACACTAGTGTAATTGTGGCATAATGGAATGTGTTTCCTCACTAATTTCACTACTAAATTCATTTGTGTGTTTATGTTTTTGTGGATTTTGGATGTGTGTGCATGAAGCAATATGTTCATAATTCCCTAATTTGTCACCGTATATTGCCAATTGTGTGTTTAGACACTCTAATTTCACACTAACCCCTTGCTAATTTCACTAATTTTAGCTAACTTATTAATTTGCTACGAAGGATTGGAGCATTCAACCGTCGATCTTCACTAGAAAGGTAATCAAGGTGGTATTCTCAACCTCCCTAGAATTTAAAGATGTGACAATTGTGTAGAAATCCCACCATGATGCAATGTAATGTTGATGCTATATTGGATTGAAAATTTTTGGATTGTGCGTTTCAATGCCGTCGTAATGCCGAAATTTGTAAGATTTGTGGCATATGAATTTGACAAGTTTCAATTGTTGATTGGTGATTGTACATTTCTAATTAGGTGCCTAATTGAATTAATTGCATGCTTGAATGGTCAATTGCAAGCGTGTGTGCACTAAAATCAAGTGTGTGCGCATTTTAATTGAGTGTGTGTATGCCTAATTTTAGGTGTGTGCACTATTTTGCCCTTGTTTATGCACCTAAAAATCAATGTGTGCTTAATGATTTTTCAATTGTGATGATTGATTTTTGTTGTGTTTATGTCCAACTAATGATTTGTGAAATCACATTGCGATTTTGACAAGATTAACCCGTTTGTGTGTACACCTAAAGATTGGTAAAAACTACCAATTTTATTAGTGTGTGTCTAAAAAGTGCTTAATGTGCATGGTTAATTCAATGTTTTGATTGCATATTTGATGTATGTAATGGTTAATTTTTTCAGTTTTTAGCTGAAAACAGGGATTTACACACTCCAATTGCGTCGAATTTTGACCTAATTTTGTCACAAATTTTATCGATTTAATTGCGTAGTCTTGATTTTATTGATGAAATTGTTTGGCAATTGAATTGATGTGCTTTATGTGATTTTATTTGGCTGCACTAATCTCCTATGTGTGGATAATTTTTAGAAATGTTTTGGGTATTTTTTGGATAATTTGTATAATTTTTGGTAATTTTTTGCTAATTTTTGCTTAACTCCATAAAAATTTGATATCTTCTGATCTTTACATGCTGTTTTGAAAGTGTATTTACGGCTTGATTTTGAGCGCATTTGGGCTTTCGTTCGCCAAATCTTGAGCGATTTGCTATTTTCGGGGGTCAGGTCGATGATTTTGTCGTAAATTGCGTTTTTTGTCAAAACTGCCATTTTTGGTGTGCTTTTGCGCATCGAAAATGTTCGGTTGTGAATGCCAATTTCTAAGGTTTTTAGAATTTTCCAAGAATTGTTTGGGATTTTTTGGTAATTTTAGCGCTTTCGGCTTATTTTTGGCATTTTGGACATTTGGACACCCCTCTGTCTTGAGTGTGGCTTGCGACACCTGCATCGTTGGCGAGCATATTCCAACACACACACACACACACACACACCCACATACACAGTATCATTCCTGCCCTACTGTCTGCAGCCGTGAGCGTGCACGCGCACACACATACACACATTGTCGCCAGTTTAGCCTCGTCAGTTGTCAGCACCGCCAGGCCCGCAATTAGTGTCGCTAGTCAACCTCGCCTTCACCCGCAACCAACGCGAGCTGAGCGCCAGCAGTCAACGGACGTCCACCTGTCGATAACTCTTTAAATAAATAATTAATATAACACAAATAAGAATAAAAATCACATTAAATCAAAAAATTCCATTCAAAATTTTTAGAAAAGAAAAGATAAACATAAAAATAATAAAAATTTCAAGTATCCTATAAATTTTATTAAAAAAAGAAGAAGAAAAAGGCATTAGAAAATCACAAATTTTTTTATAAGAAATAGAAAACTCGTAGAAAATCCAAAAAGGGAATAAAAATTCACAAAAAATAAAATAAAACTCATAAATAGTCTATAAATTACAAGAAAATGAAAAAACTCATAAATAATTCACACAAATTTCAAAAACTCAAAGAAAATTCACAAAAAAACTCATAAAAAATAAAATAAAATACACAAATAACTCAAAAAACACAAAAATTTCTTTAAAAAATAAAAATTTCACAGGAAAAATCACAAAAATAGTAAAAAACTTAGAAAATTTTAAAAAAATCCCAAAATGGCTTGGAAAAATAATAAATCGAAAAAATTTCATAAAACCATAAAAAATTCCATAAAAACATAAAAATTTACAAAAAAATTACTAGAAATCAAAACTTTTCCAACAAAATCATTAAAAATCATAATAATATTAAAATTTTAGAAAATTCAAAATTTCATTAAAAATTAAGAAAAATAAAAAGGAAGTGGTCGTAAACGGAGCAAATCAAGAGCCAAAAAGTAAAGCAAGGAAGTATACCGCGCACACCGAACAAACTGCAAAAAAGCCAAAGTTTTAGGGGAAAGCATTGGACTTACAAATAGGTAAAGAACTATTTCAAAAGAAATTAAAAATGGTATTTTTGGAATCTGAAGCACAACAAACCCCGGCCTAGAAATTTTTAGATTTAAATTTGGACAAAAACTGACCTCGCTAGTCCTTTCAAAAGATTCAATGTAAACTAGATTATTAAGAAAAATTGAATGGTTGCAATAATCATTTAGGCATAAACTTTACTAAATCCCTCCCATATATTTATCAATTAAGCAAAAATAGGTCAAAATAAAGCAGAATTGATATTTTAAAGCTGGCAAGTAATGGGAGGGGTCATCACTGACATGCCAAGGACACAATTAGTAGCAGGGGACACCATCTTGAGCTGTAGGGTTGCTTGAGCTATAAGAGGCTGCCATTCTAGCCTATGAGAGCTTGTGAGTGCCCAGAAACCTATAAATATGACCCCTTGCTTCACAATTTCAAACAGACTCGGAGTCCTTGCCATTTGTCTCTCACCTAGAGAGAACTCTACTCAAAAATCACTAGAGAGAAAAAACTTTAGCTGATTAATCCGCGGATAAGAAGTTATGACACCTAAAAGGACCCAAGCCAATCCTACATCTGATGATGAGGACAGAGCTCTAAAAAGACCTAGAGTGTCACACGACGATGAAGCTGGGCCTAGTAATAGGCCTACGGAGGAGAGTCTTCAGGCGCCAACGTAGTAGCAGATGGCCGATCAATCCCAAGTGGGTTTTTCCATTATTCAATTAAGTCTTTAAAATAGTTTAAGTTCTTTTATAAGTTAGCATTGCATACGTAAGGAGTGAGTAAGAATCAAAAAAGGAATAATAGACCAAAAACAGAAGGTAACTTCCAACGTGCGTTTGTTTATAATGTAGGAAAGAAATGTTTGGGTTAAAACTGGTTGAATTAGGAAAGGTATGATTGATCATCTTTAAAATAGCTTGTCTCAAAACGCATCTGACTCCTTGGTATAATTAATGATAATGATGGGCTTTCCAGCCACGAATAAGTCGATTACCTCCATCAACGATGAGTTTCTACTCCGTGTCATGTCTTGATGTTTCTACATAAGTTAGGATACCATTTTTATCCTAGGGGAGCCGCCCGATTGTATGGGCAACTGGTTTGGGTATGGGCACCCGGAACCTTGGGTGGGGGTTTATCCACTCCGGATTGTGAATAAGGAATGGGTGCCGTTTTTTCACCCTTAGGTGATTTTGAGACGAGAAGAGTACTGGTCATGTTTATTATGGACAATGTTTTCATTGACAGTACCCTGTCTTAAGTTTAAAGATGTCTATTTTCTAAAAGAATGCTTTCAATGCTGTCTTTAAGGAATTACTGTGACGGGAAGTTCAAAAGAAACTATTGTTTTAAGTGTTAGAATAATATGATAGTAATTAGAAAATAAATGAATCATGTGTGAGTACGGGGTGGTAAGTGGAGATTGACTAAGGTTGTCAATCATGGATGGGTGAACGTGAATAGTCAGGTAACTATCCATCCCTGCACACTAAAAATGTTTTGAAAACTTCTTCACTTGGAAGAGGAGTCCACCAGCGGTTGTGCCCTCACATCTATTAGGGGGGAAAAAAGCGTTGGTTGAGGATACCTTAGCTCAAATTGTGGAAGTTATAGGGCCGAAATAGTTTTGGACTTTTAATATGTTGTCATGTTTTCGCTGCTAGACAGGACTAGGTCTTCTTCTAGGGCTATAGACCCAAGACATTGTCAATGGTAAAGGTCTATTCCCTGGATTTTTCTTGTTTAGAGACTCTAATTTTTATTAGGCCTAGAGACCTGTCAAGGATCCCATCCCACTTTTTGGTGTTGGCGGGTTGGGGACCTCACAAGTGGTATCAGAGTGCGTGTTAATTAAATTCTTGGACGTAGGGAAAAGTTTAAGGTGCTAGGTTGAAATAAGTGATCTTTGACAAATTCAATTAAAGAGGTATTTAACTGAAATGAGAGAGAGAAAGAAAGAGAGAGAATTATCCCCATCTTTGCAGGAAGATTGCCATCAGGCCTACTGCAAATCCATGGATTTCAACATTAGGTTTATGAGAGCTTTCCTATCCCGACACTATTCAATACGAATAAGCGTGATAAAATGGCTAGATAAGAGATTTTCTCCTTCCACTTGGAGGATCAGCTGATCAAGATCTGGTGGAATTTGCTTCATTGATGCAGGAGAGTTAGACGGTTTAGATCTAAATATGAAGAGAGTCAAATGGGCCGAAGATCTTCAAGTGATTCAAGTATACTTTTTCATTGGAACAGAGATTACAGAGCAAACTCTTGTAATAGATGATGTCCAAGTATCACAAAATCAGTGGGTGTTTGTTCAGGTGTCTAGAGTAATCTACCCAGGTAGAATTAGGCCCATAGGTGTAGGCCCTAGTTTTAATGGACCAAAAAAATTTGTATTTTTTAATCCACACAAAGTCCACAAGATTTTAGTATAGGATTGTCGTCACCCTTGTACATAGTAGGGCCTTCATGGATTGTATTTACTCTTGTACATATTATGGTTCTCATGGGTATGCTATAAGCAGTTTTGTTTATGACTTGGCAATTGTCTTCATCCTATGTGCAAATAAATTAAAAGCATAAGAGATATTTCATTTGGTACTAAATTCCACTAATTTAATCTTAGGTAAATACTCGTGTAAATAGCCTTTACACTCTTGCTCAAGAGAAAAAATTACTACTAAAGCGAGTTCAACTCCCTAATTTCAAGGGAGAGGGACCCATTTTAGAGCGAGATGCCGAAGCATGGTTAGATGCTATGGACGACTATATTAAAACTGCAGGAACTGTTCAGGAAAACCAAACAATGTTGGGTATGTTCCGTCTCAGTGGAGATGCCAAACTTTTGTGGAAGCAACACTATAGAGATAATCCCATGAGTAGTCCATCTTGGGAGGAAATGAAGCAGGCAATCAAAGAACGCTATCTCCCTCCTACACATCAGGCTATCAAGATGAAATAATTCTTTGGTCTACGCCAGGAGACGCCAGCTAGGACTTTCACTAGAGGGGTACTACACCAAGTTTGCATCTTTATGATGCTATGCCTCCCATATGACCATGGAGCGACAAATTTCCCGTTTCTGTCCAGGACTCAATAAACTTTTGAGTACACTTCTCGAAGTCATGAGGCCTACATCAATTCAGGACGCCCTTCTCAGGGCTAAGCCTCTTGCAGCCAAAGAAATCAACTCTACAAGGAACTATAATGGATTTAATAACTTTAGGGGAAGAGCCAAGGGAAATTTCAACCAAGGATATCAACAACGTGGAGTAGCTGCAGTAGTGAACTTGGAGCAGACCTTCCCAAATGTTAGGTGCTATGGATGCAATCAAATGGGGCACTATAGAAATAACTGTCCTGAAGAGCAAAACCCTTGAACTACTACTAGAGCCATTCTCAAAATCAAGGAGAGCATCTAAGAGGAGGTAGAAATCGAGGACGAGGTAGAGGAAAAGCAAGAGGAGACAGAGATTATGCAATCATGGGAGAACCAACCTTAATGAACAAGGAAGATGAAAGAGTCACTCGCTTGGCTACAGTTAGTTATCCTAGAGCTGAGCAACAACAGGCAGTTTTCTAAACCACTATAAGTTGATAATGTAAAGCTTTGAGTTACTTATATATTATAATGGTATACATTATTTTCTTTCGCAAATTACTTAAGGAATCTAAAGTTAAATTAGCATTTAAACAAGAAATTAAGGGTTGATCTAGCAAATGAGACAGAGGTTCTCGATAGTACGAAAAGAATTTGAATCTTGCGATTGAGATAGTTATTAAGAAACCAACTCACATTATTTGTGCACACGATAGCCTTCCTTGCAAAATGACCTAGATATGAAAGTATTAATGTACGAGACTAATAGGAAGCCAAAAAGAACTCTTAGTATGATCCTTCTTAAAACCCTTTACATATTGTTAGTCAACCAGGTTAAATCATAGAGGGGGTACCTCTGGTGCAATAACGGAATCTTGTGTCGAATGAAGATTGCTCAAGATGGCAAGAACATGCCAAGAGCATTCATATTGGCAAAGCTCAAATACATGATACTTGTCGAACATTGATTGCTCTGAATGGTCATTTAGACCGAGCGTGTTCATGTTGACAAGGTGGATAAATACATCTTTTATAGAATGGATTTAATCTAGTTTTTGAGATGATAAAATTGGTTTGTAAAGGTTTTTAAGATGATCTCAACACTGAGAGTTTCTTAGGGAAATTTTGACTAGCAAGTAACTCCAACCGGATTGAATCCTTGAAACTAGAAAGAATTCTTAGAGTAATCAGGAACACTTGGTAAATTGGAAAGATTGTTGCACCAAGGATGCCACTTGGAAAAATGAAACCTCTTTTTCTCAAAGGCTTTCTTGATTTCGGTTGAGATGAGGGCATCTCAAATTCTTAAGTTGGGGTGATTGTAAGGTCTCCACCTTTCTAGTTGTCGAGGGATGAGCTCAAAGTTTTAGGGGAAAGGATTGAACTTACAAACAGGTAAAACACTATTTCAAAAGCAATTAAAAATGGTATTTTTGGAATCTTAAGCACAACAAACCCGGGGCTAGAAATTTTATGATTTAAATTCAGACAAAAACTGACCCCGCTAGTCCTTTCAAAAGATTCAATGTAAATTAAATTATTAAGAAAAATTGAATGGTTGCAGTAATCATTTAAGCATAGACTTTACTAAAAGCCTCCCAGATATTTACAAGATATTTACCAATTAAGTAGAAATAGGTCAAAATATAGCAGAGTTGATATTTTAAAGCTGGCAAGTAATGGGAGGGGTCATCACTGACCTGCCAGGGACATGATTAGCAGCAGGGGGTGCCATTTTGAGTTGTAGGGCTGCTTGAGCTACAAGAAACTTCCATATTCAGTCTATGAGAGCCTATGAGTGCCCGAAACCTATATATATGACCCCTTGCTTCACAATTTCAGATAGACTTGGAGTCCTGGCCATTTCTCTCTCACCTAGAGAGAACTCTACTCAAAAATCACTAGAGAACAAAAAATCTAGCTAATAAATCCACGGAAAAGAAGTTATGGCACCTAAAAGTTATGAGGAGGGCAGAGCTCTAAAAAGAACTAGAGTGTCACACGATGATGAAGTTGGGCCTAGTAGTAGGCCTATGGAGGAGAGTCTTCAGGCGCCAACGCACTAGTACATGGCCTATCAATCCCACGTGGGTTTCCCATTATTCAATTAAGTCTTTAAATAGTTTAAGTTCTTTTGTAAGTTAGCATTCCATAGGTAAGGAGTGAGTAAGAATAAAAAAAGAAATAATTGACCAAAAATGGAAGGTAACTTCCAACGTGCATTTGTTTATAATGTAGGAAAGAATTGTTTGGGTTAAAACTGGTTGAATTAGGAAAGATATGATTGATCATCTTTAAGATAGCTAGTCTCAAGACGCCTCTGACTCTTTGGTATAAATTGATAATAATGATGGCTTTCCAGCCAGATAAGTCGATTATTCCCATGAACGATGAGTTTCTATTCCGTGTCATGTCTTGATGTTTCTACATAAGTTAAGATACCTCTTTCCTCCTAGGGGAGCCGCCCGGTTGTATGGGCAACTAGTTTGGTGTATGGGCACCCGGAACCTTGGGTGGGGGTTTATCCACTCCGGATTGTGAATAAGGAATGGGTGTCATTTTTTCACCCTTGGGTGATCTTGAGACAAAAAGAGTACTGGTCATGGTTGTTATGGACAATGTTTTCATTGACAATACCCTATCTTAAGTTTAAAGATGTTTGTTTTCTAAAAGAATTATTTCAATGTTGTCTTTAAGGAATTACTGTGACGGAAAGTTAAAAGAAACTATTATTTTAAGTGTTAGAACAATGTGATAGTAATTAAAAAATAAATTAATCATGTGTGAGTGTGGGGTGGTAAGTGGGGATTGACTAAGGTTGTCAATCATGGACGGGTGGACCTGATTAGTCAGGTAACTATCCATCCATGCGCACTAAAAATGTTTAGAAAACTTCTTCACTTGGAAGAGGAGTCCACCAGTGGCTGTGCCCTCACATCTGTTAAGGGGAAAAAAGTGTTCGTTGAGGATACCTTAGCCGAACTTGTAGGGCCAAAAGTTTTGAACTTCTAATATGTTGTCTCGTTTTTGCCGCGAGACAGGACTAGGTCTTCTTCTAGGACTATAGACCCAAGCCATTGTCAATTGTAAAGGTCTATTCCCTTGATTTTTCTTGTTTAGAGACTCTGATTTTTATCAGGCCTAGAGACCTGTCAAGGATCCCATCCTGCTTTTTGGTGTTGGCGGGTTGGGGACCTCACACAGAGGAGTAGTAAACGGAGTTAACCGCGCAAAAACGAACAAGTAAAAGAAAAAACACAAAGTCAAGAAAATCACATATCACGCAAAGCAAGCCAGATCAGCAAAAGGACAGCCACCAAAAAGCGAGAAAACGATCAACTCGAAGCAATAGAGAGTTAGTCAAATTTCAAAAATTTTGCATGCTAAAAATTGGTAAGTGCAAGCAATTGCACTACAAATTAGCTTCCAGTCCGGCGAACAGGGGCACAAATCACGGTGGATTGAAGATTAGGCTATTCACAGCCCAAGTTTTCATCATTTCAAAAGGTTGCAATCAATTTTGACATTGTCGAGCTAGAGTTAGTCAACACTTGTGAGTCTGAAGAGCAGTCAACTGCAAAACTGCTTTGGCTAAAGCACTTTAATCAAAACCTAACAGCATAAATTCTGCTAATCGATACCAAAATATAATAGGAGACAAATTTTATTGACCACTCAGCATGGACTCAAATTGAACCAAAAGTTTGAATACAGTAGAGCAAACCAGTAGGAGTGGCAACATCGGCATAAGTGCACAAGAGCAGATTTTACAGCTATATGACTAAAATGGAGATAAAGTCTTATATGCAGATTCCAAAGGCCATAGATTCTTGATGAGTAGCAAAAGCAACACAGAAGCCAAGATCCTATGGATCATAGTAAAGCAAGATTCGGAGAACTTTCAGATGTTCATAGACTTCGATGGAGTCAGGAATGTTTTGAGATTAAAAGAAAGGAAAGAAAATACAAAAGCCATGATTTCTTAGATGAGGATGAGTACATTTCAGGTGTTTTTAAGAGGTTTCTTTTTTAGATACTATGGGTGATCTCAATGCTATAGCAGGTTCTAGTTCTCAACATGGAAATGACCTCTTAAAAGTAGCTTCTATGGACATGTATAGAGTCATTGAGTCTTTCAAAGATCAGGAGTGCTTCAATGTGCAAAAAGATCTAGAAGTGTGAGTGGAGACAAAGTAAAATAATGTAGCCAATAAGTTGAAACCAATGGCATTGCCTTTGCCTACAGATTGCAAGGAAAATATGGATCATGCTTCTTTATAACCTAGTCTCTGAGATTCAAAAAGAATTGGGCACAAGTTTATGAAAGATTCATTGAAGATGTTAAAAGTCTGATGGAATGACTCCTTGATAGAGGTTGAAAGAAAAAATTTTGAGCAGATACTCTCCAAACACGAAAAATCTTTTTCATTTGAGCCAAATGAGATAGGGTGTGTGTGTTCTTCTTGTTAGCAGCAAGCTAACCCATGTAACATTTTTGGGGGCTTCATTGTAAAAACACTTACTCTTTTGATAAATCAAGAATATTGTAGCTCCTATTTGACAAGTGATCTATGAGCCAAGCTATAAGCTTCTAGATTGTATCATTTAATCCTTGGTTAGAGCTCCTAGAAGATTAGTTTCTAACCTAAGAAACCTTGGCTAAGATATAGAAGACAACTTTATAAAGTTATTATTAAGTTTTTTGGATAAGGAATACATAGCATGAGCTTACAACAATCTCTTCTCTCCTTCTCCTGCTTCTATCTCCTTTGTTGGTTGTCACATTGCAATGCCGTCTGTTGTGTTGCAACCACATGTAAGAGCTCTACGCATTGACGTAAACATATCATGATAAATCGTAGCATTTGACGTCACCAACCCGTGGCCTAATTTCATCATAAGAAGAAATTTAAGCTAAAGAATCACAAAGTAAGTATAGGCGGGGTATTGGGACATCATTGCTAAGCATTTAGATGCATTTGGGGTCAAAAATGACTTAGTCAAAATCTCACTGCTATGAATAATCGTATTTTTTTCCACTCATTGAAAGTAAGATTTGAGACCATAAACATGTGTGCTTAAGGCCTTGTATACTTGTTCTAGAAGTTTCATAACATTCATTGATGCTATAACGATCATGCGACTAGCTTTTGATGACTTAGGTCATTTGAGTGTAGCTTGAGTTAGATGCGAGCTGTCTGTTGTTTTCCAAAATATTGACACCCTCTTGTAGCCTCCATGCATAGATGAGTACGTCAGCTTCGTCCCATGGATTGACAATTATGTCCGTGGTTCTCACTATGTCTGCAATAAGATAAGAGTGAGGTTAGGAAATCCACCCATATTTGGTGCCTCTTCCGATGACGAGTAGACCTAAATAGGAAAAGCAAGAGTGTCTAGTGTAAGTGTCCTTTCACTTCCTCTAGGGTCACCTTGAGTACGTTAAACTTTCTCTTTAAAATTGCATAGCTTAAGAGTGTCGTCTTTTGCTGTGTAGAGGTAGCTTGGGAGTAGATTGTACTTGCTAAGTACCTTGTAGGATTTTAGGATTGTAGGATTAGATTGGGATTTTGAGAATGATTGATGGACAAGACAAGTCTTAAGATCAATGCTTAGGAAACCATAAAAACAAGAAAACAAGTGTTTGTGGACACCTTACACAAGCCAGTTGCAACAGAACACCTAGGAGTAGGGCAAGTAGAATCCAAGGTGGGATCTCAAATCATTGCTCACTCTAAAAGGATCATCTGTGAGTTTTTTATGTGAAGTTACAGAATTTCAGGCCTAGGGCTTGAAACAGCATCAAGAAACTATCAACCATTGAAATCAGCTGGAGATTATGCTCATAAAAGTTGTATGAACCAATGGGTAAGCATAAGGATGCATTTGAGGTAAATTTTCATCAATAGTTTTTTTTTTGTTAAGAATTAAGGCTAAATTAAGTTTAAACTTGATTTAGAGGCTTAAAACATGTCACGAAAAGAATGGCTATTGAAAAAATTGCAAAAACTGTTCATTTTAGGCCAAAAGTAAATAAACATGATTATTTACATTTGGCTCAAATTGATCAAGATTGATACCAGAGACTTTATGCATCATTATAAACATCTTTCGTGAATGCTCATAGAGTTTGGATCACAAAATAGACCAAAAACTTGATAAAAATTAAAATCTATACTAATTGTTGATAAATTGAGTTTAACTTGATAAATCTTGTTCAAATTTTGTGAAACTTGACTCAGAGGCTTATTTTAAAGTGTTTCATATGTGTGTATACTCAAATGATTAAAAATATGCTAAAATTTGATAATCGTAACTAATTGCAATATTTACTTTTGTCCAATTTTCAAGTAGTTTTGGCCAACCAAGCATACCATATGATTTACCATGTTGTATTGAACACTCACATCAAATTTGGTAAAGTTTGGATCTTTAAAGTGGAAATTGTGGCCAATTTTGTAAAAACTGTCTACAGACACAAAATTGTTGACAAATTCGGCAGGGTTTATCCAAACTTTGTGAAACTTTGCTAGGGAGCTTAAGTTGAGTTGCTTTAGCTGTTTGTATCATTATCTTGGCCAAAACAATCTTGAAAGTCCCATAAGTAAATAATCGTGATTATTTACATCTGCCTCAGATTTGAGATTTTTTGCACAATTGAGTATACCACAGGGTTAAGCACATCAAGTAGACTACTCATATCAAGTTTTGTGAAATTTGGATCACAAAGGTGAGACCTAAGTCAGATTTTGAAAAATTGAGTCTGCGGACACTAAACAGTTGGTAATTGTTCGAGCCAAGATCATCACAGTTCTAGCCCAGTTCTAGAAGGTGTTGCCACAATTTATTCGAGAATCTAGAACTGATTGTTAACGCCAGAAATTGGCTAGTGCAAGTAATTGCAATGAAAATTGAGCTTCCAATTGGACAAAGAGGGACACAAATCACGGTGGATTGTAGGTTAGGCTATTCAAAGACCATATTTTCCTCATTTCAAAGACTGTAATCAATTTTGACACTTTTTAGCTAGAATTAATCAACTCTTATGAGTCTAAGAGAAATCAAATACCAAAGTACATTGGCAAAAGTAGTCTTATCAAACTCAAGCAGGAGTAATTCTGCTAGTCAACACTAGGGTCTGCTAAGACTAGATAGTTCTTAGAGACCAAGAAAACATGGAATCAAGTCAAGCCAAGAGTTCAAATTCACGAGGACCAAGGCTAACTAGTAGAAATAGCAACACATGCACAACTAAAACCAAGAGAATTTTATAGCTATATGGATACAATGGAGATAAGGTTTTGTATACAGATTCAAAAGGCCATAGGTATCTTATGAGTGGCAAAAGCAGCACAGAAGCCACCATCATATTGATCAAAGTAAATCCAGATGCAAAAAACTCCTAGATGTTCATAGACTTCAGTGGAGCTAGGTATTGCAAACTCAAAGACGAAGTGCAGATAGAAGTGCAAAAGATGGATCCATGTGGTTATTCAAAAACCTGCACAAGCCCGCAAGGCATCCATTTAGTGCATATGCAATCAAGATCGTTGCACATGGATTACATTGGTCAAATCTACAGTCAAGAGCCAGTAATGAGAGATCCAACAAATCAGCCAATTGAAGCCAATCTAATTGGAGAAGCAAGTCAAAGACAGTATAAAGGTCAAGGTGGAGCAGTCTACAACTTGATGCTTAGTGTTTTAAAAGAATATGCCGATAACTTGGAAAGTACAGAAGCTGAAACTTCTCAGCTAGAGCTTGACATGACAGACCAAATGAAATACCACTAGTCATGGAATATTGCTCAAATTGTGGAAGAAAAAGTGGAAATTTTCATGAAGATTGTCCAAGAAATCCATAACATATGGACACATCAACTTCCAAGCAAAACATAGAGAAAACTGAAAACGTGATTCATGATTTATCATCGAATGTCAAAAAGAGTGTAAGGTGCAAATGATTTTGCATCCAATGCCACAAGTGTGCAATCATTCACGAGTCTAAGGGACACATCAAAGAAAATGATGTTAGCTTTGTATGGCACACATAATTCATATGCACACTATGTGGACCAAAAAGGGAAAATGTACAATACGGATCAACCAGTGTTTGAACGGCCCACCTCCCACAGCTTATAGAAGTGCGTCCAGTGATAGATGAGAAAGGATGGTTCATTTTAAAGGATAGAATCTATTATAGCCCATCCTCTCTAGAGCTGAAGGATATTACTTGATGAGCCTAGAAATCTGTCCACAGCCAAACTCTCCTCCATCGAAAATCAGACTTTGATGTTGTGACCAAACAAGCATATACTTTGATCAAAACAGACGTAGATATAGACGAGAGTCAAAATATATGATGCCATGGTTCTTGAAACCACAAAAGCTCATATCATAGGAGGCCCATGGGATAGACAATATCAGGGCAAAGATAATGTTATCTACAGCTTGACTTGGGGAATAATTTGTCATGTTTCACGGAGATACATATGAAACTATGTAGAAGGCTTACAGATACCAAACATCAATAGTGCTACCCAAAATGTGCCTTCACAATCTTAAAAGGTGAGATTAAAATAGAGCCAAACAGTTTTGAACTCTCATAATGGAGCAGGCTATAGTGATCACCCTAGGAAGGGGAGAGTTGTAAATTCATCAAAATCAGCCCAGGTACCAAGAATCACAATGTCAGTTAGAAGTTCTAGAACTTCTAGCCAATAGCCCTCTTCAAAATCAAAAACCATTAAAAGATCATATGGTTGTCGGAAGTTTCCAATTAACCCAGAACTCCACAAAATCTGTAGACTAATTCTTCTATGAAGATCAGCAGGGACAAAAGTTTCAGCTAATCTCCACAAGTCAAATTCAAAAGCTTACAAATCCAATAGTGTTCAAGCATATGACCAAGCTTGCATATGCATACGATATGCAGATGGCAATGGATACCAGCAAGTTCATGACCCTGTACAAACCCATAGAGATGGTCGGACTAAAGTTAAGGACTATCTCAAGATGATGCAAAGCCTCAAGCTGCCAGAACAAGTGACAACAAATTTAAAATATATGAAATCTAAAGTCCATAAGGCTACACAAAGGTCACCACCAAAATATCCTCCAAAGAGACAGATTCTGTTAGAAATTACAGTGGATCTATTAAGATCAAGGGTTACTTAAATGGCGGACAATTCTCAACAATTGCAATCAAAAGGTGCAGTATTATAGCAAAACAAGCCAACATCAATGGAATCAGGTGATCAAGCCAAAGTCAATATAGAAAAAGTTCAACCCACGGACACTGCCACCACAAAAACACTGAATACAAAAAAAGATTCTGAGACGATCAAGTGCAAAATTGTTGGTGAGAATGAAGAAAAACTCTCAAGCAAAGTAGAGTTAAATTTTTAGCTATAGACAAGAACCTCATGTCCTTTTGCACTTGGAAAAAATGTGTCCAACCACAACTGGAAGTACGCCTTAATATGTGAGCTTATCTGGACACAAACGAGCGAAATGCTGGGGAATCATCTCCATCACCATTCAAGTAGGTCCGTAGATCGTTAGTGCCCAATTTCATGTGATCACAACAAAGGATCTTACAGATAACATCATAGTGGGACTGTCAATGGCCGAGAAGATGTTAGAGATACGGAGTTCAGACATAACGGAGTCATCAATCACAGACAACAAAGAATGAAGACCAAGACTGGTCACTCATGGATGACAACACAAATTCCTGAAGCACAGTTCAAATGAAGACTGCTATCAAAGCAGATCTTATTGAAGATGATTCCTCTCCATTGGACATAACCTCAAAAGATCTTAAAGTAGATCAAGAATCAAGAAGTGCGGATCAAATAGATCAATGAGCAACCACAAAAGCTATTGAGAAAAGAATGCTACCAAGATAAGAAGTAAAGAAGATCAAAATTGCAGACACCTAGGAAGCAATACAAAGTCCAAAGATCCAGACATTGACAACTAAATCACTTGATGAAAGTCAGATTGGAAAACAAAGTCTCAAGCTACCCTCCATAGAGACACATTTACATCAAGATGAGACCAGACAAAAGTAGAACAAAAAGCTTCAAGAGCAACTCCAGGGATAATAGCTATAGTCCTCACTAGTGTAAATGGAGCATGTGTTAGATGCAATGTATTTTTGGATAAAGAAGTGTATTGCAATATCATTGCAGAGAACATCCAAAGGATCCTCTAGCTCAGGGTCATGCAAACATGATAGCAAAAAAATGCTAGGTATGCATACATGTCAAAAAAGCATGGTTTCTATTCTTAGCATCCAAAAGCATGAAGAGCAGGTAAAGTTTTAAATAAAGCCTTCAAAAGAAATGCTTGTGGATTTAATCCTTAGACATCAGTGGGGTTAGAACAACACAAGGACTACAGAGAAGATACAATGTTGATACTCTCTTTCCCAAGTGTTAGCAAGCAACAAATACAGATACCATTAATCCTAGATTGAGAGTTGCAAAAGTCACAAGAATCAATGACAAATCTTGCAGACAAAGGTAAATCCAAAGTGGACCTTCCACCAATTATCAGGAAAGGTGGGAGAGCATATGACTCTATATCAAAGAACCCTCATGGATTAGATACTTGTAGCAAGTCAGGCTTCTAAAACTTCAAGTCAATTGCTGACCCAACCGAAACCTCTAAGGAGACACCCAGAAAAGCAAAGATATATTAGCCCAAGTACTCAAGAAACCAAAAGAAAGTAAAACAAGTGTTTGTTTAGATAAATTTAGTCAAAGTCAATTATCCGATTTGGATTGAAGACAAAAAGTCAACACAGAAAAACAAACACATGGGATGGATAGCATCACAATGGAGTTTAAAGGAACAAGATTACTATAGAGGTAACAAACAGATATGGATACAAAAACCTCACGTAGAAATATGAAGTAACATGAAGTCCCTCCCAAGAAAGAAGTCCCACAAGGTATCAACCTCATTAATATCCTAGGATACATAAGAAGCATGTATACAATAGAACAACATCCAAAGATGCTAAAGTCTTCCACAACTCTCAAGAGGATATAGAGAACAAAGATGGATCTCAAAGAATATTCCTCTTGGACAAGGATTCTACATAGGTTATATAAATATTTGACTACCAGTCAACCACAAGCCAATTTCAACTACACTAGGCTTGAATGAAACAAGACCTAGAGCGAAGCAAAGTCAACAAAGGAGATACAAAGGTCATGAAGAGATTTGGATTCCTAAGTCTTCCAATGCTCCTAGTCAAAATCCAAATGCCAATAGTGAATAGAGGCTTACAACAATAGCAAAGACTCTTATCAACATGCCTAATTGGAGAATCAAACATATAATGGAGTCTTCACAGTCAAAGAAGGACAACCCAACCAACACAAATGCAAATTCGAAGAAGATAAAACAAGTATGGCAAAAGAAACCTTCAATTCCAACTTGGTCCTTCACTAATCCTCTTTTTGAGGATTCAAGCTTACTTTTATCTAAAGCAATGTTTGTAGTAATTCTAGTGCCAAAAGCACTCTTGCCAAATCTTATAGACTTACTCAATTAAAAGATAAAGATTGGAATTTTGGAGCCTTCATGAACCCCCTACTCAAGCAGATGGTTCACAATACCAAAGAAAAATGGAGCTCTACACTTCATTCAAGACATGCAACCTGTCAAAAAATCACAATTAGGAATATGGTACACGGCCAATTGTAGATGACTTTGCAGAGGCATTTGCAAGAAGGGAAATATATTCTATGGGAGATTTATATTCAGGGTATCATCATTTCCAAATAGGAATTGAAAGAAAGGACTTGACTACCATGAGAACACCCTTGGGTTTGGTAAGGATGTGCACCTTACCGCATGGAAAAACCAACTCGATTACGCACATGATGAATGGTATAGAAAAATTCCTACGTGACTTTATACCTCAAATTACAATTCCATTTCTTGATGATGTGCCTATCAAAGGATGCGACATAGCCAAAAATATGTGGCAAACCACATCAATGATTGTGACAGAATTTTAACAAGACTAGAAGAAGTGAACCTTACATTACCTAGGCAAAAGTTAGTGTTTGAGGTTGAAGAAATATTGATAGTGGGACATCTTTGTAGTCCTCATGGCCACTACCTTATCCAACTAAAGTGGATGCAATATAGAGGATGAAATAATTATGTGTAAATATGGATTCCACATTATGCACATGTCGCGGATCCTCTTTATCAATTGCTAAGGAGAAACAAAAGGTTTCAACGGAATGATGTACATGTAAAATCTATGAAAAAGTTGAAGCAATTGCTGTTGTCTTCACCAACTTTGAGGAAGGTCAACTATGAGTGTGGAAAACTAGTGATTGTGACACTGGACACTAGTCCACCAATGGGGATTGGATGGGCAATAGGATAATATGATGAAGAGAAAAATAAATATGTGATGAGGGGCCAAGGTTCTTAGCTCTCGCCAAAGAGCATATCCACATGTAAAGAGGGAGTTATGGGGAGGGTTATAGCATTAAAGTTTGACAAAGAGTACTTCATTGGAGCATCCACAGTTGCGGAGACTGATTTCTTACCACTCCTAGGGATTAGTGCAAGTTTCTCTAATCCTGACATTTCTATGCTTAGGTGGATTGCTTTTATAAAGTCCTTGAGCCCAAAATTGAATCACATTGGAGGAAAAGATAATTCAATGGTAGATATGCTTTCAAGGGCAAGGTATGAAGATGAGGATGATATGATTGATGAGGAAGAAGATGTGGGCACAAAATTATACACAACTTCTCATGAAAAGTGTGATTATATATGCATTGTATCCTCACTTAAGTCCTTCTCAGAGGAGTTTTACGAGGATGAATGGTTGCTTATAGGTCGCTACCTGAGTACATTACAAAATCAAGATGATCGGACTAAAGTAGAATTCAAAAGGATAAAAAAGAAATCATATGGATTCTTCTTTAGGGATGGATACTTATGGAAAGAATATCCTAAAAGAAGAGATGGGACTCCATTGCGAGCACTCGATTGATATATGATAAGCCTACTCAGCCCAAAATTATCAAAGAGCTTCATGAAAGCCTATATGCTAGACATCAAGGTGTATAGGCTAATTTTTCCAAAGTGAAAGAAACATATTGGTGGAAAGGAATGTATAAGGATGTAGAAGACTTTTTGGAGTCTTGTGTCACATGCTAAATTTTATTCCAATGTACGCCATCATGATGGATTTCATCCTACATACCCATTAGCCATGCACTATAAACGGGTGAAGAAGTAGAGGGATGATCTCCCAAAATTTGTAAAAGATGAGGATGAAGAAGCAAAGGATAATCTCCCAGAATTTGCAGAAGATGAAAATGACATCCAATATTTGTGGATCTTAATGAAGATTAAATCGACATAACTAAAACGTTGGCACATGCCAGAGGATGTGTAGGTTAATAAGGGGTGTATGTCATGTTGTGGCAGTACATACATAGTGTGAGATAAAAACATTCACCTAATTTTTGACACCTTATGATGCATGGAAATAAAAGCAATCATGTATATATTGTGATATATGCTAGAGTGGCTACTGCGGTCACTATCATGTACATACTTATCTGGGGAGTCGTGGCTCTGGATGTGGAGCCTTTGCATGTTTTCCTACTTGATAAGATGCCTAATTTGGTTTTTTGATATACATATTTCAAGCGTTTCATGGTGGCACACTCATCTTGCCTATAAAGATTGATGCGGGCAAAAACTACCGAAAATAGCAACTAACAGACATTGTCGTAAAATTGCCTAGAAAGTGATCCAAAATGTAATATTGATGCAAGCTAATGCACATTTATGCTTTTAATGCTTATGCAAGTGATCCCATAATTTTAGGGAGTTTTGTTTTCCTTGTTTGGGATTCTTCGCATAAAAAATGGTCTTTTTTGGGTCAAAAAAGAGCTAAAATGGCCTACTTTTGGTCCCATGAGGAAAAATGGCCTAAAAATTGACACATCAGCTGAAAATACCATGCGGGAGAGAGGTAGGGCTTCTATTTAGTGTAAAAACCTGCAATTGATCATTACTGTGCAATAGCTTCCATGGTTGCCCAATCTATGTGTGTTGCAATCCGGCCTCTTCGCAATCTTGTATCTAAGTTTGTGAGGGAGTGAGTTAGGGTTTCTCCTTATCAAAATGGTGTGTGGGCTTCAATTTAGAAGCTTTTAAATATTTGAAAAATCATAAAATGGTCACCATGAAGGTGGAAGCTCATGTATTCCTTTCAACTGTTTGATGTTACAATTATGTAATTGGGAGCGAGGCTACATGATACCATGAAAGAGGTTTCGGTTTTGATTGGGATTTGTGCTTATATGAGAATTTTTTGAAGAAGCCTTGTAATTAGAGCGTGATGATTCTTGAAATGTACTCACAAAGCCTATTATTCTCTATCTTCCGCTCAAAAACCTACAAGCCTTGTAAAGTGGTGGATGGCCATAGGAAAGGGTCCCAAGTCTTTGGGTCAAAAACCTTAGTTTTTATAATAACAAGATCATTGGACATCGAATGTGAGCTGCAACTCGGCTACAACTTGTAATCAATCTTTCTCTCTGTCTGATAATCAGAAATTGATTTCCGATTGATACACTGTATTCCTTGTATCTTGCTCTTGAATCTAAGTGTAATCATTGTCAATTTTGCTATGAAGTTCATGATAGCCTATTTGTGAGATAAAATGCATAGATTTGAGTGTTAAAATGGATATTTTTAAATTTTTTTACCGTGGAATAGGGTTTTCACACCATAGAGCAACCTTTTTAAATAGTTATGTTGCAATTTTTTGCACCATTTTTTTTATGGATTGTGATTTTGGTACCACCTAAGATGACCACATGACTTGGTAGGATTGTGCCCTTTAGGTGTTATAACACTCCTTCTGTCAGGACACCGGCAAGGCCGGACTAGACAAGGGCAAGGCTGGGCTAGGCAATGTGGAAAGGGAGTCCAACTAGGGCAAAGGGCCAGGGGCTATGCTATATAGTGAGTGGTTGGGTGGTGGACTCCTAGGTTCTAGTTCCCCTTGTCTAACATTGGTATCAAGAGCTCGGTCCTTTTTTGGGAAAGTCACAACCGTGGAGGAGGGGAACCGCAAAAACTTGCATGAGCAAGTTGCATGTCGGGGTCACCAAACCGTGGAACACCACTCCTATGAGGAGGAGGACAAGCAGGCATTCCGTGGGCAACCCCCCTTGCAAGGAGGAGCCACCGAGGCGGACCTGCACCAAATTCACCCCTCGCGGGCTTAACGGAATCGCACCGGGCGGGGGAACGTTTCACGACCCTGGGCCAAAGCCCCTTGCTCACCTCAGTGGCCGCCATGACCCTTTCCTTGCTCACACGTTGCTGTAAAGCGGCCATAGCCGATGTGTGCTCGTTTTTTCACATTACAAGGGCGCCCAACCCCCTTGAGGGTTAGTGGCCATAAACTTTTTTCAACAACAAGGGGTGGTACTCACATTGGGGTACCCCACCCCCTCCCTCATGTGCGGATTCGGCAAGGTCCAACAAGGTGCGGCATCTCGACATGGCCGGCACAAACTTAGAGCACCAAATTCTCTGCGTATTACCAGCAGAAACTCAGAGAAAATCATTCCGACAAGAGTTCAAAGTACAATTAACTTTCAAAATCAAAATACAATTGCAAGTATAATTAATTCGACTACCATGGAATTGTGGAATTCCCTATACAGCGGACAATTCGAATCGATTTCCACCAGGATACTATTGATTTTGACGGAATTAGCAAGGCTAATTACACTTTGCAAGTGCTCTTAATCTCATGTATTTTTTCTAACTATTCCTTGCACCGCACTCTGTCGCCATGGATTCGGATATCAATATGACATTTAATTTTGAGCAAAATATGCCTGATACTGCCCATGATGGCCCGCGGCTCGATCCTCTCAAGGAGAGTACCCACGACGCTACGGCAGGTGATGACACTTACAAATTGCTCGATATTCAAGAATTTCATGCACTTCAGACACGCATGACAATCGTTGATGAAAATTTTAAAGCTTTAAATGCAAATGTTACTAAACTATCCACATTAGTAATTCAATTAATGCAGCAGCAGTCCAAGGGTCTTGCTGACACACACATGCATGAGCACGTTACTACACAAGGGCAAGGCACTTCTAATCTAGGGCAAGGCCCAAATGCTGATGCGTTGCATACTCTCACTGCAAAAGAGGTGGATGAATTGTTGAAAAACACCAAACCACCAATTTTTAAGGGAGAAGACCGAGACCTCAATAAGGATGCAATGAATGGCTTTCTCAGCACGTGGGATGGAATTCACGCCTTACAGCGTACTCCGGATGCAGTCAGAGCTCTGCAAATGAGTTGAACTCTAGAAGGCAAGGCCTACAAATGGTGGATGTCTCTCAAGGAGAAGAACATCATACCACAGAGTTGGGCAGCTTTTAAAGCTATATTTTGCCTACAAATGAGGCAGATCAGAATTGGACGGCTTGGGACACATGTTCTATGCGCCAATACCCATCATTTCTTGAATATATCTCTCACTATCGGGATGTTATCCTCAAATTGGAAGGCATAGATAAATTTCAACAAGTACGAGGGTTTGTACGAGGTCTAACACTAGAGCTTAAGAAGTACGTCAAGACCTAAGACCCTAAAACACTTGAGGAAGCCATAGTGAAAGCACATATTCATGATGATCCAGATGAAAAGAAAGCACATAATAGTCACGTGCCTACTAATACACATGGTAATACACACACTCAATATGGGCAGAAAAAGAAATTTTATAGTTGCCAATTCAAATGCATTTAAAAAACCCAAGGGGTCTAGGGGTCCTCTCTCTCCTGAGGACTTTGATAAAGCTAAGAAAGAAAATTTATGTTTTCAATGTTTAGGAAGCGGTCATGGCAAAAAGGATTGTCCCAAGGGAAAATCTGATGCTCATGGCAAGGAGAAAGCAGTGCACACGGTGCAACTGCTACCTCTTGAGTCTTCCTCACACTTCTCTATAGTGGAAGTAACACATACAGAGGTGGTACATGAATGCTGTCTCACAACTTCCATGTGGAAACAAACCTTTGGACCACATGAGTTAGTACGTATGCACAGATCTCTGCAAGGCCACAAGGTGCACATCTTGGTAGATGACGGTGCTATTCACAATTTCATCAATTATGAATTGGTGAAAAAACTCAAATTGCCTCAAACTCTGAGTACCCACCGCTACAAGGTAGCAATGATGAATGGACATGATACCGAAATATGGGATACTCAATGTCGAGTTGTTCCATTGGAAGTGCAAGGCTACTCCACATGCTTGGATTTTTAGGTTATGAACATGGAAAGGGCTGATGTGGTTCTTGGTAGGGAGTGGTTGCATATCCTAGGACCATCACTGAAGTGTAGCTATGAGCACAACAGCTTGATATTTGAATCCCATGGCGCACATGTCTTGTTTTTAGGAGAGAAGGATATACCTTCATCACCAGTGATTTGTACCGTTGAGCTTATGCATCTTGTTTATGATAATGAAATAGATCAATTTTCTTGTGTTACTCACTGTCTCATTTTCTTTCTAACATTGAATCTGTTGAACATTCCTCAACGCCGCATGCTTCTCTCTCATCTCTTCCACCAATGGCTAATTCTAAACAAGCAAACGTTGCTAGTGAGTTACAAAAATTATTAAAGGAATTTCAAGATGTTTTTCCTAATGATTTGCCACCAAGATTACCGCCGACACGATCGATGCAACATAGCATTGATGTGGCTGCAGGCTGTAAACCTGTCAGTAAACCGCCTTAGCGTATGAGTTATTCTAAAGTTGCTGAGGTCAAACATCAAGTTTCTGACTACCTTAGCAGAGGGTGGGTATATACAACCCAATTTTTCACCGTGGGCCTCTCCTATCCTATTAGTGAAGAAAAAAGACTTGTGCATAAACTACCGTGGCTTAAATGCGGTTACGGTTAAGAAAAAATACCCATTGCCCCATGTAGATGAGTTGTTTGATAAACTCACTCATGCTCGCATTTTTATGAAAATAGACTTGTGGTCAGGATATCACCAAGTCCGTATTCGAGTTGCCGATATACCCAAAACTGCATTCCGAACACGGTTTGGACACTACGAGTTCTTGGTGATGCCCTTTGGGTTAACCAATGCGTCCACAACATTCATGAAACTTATGGATAGTGTCTTCAAGCCGTAATTGGGCAAATTTTTCATTATTTTCCTCGATGACATTCTAGTCTATAGTGCTTCCGAAGAAGAACATTTACAACATCTCAGGCAGGTGTTTGAGTTGTTACAAACAAACAAATTATATGCCAAGGAATCTAAGTGTGATTTTCTAAAAGACAAAATTCACTATTTAGGGCATGTTATTTCAGCTAATGGGCTATATATGGATCAATCCAAAGTGGATACCATCCAGAAATGGCCTTCTCCTTAAAATCTAGAAGAGTTACATATTTTTTTAGGATTTGCAAGTTTTTACCAAAGGTTCGTTAAAAACTATACTAATATTGCTGCTCCCATGACGGTTCAACTAAACGGAAAAGGCAAAGCTTTTCAGTGGGGATCCGCTCAACAGCACAGTTTTGATACACTCAAGGATGCATTAGCTACAGCTCTCATACTGGCTATTGTAGATCCTTTGAAACCATTCAATTTGGAAAAGGATGCCAGTGATCGTGCTATTGGAATACTCCTGTTACAAGACAGATGATCGATTGCATTTGAAAGCAAGAAGCTTGATGCAGCTCAACATAACTACTCTGCTTATGAGCGCGAACTCTATGCAATAGTGTCCGCCTTAAAAACATGGTGGCATTATCTGTATGGTGCTCAGTTTGAGATTGTGTTTGACCATGAAAGCATCAAATGGTTTACACAACAAATGGATTTGAAGGGTCGGAAAGTCAAGTGGGCCGAGATTCTTCAAGAATATGGCGCCAAGCTAAGGCATCGTAAAGGTCGATACAATGTGGTGGCTGATGCTCTAAGTCATATGCCGGAGATCAATTCTCTCTTGTTCACGGAAATTCGTAGTGAATTTTTGGATTCTCTCAAAGGCAAATATGAGCATGAATGTTCAAATGAGGGATCCCTCTCACTCCAATGATGGTAGTGTAAGGTTAACCTCCACACCTAGTTCTCCTCTATCGAGTGATGAACTACACCGGTGGAAGCATTTCACCATCGACAATGGGTACCTACTCCATAAGAGGAGAGTTTGTGTACCGACGGACACAGACATTCCGCACCAAATTCTTTATGAATGTCATGATAGTCCAAGTGAAGGGCACTCGGGTATTAGAAAAACTTATGCTCTCGTACGAGGATAGTTTTACTGGCCAGGTATACATGGCTTTGTTCAAGCTTATGTCTTGCATTGCCAAAAATGTCAAGTTAACAAAGCAGAGCGCCTGAAAGCAGGAGGACTCTTACATCCTTTGGAGATTCCCAATGGAAAATGGAAAAGTATCTCTATGGACTTTATTGTGGGTTTACCAACCACTGTACGAGGTCATGACTCGGTATGGGTGGTCATAGACCGGTTGACTAAACTATGTAAGTTTATTCCAACCAAATCAACGGTTAAGACACCAGAACTAGCTAGGTTATTTGTGGACAATCTATACAAATTGTATGGTTTGCCAAGTAACATTGTCAGCGACCATGATCCCAAGTTTAACAATCACTTTTGGAGAGCTGTGTTTAAACGATTGGGTACACAATTGAACCTCAGTACAACCGATCATCCAGAAACAAATGGTCAGATTGAACAAGTCAACCAGATGCTAGAGGATATGCTAAGAGCATACGTCAGCAAAAAACAGTCAGACTGGGAAGAATACTTACCTATTCTAGAGTTTGCCTACAACAGTGCTAAGCATGTCACATACTGGATTTAGTCCTTTCATGCTCATGTATGGGTTTCAACCTAGGTCACTAGTTACGATAGGGTTAGCAATTGAAAAACTCCAACAAGTCAAGTATTTTCTCCAAGACCACATGAACATGTTGAAACTCACTCGTCAGAATGTCCGACAAGCATAGGATCGATATAAGACGTATGCTGATGAGAAACGTCGGCAAGTTACCTTCGAAGAAGGGGAGGAAGTATTTTGACGTGTGCCAAAACATTCAAAAAGTCTAAAAACTGGGCCAACACCTAAATTATGTCCACGATATTGTGGGCCTTTCAAAATACTCAACCGAGTAGGTGATTGTGCCTACAAATTATTGCTACCTTCACATTCTCGTATTCATCCGGTGTTTCGTGTATGCCATTTACGTAAGCGGTTACATGGGGATGACAATGTCATTGACCAACAGATTTTGGTTGATTTCATTGAACCTCCTACCTTACCGCATGAACCTGAACGTGTTCTTGATTATCATGAGTTGCATACACATCATCATGTATGTCAACAAGCCTTAATCAAGTGGAAAGACCGACCTGAGGAAGGTGCCACTTGGGAAAACATTAGTTTTCTTAAGAATAATTTTCCCATTGTTGTTTTTGAGGACAAAAACTCTTCTTAAGGGGGGAGTAATGTCAGGACACCGGCAAGGCCAAACTAGACAAGGGCAAGGCCGGGCTAGGCAGTGTGGAAAGGGAGTCCAACTAGGGTAAAGGGCCAGGGACTATGCTATATAGTGGGTGGTTGGGTGGTGGACTCCTAGGTTCTAGTTCCCCTTGTCTAACACCTCCCAAAGTTTCATTACATTCCAACTTTGTTTGGATACCGCAAAAGGTGTATTGACCTGAGCGGTGAGATTGGACATAAGTAGATTTTCAAACTAGAAAGTGATAGATTTTCTATAGTATTCGATTAAATAGTTTTGTAGGTTCACTTCTTGATATTGAACACCACAATGGGTCTCTGTGCCCCATCCCAAGTCGCTTCCCTGAGTATTGACATTATGTTAGTGCCAGACAGCTATGCTACAGACATTCTTCTCACGGCAACCCACTATCAGGGTATGCAACTAGGAACTTTTGCCACTACTTGTTAGCTTACAAGTTTGTCTTTTCTCTGGACCATCGATCCTTACTCTATTTGGTGAATAAGCAATGCAATATTGGAATAATGATAAGATGGTTTGTCATCCTACTAGTGTTTGACTTCACAATGGTAGTCAAGAAGAGAAAAACACACCCGAGACCAGATCACTTGTCAAGGATCGCTCGTGAGGAAGCACCAAAAGGGTAGATGATCACTTAAAGATTCTTATATGTTCTCCCTAGAAATGGTTCCTAGATGATTGGAGGACCTTGTATCTTTAATGACCATAGCCCAAGTAGATTCACAGATACCACTTCCCATCACACCACGATTGATAGAGCAATTCACCCTATATGGAAGGTTGTATTGGAAAAACAAGGATGGGATTCTACTTTTTTCCATTGGCCCTGAGGAACATGCAACTATTTGAGTCAAGCTCATAAGACGATTGTAGGATTCCACTTTGCAAAAGGCCAAACCTTACAAAAATTAACTTGGTTAGGGGTTTATTGGACTACTATGAGGAAAGGTGTTCATGATTATGTAAACAATTGTTCTTATTTTAAGGAAAAGGCCGCCATACCCCATGCCACATTATGCCAAATCTCTATGACACGTCAATGGAGTAAATATCTGGTAGAATATTTAACCAGTAGGAGGTTCCCTGAAGATATGAGTAAACAAAGATAGAGATCAATCAAGACAAAATAAAAACACTATGTGATGATTGGACATCGACTCTATTGATGAGGAAAGGAGCAACAGTTCAGACTATGTGTTAGTGAAGATGAATACCTTCCTATCTTGGAACAAGCACACATTGGTCTCTCAAGAGGTCATTTCTCTCATGAAACTACAGCTAGATCTATATTGATTGATGGCATCTGGTGACCAACTTTATTTTTTGATGCAAAGAATTTGGTTGATGATGTGACTCATGTCAACAAGCAAAGATACAACAAGAATCAATAGTATTCCATTGAAACCTACAATGGGAGCACCTGCATTTGCTAAGTAGGGTATGTATTTTGTCCATCCAATATAACCATCACCATACGAGACTTAGCTGCAATATATTATTGTGGCCACGGATTACTTTACCAAATGTACTGAGGCAAGATCCACTAGGAAGAATGATGCTTGAACCAATACAACATTCCTATAAGAGTGTATATTCATACGGTAAGGACTTCCTATGGAGCTTGTAAGTGATAGAGGAACACATCTTTTCAATGAGGTGGTGATCCATAACAAATCTTCTCCCTACCATCCTCAAGTGAATGGTCAACAATATATTATTGTGTCCACAGATTACTTGACCAAATCGCCTGAGGCAAGAGCCACTAGGAAGAATGATGCTCGAACCACTACAACATTCGTATACGAGTGTATATTCATGCGGTATGGACTTGCTATTGAGCTTGTAAGTGATAGAGGAACACATTTTCCCAATGAGGTGGTGATCCATAACAAATCTTCTCCCTAGCATCCTCAAGTGAATGGTCAAGCCAAACATACAAACAAGATATTGAGCTCATTGCTTACCAAGATTGCTAGCACAAAAAAGGTCTATAGAGTGTCATTCAAAACAGCTTTGAATACTTCTCCTTTTAACTTCGTCTATGGACTAGACTCAATATTGCCCATGGAATTCTTGTTAGCCACTCTTGGAGTTATGTACAAATTGGAATGGAAAGGACACAAGTTGGCAGAACGGCTAGAGGACTTAGAGTAGTTAGATGAACAAAGGCTAGCATTCATAGCCCATATATATGCATAAAAACGGAAACAAAAATAGTTCTTTGACTCACATTTGTTAACAAAGGTCTTCAAATAGGGGGATTTGGTACTATTTTACTCCCTGAAACAACACATCCCTAATTCAAGAAGAAGGAACATTGCCCTTTTGTCATTGAGAATGTTTCACCAAGTGGGGTTCTAAACTAGCTACCTTAGATGGAGAGGTTATGGAAAACTAGATTAGTGGGTGTCGTCTTCGGAAACACCATTTACCATTATCTAATGACCTCTTGCAAAGAATCATGCAGCAAAATAATGCAAGCTCAAACAACAGCAGGTGATTGAAGAATCTCAAGAAGAGGCACGCATTCGGATTTTGAAGCAAAAAGTGGCCATGCAACCAATCCCTCACGTTCTGCACTTAATATCCTTTAAATTCACCATCACTAATTTACTCAACCCCTAGTTAATGATGAAGTGGAAATAGATTATGAATGGCTGGATGGATTAGATATGAGAATAACAGTGACCCTTAAAGATGGATTCAAAGTTAAAGCACTAGTCGACATAGGTACAAGACTAAATGTTGTCAACTATTTGGCATACAAAAGAGAGACAACCCAGCCTCTGGAATATTATAGAGCTAAAATCAAGGGATTTCATAAAGAATTCACACCAACATTGGGGTTATCAATCTCAACATCTTTGTGCATGGATTTTTGTGCCCACATACCTTTATTTGCATACTTAATGAGCATATGAATGAAGATATGGTGCTAGGAGTCCCATGGATGAGAATCTATTAATCGATCCAAGACTCGGATGAAAAGGTTTTCATTAACACTCAAGGGTGGACACTTATGAACACCATTTTCTCACAGTCGTGAGAAGGGTGGGAAATCGCTCCAAAACTCCGATGTTACCAGACAGTAGGAACAACTCAAATCTGATGCCCACTATTTGGCACCAAATCCATCCTCATAATATCGACATGCAAGGAACCATGAAATTTTAGGTACCCAAAACCCAACTCATCAATAATCCTAAGCAGGTTTGGGTGCCTAAACAGTTATTAAGCACAACAAAGAATTCTTCAGTTACACCTCCCTACCAACCGCAACAACAGACACCAAAGTCACAGTAAACTCAATGGGTATCAAAACCTAAGCAGAAACCTAAAGCCAAGCCCGTACCAAAGACTGTTGGCAAATGGAAATTCAAGGCAAATCCACGAGTAGGTATGTAGAAATGGGTACCAAAGATTCAACCAGTACTAATAACACCATCCAATATAGTGCAACCCATTTCTAGAATCAAGACTGCAGAACGTGCACACAACCCTATCAAGGAACGAGCCCAAATACTTTAATATCTACTCTTTAAGAGAGTTACCCAACACGATACTTCAACACGGCCACGCTTGAGTATACTGATCAAGACTCACCTCTTGCACAACATCATGTTTCAACTTGCATTGCCTTTAATAACATGGTAGATCCAACCGCAACTATGCATAGACACAACTTTGTCGCCCATGCACTGCACAAATTGGGCTACACTCTGCTACCAGGGGGTACTCAGACAAGGAGAGGGGAGGCATTCTTAACCCAGATTTATGAGGTAGATTAGTGACAATGTTTTGAAGTGCTTGAATATTAACATGTAGATTTTTGTAACTAAAAAATAAAATGTCCTTATGAATAAGCAAAATGGAGAATATGGAATATGATAATCCCTAGGTGTGTATATAGTGTAAATAATACAAAAAAAACCAAAATTTTACAATCTTCACTCTTTCTATGCATTTTTGAAGCAATCCACCATAATATAGCCAAGCGCTAAAATTAGGTGTGTTTTTGCATTTTTGGGTTTAGAATGGAATTTCTCTTATTAATTTAGGATAATTTTGTTCAGTTTTATTAATAAAAGCTAATAAAAGACCAAAAGAAAGAAAGAAATAAACAAGAATGCCAAAATTGGAATTTGACTTGAAAAACTGAATCTCGAGAAGCTCAATAGAATAGCCAAACAAATTCTGGGGGAATTTGGATCAAATTGATTGACGGTCACTTTGACGTATTGACTACTTTGGATAACTTTTGGCAATAAGGTCTCTAGATGTAAGTTTTAAAAAAAATCAATCCGTGGATACTTTGTGAGGTCTACTTGACTCAATGGCTAGGTAAAATATGGGACGTACGTGTCCGAAAAGTCCAGGTATGTATAGTCCACTAGGTCATTTCTATCGTCATTTGCATTTAGTCCTTTTTAAGAGATCTCTAGCTAGTGGATATTTGCAATCTTTTGCGAGCTTCTATGCTCTTACTCACTCCAACCATTAGGGGTAAGTTCCTAGCTTTAGCATGAAGCATTTTGAATACCACTTTGTCCACCACCCAAGGTCATATGGGGCTACAAGTTTTTGGGAAGAAGAAAAATTGCATCAATCACACCGGGCTTCCAAATCATACAAGACTTGAACCATGGCCTCACCTCAAGAAATAAACACATAGGTGTGAAAATACAAGCAGATTCATTGACTTAGTATCTTCGAGAAGCCAAAGATAAAGGGCTCCAATTGGGACCATATTTGACCCACTTGAAGTTGGAATCATGTAGAATTTTGGTAGAGAATTGAGGGTGTATTAGATGTCTCCTCATCAGGTTATGCAAAATTGACCAAATCTTTGCTGCAAAGTCACATTTTACTTTCGTGAAAAATATTGACCCAAAGGATTCTAAACTTGAAAGGAACACTCTTAACTGTTAATTATATAACCTCTTGGGGGGTCAAAAATCACAAGTTGGTAGCCTAGAGTCCAACTCAACTTAGGCAAGTGCAATCAGCTTCAAGGGAATCAACACCAAGTGCAAAACACAAGACCAGGGCCACACTTAACCTTAACTAAACTAGTAGAAGCTACACATGGCAAATTGAGGGCAAAAGATGCTTTTAGGCAGAAGTTATCTACGACATGCCTAAGATAATGTTTTTACACATAAAGCACTTTCTGCACATTTGATTGCATAAGCATGATCTCCATAGATTTCTCACACCTTGTATAAACCTTGCACTCTCACATCATGTATGCACTTCACTATGTTGCACCGGTCCGCCAATGATACACAAAAGGGTGCACACAAAGGAATTTTGGACCACATCTTAAGATCAAACTTTCCACAAAGCTTAGTTATAGCACCTATTGGATTACCCAACAGACATCGAGCCAAAAAATATAAAATTCAATGCAAGTTTACCTTTGGTGCACTGAAGATAGACCTATCACATATTCAACGTTGTCGAAGTGCACATCTCTCTAAGGTCAACCGGAAAGCGTCTGGCTTCTGGTTGTAGACGGATAGTCACTCTAGCCTTAAACCAAGGGAAATCAGTGCGGTTAGGGCCAATTTAGTGTTAATAAGATGATATAGAGATTCTTATAGACAAATTGCAAAAGAATATCACGGCTCTGAACACTAATAGCAATGAGAATTAAAAAACCAGTTATTGACACTTAATTGAGGTTGGCAATCAAAAGATGCTTCCAATAGAATGATATCTAAATACAAATTGGTTGATTATGCCATCGTTGGTATGCCTGTTGATTGGAAAACCCATAATTGAAAATACCCAACCCCTCATAAATAGTCTATAATTGACAAGTAAACACCCCCATGTATAGCTTCCCTGCTCATCATTTCCCAAAAATGTCATTTTCTCACCTCTGCTCGGTAGATTTTTGCATGCTCTTTATCTTAGAGAGAGAGCCCTTCTTTGTCGTGACTTGCGAGAGAGAGAGAGAGAGAGAGAGAGAGAGAGAGAGAGAGAGAGCCCTTCTTTGTCGTGAATCAAGAGAGAGAGAGAGAGAGAGAGAGAGAGAGAGAGAGAGAGAGAGAGAGATTGTCCCTTGTTGCTCACCGAGGTAGAGAGACAAAGAGCAAGAGAGAGTCCTTCTTCCTCGCAAGCTCAAGAGAGCTTTGAAGCCTCCCTTTTCTTTTTCATGGCTTGAGACAGAGAGAGCCCTTCTTAACTTTGAGAGATTTCTCCCGCCCTCCTCCTTCGTTTCTTCAAGGCCCCGAGAGAGAGAGAGAGAGAGAGAGAGAGAGAGAGAGAGAGAGAGAGAGAGAGAGAGAGAGAGAGAGAGAGAGAGAGAGAGAGAGAGAGAGAGCTTTGCAGGCCTTCTTCTCTTTGATTCCCCTCTTCTTTTCTCCTCATGTTACTTTTCTTCTCCAATACCCTAATCCTGCCTTGCTTCCCCCCCGCTATACCCCAAAATCCTCTAAAAATTCCTTTTTTTGCCCCTCCAAGATAGTCACAGCGCCGTCACTGATGTGGTGTCAGAGCAAGCATGATGATATTGCAGATCAACTTTGTAGCAACACCAAAATCGAGGTGAGAGTGCTCCCAAAATGATTTACTATGGTCTGCTATGAATTTTTCGCTTCATGGGTGAGCCCATTCGAGCAACACCCCGGCTTGCATGAGTCCATCTCCTCCCTTCTTCGTTCTCTCTTGCCTGCCTGCACCATGCTCTTCTTACTTTTCCCCCCTTTTCACATGTATTGGGTGACCACACCCATTTTTAGCCTATTGGGCGGCCATTGAATGGATTTGGGCAGTCGGCTCCCCCTTGGGGTCATTTGATTTGCACTTTGGGCATCCATTGTCCTCAATTGGGCAATCTCTGTCTCATAATACACCACACGGCATGAATATCGACCAAGGCATTGCTAAGCATGTCATATCAACCAAATCATTGCTCATCACAACATCCAACACCAAGACCCTGCCAAGCACAACATTTTTCCAGCTACCCCTACTAGCAATATCATCATGAGTTTTTTTTCCTCTTTCAATTTCTCGGATAGTACCAATCTCCTTCATGATGCAAGTATAAGTGATTGCATTTGGGGAAAGGTCTTATTGGAAATTAGTACATTATGCATATACCTCATCCACGATAGTGCCGATCACAAGTCCACCAGCATATCTAGCAATCAGTGCAGTGCAACAGATGACATTCCAGAAAATATTCTTCTTGAGCACTTATTGCCCTTTTAAGTGCACCATATTTGATTATTTGGTTGAAGCATGAAAATTTCCAGATAGAACACTGGCCAGGACAACCAAACTGGTACAGAACTAGCTCTCGGTGAAACTTAAATGGCAACTAGAACTTTAATTTTTGATCTTAAAGGACTGGTGCACTCCATAAAATGATTACTTCATCCCCATGCATTCATATCAACTTTGACACTTCATCAGTAGTTGCCCAATCTGGCTTAGATTGACAAGTTATCAGAGCTTCAAACTGACATAACTTCCTCAATGTAGCTCTGATTGAGGAGCCGTAAAGACAAGCATGGAAATCACATCAAACACTAAAAAATTGTCTTATAAAATCACATTTTGGAAGAATCACTACAACTCCTCTTGAAGGCAACAAATCCACTTCTTGGCACTACAACCCACATTTAGCAGACATCTCAGACCTCTTGCTAACATAACAGCTGCTAACATTGTTCATAAGTCTAGAAAAAACTCAAAAATGTATGCAAAGTGGCATGACATCCACCCCCTATGAACCTGCACATCCTCCGGTATGTGTCAGTCATTATTCCAAACTACAAGCAAAAACCTATAAACGCATAATTACTACCCCACTGTGAGCATGCTTTGAAAAAAAATGCAACATGTGGCCTTATTGGAATATACTCTCCTCCAAAATCATAGGGAAAACACAAGAACTACTCATCAAAGGAACATAAGTATCCATTAGCCCATAAATCATCGTGAATCCCACCTGGGTCATATGGCCTATAACTCAATTGCCCCAAATCAGGAACATATCCATCTCCACCCGAATCAAATGACATATCAATCAATTTTCCTAGACCATGCATATAATTGTTTCCTCCTAGATCAAAAGCTAGCTCAACATCTTCTACATCATAGCATAATAGAGAATCCCATACAACAGTTGGTATCACTAGATACTGCCATATCCTTGTGCAACTGGCTCATCCAGTTGTTGATCATCAATCACAGGTAGGAGGATTGGTAGTTCACCTTCACCCCCTCTAGCATCAAAATTTTGATCATGCATATCTGGATACATCAATTATCTGGAAAATTTCTCTTCATCGGACTCTCAAGATGCATCGGAAAACATTTCCCTAGTTTGTATATGCCCAAAACCAAATAGAGCATCATCCAACAACTGCATAAGGTCATCTCATCAACCACATCTTGCTTATGCATGAAACCAAATTTTTGGGTACCCTTTGCATCTGTAACTGAGAAGCCTTCCAAAGCTTCATCCAATGAGCACGTAGCATTAGGAAGAGAGTGGAGTCTAGGAGAGCCTCTTTATTTGGTAGTTTAAGGGAGTCAAACCTTTAGTATTAAGAAAGAAATCAAAGAATGGATTTTGAATTCAAACAGGCAAAACGGCTAGTTTATTTGAGTTCAAATTTCCCCCCCAAACTAGCATACCAATGAAAAGACCTCGGTGTGTAGATTCCAGATCTATAAATCTCCGCTCAAATTGGAGATCATATGTAGGACACACCCACCATTTTTGCACACATGGCATACATCTATTCGTCAAAATGTTAATCACCTCCATAGCCTCATCAAGTTTCTCCCCCTCATTTAGATATCTTTGAACTTCTGTAGCACAAAGCTCAGCATGCATATTGAAAATTGCATCTACATCCCTGTCCATATCATCGGCACAATGAACCCAATCATATGCAACACCAAAAGATTCCAATTCATTATGCAACCCTTTTGAATAAGCATCATCAAGTTCATGATCACTTTGCCATATTGAGAGATCTGCATCACAAAATCTTGATAAAGAAGGAGTCTGCACCCCCTCTAAATCATCACCATGGGGATATTCAAGCACATACCCTTTCTCATCCAAGCCCTTAAATTTCAGTGTACCCAAACCCTATAAATCTAATATACACAAGTCATGTGGATGGTCATGTACATCCACACCCTATGAACCCTCATGTGTATACAGACCCTCTGAATCCTCATTCTGTTCTTGACCCTGTAAGTCTTCAACTTCAACCATTAGCATGGAGTTCAGGTTTTACCCAACATAAATGTCATAAGAAAGCTCTCGATTGTTCTAACCAGATGCAAAGTGAGGGTTTCCTGCTAGACAAAGTCTCTTGGAGTTCTCTTATAGGAGGATGTACCCAACAAGGGCTTGCCAAGGAAGCCATGAATTGTTTTTGTTGGATGCAACAGCAGGACACCTTCCCAACCGTGAACCCTTTTCTTAGTGTATTGAATGCATGTAGATACTAAGGGCTGCTTGATGAGAGCCAAAGTTTTTTGATAGCATGATGGAAAAAACTGGTATTATATTAGACAAAGAGTAGTAGCCTTACATGGTTGACCTTTTCATGCGGTCAATTCATTTTGACTAAGTTGTGAGAGCAGTCAAGCTCATGGCATCATGTAAGTATGCTTTAGATTGGTCAACACTTCTAGGTGCTTTGTCGAGAATGGAGAAATTTGGAGATTGGACAATTGGCCTTTGAGTGTGCAATTGAATTAGAGAAATACAATGTTGCAGCATGTGTGTAGCATTCTTTGGAGTTTTCCCTACCCTTATGTGAAGTTGAAATTTAGTTTTGATCCTATTTTTAAGGAAGAAAAGTCGTAAAGTAGGAAAATTTGCAACTTCTTGCAAAGTTGCTATGTTGGATCGGTTGCTCCATTATTTTGGTGTATAAGGACAAGATAGTTGCACACTAATTGTGGCTCTACAATCATGATGTGCACACACAAATCCATTATAAAGAAGTCATCCATGTCACTTGATCATTGGTCCATTACAAAGGGGATACACGTCACGTATAGGAGGATCAAGCTACTCTTTTACAAGCTGGCTTTCATGAGTTTAGATCAAATACTACACTAAAAGTCAAAACCTTTAACTACTTCCACTCCGAGTGAAATGGACGGTGGAAGCAAAACAAGGTGCAAGATGGGGAGGCATAGAATTTCTAAGGATGCTGCAAAAACTTTGGAGTGAGTTGAAACTATGAGCTTATGAATTTTATTGCATGTAATCACATGTATTGTATTAATATGCACATTGTTGGACTTCAACCCAAATGACACATGACAATTGACCAATCTACCTTGTTTCCCAAGATATTTTGTTCATTTTGGGACAACCAGGTAAGGTAGACCCAGCTTTATGATTACGCACACTATCCACCTTCACATTTGTATTCAAATTTATTTCATAATTATGAAGTTAAATTGTATGCTATGTTTTTTCCTTAGAGATAATGTTTTGGTGCCAGTTTGATATTGTGATGTTACAAAAGGTCTCGATAACCTAAAGACTCTAATTGAGTTGCAAGATGTGGAAAAGGTGAGATGGAGCAATTATAACACATTGGGATACTATTTTCACCAAATTGATGGCAAAAATCTCGAAAAAAGTAAAACAATTATAAAAGCACAAAATTAGAAGCTCTCAAATAGAATACACTCCTCATGCTCCCCAATTGAATTTTAACTTGCGAGTGTTGTAGATCCGCCCTCTTAAAGTTCCCCTACTCTACTCACTTGATGATGGAAGTGCTCACACACACAAAAAATGTAGTTTATTGCTTGTTGATGAGAGGAAAAGAAAATCAACCGATTCTCAAGAAGCTCAAATGCTTGCTACTCCAAGCACTTGATACTCTACACACGTTGTCCCACTTGCACTGACCAGCATTGTTGGTTTGCTTTGGAAATTCTTGCCTCATTCCTTGCTTAATTCAACTCTCCAAGCCTTGCAAAGATCCATATCCTACTCCTTTTTCCTCTATTGCATGCAAGAATGGACTCGCTATCAAGTAACTAATTCATCAAATATCAGAATCTACTAAGAGAGCCTCAATGCAGGTAATCTTGTGTTTTGTAAACCAAAGAATATCTGATATGACTATCTTGTACTTGGTTTGGGAAATTTTTCTCTTCTTTCCGTGAGGAGATATGATCAAAGGTCTAGTTGTGAATAAAATTCCAACTTGAGAGGATCTCATGTTTAGCCAATCGGATTGATTGTGTCTATGCGCGTGATATTTAAGTTGCTTACAAATACTATTGGTGACATGGTATACTATGTTAGTCTCTGTTAACTAGTGGTTCAAGAAGTTTCTTTGCAAAATCTAACCAAGGTTTTGGGTCTACAAGAGCTAACCAAGGGGTTTGGATTCCCAAGGCAAGACCCAAGATTAAAATTATTTTTTTTGAATCTTCAATATACTCTACTTTTAGTGTTTAACAGGTCAAAGCAATACTCGACCTTTTGAGGCTGGATTTTTAGTAATGTATCTTTGAGGTTTGAAAATTGCACTGGACCTCCAGATAACTATAATATATTTTTCACTCATGGTAAGCATATGATTTGGTTTTTTTTAATCTTTGAATATGCTTTGATGGTTTTTCAAGTGCGATGCATCTGTTGGAACTAGGGTGCTTCGTTAGCCTGCATAACCGGAAATGGATAACAAATTGGTATAATGGTACAAGCCTTCAAGGCAATTGCAATTAGAGAGAGCGAGCACTGAACAAGAGCATAGATCCGTAAAGAAGAATGTAGAAATGAAAGGTGAGAGAGAGAGAGAGAGAGAGAGAGAGAGAGCTTATTATTTGTTTTGCACAAATCTTGTTACGCCAAGTGAGTGTAAGTGACTGAAACAATTTGATGAAAAAATTTGATGGATTAAGAACGGAACTTTGAATGTAACATGCAATGACTTCTTTACAATGAAATGGACAAAACTTCTGTGGAGAAGAGGAGGAGGACTATATCGGTAAGATGCTCTTCAAAATTGCGTGCATGGCTAACGGGTTGACAGAAAAATAGCACGAAACAAATTTTTTAGCTGACTGAAGGTGGTTGTGGACCACATTAGAGTAATTTAATTCTATAGTCTCGAGTAGGCCAAGCACGTCCGCAATCTGCACGAACAACATATAATGGTGTTTTGTGGAGCAACTAGCCAGCACGGCAATGTCGATGGTGATTTGTCAACTGAGTGTATTCCAAGTGATGTAATGTGGATGCCATGGGGTAGGTGGTTGAACTGGCCAAGGAATCAACTCACTCCATTTATGCATGTAGTGTCTGAGCACCCGCTCTTGCAAATTTGGGTAAAGACAGTATTGAAACTTATACATTGCAGTCTCAAATTATGGCTGCTGCTCAATCAGATCAACTGGAATTGGCCTACCCATTCGTAACTGAAAAGAAAAAGCATTTAAATCAAAGCAGTTGATGACTTGTCATGTCTGTCATAGTTTGAATGGAAACAAAAAGACATTGTTGTAGGCAATGATCAAAGTTATGTGACAAACACAGTGAGCAAAACAATGAAATAAAGACGGTAGTAGTTTGCAACTATATTTTCTTTTGATTTTTCAAAAAATAATATATTCTCAACCTTGGTGGATGTCCAGAACAAACATTATGACCTAATGCAGTTGTTGTTTTGTGTTGTTTAATATACAAATGTTCTAATTTTCTAGCGTTTTGTATATCAAAGGATTGCGTTTGTGCTAGCCAATGCGTTTATGGATGTTATTTGTAACTCCAATATATCTCCTATCGTTTTTCGTGCATTGTATACTGTAGACTATGTATTCTTCCCGCAACGTTTCTTTTTTTGGGGTGGAAGGACAATGCTTGTCTCTGGTTGTTGATGAGTGTCTAAATCTGCAGTCCATGCAGATTCGTTAGGCAGATAAAGAAATGACGGTGCTACGAAGAAATGAATGGAAGCTAGTGATACTTGTTATCCATACTTGCCTTGGTCTATTGCAACTAGCTCGTATGGGGAGGCTGGTTGGCCGTAATCTACTGCCTTGTGTTCGTTGTAGTGCCATGCTACCTTCTGGATTGTGATAGGTGGATTAGTTGCGTCGTGCGTGTGGTTTGCCGAAGTCATGAAATTTGTCAATATAGCATCACATTTTTCTTGAGTAGCTTTCCAAAGTTCAGCCAACTCAATGTTGTAACCAAACTGTAGCTGCTCCATCGCATACAATGTAATTCCTTCAGCTTTTGTGTCGAGGGGTTGTTGTGCTTCAACATTACGCAACATACTCTCATCATCCTCGTACTGGATATCAAGCTCTTCAAGTATTTGCTTCATGAGACCTGCAGGATGTAGGAGCAAGCTGGTTAGCACAACAGATAGAGGGCATTATATTTTTCTTTTCTAATAGTACCTATTGTCATCTTGTCTGTGTTTGGTGTGGCCATCGTTTGGTCTAGAGCTTTATATCTTGCGTCGCACTTATTCATGAAGTTGCAACGCTATTGAAAAGTATGGAACCCCTCAATATACGCATGGGGTTTCTCGCGGCCTGTTGAGTTAGCCAATCTCATCTGCTTAGTCGTGAGGTAAAATCTCTTAGGTTGTATCATTGGTTGCGTTTCCTTTGCGTTGTTCGTGTATTGCTTGAAGAGTTGCACAGTAAGATGAGTGATTGATTTGCATGTGTATACACAGGCAGATGCAAGATCAGACAAGCGTGAAAAATGTATCGTGTTGTTATTAATTGTTTGATTCAGTTTCCTGCACGTACAAAAAATTTATTTTGATGATCTCTTACAGTATTTTTCAAGCATAAGATCCGACAAACATTTAAACACAAATGAATGAAGTGAGGAAAGAAAGAGTAGTAAATTTACAAAAGGTGGATCAGAGTGAGCAGGGGTGATAGGGAAGATGTCTTAGCAATGCAACATATTGAACATGACAAGTCGACAGAAGAGAAGATGAGCAGTTGAACAAAAATTTCTACTTTGTATAGAAGGCAGTTACAAGGCGATTCAATCTGTTTAATAGAAAGAGGAATTGATATTGAAGAGGGGGAAGGAAACTTTCATGTTTAGATGGTCAAAAATCTAGATGGTGTGAACATCTCTGGCATAGGGAGCTCTAGTAAATGTAGCCGGGTTCTCTCAGTAAATCTGTTTAATAGAAAGAGGAATTGATATTGAAGAGTGGGAAGGAAACTTTCACGTTTAGATGGTCAAAAATCTAGATGGTGTGAACATCTCTGGCATAGGGAGCTCTAGTAAATGTAGCCGGGTTCTCTCAATGACGCGTGACAGCATCAGGTATAGAAGGCCAAGGGCGAAAACTTCTTTTACAATGAGCAAAACATTGGTGTTGATTGTTGCCCCTTGGGACTTGTGTCCAGTCTCATAGCATAGGCAAGAGCTACTCGGAATGTGGATTTATGGTACCAGTGCCCATTGAATGTTCGCCTGCTATGCTTAGACTGTCAAAGTGTAAGTTCCTGTTTGGATGTGTCCAGTGTGACTTTGATTGCTTTAACGCCTCCTTCTTCATCTTGGAGGATTTCGTCTATGCGTCATATTGATCCATTGGCTGCTCCAATTGTTAAGTCTATGTTCTCTATTATCAGCGCCTTTGCTCCTTCTTCTATTCTGTCAATTCTGTGGAAGTCAGGATCTTCAAGCCATGCTTGGAGCTCAGGGACGTTGTGTGCATTCGTTTTGAGGCCGATTTGGATGATGTGACTATGCCGATGGAAGCGTTCGAAGAGAAGGTTATTATAATATCGAACGTCACTCTTGTGTGTGCAAATGATTGTCATATTCCTATCCATGTGGTGCTCTATTTGATCCTGCTTTATGATGCGGTCACCGAGCGCATCGTGGATCTCTTTCTTTGTGGCGAGCCTGACTCTTATTGTATTGAGGAACTCTATGAAAGAGATATCTTTTGCATGGCGCACTGAGCAATACATAGTGTACGTAGTAGCAGTGAACCAATAAGTGGAGCTTGTGATGTGGCATGAGTAGCACTGATCACTTTTATGCCTGCATACTGGTGGCAACTATGCCAAATCACCGAACAAGAAGACCTTTTTATCTTTGAATGGGTCTAGCAGTGTGTTGTTGGTGACATTCACAATTTGTTGTACTATGAGATCAAAAGTTTTCTTTGTCAACATAGAAATCTCGTCTATGATAATTGTGTCTTCTTCTTTAATACTGATGTATCTGTCATCAGTTTTGGAGATTGACAGGGGATACTATTGTGTGCGCATCGGTATCTTGAACTGGTAATGGACAATTGTTTTGATGCTGCTTAACCTCGTGGCTGTTGCACCAATCAAAGCAGCGAGTGTGACAGTTTTCCCTTGCATTATGAGTTGGCTTGTGATATATCTTATGAGGAAGCTTTTGCCACTCCCAGGAGTGCCTGTGATCACGTGCAGTCCACCCTTTGCTACTGTGAGCTTCTTGTAGATCTCTGCTTATTCAGATGTCAGTGACGCATTTTGGATGTTTTGAAGCTCTTAGAAGGGCAAAGATACGAGATGATGTGTCTTGTTGCTCGTAGTCTGTTTGCACATCTAGAGATTGAAATGAGGTAGCCTTTGTTGAGGATGTCTTCCGTAGTATCATGTTGTGAAATTGGTGTATTTGATCTATCGTGAGCATATTTCGTTGTGTGTACTCTGTGATGTACATCTCAAGATCCTCATCTGTCAGTATCAAATTTCTAAGTTTGCACTCAAGATAGTATGACCTAGACATGTTCTCTAATGAGAGCAACTGGGATTCGTTTCTGAAGGTGATTCTCTTTAGCAGCACGTTGTAAAAGAAAGCCTCCGGATAATGCCCTAGGTGAAAGTCTGTGAAACGGACCAGTCGGTGTTTCCGCTGCAGGGATTGGCCGTAGGTATTCTCCTCTGAAATGCTTTTTTTCATTTGTTTTTCCTTTGTCACTATGTAATTCTTGTGGAAGTCGTAGAATGTAAGCTTCTCCAGTGTTTGTGGTCGTGCACAATACAGATCAACAGGGTGTAGCACGACATCATTGTTGTGAGAAATGATTCCTTGTCGTAGTGTCGGGGGTGATGAGTCGACGTATTGGACGCTATCGCTCTTTGAAATGATTGGGATTTGCAAACAATTTAATGCCACTTTTGTTGCTGAGATAGGTTTTGACAGTAAAGAGGCTGAGATCAGCTTCAATTTTACAGTGTCAAGGCCACCTAGGCCTAAGCGTTCTGCATCTTCTGAACGGATGTTGAGATGGACCATTGGTTCAATTTTGAGTGCATACTTCAAGAGGTAGTAGGACAGCGATGAATTGGTGACCCGCTGTATAATTATATGTGCACCCCATAGCAAGAGCAGTGTAGGGTGGCACGGTACGACATTTTTGTCTTCATGCCGGGGCCTAAAGTATTGCCATCTGTGATTTTGTTCGTTGAAGACTGGGTTTGGATTTGGCTGCGCATGAAATGGAAACCCATGTTTACATACTCCATCTCTTTGACCGTGGTAACAACTTGTACGGCACTTGTGAAGTTGTTTCCTAAGTACAAGTTCTTGGAGCCTGCTTACTTTTGGCAAAACCACAGAGGCAGTTTCTATCGGGATATATGCAACTATTTTAGCAGATAGTTGCTCTTTGTCTTCTTCATGCATCCACAGTATGACATGAGCATGCAATGATCCTCTATTTTGGACCTCATATCTAACCAAGTGGTGTTGCACATGACCCAACACACCTTTCGCAAGTATATATTTGGACATAAGCATTTGGAACTTAGAGTGGAAGGTGAGGGCGCATTCGACTGGGCAGTCTGTCCAAGTGAAGGAGGCGTTCAACTAGCGTGCAATTAGCTCGATCGTGTCAATCTTAGGACATCTTGTGTATGTGACCTCATCGGCAGTGAAAGTCAAGAAGAAATCAGGCATTCCCCATTCATCCACCATTGCTATCAAGTCCTTTAGGTTCTTGTGGTGCCACGAGCAGGAGCCTGACATGCTGGAAGGGGTGCTATACCGAAGCACATGTCTCACAATATCTTCGTCAGTTGCTGTACGATTGGCCCTCTTGTAGTTTTCAATGTCCTTTTGCAACAAGCTTGTGTATGTATTGTTAGCCAACATAAGTGCCTTCTTTAGTTGGTACATTATGAGCAGGTATGGCTTGTACAGGGTGTAAACGGAGAATAGAGTCGATGCACGTACCTTTACATATATACTGAAGTTGATTTACCATCATACTAGCCTTTCCCAAAAGGGAACAGGAATGGAAACACTGCTGTCTCTATTGTGATGTCATTCACAGAGCTTGATGCGGCAGGCATGCCGTTGGGCTTGAAAGTAACTATTCTCTCAAGCAATTGTTGACGGCCACGGAGCTGCAGAGAAGCAAATTCGTAAGTATCGCTAGCGGTGCATGCTCTTCTCCTGGCTGGTTCAATGATGTTTTCGATGATACCAAACATCAAACTTGTGTCAAGCTGCGCCATCAGTGCAAACGGTGCGTTGTCTTGTTGTTGTTGAATGATCTTGCTCACACTATCTTGACTTAGTATGCAGAGGCCAAGCTTCTTATTCGGTCGTTCAGCCATCGACATGTACTTTTGTAGTACGAAGTTGTTCTCCAGATTGAATGCAAGTATGTCCGCCACTTGTGATGTACCTAGGTCTTGCTCTGTGAAGGTTGCTCTATGCTCTTTACTCCATGATAGCAGACGGTTATCTAATATTGAACGTATGTCTAGTATACCTCGTGCAATTGTTGTCACTATTGAGATGGCATTGACAAATATGTCAATGACGCTCAATAGTTGTATGTGAAGCTGATTTCCATTCAATATTCTTCTTGTGTAGTCTGGAAGTAAGGGCACACAATATCTGCGACGTGCACTTGAGTTCTCAGAAGTGGAGCATTGCACCCATTGCGTTTCTATGTGTGTAGCCTCTAAGCTGGATGCCAATAGACTGCTAGCAAACATTGCAATCGATGTCTCGTCTAGAGCTCGAGTACAATCAAAAGAGGCACTTCTTTGGATGAAAACTACACCACAAATAAATAATATGCTTAAAGGTCTAAATATCGCTGCAACATCTGAACTCCATCGGTATACTAAATTCACGATATCAATCCATGATTGTGAGCATGGTAGAAATGCAGCCTTCTTCTTGATTGAAGTGCGATGTCTCGCTTTCGATCTGCTGAGGTGTATCCTACGCTTTCGGTGATGATCCATTGAAGGCTTAAGTCGGACTCAGTCTTAATGATTCAATGTGATGAGAACCTTGTGATATTTACTTACTAGTCATGTCTAAGCAACGGGCAGTTCAAGTGTTTGAAACAACCATGTACCTGGTGCTGGATTGTGTTGTTGTGAGGTTTGGACCTGGGAAGAGGCAAGCGATAGCTGATTTCTTGAATGTCCCTTGCAAAGAATAAATACAAAGTGTTAGAAAAGTAATAGCACAATGTTGAAGGTTCTGAGAGTAATCTAATTACTTGTATGTGTTCTATACTTCTTATGTTATAGAAAAAAAAAACGTGCTGGTGTCCCTGCGCGGGGGAGTTTGCACAGTCCTCCCCAATTTTTATAATACGAGGGAACGTGCCATTCCCACGGCAGCATGCAATTTTTGGTGTGTTCCTTTTTACTGTGTCCTCAGCGTTCAAGATTAAAATGTGGCACTTTTTACTCATCGCACGCTAGAATATGTCACTATTGCAAATGAAGAGGAGATTTGTCCAAGTTTCTCTTGATCTGTTTGCAGTGAAACACGGTAGAGTTAGGCCATAAATAGTTGCGCCTGCAGAAAAGAGCTGAGTAAGGTAGTTGAACGTGGACATACACACAAAGCTGCTATAATTCCCAGTGAGACCCCTTTATCCTCAACATGGACACCCCCTACCCGTGCATAATAACTCTCCCCTCCTAGACGTTGCACAAGGTGGACATGGTCTCAAAACATCAAATAAGTTATCCATGCAAGATGCACTAGCAAGTATTGAAGATCTATAGGACAATTGGCAGCATTGTGAAACAAGTAATCACCAAGCAAACAATTAGAGCTGATAAGAGGGATTTGCTAGTAGTGTTGTGCGTTGTGACTAGCCCTGGTCTGCTAACGCCATCTATGTACTCCATGGCCCTCGAGGTCCTCCAAGTACTCCTACCGACAGCATGCAGTAGATCGTATTGCATCAACGCTACTACCACACCCTGCATCATCGCAACAAACCCTAGAGCATTGAATTTTTGAGAGATGTATAGTGCAAAGTGGGACAACAAATTCCGCAAGATCTGATTGGAAAAGCCTTGTGACCGATTGATTGGAAAGCCTTGAATGCAACCACATGGCGATTAGCCAAAAATCTCCAGGCTTTTGCACTACCAAGTAATGAAGGTCTACAAGACAAATGGCAGCATTGTGAAACGAGTAAATCACCAAGCAAAGAATTAGAGCTAAAAAGAGGGATTTCCTAATAGTGTTGTGCGTTGTGACTAGCCCTGGTCTGCTAACGCCATCTGTGCACTCCATGGCCCTCGAGGTTCTCCTACGTATTCTTGATGTGCGACCATCCACAGAGAGAAACAAGGTGAGGCTAATTAAGTCCAAGCTGGCTTAGACCATCATGCCTTGCATACATTTTTTACATATTCCAATAAAAAAATTTGAGAGAAGAGTATCCAGACACTCTAGGTTTGAACAACTACTATCTAAAGACTCATACCTTGCTTTATAAAAGCCAATATGTGTTGTGCCTTTGATGGGCTTTTGTACTTGATGAGTGTCTCAATAATTGCAGTTGGTGGGTGCCTAGTGGAGGTCAGTATCACCAAATAAGGGGTGCCCATTGTTGTAGGTCAACTAGAGACACGGAAGGAGAAGATTGTGCCTTGCCTGCCCCTAAAGACCCCCCCTCTGTTCTAGAACAATAAGTTAATTCCCAGAGAGAGAGAGAGAGAGAGAGAGAGAGAGAGTTAAGGGGGAAAGTTTGAAGAGAAATCTTGTGTGCATGTGAGGGTTGAGTGATGAAGCCATTTTCTTCGGTGGAGGCATGCTCACTAAGACAAGAGTCTGAATCATTGATGCTGTTACAAATGCCATGATCAAAGAGAGAGAAAGAGAGAGAGAGAGAGAGAGAGAGAGAGAGAGAACCTGCGAACTGCTTGCGGACAAGATGGTATGACTTTTTCTCTCTTTTGACGAGCGCTCCAATCGAGGGAACCTGCGAACTGCTTCTGTTGTTACTTTGTTGACAAAGGAACCTGCGAACTGCAAATTGCTTCTGTTGTTTCTTATTTGACGGCATAGCTTTTGACGGTGCATCTTTTTAGAGCGTTTTAGCGCTGTGTATTTTTTTTAGCGTTGCACACGTGGCTTAATGACAGCCCAACTTTGTTGAAACGACTACTATGCTAATGAAGTAATAGTTTCATCCAATTTTCTCTTCAAATGCATGATAAGGTCATGTAGGAGCAAAGAATTTTGGAAAGTAGGGTACAAGTACCATTTTTGCAACCTATTACTTTCCCTCTATATTGTTCATTTTAATACAATTGAGGGCTCACTCCCTATTGAAATAGTTATAGGCCTACGTGGTAGAGGTTTTTTTGGCACATGTTGTTAGTCACAAGAGGTGCAACGTGGTCTTAGAGCTCATGGAGTTTGGTTAAGCTAGTGTGGGCCACAGATTGTGAGGGTCCCTCTCACTCATATCACTGAGTGTTTTCAATACCTCCACCCGCAAGTACATCTCGTACTTAATGAATGTCATAATTCTTCACATCATTAAATGTGACATATTCGAGATGTGGAGAATATGAGTCACTAGACTGATGTTGATGCATGTTTTCCTAATTATGTGTTGCAAACAAAGTCCATAGACACAGGTAAAATCTATTTATTAAACCATTCCAAGCACGTAGTAATGAGAACAATTTTGGTGGCAAGAAATTGTGGCATACCAAATAAGACTTTTTAAGGGTACAAGTACTATTAAACAACATTAAGGGATGTTTGTTTACACCTATAACAAGGCTACGTTCTTTTAATGAAAATGTTTCATTGTTGTTAACTAGATGTGATTAATTTTCACATTCTATCATGGTCCATCTGTTTAGCAAGGCTTTCAAGTAATTGCAGTGAGACGTGTTTAGTTTCTTTTTGTAGATCTATTTACACATTTTATTCCCCCCTCTTCTACGATTTCTATGAGCATAACATCCACCTCAAGCATTGGTAATTATAGTCATGAAAATGTAGGTTTGGATAAGTTTTCGTTAAATGCATGCACACTATGTGTTATGGGCCATAGTTTTTAGAAAAGTCATATTTTGAGCGGCATGCAAATTCATGAAATTGATAGCTTGTGAAGCATTTTTCACCACAAGTGCTTAGATTGTTGTGGGTCTACCAACCACCATACGAGGTGATGGCTCTGTATGGACGTTTGTAGATAAGGTGTCTTAACTTTGTAAATTTTATCCAGTTCATTATTCAATCTCTAAAGTTAACCAAGTTGGTTGTTCATAATGTGTATTGATTATATAGATTACTCAAGAATATTGGGAGTAATTATTGTGACTCACATCTACCTATTATTTTTGGAGAAATGTTTGTAAATGGTTGGGGAGAAACAACTCAATATCAATACTACCACTCATCCAGAGATGGATGGGAAGCTTTCAAGTATTAATCTAGTGCAAGAGGATATATTAAGAGTGTACGCTAGCGAGAATCAATATAATTGGAAAGATTTCCTCTCTAGTTTGAAGTTTTCTTATCATGATCCAAAGCATGTTGTGCATGTTTATGACAGGGTTTTTCAACCTTGATCCCCAGTTATGGTGAGGTTGTCTACTAATGAGGAATGACATTTCGAGGCTTAATTTGTGCTGATGAGATTTTTTGGCAAGTCACTTGCATGGAAAATTAAGAAGTATTTTTACATGTTCTAGCACCTTCAAAAAATCTAGAAACTAGTCATTTGTTTATTCACCTCTTAGTTGTGGTAACTCATTTTAAACACTCAAGTGCATTATGAATCGAGTCCACACACTATTTTGGATATAATCCATTTACACGAACATTTGCAAAGGAACAACAATGTAGACAATCAAGATGTTCTTCTTGGTTTCATTGGACATCCTATTGAATTGTGTATCGGTCAAATGGACAGATGGACCTGTGAGACAGGTGTCATTATGGAAAACATTAATGTTAGTAAGAATATATCATCAATCACTTTTGCTTTTGAGGATGAAAAAGTTTCTCCAATGAGGGAAAAATGTTAGACGAAGGGCGAGGTCAAGGGCTAGACACACATGTAGTATAGGGTTCTATATATAGCTAGGACCAAGGGCCTATGTATGGTATGGTTGTGTTGTTATGAGTATGTGGTTGTGCCGAGTCTCGCACATCATCTTCATCTTGAACAACATAATTTTTACCTCCCTTTTCAAATTCTTGTGAGTTTTGCTGATATATTCTCCTCAAAGAAGGTCCCAAACCCCATAACCACTTTGTTGAAATGTCAATTTCAACATGTACGACTCCTGGATGATTATCACTAACATGCATCATCACTAGCACGCTTTGGTGGATACACATATTTTCACCGATGATACTACATTTGTACTGCACTGAGTTAGTCTATCTACCGGAGTGATGGCACACTTATCCATTTACCTCACTCACTAACGGTTCACATAGACCATTGTATTAGTATCCTTTTATGTCATATTCTCCCTTATGTTTTTGTAGACCTCTTATCTTAAGTTAGTGAAGAAGGAGAAGAACAATCTTTTGCCTCCATCTTTGTGAGTGTGTGTGTGCTTGCAAGAGCTCAAGATCTCCTCTCTCTCTCTCTCTCTCTCTCTCTCTCTCTCTCTCTCTCTCTCTCTCTCACACACACACACACACACACACACACACACACACACACACACACACACAACATGGTATCATAGTCCAGTTATGTTTGAGAAACTTGGAGCAGCAAGTAGGAGCAACAAAGAAAGCGGTCTTGGGATTCTCAAGAGCCATCGTCAAACGATCTCGAACTGAGGTTATTTTGTTTGGAGATTGTGTTTCTCAGGGTTCTGTATAGTCCTTTAGATTATGATTGTGCAGTCAAATTTCCATTTTGAGTGCGATTCGATCCCCATTTTGGAGTTAGAGTGCATTCCCATGCAGAAACACTATGGTTCAGGATTTTGTAGATCTGCATTTTGGAGGTGCAAAAAGCTTTGGTTTGGCTCTAGTATTCATAGATAATGTTTGATATTTTTAAACAGGTGTGTGTATGCATATTGTGGTAACTTACTATTTTTAGCAAGCTACTCAGAGACTTGGTGAAGGGTTGTAAACATGTCGTCGAAAAATGATGGACTTAACCAGATCGTCAGTGAGAATATGGACAAGAACAACTTCCATGCTTGGATGTACAGAATGACCAATTTCCTTATGGGCAAAGGTCATTGAAACCACGTTGATGGAGAGCATGAGAAACATCACCATTACCAGAGGAAGGTGCAAGTTTTGCGCATATAAAGATGTTCAGATATTGGAACCAGAGAGCTCAAAAGGTCAAGTACTATCTTTTTGTGAGTGTGCGGGATACTATGATTGAGCATATACAAGATGCTCATACTTATAAGGAGGCTTGGGACACCTTACTATGACCAACACAAAGGCAAGGAAGCTGTAGTTGAAGACTGAGCTAAATACAATGCATAAGAAAAATATTTTGATCAATGATTATTCATTGAAGATAAGTGAATCATTTGCATCAATTGGTGTTATAGTTGATGGTGATGACAAAGTGAAAGTGTATCTATAAGGTTTGGGTTGAGAGTACAAATAGTTTAAGATTGGTATTCATCTTTGAGATAACATTTCTTCTTTTACAGATTTGGTGTCCTTATTGATTGTGGAAGAGAAGGAACCTGAGGAAGACTCCGCTCTTTAGGGAAGAAATAATTCTAACAGGCCCTTTTCAACAACAGTGGAAGTGGAAGAGGACATGGTACAGGTCGTGGAGGAGGCCGAGGAAGAGGCAACCACCAAACACAATTTAGCAAAATAACAATCAAGGGCATAACATAGGTGGTCATTGAACATTTTGAGGCAGGGGGAGTCCAAGAGGTTGTGGCAATGTGCAGTGCAATAATATAGGTCAGCACAAAAATGTAGTATGTTGGGTTTGTAGAAGACATGGTCACTTTGAACATGACTATCGAGACAAGAGGTAGCAAAATAATTATGCAACCACTAGCAAGAATGTAGATGATCCTAAGAGGCTATTTATGGTGTAGCACATGCTAAATACTATGACTGTAAATGTGGCAAAATCTAGTGATAATGTCTAGTATGTAGATTCAAGTGCATAAATCACATGACCAGTCATGGTGAACGGTTAAATGAAATGTAGACTTTGCAAAGTCTTGGTTACGTAGAGACTGGGATGATACTACACACCCTATTATGCATATAGAAAATGTATCATTGTCTATGATATATGGTAAAGTAAAGTACTTGGCTGATGTACTACATGTAGGCTGATATACTACATGTACCCAACATCAGAAAGAACCTGGTAAAGTAAAGTACTTGGCTAATGTACTACATGTACCTAGCATCACAAACATGTACCCAACATCACAAAGAACCTGGTTTCTATTGGGCAAATGGTTGAGCAAGGCTTGCGAGTCAGGTTTAACTCTGATGGTCTTTTTGTTGAGGAGAATAAGAAGAATGGAAGGCTAGTTGCACAAGGAAAGAAAGTAGTCAGAATGTTTAATTTGGATATAATTGTGCCTGAGGTGAACGCTACCATGTTTGCATAGGGTGCATGAGTTGTTATAGCTATTGAGATTTGGCACAAGTATATTTGTCATGTAATTTGTAGAGGCTGAAAATGATGCAAATTAAAGAGATGGTTATAGGTTTGCCAACATTTAAAGTTGTTGAGATGCAAAAAGTCTATGAAGCTTATCAGTCTGGAAAGCAAAAAAAAGCATCCTTTCCTCATGATAAGCATGTAAGCAGGAATGCATTAGATTTAGTGCATATTGATGTTTGGGGTTTCGCAAAGACTGCATCTATGGGTGGTTGTAGATATTATGTGAGCTTCATTGGTGACCATACAAGGAAGGTATGGGTCTACTTCATGAAGCAAAAAAGTGAGGTGTTTATGCACTTTCAGAATTTCAAGCTTATGGTGGAAAACAAACAAGGGAACTTGTAAAATTCTTAATGTCAAATGGAGGGGGAGAATAATTCTTTAATTCAATGGTTTTCTTAAAAAGCATGGAATTCAGAGGTACTTTTCATGCAGGTATACCCTGCAGAAAATGGTGTTGTTGAGCAGAAGAACTGGCACGTTACAAAAGTTGCTAGAGCGCTGATGAATGAGAAGAACATGCATCATTGTTATTCGGCTAAGGTTGTTGATATAGGTGTTTACATCATGAACAAGACCCTATTGTTGCAATATATGATATGACGCTAGAACAAAAATCATGTGGTGAAAAATTAGATGTATCAATTATTAAAGTGTCTGGATGCATTTATTATTTACACGTGCCGGATGAGCAAAGAAGTAAGCTTGATCCAAAAGCAAAAAAATGTGTGTTCATTGGCTATTTCCTTGAGAAAAAAGGGTACAAGTGTTACAATCCTGTCATGGGTGAAGTGAGGGTGAGCAAAGATGTTGTTTTGTATGAAATGGTTGTTACCATATACATGTGGTAGTGATGTGTGAGAACACACTAGGACCGCCGTGGCATTTTTTTCCTCTTTAGGAGGTTTTTTCCCCCGTGCATAGTATATATGCCCATCACTCTAGGGCTATCTATTTTTCCATTGCACACTAAGTAACACACTCTCTATTGTGTGCCTTGAGCTTACTTTATCTTCTCCAAGCTGTGTGCATTTCTCTACAACCCTAATTCCAACAATTGGTATCAGAGCAGGTTGCATCCTCCCAGGCTTAGTCGCCAGTAGCTCTAGCACACGCCTACTCGTTTTCTCGATTTCAGTGAGCTTTGGCAAGCGTTTGCAAGTCAGCTCAGATTTTTGATTTGGGCTCATTCTGGCCTCCGTTTCCACTACAAGCAGTACTGCACAGGCTATTTTGAGCATTTTGTGCAAAACTTTTGTGTTTGCAAGTTAGCTCAGATTTTTGATTTGGGCTCATTTTGGCCTCTGTTTCCACTACAAGCAGTACTTCACAAGCTATTTCATCATTTTTGCAAATTTTTTGTTAGTGGCATTTTCTGCATAACATGCAGAGTCTTCTACCATTTGTGCTATATAGCACTTGTTGTTTCCACTTTGTGTCTCCTCTTTGCGGGCAGTTTTCACATCAGGTGCAGCATTTACCATGGTTGACAACAACACAAATGTGTTCAAGATGTTTGCTGTTGAGGACAAATTGAATGGGGACAATTACCCTATGTGGGCTTACATGTTGCAACATGTTCTTGTGTCAAAGGGCTTTTAAAATATTGTGTAGGGAATTGATGTATGTCCCAGTTCTGAGGATGTAGGCGATGTTGAGGATGTGGCAGGTCTTGCTACAAGGATTGTTGCTATTAATGTTGTTTTCCCTACAATAGAACAATCTTGTTGGGATGTAAAGGATGCACAGGCTCATGCATTGATTGCATTGTCTATGAAGTGCACCATTGTTTCTCACATTCATTCAGCAAAATCTGCAAAACAGGCTTGGAATATTCTAGCAGGTCTTTATGCAAGCCGTAATGAGGCTAAAATTGCTTTGTTGTGTAAAGAGCTGGAATCAAAGATTATGCATGAGGAAGATGGTATGGACACTTTCCTTGCTAGTGTCAAGGATATGAATGAGCAACTTATTTCTACATTTGAAGTCATTTTAGGCAGTTCCCTTGTGCAGACTGTTCTTGATGCCTTACCAAATTCTTACCAGACTTTTGCTAGTACTTGGAGACTTATGACCCAAAGAAATCCTGAAGTTGTCAAGTTTGATGCATTGTGCACATTGATGTTGCAAAGAGTCCCTTTTTAGAAAAAAAAAGACTAGACAACATGCAGTTGAACAGGCTTTTATTGCTTCTCAAAGAAAGGGTGGTAACAACAATGCAGCCACTTCTTATGGTTCTGCTATGAGTGGCAAACCTTCTGTTCCCAATGCTTCTGTTTTGGCAGCACTTCGTCTTCTGGCAATTTTGGTTATAAGGGCAAAAAGAAGATGCGTTGCCATTATTGTAAAGCTACTGATCACTTGATCAAGCAGTGTCCTAAGTTGAAGTCCAAAGAGGCTAAGAAGAAAGAGGGTGGTTCCATTGCAAATGCTGGTTCCACTACAAATGCAGCCATTGTTGAGTCTTCTGTGAAAGGAGACTGTGATGCTGATGTTGATGCAGAATGGGCTTTTAGTGCAAAGTGTACTTACAATCCAGTTGTCCCTGAGCATGCATGTCACTTGCTATAGATTCACATGTGTGGTACTTCGACAGTGGTGCTACAAAGCACATTACCTCACATCGTGAATTTTTCACCTCTCTTGAGTCTGTCCCTCATGGGAATTCAGTCACTTGTGCCAACAATGCCTCTTATTCGGTTCAGGGGTTGAAAATATTATGCTTACTGCTGTAAATGGAAGTTCTTTCACACTTGTTGATGCATTCTATGTACCTGGGATCAAGAAGAATCTTTTGTATGTATCTGCACTTGCTACACTTGGACTTGTAGTCAAATTTGTGGGTGACAGATGTACAGTTCATGATCTCAGTTTTGGTGATGAAATTGTTGTATCTCACCTTTTGTGTCATGGGCTATATAAGCTCACTTTGTATGACAAGTGTGGACAAAATTTTGTAAATGCAGTTGTAGATTCAAGGGCTATTTTAGATGCAAAACGTTGGCATGCACGTTCGCTCATTTCAATTTTGCCAGTTTGCCGCGTTTGCAAAAATCTGATATAGTTGCTTCTTTGCCACCTCTTGAAGCACCTATCAAACATGGTTGTGAAGGCTGTATTCTGGGTAAGATGTAGCGTTTGAAGTTTCCAAAGGATGGTTCAGTTAGGGCCACATGCAGGTTGTAGCTTGTGCATAGTGATGTTTGTGGACCCATCCAAACTCCGTTCTTGGGCAATTACCTTTACTTCGTGACTTTCATTGATAATTACTCCAGGAATGCATGGGTATTTCTGCTTAAAGAGAAGTCCAAAGTTTTTATGTGCTTCAAACAATCTCTGGCTATGGCTGAAAATGTCTTGAAATGTACTATGGGCACCCTCTGTTCGATCGAGGGGGGTAGTATACATCTCATGAATTTAATGCATTTATGGCTAGTCATGCAATAAAACACCAATGTAAAGTGTCTTATACACCTCAGCAAAATGGTGTTGCTGAGAGGAAAAATAGGTCACTTACCGAAATGGCACGATGTATGGTCAAAAGTCAAGCTTTGCCGCATTCTTTTTGGCTTGAGGCCATCATGTGTGCAACTTATGTACTTAACAGGTGTCCTACAAAGGCTTTGTAGTCTATTACTCCATATGCATTAGGAAGAGGAGGGGGTGTAGGAGGGCCTCTTTATTTGCCATGAGCTTATGGAGGTGATTAACATTTTGACAAATAGGTGTACGCCATGTGTGCAAGAATGGTGGGTGTGTAAGAGATGTATAAGAGTGGTCAAAGGATGCACTTTTTTCCCCAAGAAGGAGGTGGAAAATTTTATGATTTATGGCCTTCCATAACTCCTACATGTGATCTCCAATTTGAGCGGAGATCATAGATTTGCAATCTACGCGTCAAGCTCTTTCCATAGATATGCTACATTATATGGTTTTACCCACTAGATTTTAAATTCCATTTTGGAGGGAAACTTCAAATTTAAATAAACTAGTCGTTCTGCATGTTTCAATTCAAAAACTATCCCTTGATTACTTTCTTAATACTAAAGGTTTGACTTCCTTGAACGGCCAAATAAAGAGGGCCTCCTAGACCCCATTCTCTTCCTAATAGAAGCATGGCATGATAGAAAGCCTTCTATTGAGCACATGTGTGTTTTTGGTTGTTTGGATTATGCTTTGTTGACACAAACATAGCGCTGAAAATTGGATGATCAGGCTGTCAAATGTATTTTTGTTGGTTATAGTACTGAAAGCAAAGGCTACAGGTTGTATCATCCGCAAACAAAGCGTATACTGGTTTCACGGGATGTGTGTTTGTGGAAGATTATATTTAGCCCTTGTTGTCATGTACTAGAGACAATAATGTAAGCTCACAAGACATTTATGACACTTTGTATCATCTTTTCAGTGATGGAAGTTCGAATATAAATTCCAATGAGGCAAATGTACAACCTATGGGGGTTTTCAAAAATGTTACAGATCAACGTATTACTCGTGCAGATATACATGGTGTACTTGATGTGGAAAGGGCTGAAAATGAGCAGGCTAGAGGTATGCCAAAATGGCCGGTGTATACATTGTGTGATAGTAAATTGAATGCACCTTTATCTAGTCGTACTCGTTCAGGCTCTCACCATGCATCTTTTGCATGAGATTGTTATGCTTTGGCTATGCCTAGCTTACATGATGTTGAGGAGCCTCTCTCTTTTGATGAAGCACAGAATTCAAAAAATTGGATGGCTGCCATGCAATCAAAATATGATGCACTTATAGAAAATGACACATGGACTTTATGTGATTTGCCTCCTAGAAAAAAGGCCATTGGTACAAAGTGGGTTTACAAGTTGAAACGCAAGCCGGATGGTGAGATCGATCGCCATAAGGCTCGACTTGTTGCAAAGGGTTATGCACAACAAAAAGATATAGATTATTAAGAGACTTTTGCTCCCACTTGTCATATGACTACTGTGCATTTTCTATGTGCATTGGCAGCTCATTTTGGTTGGGATGTACATCAATCAGACATTGTTACTGCTTTCTAAAATGGTGACATATTTGAGGAAGTTTATGTAACACAGCCTCGTGATTTTGTCAGGAAAGGACAAGAGGACAGTGTGCAGATGTAAGAAGGCTTTGTATGGGTTGAAGCAATCTCCTTGTGCTTGGTATGAGAAAGCTAACACTCATTTCGTCAAACAAGGCTTTCGTAACAGTCCAACAGAAAGCACATTGTATGTAAAGCGTGAGGGTGATGTACTTCTCATTGTGGTTCTTTATGTAGATGATTTGCTGATCATTGGACCAAATGAGAGACATATTGTTGAATTTAAGGTTGATTTGAATGCTACTTTCAAAATGAAAGATTTGGGGATGTTCCATCATTACTTGGGTATATAGTTTAAGCATTGTGATGGTGGTATTACCTTGTGTCAAAAAAGTTACATAGAGACATTGCTATTGATAGCCGTTTTTTGGCTATTCGAAATTGTCATAGTGAGCTACCTCACCCTATCAAATCACTCAAACACTGTGGTTATCTTCACCCTTTCACTGTACATAGGTGTTGTGAGCGGGATGGAAACACACACAACGCCTCTATAATGACCCAACACACACTCTTGGGATGATATACACGCACACTATGGGGCACCACTCGGCTTACACAACCCACCTGGCCGAGATAGCGAACACACCGATGGAGTGAGAGGAGAGAGACTACCCATTTACCCACTCCACACACAGAGAGACACACACACACACCCAAAAAACTCAGCTCAAAAGAGGAGAATTTCTGATGTTTAGATACAATTGAGCTTGGTCCAACACCAATAGAGCAAATAGCTCACACAATATGGGTAAAGTATGCCAGATACAATCAGAAATTGGAGCAGAAGCTTCGCTCATAGGAGAAACTTACACAGCCAAAACAACAGAAAAATAGTGAGGAATTTGGCAAAATGGATAGCGCCATCGCGTTTAGAATGGCCCAAAACCCCAGTCTACAATGTCAAAGTGCTCAAATACGACCTCGAATGAGCAGTTTATGGCCAAAACAGGCTCCAAAAATAGTAAAAACACAGTTGCGGTTGTTCCTCCTCTTCTCTCCACATGTTTTCTGGTCTTCTCTCAGGTTTTTTAGTTCCCACACTTAGCTTTATTACTTGGGCGCCTTTGGCGTTTTAGTTGACCTCAAACGGACCCCGAGCAGGCCAAACAGTGGCCTCGCAGTGCATAGTTGTCACCCTGTTGCATCCATCCGCGCACCTGGCACTCAGCTTTTTCCAATAATGCATCCCATCACCACATGAAGTGGCCCCAAAATATGGTCCTCATGATGGCCTTTTGCATAATTCATCACAAGAAATAGCCACGATGTGTCCGTACTTATCCACGTGAAAGTCTTGACCTCATTCGACCTCGCGACGCCACTAGATGCCATCTGACGCACCTGCTTACCTCATGTCGTCGGCCCACGGATAGCTTTCTTGAGAAGTTTTGCGTGCTACCAACTCCTCATTATTATGGAAAAAACACTGATACTGGTGCCGATGAAAATCGTTGCACTATATACATGTTGTCCTACCTGTACACATGTGGGCCCCACGCCCGCCCCACGTAACCACGTGGCTCTGGAAAATGGGCAATCCTTTATTCGATACACCATGCATGTGTATGTACATATGCACAATCATTTCTTCCAAAAAACTCCTAGCATAATTGCCCATCCCCTAGCCTGCTAGAGCATTCATGCTCAGCAACAAAGTAAAAAGAGATATTCATTCCACATGGATCCCACACAAAAACACTTTTCATTCCCTACATCAAAAACTTAATCAAGCTTCCACCTCGTTCCCAACGAAAACGTGTAGAGATGCCATATATCAACCTTGCATCAAGAAAACCATCAGTTACTTTGGCATAGACCTGCATGTGCAAATATATCTCCTTCTCCATAGTTGAGAGGTCTCCCCTGATCATTTGTGTCATCAATGCCTGCTTCTTTGATGAATCAACCTTGGTTTGCATCAGCCCTTCAATCACTTCATAAGGCCCTTTATTTTCATCTTCAACCTCATTTGCAAATGCGACTAAACCAGACTCCTGGATTTCTTTGTCCATCAAAAGCAATGCAACATCAACATCCTCATCACTGCTGGTAGTACTATCACTATCCTCCTCAGACACTGTGGAATATTCCTCATCACTAGACTCATCCTCATCTTCATAAAGTTCCTCCATTTGTTTCCTTGTGTCCATATTATATAGCTTCTTGGCACCTGGCTTTCCATAGAGGCTAATTGTACCACGTTGCCAATCTTGAACAGCTCCCACTGCACATAACCATGGTCTGCCCAGTATAATAGGATATGCTCCCTACCCCGCTGGCATCACATGAAAATCAACCACTGCCTTTGCATCATACGCCTCCACTTCTAAGCTCTTTACAACACACAAACATTTTATTTTTTGATGGTTTGCCAATCTGATCCGAAAGCCTGACACCCCTGTCACTATAAGACCCATCTTCTCAACGCATGAATGTGTTATGACACATATTTGGGCTCCGCCATCAACATAACCTTGTCCCATATTTTTTCTTTTGTGCCACACATCTACTATTGGGCAAATGTTTGGTAGCTCATCCATTGCCAACACCTTTACTGACACTCTCTCTGGCTCTTTCTCCATTGGGTTAACCATCCTCTTCAACTGTCGCTTTAGCTTAGGCACCATCTCTATAAGCTGCCCAAAAGTAACATTGGCTTTCCTGCTTGTCAGATTCTCCTTCAAGTCATAGCTTAATTGCCCATCCCCTAGTGGAAATTCTGAAACATGAAACTTGTGATGAGCCCTCCTTTTCCTCTTGGCCTTGACATCCTCGCCTTCATGGCTCTTTCCCTTCTTCTTACTAGGACCTGGGGCACTTCTTCCTTCCTTGTCCTCTGTGATCCTCTTCCCAATAGGCATCACTAATGTATCCTCTAGCTTTGATGCCTTCTCCAAGGTGACTACACTTATCACTTTTGTCTTTCCCTTTTCCTCTTGGGTTAATCCACTGGTTCCTTCCTCTCCCTTAATTTAAATGCCATAATCATTTGACCTAGTTAGCACCTGTCTTGGCAATGTATGTCTCCCCCCATCCTTGGTGGCTTATCACATTGCGGGCTGATGTGACCCAACTCTCCACAATTATAACACATGGGCGTCTGCCTCCAAAACCTACCATTGCTTTGTCCAACATCATTCCTAGGTCTTTCTTCACCTCTTGGCTGATTTGCAAACCTCCCTCGACCTTGATTTTTTCCCACTTGACCTAGCATGTTTAGGCTGAGATTCTTCATTAAATCTACCACTTGCCTCATGTCTTGCCTTAGCCCATCATCTTGCACTGATGTAGTAACCATTGCTGGCATAACTTGAGGAGTAACAAAAACCAATGGTTCATGATGAACCCCTGGCATGCGACCTGACAAAGAATCCATAGGCTGAAACTTAGACCTCCTAGGCAAGGACTCCACCCCTAGCTGGCTCATTTTCCTTAGCTTCCACTCTTTGTTCCTTGCCACCTCCAATGCATCTTCATATGTCCTAGGCTTCTTTAGCTCCACTCTCCAACGTATATTCTCCCAAAGACCAGCCAAGAATCTGTCCTTCTTCATCATGTCAGGTGGGGGTACTTGTGGTGCTAAGGCCTTGCACCTTTGCTCCCATGTCAATGAAAACTTACGTATATACACATCTACTGGCTCACCTTCCTTTTGCACCAAACCTTGTACTTCTTGCCACACTTTGTCAGGATCTTCTGTTTTCACAAACTCCACTTCCAATCCATGCCTTAGATTGTCCCAACTCAATCTTATAGGTGGATCAGCCACACGTAACTCCTCTTCAAATGCTTTGGACCAAACTCGTGCATCACTCTTCAAACAAATCTGGAGAAGACGTTGATGGAGCAAAAGATGTCGTGCGCACACTCACACACCCAGACAACTCAACACAACACAAGGAGTTTACTTGAATTCCTCACCTCACTCACTACCACTCAAAAGCTCCCTAAAAACTCTATCCACAAGCTCAATTCATACTCCAAACGCCTCGACCTACAAGACCTTGCCTGCCCGCAGACACTACAAGATGAGTCAAGGTGATCAACACTTGAAATCATGCTTGATGGTGAACAAAATATACAAGAAAAACCATCAAAAACCAAAAACTCCAGCCACAAAATTCCACTCTCAAACCATTGCAAAAGCTTCACCAAACTCCACTCTATGGGACTCTTTGGAGTAGTGCCAACCCTAATGGCACCGATACAGGGTCACATAGTCTTGCAGAAAGCCGCACCTTCTTCCCTCAATTCCTTGCACACACACATCCATGGAAACCTCAGAACTCCCATAGACTCTCCCAAGTGCAAAATTTAAGAGAGAAATCTCTCATTCACTCCTCCACACACTCGAAAACAGGACGCGAACACAACGGGACTGCACTAGACCACCTGTAGGAACCCTGCTCCCTCCCACACACAGAGGGGTGAAAGTGTTGATATTGCTCTTCAAAAGTCCTCCCTCATCCTGGACCATCACGGCACCGTGAGTGATGTGGAAATTTGAACCCATTTCACATATTTTTTTAACCATTTTTTGACCTTTTTTGGCCCAGTTTTGGCCAGTTTTGACCCCTAGCGGGCATTTTTCGCAAGAAAAACCCCAAACGGACTTCAAAATTCACCAAATTTTGCACGCTTGATCCTCGATACCCAAAGCACATTTCCACATCCCCACATTCCATTTTTTACCACTTCTAGGGCGATGCATGTATCACCGCAGATCAGGCACCGCAAATAGACACTTCAAGGCATTCAACTGCACTTGTATGGGCATAAGAGCTTCTTTTCCATAAAAAATCTCATATGGTGTAAACTATGTTGACACTCTATACGCAGTTCTATAAGCCTACAAACACTTTTCCAAGTCCAAGTCCCACTCTTTAGGATGCTCTCTAGCATACTTTGATAGCATCTTCAGAATTTGACCATTGCAGTTCTCAACCAACCCATTGCATTGTGGGTAGTAAGGAGAAGAATGCCTATGCTGAATTTTCAATTTCTCCATGAGAGCAGCAACAAGTTTTCCCCTAAACCCTGGTCCACGATCATAAATAATAACCATAGGAGCTCCAAACCTGCAACACACTTGTTCATATAAAAAAGAGGCCACTCTTTCTGTTGTTACATCTTTTACTACTCTTGCCTCCACCCATTTTCTCAAATAGTCCACATCCACAAGGATATACCTTTTACCATTGTTGGTCCTTGGCATTGGACCTACAGCATCTACTCCCCATTTTGCAAATGCATCAAAAGACATTATAGCTTTCTGAGGCTCAACCAAAAGCTTCCGATTTGCAAACACTTGGCATTCATGGCATGACTTGCACCAAAAATAAGCATCTCTCATCATAGAGGGCCAACGGTAACCTGCTCTCAAAACACGAAAGACAACCTGATCCTTGCCTTGATGGCCTGTTTCTTCATGGCAGTGCTCCAAAATCAAGCCTATCTCTTCTTTGTACAGCACTTTTCTCAAAATGCTATCCTTGCCATAAAGCATTAGATCCTCACCTACCAATGTGTAGTTTCTTTCTTTTGCAACTATTCTCTTACGCCGAACCTTTGACATGCCCTCTAGACATTGCCCTTTACCAAGAAATACTTCTACATCTTTCAATGATTCCCTTCCTGCATACAAGGCTTCCTTGACCTTTAAAGGAGCTACCAAGGCATCCAACTTGTCCCTAGCCAACTCATCAGCTTCTTTATTGTGATCACGAGGAACATGCTTAAACTGTGTCTTCTCAAACTCATGCAAAAGCTTCTTGATGCCATAGAACCACTTCTTCAAATTGTCTTTCTTAACATCCCACAAACCAAGCAACTGATTCATGACTAGCAATGCATCCCCTTTTGCAATGACCCTCTTCATTCCAAACTCAACACACTGCTTCAACCCAAGGAAAAGCGTGAGGTACTCAGCCTCATTGTTACTTTCAGCTTCATCAAGATCGTAAGCTCTAGAAAAGATTAGATCACCTTTTGGGTTCTTAATGACTACCCCACCACTTGCCTTTTGAAGAACTGTCCTGTATGCACCATCAAACATCATTGTATACGCATCTGTAATATCTACTTCCTCTTCATGATCATCCTTGTCAACCCTTGGGTAAGATGGAAGCTCGCCCCCCTTATGTACGACTATGTCTGCCAAGTGAGCTTTAACAGAATGATACACTTTAAACTCAAACTCAGACTCTTGAAGCTCCAAAATCCACTTTAAGATGCACTTGCTAGGCTTCAAATGTTGTACTACATCCGGCAAAAGATTTGATGTGGTGAGCACATAGAACTTTTGGGGCAACAAATAGGTTTTAAACCTACGACAAGCAAGAACCAAGGCAAATACCCACTGTTCCATTTCCGTGTAGGAGAACTCGCTTACATTCTTCATCTTGATCTCAAAATAAACTGGCTTGAAGTTCCTTCCTTGATTTTGTAAGAGAACCGACCCAAAAGCTACTAACCCCACACTAATAGATACATAGAAAATCGACTGCAAGTCGGGAGGACTCACTATTGGTAAAGCGCACAATACCTCCTTGATGCCATCAAAAGCTTGTTGCATGTCTTCATTCCATTCAAACCCTTGAACTCTTTGACTCAATTTCTGGAGAGGATACACATACTGACATAGCATCCAGAAAAAACGTGACAAGTACCTGAGCTTATGCACAAATGATGCCAAATCCTTTGTGTTGCTGGGCGGATCCATAAACAATAAAGCCTTAACTTTCTCTGGGTCAGCTTCTATTCCATTTTGGGAAACCACATGTCCTAGAAAATGCACTCTGGCATGAGCAAACTTACACTTCTTTGGGTTGAGTTGCCCACCCTCTTGTTGAAGCCTTTCAAAACTCAACCTCAGCTTCTCCAAATGTGTGACCCTTGAGCTATAACACCCAATGTCATCCATGAAAACACGAATTAACTTACCCAAGTAGGAGCCAAACACTCTATTCATCCATCCTTGGAAGGTAGCATATGCATTAACCAGCCCAAAAGGCATTCTTTTGTAGGCAAAACAACCCCAAGGAGTAATGAAGGTCGTCTTCAATCGATCTTCAATCGCTATCAAGATCTGAAAGCAGCCAGAAAATCCATCCATGATTGAGTAACATTCATGACCTACAACCTGATTGAGGATTTCATCTAGAAAGGGTAGTGGATAATGATTCCTTTTTGTGGCAGCATTCAAAGGTTTGAAATCGACACATATCCTAAATCTTTCGTTCTTCTTGGGCACAATAAAAAATGGAGAGACCCATTCAGACTCCTCCACTCGAAAGATGAAATCTTCTTCCAAAAGCTTCGTCACCTCTTCATGAAGTGCCTTCTCATGAATGACCCCCAACCTCCTAAGCTTTTGAACCTTTGGCTTGGCACCTTCTTTTAGATTGATTCTATGCTCGACTCCTTTAGCTCCTTGCAACTCTGTATATTCAGTGGCGAATAGCTTAGGAAATTCCTTGAACATGTCTTCATACTCCTTTTTTTCTTTTTCTATCAAGTCCTCTCCTAGCATGCTCCTTACATTCACTTTGGCAGGCTCTACAATTGATTTTGGACTATCCTTCTCCTCCTTGACCTTCACATCATGCATCGATGCTTCCTTTTCAACACTTATCCCAAAAAGATCAGGACATAATTGCATCAAGCCTTACTCTACACTTTCTTCTGATGATGTAGACGAAGCATCACTATCGCATGATGTGGTTTCCGTCGAATCCTTATATTGCATCTCCACTAGGGGCTGTGTACGGCTCTTGTGTGTCTTCTTGTTGTAGACAATGGTCCTTCCTTTCTCTTTGTCGGGGATGGTGATCAAGCCCGTGCCCCAATCCTGCTTAGCACCAAGGGTTATAAGCCATGGCCTCCCTAAATTGATTGGATACGCATTCTCACCCACTTGCATCACGTAGCAATCAACCAAGCACTCAATCCCCAAGACTTTTATCTTCACATCTTCAGCTATTCCAAGACACCTTGCCTTTTTGTGGTTGGCCATCCTCATACGGATCGAATCATTCACTGACATCTTAACGCCTGCTTCCTCCATGATAGCTTCGGTCATGACACACACCTGGGCACCACCATCCACATATGCTTGCACTTCCGTCTTCTTGCCCAGCATAGCTTCAACTATTGGCACCATATCCACTGGGTGACCAACCCTCAAAGATGACACCATGCTTTGACGCTTTTCCTTCTTGGAAGGGAGCCGCGTACTCACACACTTGGTCCACTGCCTCCTCAATTTAGCATTCAAAGCCACCAACTGACCAAAAGATATATTTTCCTTTTGATTTTGTATGTCATAGACAATATCATAGTCTTCAACACCTTGGCCAAGGAGGTAGTCCTTTGGACCAACTTTCCTTCTTTGCCGCCTCTTGCTACTTTCTAGTTTGTCTTCTACCTTAGCCTTTCCTTTCCTTGCTCTTGTTTCCCTCTCTTCTTCTGTCTCTTTCTCCCTATCATGCCTAGCTCTCTTATTGGCCAAAACATCCACATCTTGATGCTCAAGGGTAATGATGTTGATAGCCCTACCTTCTCCATTTCCAGGAAACGGTTGTGGAGGTTGTTGTGGCGGCGGTGCTTCTAGTGCCCGCTCTTGATGATTTTCTTCTATTCTTCCTCGACCACGTCCATATAAGGGGTATATCCCTCCTCTCTCTCTTGGTGGTTCAGCACAATCAGGGGCGTAGTGACCCTCTTCATCACAATTGTAGCATCTTCCTTGTAGCCTTCATCCCCTACCTCTCCGAGCTGGTCGCTCTTCTCTTTGGTTTCTATTCATTATGTTAATTCTTAATTCTTGCAACTGACCAGCAAGATCATGTAGAACCCGGGTCGTAACAGGATCTGGACCTTGAACCACTCGCTCCACTCTATCATCCATTGTCACAGGGACCATTGGTTGCACCACAACTGGCTCAGCGTGTGTCATGCCTTGCTCCCACCTTCTCTTGATCTTCTTGATCTTCTTTCTCTTGGCCTCGGTAATTTCCACTGCTCTTTCAAATGTAGCAGGCTCCTCTTGATCGAACTTCTCCCTTACACTTGGGTGGAGACAATCCATAAACTGACGCACTTTCAAGAAATCCCTTGGAGGTACTTGGGATGCCGCCTCTAATTGAACCCAAATTCCTTTGAAGTGTTGCAAAAACTCTTTAAAGTTAGCATGAACATCTTGCCGCAAACCTATCAATTTTGTTGTCGCTTCTGTTGCGGTTAGTTTCTTCCCAAGCCTGTCAAAAATTGCCAGCTTCACCTGCTCCCATGTTTGCTTTTTGTCTTCCTCTAAACCTTCAAACCACTCGCGAGATTCTCCTTTGAGCGCAAGAGGAAATACATGAAGCTTTGCTTCATCATTCACAATGTGCATACCAAGCGTATGCCATTCGAAGCCCGCAATCCAGTCCTTCACATCCTCCTTCCCTGTAAACATTGGCCGACTATACGCCATCCCTTTGAAGTCCCTTCTCCCTTGTGTGAGTAATTCCACAAAATTTGAAGTATTGCACCTCAACCAAACCACCACTTTTCTTCAATGAAGCTCGAACTTCACAGCAAAACCGCTTCACCTGGGTGCACAATCGGCAAATTTCTGCTCCCCAGCGGGATCGCCAAAGGATGATGGAGCAAAAGATGTCGTGCGCACACTCACACACCCAGACAACTCGACACGACACAAGGAATCTACTTGAATTCCTCACCTCACTCACTACCGCTCAAAAGCTCCCTAAAAACTCTACCCACAAGCTCAATTCAAACTCCAAACGCCTCGACCTACAAGACCTTGCCTGCCCGCAGACACTACAAGATGAGTCAAGGTGATCAACACTTGAAATCACGCTTGATGGTGAACAAAATATACAAGAAAAACCATCAAAAACCAAAAAATCCAGCCACAAAATTCCACTCTCAAACCATTGCAAAAGCTTCACCAAACTCCACTCTATGGGACTCTTTGGAGTAGTGCCAACCCTAATGGCACCGATACAAGGTCACATAGTCTTGCAGAAAGCCGCACCTTCTTCCCTCAATTCCTTGCACACACACATCTATGGAAACCTCAGAACTCCCGTAGACTCTCCCAAGTGAAAAATTGAAGAGAAAAAGCTCTCATTCACTCCTCCACACACTCGAAAACAGGACGCGAACGCAACGGGACTGCACTAGACCACCTATAGGAACCCTGCTCCCTCCTACACACAGAGGGGTGAAAGTGTTGATATTTCTCTTCAAAATTACTCCATCAGCCTGGAAAATCACGGCACCGTGAGTGATGTGGCAATTTGAAGCCATTTCACACCTTTTTTGACCATTTTTTGACCGTTTTTTAACCAAATTGGGCCAGTTTTGACCCCTGGCGGGCATTTTTCGCAGGAAAACCCCCAAACGGACTCCAAAATTCACCAAATTTTTCACGCTTGATCCTTGATACCCAAAGCACATTTCAACATCCCCACATTCCATTTTTGACCACTTCTAGGGCGATGCACGTATCACCGCAAATCAAGCGCCGCAAATAGACAGTTACCGCATGTGTCAAACTTCTCGAGCGGGATGAGAGTACCCACACTTGTCACTTGCATTATTTACATTCTAGAAAGCTCAAACACATTATATGTATCCAAAATAAGCCACCTATAACCATATCCAAGGCCCCAATACCCTATCCAGGCATGTACATATGCTCGACTGCCGACACGCAAGCACGCATATTTACAATGTGCACACGTTGCACCTTTTTTCGAACTTGAAACTACTTTGCAAAGCTCCCAATTGCATGTATTTACATCTTTTTGTACATATGACCATGCATATAAACGCTACTTTTTACACGCCAAAAGCTGTCTATCAACGTAACATCTGCGTCGGGTCATGAATCTGGTTGCTAATGCAGACAACCTCCATCTTTTCCAAAAAGTTTTTCACATCTTCATCACTTCTTCCATGAAACTCCGGATAAGAGAAAGCCATGGCTACCCAATTTCAATGCTTTGAGAACCCCTTCGAACACACGTGCAAGAACCCAAAACTTTTTACTGACTCAATTCCGAGAAACTTCAATGGAGTTCAATTTTAGATAAGGACAAACGTATGGACATCAAATGAGTTTTCATAGTTAATCATCGGAATTACAACAGGCAAAGGGCATTCTAGTATCTCTCTTAATCTTCTTGGCCCGAACATAAAGACTATGCGCTGCTGGAAAAAAATCTTCCTGGACACATGAACATTTATTTGGATTCTTTGAGTTAAATGAAAAGGAGTGAATTGAGGGCCATTTTGATCATCCATTAAAGTCAACCATGCAGCTCCTAAGAAAGCACACCTGTCTTATCCTCTGATTTTGCCAAAATTTCAGCAGCATAATAGCATAAATGGCTTAAAAGACCAAAAAACCAGCCATCATAACTTGGAAAAATTTTGACAGAGTTTTCCTAGAAGTAGAGCAGTGAGAATCCAAAATATAGACTGTATATGTATGCATAAACTGCCAACAATAGAACCCGAGCATCAAGTAGGAATCACTAGTACATAGCCTATGGTGAGGTCACAAAAAGGGTGCTCCATCCACCTGTATCACCGAAAGGATCTCACATTTGAGAATCCCCCAGCTCAATAAAACCTCACGCTATCGACCCTCTCACGAAATCTTATGCAAATCTCGTATAGTCAAGTCTCATAAATGACTATCTTCCTAACCAAGTCTCAAAAATGGCTAAAATTGCCAAATAAAACCAAGTATCACTCCACAAAGACGTACAATGGCAGTATCCACAAGTAACGTACAATACCAGCAGACAACGCGCTCACACACGCGCCAAATGATGCATACCCACGGCAACTGCAAGTGACTCCCACTTGCCAGTGAATCACTCTACTCTAGCTACCTGTACCTGTGTGAATCGCCTCTACCTATCCGTGTAACCTGTAACCTGTAACCTGAAATCTGCAACCTGTAATCCTGAAAGCTGAAGGTACTCGAAGAAGATCCTCAATGGGGGCGCCAAATGAATGTGAGCGGGATGAAAACACACACAACGCCTTTATAATGACCCGACACACACTCTTGGGATGATATACACACACACTATGAGACACCACTCGGCTTACACAACCCACCTGGCCGAGACAGGGAACAACACGATGGAGTGAGAGGATAGAGACTACCCATTTACCCACTCCACAGAGAGAGAGAGAGAGAGAGAGAGAGAGAGAGAGAGAGAGAGAACGAGAGAGACACACACACACCCAAAAAACTCAGCTCAAAAGAGAATATTTTTTTATATTTAGATACAATTGAGCTTGGGCCAACACCAATGGGGCAAATAGCTCACACAATATGGGTAAAGTATGCCACATACAATCACAAATTGGAGCAGAAACTTCGCTCATAGGAGAAACTTATACAACCAAAACAGCAAAAAAATAGTGAGTAATTTGGAAAAATGGACAGCGCCATCGCATCTAGAACGGCCCAAAACCCTAGTCTACAATGTCAAAGTGCTCAAATCCGACCTCGGATGAGCAATTTATGGCCAAAACAGGATCGAAAAACAGCAAAAACACAGTTGCGGCTATTCCTCCTCTTCTCTCCATGTTTTTTCTGGTCTTCTCTCATATTTTTTAGTTCCCACATTTATCTTTATTACTTGGGCACCTTTGGCCTTTTAGTTGACCTCAAACGGACCCCGAACAGGCCAAAAAGTGGCCTCGCAGTGCATAGTTGTCCCCTTGCTGCATCCATCCGCACACCTGGCACAGCTTTTTCCAATAATGCATCCCATCACCATGTGAAGTGGACCCAAAAGATGGTCCTCATGATGACCTTTTGCATAATTCATCACAAAAAAACAGTCGTGTGGTGTCCGTACTTATCCACGTGCAAGTCTTGACCCCATTTGACCTCGTGACGCCACTAGATGCCATCTGACGCACCTGCTTACCTCATGTCGTCGGCCCGCGGATAGCTTCCTCGATAAGTTTTACGTGCTACCAACTCCTCATTATTATGGAAAAAACACACTAATACTAATGCCGATGAAAATCGATGCACTATATACATGTTGTCCTACCTGTACACATGTGGGCCCCACGTAACTACCTGGCTCTGGAAAAAGGGCAATCCTTTATTCGATGCACCATGCGTGTGTATGTACATATTCACAATCACTTCTTCCAAAAAACTCCTAAGAGCGTGTGTGAGTTAGGGGACTTTCCCCATGTCTCCTTAAAAACCCTCTATTAGCTAATCACTGGGCTAGTTGAGCCAAAAAAAAAAACAAAAAATAAGAAAAAGTATATTATGGTTTTTTGTGTGTAAATATTTCAGAGTATATGGCCTAAATGTAGGGATTTTTAGTATTATTTTGATATTTTATTTAAATATTTATAAATAGGTGTGTGTATTATTAAACCTATCTACGCCTTCTTTCATCCTCTTGCACCATAAGGATATTTTTTGTAAATGTGTACATACTCTAACCTTATATTTTTCTTTTATACAAATCACCCCCACATTTTCATCTCACCCTCGAGAAAACAAAAAATTGATTTCTACTTTCTTAGTCACGTTTATTATATTATTTTTATTCAGTTGCATACATTTTCCTCTTTCACCCAAAATAATACAAAAGAGGGACCATATCATATGACTCCAATATCTTTTTTCATATCCATAATTCTTTCATATTTTTTCTTTTTATATACTCATAATTCTAACACTATGTGCTCATTGAGTTAAAATCCATGAATGGTCCATACACTAGTCCCACCATGTAAATATTTCTTATTTCATCAATAATCCTCCTCCATGCATGTGTAAAGGTAGCTTGAATGCTTTGTATCATGATATGACAAAGGAGGGGCTCACTCTTGGATACATTGTGCAAATTGAACAAAGGAGGGGGCCACTAAAAGACTTTTGCAGCACAAAAAATAGGTTTTTTGGTGAGATTTTTGGCACCAATCTCCGCTCGGCATTTGAAGATGTGGTCAACAAAGAAAATGTATCCCATAAGCTGAATGATTATCTCAGATTTTTTCATGATTTTTGGAGATACCACCGGTGAGAAAAGATTTTTTGAGTGGACCCCAGTCTGCCCACTTTTCTCACAAAGTAACCCATAGTCTTCTCTCACCTCCTTTCCCACTTCCACACACACACACACACTCATTCTCTCAATCCCTCACTCAAACCTACACCTTCCATGTTTTCTCTCACCTTCTTCACCATTAACCTTCCCTCTTACTTCCATAGCTCTCATAAGAGCTCTACATGTACATACACCATCTCTATGCCTCTCTATATTACTTCCGAAGTACAATTCCATCTTACCTCTCTCTATATACATAAAATTCAGCATGTAAACCATACTTAACCTCTGAAAATTGAGACATTTCATCAATTGAATTACCATTTTCATCGCGATAATCACACACACACTCATTCTCTCAATCCCTCACTCAAACCTACACCTTCCATGGTTTCTCTCACCTTCTTCACCATTAACCTTCCCTCTTACTTCCATAGCTCTCATATGAGCTCTACATGTACATACACCATCTCTATGCCTCTCTCTATTACTTCCGAAGTACAATTCCATCTTACCTCTCTCTATATACATAAAATTCAGCATGTAAACCATGCTTAACCTCTGAAAATTGAGACATTTCATCAATCGAATTGCCATTTTCATCGCGATAATCACACACACACTCATTCTCTCAATCCCTCACTCAAACCTACACCTTCCATGGTTTCTCTCACCTTCTTCACCATTAACCTTCCCTCTTACTTCCATAGCTCTCATATGAGCTCTACATGTACATACACCATCTCTATGCCTCTCTCTATTACTTCCAAAGTACAATTCCATCTTACCTCTCTCTATATACATAAAATTCAGCATGTAAACCATGCTTAACCTCTAAAAATTGAGACGTTTCATCAATCGAATTGTCATTTTCATCGCGATAATCAACCTTGACGACGGTGGCATAAAGAAGAGAAGAAGACGAAGAGGATCGATACTCATTTTGAGAACCTACACAAGTAAGTCCTTCTTCAAGCTTCACCATCACAAGGATTTCCTCACTTCATTCAACCATCTTACTTCAACTATCCACCTCATTCTACCCATTGTAAATATAACATTAACTTTCTAGTGATTACTAACACTAACAACTAACATACTAACACAAAATAGCCATTGACCTAACCATAAAAGATACCTCACCTCAAGACATGTGCATAGTAACTCTCTCTCTCTCTCTCTCTCTCTCTCTCTCTCTCTCTCTCTCTCTCTCTAATTCCTTAAAAATCTACTTTCACCTTATCTACCATCAGTAATGCTCTCTTTTGAGCCCACATCCATGACTCAAGCAGACAAAGAAGGCCCGCAATGTTTTGATATTCAAAAATCATAATCCTGATTTGTTAGCTTGTAAATTAGGATTTCCAATAATCTTAATGAGAGGTCTCCAACCTATAAATAGGTCCCTCTCCTTCTTGTAAAACAACCTCCAATATCTTACATAGCACGCCAACACTCTATGCGTGAGGACAGACTTAGGTGTAGCAACCACTTTGTGAGCTTCAATTTTTGGTGTGAGAGAAGCTTTCAAGCTACATGTTGCAAGTGAGAAAGTGCGAGTTCAAAAAATCTCAAAACCACTATTGTATATGTTCCTCCATCATCAATAAATTGAGGTTTGGTGCATCAAAGGCGTGATTCGACGTTCAAATCTTCATCCTTCCACTTGTGCAATATGGTTTAGCGAACTCAAGGTGACTTGTGTATTTGAAGTTTCTATCATTTGATCTTGTTTTAGAAAGTGTTTTAGTGTGTTTTCATTGCCAATTTTGTGTCCATTGTAAGAGGGTATTGTGGTGAGAGGTCTCCCACACCCTAAGACAATGTTTAGCATTCACTAATCATTGAGTGAGTTTTGTACAAGCTCTACGATAGCATCATAACAAACCATCTCCATTTGCAAGTCACAAATAAGGCATCACGCAAGATCCATTCCTCTCTCTCTTCCCTTTGCTCTAGCTCTCTCTAGTCCATTTTGTGTGTGTATTGGTGTGAGGTTGCTTGTGTGTGTTTTTGTGGTGTATCTTCTTGGTTGTGACAAAATCTCTCTTGCGTCCTAGTTCGCATACCATAACTAGGTGGTTCCCCTATCTTCTTTGGGTTTGGTTGTGGGTTTGTTGTTGTGTTGTGCTTGTGGTTTCCCCAGCCCCAATTGAGCAGCATTGGAGCCTTGAGGGGTGTTTAGAGGTCGCCTCTCTTGTTGCCTGCCCAAGACCGCCTCAATTTTGGTGCCCCAACTGAGGAGGGCTTGGGTATGTTTTATGTAGGCTCAACCTTTAGCATAATCAAGTAGCTTGCATGAATCACGAGAATTTGTATGATCCTTTTATTCCCGGGGTGGTCACCCAATAAAAATGTAACCTATCACGTGAGTTCAACAGAAGGGTATTTAAAATTCTTGAAACTTACAGAAATATATATACAAAAGGGCATTATTTTTCCAAATTTGAAAAAAACTTATAGATTTTAAAAGGAAAGGGTACATTATATTCTTAACAAAATTCACAGATAAGGGGTTTTACAAACATGTCTTGAACGCACGTGATATGGTAGTTTTACACATAGTGAACCCCCCGAGCTTTTATTCCCACTGCAAGGAAAAAGGTGCACATAATTGTTAGTACTAAGTTGCAGTTTCAACGAGTAATTTGTAGAATTTTGGGCCCTCTTAGGTTGGCCGAGATAAATGCTTCATTAAATCCTTTTATTTTGCCTCTCATTAGGTATGACTTTAGTTTGGACGTCTATATTTTGGTTTTGTTTTAAGAATTAGGTCATGCATAGACCATAGATAATGGCTCATGAATAGAGGTTTTTTCCTTCCATTTCACTCCACACATTAGAATAAACGTTGCAATTAGTAAAAAGATCCATTTTCAACAATGTATGGTGTTCATGTTTGGTGCCCAAAGAGTAGAAGAAATTCTTGTGTCACCAAACCCTATCATCCTACCTCTTGTTGACTATCATAGGTCATTTGATGGGCATACCTTTATTTTGTTGTAGAACTGATTGCAATTTAGAAAATATTATTGTGTAAATATTTTTAAGAGAGAAAAACAAAAACGTGTTGTCACTTTGAAATTGATTCAATGGAGGCCCAACGCCAAATGTTGGGATATCCTCTTTTCTTTGGAGAGCCTGGAGAGGATACAGAATTATTTTTATCAAATTTCAAGATTTCTTGCCGTATCAAGAGGATAGTGACTGATCAAGAACGTATAGAGATGTTTGAGGTGGTCCTTAGGAAAGAGGCTAGCACTTGGTTTGACTCTTTGCCTGAGGAAGTTAAGGGGAATTACACGGAAGTTGTGAATCATTCCAAGAGATACTTCTTTGATCCCTAAAACAGTCAAAAGCTATGGCAAGACATCGTTTCTCACAAACAAAAAGACTTAGATGACTACTACATGTATAAGCAAGAGTTTCTACGTTTTTGGGATATATGGGTGAGAAATTTTGCTAACCCTGGTGATGGTACAAAGTTCCTAAAGAAGGAGAGGTTCATAGCCGGTCTTTTTTCCACACTCAAGATAAAAGTTGAGGGGGGTGCACCTGCTACCTTTGATGTAGCTGAAACTAGGGATGTTGAGAAGTATAGAAAACTCAAGTGCCTAAGAAGGGGAAGGTTCCAATAGAGGGTCCTAGACCTAGGGAAAATTGCAAGCATCAACATCTAGAGAGATTCATGAGGTAACAACAAAGGTAATTGAAAAGTTAAATGAATCCTTAAGTAACTTGTCAATTCACCTTGCATAAACTGTAGGTCCCAATGGACAAGAAAAGAAGTCAGAAGAGCGAGAGCCACCACGACCTAGCAGAGTTCTGCAATGTTGGAATTGTGGAGAGTCTGGACATGGGATGTATAATTGTCCTTGGCCCCATGGGGAGCCAGGGAGACCTAACTTGAATTACCCAGTGATGCATGTAAGTGAAGGATCTAGTCAACAACCACGGCTTCTATAAAGGCCAAATGGAGCAAGACCACCTCCACGAGGAGTGGAAGGAGTTCCACCTTTGCCAGATCCAAATGTGCATGTGGTAGAGGTGACAAATTCCAATAAGGTGGACATGGAAGCAAATGGCATTAAGTGTGGCCGTGGAAAAGGTAAGGAGAAAGAAGGAGTCACGTCACAAAGTGATCATGGATGAGAAAACAAGGCAAAGGAGACCAAGGAAACCAAGAGGAATTGACGTCGTATCAACCTCCAAGACCTCCCTCTTGGACATGGTATGTCTCCGTACAACTTGTTGAAAGACATGAGAGGTAAGGGTCCTGATATCTCATGGCCTCAAGTTCTTGCATTATGTCCACAATTTAGGAGGGATTTAACAAAGGCAGTTAGCAATAGGAGAAAGGTAAAAGAGAGTGTGCGTGTTGTAAAAATTGCACAAGCTGAAATGAATGAGGATATTACACCTATGGTAGATTGTTACATAAAAAAAAGATTGGTTAGGAAAGGTCTAGTGGATGGGGGTGCACAAATTTGCATCATGACAGAGGGACTCATGCAAAGACTAGGCATGCACATCCATGAGACACCTGAAATCAAAGTGAAGATGGCAAACAATAGCAAGGCTAGCTACGTAGGCATTTGTAAAAATGTCTTTGTGGAGGCCTTTGGCATTAAAAAGGTGGTGGATTTTTATGTTATGTCGACCAAGGAAAGTGGCTATCCATTTATCCTAGGAAGACCATGGCTAATGAAAATGCAAGCTTTGCAGGATTGGAAAAGTGGAAAGTTGATTTGCAAGAATGACAATCATAAAAAGGTTGTCTTTGACATGAAGGAGCAACGTCAAGAGGAGATCCATGAAGAATCTTCGCAAAGTGAGATGGAGTTGCAAGAGTTCCAATACTCTTTCAAGGTAGAAGATAGTGTGCGTGCACAACTGGCAGGGGTCCTCACTTATAGGGTACATGAGAAGGAGATTAAGGTGCCTGAAATAAAGACCCTGCAATTGCCACCACCAAAGAGTATTCCTAATGCTTTACATTGTTCTTTGATGGAGCTTTTCGATGAGTCACAGGAAAAGCAGGGGGAGGGCTAGTGTTGCTCAACCCAAGTGGAGAGGTGGTCATGAAAGAGAAGGTTAATCTACGAAGCTCAACTAGAAACAATGAAGCAGAATATGGCACACTACTTCATGGTTTAAAGATGTGTATTGGCTAAGGTATACATCGTCTCATGGTAAAGGGGGATACACTTCTCATTGTGAAGCAGATTTTAGGCATTTGAGCATGCAAGAATGCAAGCTTAAGGAAAAAAGTTCATGCCATTCGTAGGTTGTTTAATCAGTTTGAAGAAGTGCAACTATATCATATTCCTAAGAAACAAAATGAAGATGCCAATTTACTTGCACAACAAGTAGTTACATGTGTTGAGAAAGAAGTGTAGGTCATCATGGTGGCAGCAGCTGTCAAGCAACCAAGATACCATGGATTGGAGTCATTGGCTCCCATTATTGGCTACACTTTGGAGGGCGAGTTTCCACAAGACTTCACAAAAGCTCAGAAGAGGAGACTCATGAAGAAGGCAGGTTTTTATCTCTTCCTAGAAGGATCCCTCTACCAAAGAGGGAAGGATCAAGTGTGCCGAAGAGTACCAACTATCGAGGAAATTCCAGCCATTCTAAAAGGTTTTCATGAAGAGACATGTGGTGGTCATTTTGCCCAAGAGTTAACTGTGAAGAATATTTTTCTTGCGGGGTATGTTTGGCCAAGCATGCATGTAAATGTCCAACATTGGTGTAAAATTTGTCACAATTGTCAGGTAAATGAAAATAGAAGTTCAGTGCATGGTCCAAGGCAAATAGTGCTTGCAAATGGACCCTTTGAAAAGTGGGGCATTGATGCTATGGGTCCTCTTCCTAGAACAAAAAATGGTAAACTCTACATTCTAGTGGCTGTAGATTACATGACTAGGTGGGTAGAAGCTCAAAGTGTGGCAAGGGTAAATGGGAAAACAGTGAGCAGGCTTGTCTACACTAATATTTGTTGTAGATTTGGCACACCTCTAGAGATTGTTTTTGATAACGGTCCAGGGTTCAAGAAGGGTTTACTCACAGAAGTTTGTGAAGAGCTTCACATTCTACATCTTCATAACACACCCTACTACCCACATTCAACACACCCTACTACCCACATTCAAATGGTTTGGTGGAGAAGGCTAATGGTGTCATTGTAGGCATCATTAGAAATATGGTACAAAACAAGACAAAGTTGTGGGATGACTTCTTGGATGGTGCCTTGTGGGCATATCAAACCACATATAGGGAAGCCACGGAGTTCACACCATTTCACTTGGTCTATGGTCAAGAGGCTTTGCATCCTATCGAGCTCAACATCCCAACAACACGGCTTCATGGCAGAGGTGCACAAGATGATCAAGAGGTATGGATGGATCGACTTCTTACACTAGTGAAGCTTGAGTGGAAAAGAGAAGCAGCTTACGAGTGCTACAAAAGGAAAGCTACACAAGCAAAGGAGAAGCTTGACAAGAAACTCAAGGACAAAGGCATTAAGGAAGGAGAGCTTGTGCTAAGATATGACAATCTACTTGACAATCGTTTTGATGCCAAGTTTGAAACTAGATGGCAAGGGACATACATAGTCAAGAAGGCTTTCAATTCAAGTTACTATCAGCTTACGGACTTGAATGGTAAAGAGCACTCTAGGAAGGTAAACGGGTATCACCTAAAGCCCTATTTAAGTCGCCTTCTACCAAAGGATCTACCAAAAATCTGTCAAAAGGCAGCTATCTCATGTAAGTATTGTTCCATGAAGCACGAGTGTAACTCCATCCAAAATGCTAAGAAATCAAACAATGAAGATCTCGTCAAGGACTCTGAAGCACTCTCATTGGAAAAGATGCTCTATGATGGTACATGAATATACCATCATACTGGGGAAGGGCTAATGATAGTCGTTTTTCAACTATTCAAAATTCTCATAGTGAGCTATCTCACCCTATCAAATCACTTAACCACTGTGGTTATCTTCACCCTTTCACTGTACATAGGCGTGTATGAGTTAGGGGACTTTCCCCATGTCTCCTTAAAAACCCTCAATTAGCTAGTCACTGTGCTAGTTGAGCCAAAAAAAAACAAAAAATAAAAAAAAGTATATTATGGCCTTTTCTGTGTGTAAATATTTCATTGTATATCTAGCCTCAATATAGGAATTTTTAGAATTATTTTGATATTTTATTTAAATATTTGTACCTAGGTGTGTGTCTTATTAAACCTATGTACGCCTTCTTTCATCCTCTTGCACCATAAGTATATTTTTTTTCAATGTGTACATACTCTAACTTCATATTTTTCTTTTATACAAATCACCCCCACATTTTCACCCTCACCCTCGGGAAAGCAAAAAATTGATTTCTACTTTCTTAGTCACGTTTATTATATTATTTTCATTCACTTGCATACCTTTTCCTCTTTCACCCAAAATAATACAAAAGAGGGACCATATCATATGATTCCAATATCATTTTTTCATATCCATAATTCTTCCATTTTTTTTCTTATTATATACTCATAATTCTAACACCATGTGCTCATTGAGCTAAAATCTATGAATGGTCCATACACTAGTCCCACCATGTATTATATTTCTTATTTCATCAATAATCCTCCTCCATGCATGTGTAAAGGTAACTTGAATGCTTTGTATCATGATATGACAAAGGAGGGGCTCACTCTTGGATGCATTGTGCAAATTCAACAAAGGAGGGGGCCACTAAAAGACTTTTGCAGCATAAAAAACAGATTTTTTGGTGAGATTTTTGGCACCTATCTCCGCTTGGCATTTGAAGATGTGGTCAACAAAGACAATGTACCCAATAAGCTGAATAATCACCTCAAATTTTTTCATGATTTTTGTAGCTACCACCGGTGAGATAGGATTTTTTTAGTAGACCTCAGTCTGCCCACTTTTCTCACAAAGTAACCCATAGTCTTCTTTCACCTCCTTTCCCTTCCACACACACACACACATTCATTCCTCTCAATCCCTCACTCAAACCCACACCTTCCATGGTTTCTCTCACCTTCTTCACTATTAACCTCCCCTCTTACTTCCATAGCTCTCATATGAGTTGTACATGTACATACACCATCTCTATGTCTCTCTCTATTACTTCCAAAGTACAATTCCATCTTACCCCTCTCTATATACATAACATTCAGTATGTAAACCATGCTTAATCTCTACAAATTGAGAGATTTCATCAACCGAACTTCCATTTTCATTGCAATACTCAACCTTGACAACGATGGTATAAAGAAGAGAGAAGACCAAGAGGATTGATAGTCATTTTGAGAACCTACACAAGTAAGTCCTTCTTCAAGCTTCACCATAACAAGTATTTCCTCACTTAATTCAACCATCTTACTTCAACCATCCACCTCATTCTACCCATTGTAAATATAACATTAACTTTCTAGTGATTACTAACACTAACAACTAACATACTAACACAAAATAGCCATTGACCTAACCATAAAAGACACCTCACCTCAAGACATGAGCATAGTAACTCTCTCTCTCTCTCTTTGTCATTCCTTAAAAATCTACTTTCACCTTATCTACCATCAATAATGCTCTCTTTTGAGCCCACATCCATGACTAAAGTAGACAAAGAAGGCCCGCAATGTTTTGATATTAAAAAAAAAAACATAATCCTGATTTGTTAGCTTGTAGATTATGATTTCCAATAATCTTAATGAGGGGTCTCCAACCTATAAATAGGCGCCTCTCCTTCTTGTAAAACAACCTCTAATAGCACCCCAACACTCTATGCATGAGGAGAGACTTTGGTTTAGCAACCACTTTGTGAGCTTCACTTTTGGTGTGAGAGAAGCTTTCAAGCTACACATTGTAAGTGAGAGAGCGCAAGTTCAAAAAATCTCAAAACCACTATTGTATATGTTCCTCCATCATAATAAATTGAGGTTTGGTGCATCAAAGGCGTGATTCGACGTTCAAATCTTCATCCTTCCACTTGTGCGATATGGTTTAGCGAATTCAAGGTGACTTGTGTATTTGAAGTTTCTATCATTTGATCTTGTTTTAGAAAGTGTTTTAGTGTGTTTTCATTGCCAATTTTGTGTCCATTGTAAGAGGGTATTGTGGTGATAGGTCTCCTACACCCATGACAGTGTGTGTGTGTGTGTGTGTGTGTGTGTGTGTGTGTGTGTGTGTGTGTGTGTGTGTGTGTGTGTGTGTGTGTGTGTGTGTGTGTGTTGGCAATGTTTAGCATTCACTAAACCTTGAGTGAATTTTGTACAAGCTCTACGATAGCATCATAATGAACCATCTCCATTTGCAAGTCACAAATAAGGTATTATGCAAGATCCATTCCTCTCTCTCTTCCCTTTTCTCTAGCTCTCTCTACTCGATTTTGTGTGGTGTGAGGTTGCTTGTGTGTGTTTTTGTGGTGCATCTTCTTGGTTGTGACAAAATCTCTCTTGTGTCCTAGTTCGCATACCGTAACTAGGTGGTGCCCCTATCTTGTTCGGGTTTGGTTGTGGGTTTGTTGTTGTGTTGTGCTTGTGGTTTCCCCAACCCCAATTGAGCAGCACGGGAGCCTTGAGGGGTGTTTAGAGGTCGCATCTCTTGTTGCCCGCCCGGACCACCTCACTATGTAAGTTTGGACTTGAGGATTGCAAACCTATTGCCACTCCCATGGAAACAGGTTTGAAATTGAGTCTTCATGATTCTGGTGATCTTGCAGATGTCACTCTTTACCAAACTATTGTTAGATGCCTCATTTATGTATGCAACATGAGGCCAGATATTCAGTTTGCAATCTCACACGTCATCAAATTTATGCATAGCCCAGGGTCTAAGCATTGGCAGGCTGTCAAGAGGATTTTTCGCTACCTTATTGGCACTTTACATCTTGGCTTGTTTTATCCCAAGGGGGATCATTTCGGCCAGACTTACATGCTTTTTTGAACTCAAATTGGGCTGGTTGTTTTGACATGTGAGTATCCACAAGTGGTTTTTTTTTCATGCTTGGCAGTTCATGTATATCATGGTTGAGCAAGAAGCAACCTATTGTGTCCACTTCTAGTTGTGAGGCTGAGTACAGGGCAATCTTCACAACTACGGTTGAATGTGTATGGCTCACACTCCTTATGGCTAATTTGGATGTTGGACAGGACATTGCCAACACTATCTACACTAACAGTCAGAGTGCATTGGCAATTGCGAGAAACCCAGTTTTTCATGCTCGCACAAAGCACATTGAGGTGCATTACCACTATGTCAGAGAGAGGCTCTCGGCAGGAGATATTAGCTTGGCTTATGTGCCAACACAAGACAACCTTGTAGATCTTTTCACAAAGGCATTGTCTCATGAGAAGCTCGAAGCTTTCCGCAAAGCTTTGGGCTTACTCCCCTTTGTGGACTGATCATGTCCTTAGGGCATGGCACTTCCCTTTACTCATGTGCCAGATCTCGTTCACTGCATCACTCCAGGGGGGATTTGTTACTGTATACATGTGGTAGTGATGTGTGTGAACACACTAGGACCGCCGGGGCATTTTTTCCCTCTTTAGGAGGTCTTTTCTCCCATGCATAGTATATACACCCATCATTCTAGGGCTATCTATTTTTCCATTGCACATTAAGTAACACACTCTCTATTGTGTGCCTTGAGCTTCCTTCGTCTTCTCCAAGTTGTGTGTGTTTCTTTGCAACTGTAATTCCAACAACGGAAAATTGGTATGATGATATTAAAGATGATTTAGGGGCTGATGTAATAGAGAATGTGGTTGCAAAAAATACAGGTTCGCAGTCATAAGTCTTGAGTGGGCCGCATGGGTCACCTACTGCAGGTCATGGTGAGAACTTAGAGGGAGGGGGGGCGGGGGGGTGTCTCTATATAGAGATGTTGTATAGCATGTCACTTAAGTGGTATTTATAAGACCCCATATTCTACATTTTTTTAGAACTTTTTTCAATAAAAAGACCCTTTATTTACCAAAATTTTCACTCTTTCAATTTAAAACACCCTTTTGTATGTATATTTTTTGTAATTTCATGAGAGAAATTAACCTCTAACCCCCTGAGGATGAGAATTGTGGAGTGGCAGGTTGTGTGAAAGAGTGAGTCTTAATAACTCCTCAAATGTATCAAGGAAAGGGAAAGAAAAAGTTGATGATGTCGCTAAACTGCCAATTTTGAGTTCTAGTCATGATAATGGTGATAGTACTGGTTCTGAGAAAAGTTTATATGAGGATTTCGGCACACCTTTTGTGAAGACTTTGGGTGCAAGAAGGATGCAACCAGGGAACAAGGCACGTAGAAGTGATCGTGGACCACATGTCTAAAAGAGTAAGAAGTCGTGTGCAGAGGTTGACTTGTGACAGTCATGTGGCTCATCATTTTGCATATATGTTGAAGATTATATAGGATGTAGAACCCACATGTTTTGAGGATGCTATTAAACGTGCAAAATAGCAACAAGCCATGGGTGAAGGAATATATGCTTTTGATGCAAATGGACTGTGGAATTTGGAGATTGAGTCGAAGCAGGTAGCTCCATAATAGCCCGTTTATCCTTGCCCTTTTCCATAGATCCAATACTTAACACTATCCCTTTGCAAGTAAAACCCTCACAGTCCTAATGTAGAGACAACAACTCCCAAATGCACACACACACACTTCCAATTCTAAGTGAGCATGTAGAGCTCACCTTTTTGTAGGGTTTGGAGCAAGTAGCCACCGTCCTTCACATCCGTATGGTGGGCCCGGTTTCAAGAGGGGGATGGTGCAGCAGTGTCACCTGTACACACACACACACACACACACACACACACACACACACACACACACAAAAGAGAGAGAGAGCTAAGGGTGCACTATTACAGACCCATCAGGAGTAATCCACCTCGCTATTAAGAAAAAGAAGGCACCATTTACAGAGCCGGGTAACCTATCCATAACCTCTTTAATAACCAAGGGTTAGGTACCCTTAAGGTACCACCTAACATATGTTTTTGAGTTCATCACTTATCAAATTAGGAACTAAGTAGCACAGACTGTAGGAGGGTCAGTATGGTTTAATGTAGAAGAGGACAAAAGGCCAAAACTAGGCCGCTGGCCTTTCATCATATTACGATGAAGAATTAGGTGTCATTATGGCACCTCCAAAATATCAACTACTCAATTACCTACTATAATTCACCTAGGACTCCCTAGGTCAGTTAGCCCCAATAAATAATACCCAAGGATGTTAACACAATGTCTGTACACTATTCTAGCCAGGCCAAAAGGTCCATCCGTTTTTACATCAGTTCCAGTATCACTAGTACACAGGTAGCACCAATACCACTTTAGTACAATACAATACCAATACCATTTCAGTACTAGTCCACAAGTAGCACCAGTACCACCACACAAGTATCACGAGTCCACAAGTAGCACTAGTACCACCACACAAGTATCACTAGTCCAGTATATTACAATACACAAATAGTACTAGTACCAGTACCAATACAGTACCCGTACACAAACAGTATCTGTACCAGTATCACACATAGCCCTAGTACCAGACCAGTATAATATTGTACATGAACGATGCACATACGAGTACCAGTATATTACACAAGTAGCAGTAGTATCAGTTCAGTACAGTACAATTCCAGTACCTGTAACATAGACGAGGACAAACTGCCAAAGCCAAGTCGCCGGCCTTTCACCATATCACTTTAGCTATTTATGAAGAATTAGGTGTCATTTAAGGCACTTCCAAATTATCAACTACTGAATTATCTACTATAATTCACCCAAGACTCCCCAGGTTAATTAGCCCCAGTAAGTAATGCCGAAGGATATTAACATCGAACTTGGATTCACAAACTAGGAGATATCGCCTGTTGATCAATAATCTTTTTGTCCCACTGAGGTTAAATTGGAGATCCAGTTGATACGTTCCTTTCTAGCAACTTCTACTATAATTCCAAAGTTGGCCTAAACATCTCATACCTTTGGTATTCATCTTTCTGGAAACTTCCCTCCAGAAAGGGGTCAGTAGGGTGCTTCTAGCCTTGGCGAGCTAAGGGAACAAGTGAGTAATCAAATTTTGAAAGTACCTTGACAACTCTCCCCATTCCAAGGACTTAGTTTCTTGCATTTCTGAGTGAACTCGCCTGTTGTACCCCGAAGTTTCAGCGTAGCCTATTGAGGGGCAAGCAGCTTGTCATGCACCTCGAACCCTTTCTACTAGCCACCTTGCAAGCATAGTCTATATTTTTTCATCATATCCTTAGCCATAATAGCCCAAGTCTGGCCTTTCTTTGGAAGAGCAACCATAAACTTACAATATTCTAGCAGGGCAAAAGGTCCACCCATTTTTACATCAGTTCCAATATCACCAGTACACAAGTAGCACCAGTACCAGTTCAATATAATACAGTCCTAGTACTAGTACCAGCACAGTACTAGTACACAAGTGACACCAGTACCAGCACTCAAGTATCACTAGTCCAATATACTACAGTACACAAATAGTACTAGTACCACTACCAATACAGTACCAATACACAAGTAGTACCCGTACCAGTATTACAAGTAGCCCCGGTACTAGTCCAATATAATAATGTACATAAACGGTGCCAGTACTGGTACCAATATATTACACAAGTAGTGCTAGTACTAGTTCAGTACAATACAATCCCAGTACTTGTACAATACCCGTAGCTTCAGTATTAGTACATGTGTAGCACTAGTATCCGTACCAGTACACAAGTAGCACCAGTACCAGTACCAGCTATAGTACCAATGCACAAGGAGCACCAGTATTAGTATAGTGAAGTTAACACACTATCCCTAGCAATGTGTGTGTGTGTGTGTGTGTGTGTGTGTGTGTGTGTGTGTGTGTGTGTGTGTGTGTGTGTGTGTGCGCGCGCGCGCGCTGAGATAGTGCTTTATGAACCTCAAAACAACATTAGAGATCTAAGTCTTGCATAGAAGGAGTGAGTTGTTGCTCAATAGCCGAGCTTGAGTGAAGCAAGGATGTGCAAACCCATGGGGTTTAGTCTATGAGGGGCATGTAGAGAAAGGAAAGCATAATATACATCCTTTATACTTTGCACATGGTAGCCTTCCGGAATCATTCTAAACAAATGGTGCCATGAAGTTGAATTTGAAGTGTGAGGCAACAAACCTATAGAGAGAGACTTGTGTCCCTCTGCTTGCATGATGTGGCCACACTATGCTTTGAGGGTTTACTACAATGTTGAGGGATATGCGTATATATCGTGAGCTGAGAAGGCCCGGGGCCTCTGGCTGTGAGAGGTGTTAGAAAAAGAGATCGATAGACATGAAAAGCTCTCGCAATCATCATAATCATCAATTAATTGAATAATTATTTAGGTACAACTTAATTGATAACCAAGGCGGGTCCTTAACAACACCATCACTCGGATTATAACTAAAAGTTTAAGCTCCCTTTGCAAGATTAAGTGGGCCGTTAACGGCTCCATGTATCAAAATGATTACTCAAGTTTAAGCTGATGACGATGATGGAGATCTCCTCCATGTCGCTCTCCATGCTTCAATTTCCCTCATGGACTCTGCAAATCTTCTCTTTTTATGTCGATCTTTCCCTGCTTCAATAACCCTCAAGATATTTCTCTTTCCTACTGCCTCAATTACCAGCAATAAGTTTCAAACTTCTGTTCTACTTGTCTTGCTTTGATTGCCCTCAAGATCTCTACAAAAATTTCCCTCTTTGATTGTTGTTCTTCTTGCTTGCGCCCATAACGATGATGAATCTCCTCTCCTCTTTAGTCGCCAAGAAGAGCCGTCAAATCCTACTCTGTTAGCTCTCAAAAGCTCTGTCTGTCTGATTCCCCTTGTCAAAAATATGTTTCTCTTCTTCTCTGTCTCTATTTGCCAAAAAAGAGCTCGAACTCCTCCTTTGCTTCAATCCTCTTCTTTGTTCATATTCTTTCTTGCCTTCCTAATCACATGCTTGCTTTTCCCTTGCATGCCTTGCTTCATCAAAAGAGAGAGAGAGAGAGAGAGAGAGAGAGAGAGAGAGAGAGAGAGACAAGTATAGCATTTATATTTGTTTTGAATGAAACTTGATAAGCCCATAGAGCCACATGGAGATTCATTTCCTAGTCTGTCCTTCCTGAACTAACCACTTTAGTCAATACCGAGCTAAGAATTTTATTTGTATGCTCAGCTTGTTCGTTTGCTTGTAGGTGATAGGGAGCCAATTTGTTATGGATGACCATAAATTCATTAAGCAGATACTCGATTACCTCATTGAGAAAATGAGTTCCCGTATCACTGACAATTTCTATTGGTAGTCCATATCTTGTGAATACATACTCATATAAGAATGTGGCAGTGGTTCTGGCATCATTCTTTTGAGTTGCTTTAGCCTCGGCCCACTTAGTCAAATAGTCCGTAGCTACAATGATATATTGAGCTTGGGTTTTATAAGCAGGTGGATGTATTGGTCCAACAAAGTCTGTACCCCACTTTGCGAAAGCTCTAGCCCCCATCATTGGTCTTAAGAGCATGCTATCTACTCGTGTTGGCATTTTTTCTCGTTAACAAGTATCGCATCTCCGAACATATTATTTGGCATCCACAAAAGTGTTGGACACCATATGCCTACCATTAAGATTGCTCTTGCGGTGGTCTCACTAGAAAAGTGACCTCCAGCTAATCCAGCATGTGTTTGTTCTATAATTGAAATATATTCGTCTTCATTTGCACAAAGACGCAAATGTTAATCCTTACCTCTCCAATACAATTGGTTTCCTATAAGAGCATAGTCTCTTGCTTCAGTTTCAATTGCTCTTTGACGGTTTTTACTCATATCCTTAGGAAATGTTCGACTCAATAAGTATGTAACTAGATAGTTACTTCACTTAGGAATAGGCAACATTTGGAACAATGTTACATGAGGTATGGGTGTTTGTTTTTTACATTGAGGACAATCCTTTACAAAAGAGCGAACATCACTCATGATGGTTGCCCAAAATACTCCAAGTCTCAAGATCCTTTGCATAGTTTGGTCTTCCGCAAAGTGAAGTCCTACTATGGTAATATGTGCTTGACTTAGGTATTGGGTTTTCTCTTCAGGATTAATGCATAAGACAAATATTCCATCTCGGTTTCTTTTGTATAGTCTCCCAGCAAGTAATTGATACATAGTCGATTGCTCAATTAATCCGATCGTAATAGGAAGTGGTATTTGTGAATCCACTTGAGCTATGGTCATCAATGATACCATATTTTTCGACCATTGAGGTATCATTACTTGATGTGCTTGACCTTGTGGTATGCTCAAGTGTGCAAGAATACCAATTTTTGAAGCATATGTAAATAATCGCAAGTTTTTGTCCCATTCTTGACACAGATCTGTTAAGCGCCTCAACTTAACGTCTCTAGCTAAGTTTTATCAAGTTTGGACAATTTTTTGGTCAAATGGTCATCAATTTTCTGTCCGTAGATTGACTTTGCAAATTTGGTCACAATTTTCAATCCAATGATCCAAATCTTACCAAATTTGGTTTGTGGGCTTATTACAACATGGTAAAACTAGTGGTATGATAACTTAGTCAAAAAAGTTGAAAAATGGGACATATGTAAATAATTGCGATTATTTACTTCTAGCAACTTTTTGCATCTTTTTGGTCAAGTGAGCATGTACACATGCCTATCACATCAATATAAGTCTATGAATCAAAGTTCATTGAGTTTGGACATTTTTTGCCCAAATTTACACTAAAGTTCTCAAAATTCAGTACAAACTTTAGTTTTTACCTAGTTTTTTTATCAGTTTTGTGATCCAAATCCTATGTGCATTTACAAAAGTTGTTTGTACACATACAATGAATCATTGGTATCAAGCTTGGTCAGTTAAATAATTGCGATTATTTACTTCAGGCTTAAAATGAATATTTTTTTGCACTTTTGCAATGGACAGTCCTTTCATGAGCTATTTTAAGCCTATGAATCAAGTCAAAACTTAATTTGGCCTAAAATGTCAAGAAAAAGTAAATAATCTGAGTTTTTGCAAACTCTTGAAATTTTTACCTCAATGTGTCCTTGAGCTTACCCACTGGTTCATACAACTTTTAAGCATACTCTCCAGTCGGATTGAGTGGTTTGAAGTCTTTTCATGCTATTTCTAGCCGTAGACTTGAAATTCTGAAACTTCAAATAGCAACTCACAATGATTCTTTCGGAGAGAGCAATGTTCTGAAATTCACCTCGGATCCTACTTACCCTACTCCTATGTTCTCATGCAATGGAGTTGTGGAAAGTGTCCACAAACACTCGTTTTCTTGTTTTTAATATTTTTTTTGAGTACTGATATTAAGACTTGTCTCGTCTATCAATCATCCTCAAAATCCTAATGTAATTCTACAATCCTACAATCCTAAAGGCACTCAGCAAGTATGATTGCTTCCAAACTACCTCTACACAACAAAAGACGACAATCTTAAGCTATGCGGTTTCTAAAAGAAAGCTTTTTACTCTAGGAGATCCTAGAGGAAGTTAAAGGATAACTTCACAAGACGCTCGTGTTTTTCCTTACTTTAGGTCTCTTCAATCCCCGGCAATGGCGCCAAATGTGGGACGTGTGTCTAACCTCACTCCTATCTTATTGCAGATTTAGCGAGAACCACGATTAAATTGTCAATCCATGGGACGAAGCTGACTCGACTAGTACATAGAGGCTACAAGAGGTTGTCAATCTCTCGAAAAACAACAAACAACTCGCGACTGAAATCACCAAAAGCCAATCGCTCGTTGACAAACAAATCACATCTGTTACAACATCAAATGACATCCAAACATAATGAAACTTCTAGGACAAGTTTATAAGGCCTAAGCACACATGCTTATGGTCTCAAATTCCACTTTAGGTCAAGTGCAAAAATCACGATTATTAATAGCAATGGATTTTTGACCTAGTCAATGATGCCCCAATAACCCCCCTATGCTTAGTTTTTGATTTTGAAGTGTAAATTCCTATCTATGATGAAATTAGGCCGTGGGTCAGTGACGTCAAAATCTACGAAATATCATGAAATGCTTACATCAATACGTAGAGCTTTTACCTATGGTTGCAATGCAATAAACACGACTGCAATGTGACAATCGGGGAGGGAGTAGGAAGCGCGAGAAGGAGAGAAGTGAGCGTCATTAGCTCACGCTGTGTATTTCCTTATCCAAAACTTGCAATTAACTTACATCCATTGGCTTTTATAACTTAGCCAAGGTTTTTGGTGGTCAAAACTAATAATCTGGGAGCTCTAACTAAAGATGGGTAATGACAGGTTGATACAATCTGGAAGCTTGTAGCCCCGGCTCATCAATTACAAGGTTTATCCGAAAAATAGAAGTTACAATATTCCCGATTTATCAAATAATAAGTGTTTTTACAATGAGAGCTCCAAAAAATGGTATCCGAGTTAGCTTGCGGCTAACACTCTCGCTCGCCAAACGAACACCCTTCTTCTTTTTTGACTACTCCTGCTCTCCAAAACACACTTGCTTGTTCTTCTTCGACTCCACCCGCTCTCCACAACCTTGCTTCTTCTTCTTCGTCCACTCCCAAAGAGCTCTTGAAAAAATTCTCCCAAAAAACTGTCCAAAAACTGCCCCTTAGGGCGCATGAGACCTTTTGTTTGTAGCCCCCATCTTTATTTAGCTTTTGCATGGCATTGTAATCCCCCTTACTCTTATGCAGGGCACTGATGAGGCTATTGATGCACCCAACTTTCCTCTCAAAAAGGATTAGGCCCTCATGGGCACGTGACCAAACCCCCACGGGGCACCACGTCAGCAATTGAACGGGCCCCATCGCCGCTGTCAATGGCGGCATCGGCCCTGAAATGCCACTCGTTTCAACAACCCCCTCTAGCATGTGAGCCCAGAGGGCCGCCACATCACAGTGCAGCGCCAGGGAGCCCCCTGCGCCATGACGCCATAGCTCGGAGCTTCATTAGCTTCTCGTCAACGCTTCGATACCTTCGACACCATATGGTACACCGATCGAGGCGATCGACCTGGTACAAAACTAGCCCCTCTGGGAAAACTTAAACTGGTAATAACTTGGCAGCCGAAACTTTGATTGCGGATCTGAAAAGACCGACGTGCTCCACAAAGTGAGCACATCAGGTCCATGCTTTCTTTCCCCTCAGCTGTAGTTGCCCAATCTAGTACTGATCCGCAATTGACTCAAACTTCAAACTGTCGTAACTTTGTCACCGTAGCTCCTATCGACAAGCCGTAATAGGCTTTTTGTGCTCACTTTAAGCATACTCCTTTTTAGATCATTTGGCTCTTTAAATCCGCATCTGGCATACATTAATCATTAAACTTGGCCTGTTAACAAGTCGTGATCATTGCTCAATAAATGTGTAGGCTTCAAAGAAGCTTAACTTGCATTTCTTTGCTCTTTTTTCCATCATGGAAGCGGAGCGGCACGACAGCGTCATAAGTGTCTCCATTAGCCATCCAATATACAAATCAATTAAAACACTACCAAGCGTGGCATCCTTTCCCAAAATTCCTTGGTTTAAGCCTAAAAACTCCCAGATGGAACACTGATTGAGGTGACCAAAGTGGTACGGAATTGGACCTCGATGGCACTTAAACTGACAATATCTCAACAACTGGGACTTTGATTGCCGATTCGAAAAGACCGACACACTCCACAAAGTGAGCACTTTAGGCCCATGTATTCATATCAACTTCGACCCTTCATCAGCAGTTGTTCAATCCGGTACGAATCTGCAAACCATCCCAGCTTCAAGTTGCCATAGCTTCCTCACCGTAGCTCTGGTTGACGAGTCGTAAAGACATGCATGTAGAGAACTTCGAGCACTACAGTTATAGTCCATAAACTCCTATTTGCGATCACTTCATGCATACTCTGTTTTATCATCATTAAGACAACTTTTGGCCCTTTAAAGCCACATCTGGGATACATTTAGCATTTAAAGTGCTTGTGGTCAAGCCGTTATTACTGCTAGATAATCATATAGGCCTCAAATAAACTTTATATGCATCTCGTTACTCTTTTTCCCATCATGGAAGGGGAGCTACACGAGCCTCCTGTCTGTGCCAACTGGTCCTCAATCTACATCATCTTTAAGCACTTAAAGATCTTTGCCATCATCAAGTTGACATAACTGGTAAGTACATGCAAATCAAAATAAGGCTTAAACCCTATCATCAACGGTCTGGCTTAATCATTAGGTAGCTGTCCATCACAAATCTTTGGACCGTATCTACCGTATCTCTAAAGCACTCAATTATGAAAAACTTGCTTAGTGAACCCTGCCAGACTCAAGCGCTCCAGTTTATTATGCACATGTCTTGACCATCAAGCTCGATTTAGGGAACCCTATCAAGCTCAAGTATGCTTTAGTTTGTCTGGACACGGAATGGTCGTCAAGTCCTTTACTTCAACTTTTGGCAGCAGAACCAACTCAAAAGATGTAAAGATACTTCATCAATTGTCCAATGAAGTCAATTAGAAACTAGCCATGTAAGCTTGCTAACCACAAAACCCAAAACTCTTTCCTCTTAGCTTAAATCCAAACAAAGAAAAACGTAGTGCCAGGCAATCTGCTACAAATAACAACTGATTTCCTTAGAATCTACAAGCTACACTTTAGTAGCCCCCGGGATCAAACAGGATAATAAGGAATTGCCTAAATATTGGAGCATCATAATCTCCACATGAGCATACATTTCCTGTTTCAATTAGCATCAAGCATTTTTGGTGCATGCAAGCGCTTGCTATTCTTGGATCCAATAGCACGCAACCACTATGCATACCCAAAAGTATCCCACCATATTGAATCTGCTTTTGAAGATCCTTGGAATCTCCTGGATCAAACACCATTGAGAGTACTCAGCATTGATGGACCCCACAATATACTAGAGCATCACCTGAAGCATAGTGCAACACCCACATCTCATAAACTTCTGGAAACTTTAGCTCATTACCAACAAGCATCAAAGTATACTGACTCCCTTTTACTAGCAGCCAGAACATCACTGACATAAGTATCACTAGAAATAGCATCCAAATCCAGCCATAACTAGCATATTTCCCAAGAAAATGAAGAAACATGTGCACTTTCTGTAGTATCAATGATGATTTAGCATCATCACACCTCTAGCTTCATAGCCATCACAAAGAACCTTGAAACAATCTGAAATTGTATCATCAAAAGAATTCTTACCTGGGATTTCAACTTGATCATGAAAAACACATTTAGCCTGTAAATCTTTACACGTAGCACCCTTAGGAAAAGCACCCTTCAAAGTCTCAACATTCATCAAAGAACTGTAGGAGTTACCTCCTCATACATCCCATGTATAGGCATAGAAGTAGACTCCCCATGGATAACCTATTCACAATGAGCATAATCTAGATAATCTTCAAACTCATCAATGTCCTCCTGTGCTTCCTCATCTGCATCCATGCCACTTAGCAATCCATCATAGCACAACAAAGGTTCATCTGGCACCCCTCTAAAGGGGTACATGCATCATAAATCTCTTCTATATTGTTATAATCATCTCCTTCATATCTGGCCAAGAAACTATTAATTATGGAATCTTCTTCTGTAATAATAGCACCTGCAAGCATAATGTTAGTAACAACCATAGACTCATCAACATTCTTAGGCTCGTCCTATGTTGGCCCCACAATCTCCGACACTTCATTAGTTGTTGTGTATATAATAACTTTATCTGTGCAATCATCTTTAATAAGCCTATCAATTTGCTCAAGTTACATGCTTTCATGATGTTGAAGATTCCATTAACATCATGTAAAGACTCATCTTCCTTGAGAAATTCATGAGAACAACCCATGCCAAGGTCAGTAGCTTGCGAAACACTTGCTACACTGAATATATCTTCACTGGAATCACTATTGGATGTAACTTCCATGTGAGCAATCTTTGAAAAATTTCATCAACTTCCATTTCAACATTAAATTCATCATTTACCTTTGCTAGGTCACTCAAAATATGGTCCTCTGAATCTGAATCTGCTACTTCCAAAGATGTATTTGCCTTGGCTTTACTCCTTGCAAAAATGTGTTCCCAAAATTCATCATAGTTAAGGAACTGCATTTGATCCCCTTCACCTTTACTGAAGACAATCTTGCTTCATTCGGTAATCTGCTTCACTGTCAATTAAACAAACCTTGAGCTTTCATGAACAAATCCATCTGTAAAATAGTCCCACTCTGTGGGATATGTTACTGCCAGCTCTCGAACCTTATCTTTAAACTCAAAGATTACAACTTCTTCAAAAGTTACAATCATCCAATCTTCTGGAACTTCTCGGCTCTTCATCTTTGCTTTATAGCATGCAAAAAGACCATCTGGATTGTGCCCTTGAAAAACACCACATTGTTCCCATATGACTTTAAGTGCCATCTCCACCGCATCGTCAATTTGCTTTTTCATCCCCATAGCTTTTACTTCAAACAAACAACCCTGAACTAATTGCAACATTTTTGGCAAATGTGTGCAACTCCTCGGTTCCCATCAAACCCTTTTAAAGTTACTGTATCCATAAGCTTCATCACCTGTTCCAAATTCTCCATCTTCACCTCCCACCCCGGCTCGTTTCACGTCAGGTTCACCAAATTTATCGGGGGATATGTGTACAAAATGTGAGCCGGGAAGGCGCGGGGCCTCTGGCTGTGGGAGGTGTTAGAGAGAGAGATAGACATGAAAATCTCTGGCAATCATCGTAATCATCATTTAAATGAGTAAATATTTAGGTACAACTTAATTGATAACCAAGGCGGGTCCTTAACAACACCGTCACCCGGATTAATTGTTAACTAGGAGTTTAAGCTTCTTTGCAAGGTTAAGTGGGCCATCAATGGCTCCGTAGCTTATCAAGATGATTACTCAAGTTTAAGTTGATGACGGTGATAGAGATCTCCTCCATGTCGCTCTCCTTGCTTCAATTGCCCTCATGGACTCTGCGAATCTTCTCTTTTTATGTTGATCTTTCCTTGCTTCAATAGCCCGCAAGAGTTTCTCTTTCCTATTGCCTCAATTACCAACAATAAGTTTCAAACATCTGCTCTAGTTTTCTTGCTTTGATTGCCCTCAAGATCTCTGCAAAAATTTCCCTCTTTGATTGTCGTTCTTCTTGCTTGCTTTTGCAACGATGATGAAGCTCCTCTCCTCTTTAGTCGCCAAGAAAAGCCCTCAAATCTTGCTCTGCTGGCTCTCAAAAGCTCTATCTGTCTAATTTCCCTTGTTGAAAATACGTTTAACTTTATTCTTCTCTGTCTCTAATTACCAAAAAAGTACTCAAACTCCTCCTTTGCTTCAATCCTCTTCTTCATTCATATTCTTTCTTGCCTTCCTAATCAGATGCTTACTTTTCCCTTGCATGCCTTGCTTCATAGATAGATAGATAGATAGAGAGAGAGAGAGAGAGAGAGAGAGAGAGAGAGAGAGTAGCCTTGCTTGCTCAAGATCGAGAGAGCGTGAGAGATTCCCGACCTACTCTCCTCACCACGCCAAGCCTGGTGCTTCCATCCCTCTTGCTTCATTATACCTTCCCCTCAAAACTTCTTTTTTTCTCGTGCAAGTTGTTTCTGCGACACTTTTTCTCTTCATGTTCTCTTATGCTAAAAAAAATCCCTCTCAAAATAGGCCCCCCCTCCCTAAGCAACGACAACGTCATCGTTGCTAGGGTCCGTGGGCATTAACGCTTGATGATGTGGCACGTCGAGCTCCACCCTGCTCCAAACCAGCTGGAACTCGAAAGGAAAAGTGGCGCCATGCTTTCCTGAGACGTTTTCGTTTCATCGGGAAGCTCATTGGAGCTTCCCTCAGCCCTGTGCGAGCCCATCTTTGCCCTCCTGCGCCGTCGTTCTCTGTTGTCATGCCATGGCCTTCCCTTTTCTTTCCCCTTTACACCCATTTTCTTATTGTATTCAATGGGCGGCCCTCCCATTTCCAAAGCCCTTATAGGCGGCATCCCTTGGGCGGCCAATCTACACTCCATTTGGCACACACAATAATCAAGGCATTGCCTCACATGGAATTCATTTGCAACAACTCAATATCATCGTCAATTTTGTTGTCCATTTCATTTCCTTGGATGGTACCACTTGCCGTCAAGATGCAAGTATAGGTGATTTCATTTAACGAATGGCCATCCCTTCACATTTAGTCAAAACTGCCCAAAACTTCCTTGCCAGCCATAATGGGCATAATCTTGCAGTCAATATGCTCCAAGAGACGACATTTTTGAACTGAAAGCTCATCAAAAACTTTATGTGCTTCTGTACGGGCACCACATTTGGCATACATAACTTTCAAAACATTGCTTAGCACATCATAAGTGTCTCCATTAGCCATCCGACATACAAATCAATTAAAACATTGCCAAGCGTGGCATCCTTCCCAAAATTCCTGAGTTGAAGCCTAAAAACTGCCAGTTGGAACACTGACCGAGGCGACTAAAGTGGTACGGAACTCGTCCCCGATGGAACTTAAATTGACAATATCTCGACAATCGTTGACCCTTCATTAGCAGCTGTCCAATCTGGTACGGATCTCCAAACCATCCCAACTTCAAGTTGCCGTAGCTTCCTCACTGTAGCTCCAATTGACGAGTCGTAAAGAAAGGCATGTAGAGCACTTTGAGCATTGAAATTCTAGTCCATAAACTCCCATCTGGGATCACTTCAACCATACTCTTTTTTAGCATCATTAGGACAACTTTTGACCCTTTAAAACCACATGTGGGCCATGGCATACATTTAGCATTCAAACTGCTTGTTATCAAGCCGTTATTACTGCTAGATAATCATATAGGCTTCAAATAGACTTTATATGCATCCCATTGCTCTTTTTCCCATCATGAAAGTGGAGTTGCATGACAACGCCGTGTGTCGTTTTATGGATGAGCACCTAATATAAGGAGGGCATTGTCACCTATTGATTTCTCTAGCTACACACTCAAGGCAAGCTAGGCATGGAAGAGCAAGGCTTGAAGGTAGAGGGAGAAGCATTCGTTTGTGGTGGAGGATTGAGGGGAGGAGGAGGAAAGGTTGGCTGGTGGCAAGAGGCCAACATAGGAGGGAGAGGAGGGTTTCCAGAGATCTTCACCTCTGGCCCGAATAAATTCTCGAAATGCCCTTCAAATTTTTCAAAATTCCCAAAATACCCCTAGTTGTGAGATTAAATATTTCCAAAATTATAAAACGGTAAGAAGACCAATTGTCTATCAATACAAGATGCTAACAGTAGAATTGAGTTGGTTATATAGGTTTTGTAAATGAATTGCTTCATAGAAATAATTGCCTTTTTTTGCTAGGTAATTTGTGACAAATTACGTGCTAAGCACTCAAAAAGGTTTCTCACTTGTCAAAAAGTAATAGAGATTAGAAAGGCTTGAACAATCGAACATAAATAGATAGAAGGGAATTTTGGGAATTTCCACAAATTAGAGGGGTATTTTGGTAATTTTCCCCTCATTTTAATATAGATATAAGATATACGATATAAGGTAGATGTGAAATGCTCGTTTTGTCCGTTGCAATGACCTGCTCGTTTTGCTAAGGAAGAATGCGCAGGTGTGCAACATCTCTTCAGCGTTGCGGGGAAGGGGCCGACCGCTTCGTTTCCTGCAGTAGTTGGTTGGACTCTCTGTGGAAGGACTTCTTTCGGGATCCCTCACAGTGGTGGGATAACCGCACCCTTAAGCCCAGCCCAGCATACCCAGACTTCGTGCATAAAGACTCTCGCCAGGGTCTGTGGTTGCATTCCTTTAGAAATTCATCTTGGCTTTCTGCAGAGCTCCGGCGTCACGGACTCTTCGACGCCCCATCTGTAGACACCCAAATCCTATATTTCACCATCCGTCTCAAAGCTTGTGCCCGCAGCAAAGATCTGCTCACAGGCACGCGATTACATCATAACCTTGTGCGAATGCGGTTGATCGACGGGTGCTCCAATGTCCTGGCGGTCATGTATGCCAATTGTGATCAGCTTGGGAAGGCAAAAGTGTTGCTTGACATGCATAAGAGCAAAGACAACATCTCATGGACTGCATTGATGGCAGGCTATCTCCGAAAGGGGCAAGGGGAACGCGCTTTGGATTGCTTTGAACAGATGGTGCAAGACGGCATCCTTATTAATGCCATGACATATTCCTGCGCCTTGAAAGCTTGTGCCATGACTAGAGCCGCAGAAAAAGGAAGAAGTCTCCACAACCAGATTGTGAGGCAGGGGTTGTTGCAGAATGTAATACTGGGTAATCTCCTTGTGCACATGTACGCAAAGTGTGGAGCCACTTTACAGGCACAGGAGGTGCTTGACGCGCTCCATTTTCGGAATATTGTATCCTGGGGTGCATTGATATCTGGACATGCACAAGAAGGTGAATTTGAGCAAGCACTGATCTGCCTTGAACAGATGCAGCAGGAGTGCATTCTTCCAAATGCGGCAATATATGCAACAGCCTTAAAAGCTTGTGCTGCAAATAGAGCTAGTGTGCAACAAAAACAAACTTGCAAAGAGTTTGCAACACAAAGGTTAACATTGAACCATACTGTGATGGGTGGTGTGCCAGAGGATGTGTGTGCCAAGTGTGGACTGATTTCAGAGGCACATTGGGTGCTCAAGCAACTCCCCTCTCACAGTGTTTTTTCTCAGAAAGCATTGTTTTGCAGGAAAGGGGTGGTTTAGAATGATTGATGCATCATTCCAGATTCGCGGCAAAAGCTGTGGCCATGAGGGATATATCTCTGAATTGAGATTGTGAGGTATCTTCCAAGTACGCTGGGCGATCAGCCATGGAGGCAAGGTCAGCCATGGACCAGCTCCTTGGGGTGTCCTCTTGAATGCATTGTCTGAAGGGTATGCAAAACAATGTACACCAAACCTCTAAGAGTGAGTTCCCGTGACAAAGGTCTGCCCAAAGGCACCAGAGTACACAATGAGCTTGTGCTAAGGCAGTTGTCAAGCAGTGATCCGATGCTCTAGCGGTCATGGATGCCAAGTGTGATCAGCTTGGGCAGCAAGAGTGTTGCTTAAGAGCAAAAACAGCATCACATGGACTGCATGCTGCCTCTGAAATGGGCAAGGCGAACATGCTTTCAGATAAAGGAAGAAGTCTAGATTGTGAGGCACGGGTTGTTGAATGTCATACTTGTTCTGGATGCAGGAGTATAAGGTGTGACCTTAAAAGCTTGTGTGGCAAGGAGTATAGCTTGTGTGGGGTTTGTGGTCACAGAGCCATTTTGTGATGAATGGGTGTGCCCGGATGTGTATGCCATTCACAAGCAACTCCCTTCTCACATTGTGGTGCCTTGGAGTGCATTACTTTGCAAGAGAAGGGCAATTTTAGCAGATAGCGCATCCTTTCAGATCAATGCAAATCTAGATTAAGAGTGGGAGCATAGTCATGTGGAATGAGCAAGGCAATCTAAGACGGAGTCAGCTTGCTCTTGGCATTGAAAACTGCTTCTTCTGGTTGTATTTTGTATGCAACCTTTGAAGCCTCCCTAAGCAACGTCGTGAAGGAATCAAGAAATGGGTGACTATGGAAATGGAATTTTCAATCTGATTTTGACAGGCAAGGTCAGCCGTCGACCAGCTCCTTGTCGGGTACTGCGCATTGACAATGGCCAGAGGTCCTTATGGAAGAATAGAATCCCTGGTGGATCGACACCTGCTATGAATGCATAGTTGGAACTTGGGTCATAAAGAATGTATTATGTGAAGCTAGGGTATAATTATGTCACGGTAAGGTTTTCGTCGGTACCCCAAGACTTTTCTTCCACTTCATATCTTCTTTCCCACTGTAAGAACTTGCTTCTATTGAAAACTTGAAGTGAGATTATCTGAAGGCAATTGGAGTCGAAGATTTGGTTATCTTAGAAAGGGTGGTTCTTTTCTTTGCACAAAAACAGGTCTGTGTTTATATTACTGAAGGAACAGGCAAGACTACCAAGTGGGCTATCCAACAGCCTTAGATTTGCACGAATCTTGCAACCCTTCTCGCATGGCCTTCTAAACATATTGGGCCTCCTAGGGATCAAACCATCATCTTGGACAGACGGCAGGTGCACATTGGTGTGTGAGCACCTTACCCTAGGGTTTTGCTTTGGGCTTATGAATGGTGGGCAGCTTGCCTGGACGGACGGCGAGTGCACATTGGTGTGTGAACACCGTACCCTAGGATTTAGCTTTTTGATTTTGGACGGGTTTTATAGAACCTTAAAGTTTGTCTGCATTCGACCAACCAACCCCGGCTTTCTCTGCCTGGCAGTCTCCAAGCAGGGTACGATGTTTGCGTGCGCCAACTATGGCATGTCCTCATGGAGTCATTCTCCAAGTAAAGGTGTCACAGAAAGCCCTAGTCGTGCAGCAGGTAGTAAAAAGTGTACAAAGTATAAGTGAATAGTAAAAGTGTACAAAGCATAAAGTGACCTAAGCACTTACGTCATACACTTGGTGTAGGAATCTTATCTTACGTCTGAGTTGGCTTATCCTACTTTTGAGTCACCCACTATGAAAAAAGGAAGCCCACTAACTTATTCCCCATGCCGTAGCTTGTTCTTGAAGCTTCCTTGGAGCTCTATATAAGCAAGGCCTCCCCTCATTGTAAATCATCTCAGGAAGTCTCAACATATCTCATGGTGAGCCTTAACATATCATCTCTAGTGAAGCCTTCTCTTGAGTCGAGTCTTGTAACACTCTTAGTCTTCCTAACGATCCACTGGACACTTGTATGTTTCCCTTCTTACTTATATCATAGAAATATACTCCTTCCTTTGTATTCTTGTATCGATCCTCTATGTCGTCGACGAAGGTTACTTGCTCTGAGATCAATCCTTTAGCACCATCTATCCGTCAAAGCTACTGATGTTTTCTTGAATCTTTATCACGTGGCAAGGTCACATGGTCGCATTGTCGCGTAGTCGCATAGTCTGAAGATCCCCGCCGGCATTTGAGAGGTAAGCCACATACACAAATCCTCGATAACTTCTTGCATAAACTCTCATAAAAATTCTCGCATAAACTCCTACCTTTTGGTGAGAGTTCAAGTAAAAGATGACATTTTTTAATAGATATTTGTTTAAAGTAACCAAGTCTCTTGCACATCTCCCATTAGCAATAGAAGAAGCAGAATCCACTCCTCAATGGCAAATACCATAATTAAAACTTTTAAAAAGTCTACCAACATAAGAATCTATTTAAACTTCGTGCATCAATTGTACATTTTGATAATAGATCTGTTGCATCCATTCCCTCTGATAATCAAATGCATTTTATCAAACTCACCGATATTCTCCAAAGTTGAAGCTCTTAAAAAGGGCTATTACTTTGTTAATCTTGGAGTCGTTATTAATACCCTGTTTAGAGCAGGATTAGTAGTCCGTGTCTAGTGATGATTTTAGATACAAGGCATAGAAATCTGCAAGACCAACTTTTTGGGAGGAATGGAGAGTAGCCTTGTAGATGGTCTAGTTTATTTGCAAGTGCATCTGAGTTATAATGTTTCATTAGATGATCCCTATTTCGGCAAAGCACTCACATTTGCAATTAAGATTATTGATTGTGACCTAAAATACTTAACACCTAATGTAGAAATTACATTCTCTATTTTAGGATGAGTAGTTAATTTTGGTTTGTAAGTGTTGGCGGATATGCCGCGACAGACGTCAGCACAGCGAGAACTCACTTAACAAGATTTGTCAGCTAAAGACGAAGCTTGACCTGCAGGAGCGTGGAAGCAAGCATAGGGTGTCAACCTACACTCGACCGACTATGGACTACTTCCTACAGAGGTCTCTACGCAATGTCTAAGCTACAGCCTTCAAGAGTACACGAGAGGAGATTTCCTTCAACGCTTTCAAGAGCCAAAAACTCTCTACGCAATGTCTAAGCTACAGCCTTCAAGAGTACACGAGAGGAGATTTCTTTCAACGCTTTCAAGAGCCAAATACCCACCAAACGTCCTCGAAACGCTACGGAACTTGAGGAAAATTCTATGAACACCAATAAATCACTCTCCCTAAGGTCCATGAACCAAAACCCCAACCCTAAACACCCGGTGCAAAATCACGTAGAATGTCTACTCGAAATTTACAGATCGTTGTTTTCGAAAATTAAAGTGCCTAATGTGTAGCTCTACTCAATGCGAACGCGTGGATATGTTGAAATGCAAAAACAGACAACGTATGCTCACCGAATCACCAGATATAGCTCGTAGGTCGATCTCGCGAAGCCGGGCCGTACACCTACAATGTAGGTGTTGGCGCGTAGCTCTCTTTAGGGACAACACGCTGCACTTATCCGCACTTGATTCCGACCATCAGTGCGCGTGTAACGTCAAGATAAAACTCTCACTCTCTCTCGTACACAGAGTACGCTCAACTCACACAGACAAAAACTTATAAAAATAACAAAGGTCCTTTGCATTAAGGTCAAAAGTGGTATAAATACCTTACAATCTCAAACCCTAATGTTCCAATTTAACCATTTACTAAGTCTAAATGTCAAAAATGAGATACAATTTGGAAGCTTCTGCAAGCCCCACTGTTTACAAAGGTGAAATGACGGTTTCTTCTCAATTAAGGAATAATTACAAAGGAAATTAATATTCCGTCGGGCAATCATCCTCCGTTGGGTGTGTCCAGCGGCTAACACTCCCCCCCTTCTAGATCATTTCGTCCCTGACATGGCATTAGAGCTTCTTCTTCAGTGGAGGCTTTCGCGCATCTTCAGAAGAGACTCATATACTGTGCATGCTGGGCCAGTAATGTAGGGTGGAATATTTCTATATCATTGGTGAAGAAACCGGTGTAGAAGGCTTCTTCAAAGGCCTGGAGATGATACAAGGGCAAAAACATTATTCGTTGGTAGAGGGCATGTATCACCTCATGGGAAGGCTGAGCAGACAGTTCATATGCACATCTATATGTGTCTTGGAAGAAGAATATGCTGTCTGTTGCCTATCTAGGTTTAAAGATCTCAAAAACTGCCAGAAGGGTTTTACAGATTTTCTTGAGCATGATGCAGGAGAGGTCAGGCGAACCAGTGAACAATTTAATGGTGCCTGTTAGGGTTTTCATCATGTATTGCTCACTCATTCTCTCGCCTGCCTTCAAGCCTGACAGCTTTGGGTAGTTGAGCCACGTGGGGTGGCTTTTCTTCAACAGCTCTTGTTCTTTCCAAGTCCGCATCCTTGGTAGAGGGCAAAAGCTAAGGTTATCTTTGATTCTTTTAGGCACCTCTACCAGATGAACTAAATACTGTGGGTATTTGGTTAGCCATGCCTTTCTCCATTTTGGCTGAGAGTCCACAATAAGCTTAACACCTTCTGGTTTGGAAATATCTTCTTCGTATAGTGGCACTATTGGCTCCTCTTTAATCCGCTTGTTTATTGTAGCAGCTTCATACTTGAGAAGAGGATATGGGAGAGAAGGTTGTAGCCATTCATGTCGAACGATATTTGCATCTAACTTCTGAATGGTCATAGAGTTAAATACCCTCTGCTCCCACTCCATTGCTTCTTTGGCGGTGTCTTTTATTGCCGTTTCTATTGCCTTTTGTAGATTTTCTTCTTCTTCTTGTGTCAGATCCCGGGGCTCTTGGGATGGTCCCACAAGGATGTCCTCTTGCATTGTGGTGTCCACTGGATCTGACAAATTGTCTATGTCAATTCCTTCCATTGCTACTGGCCCTGTGCTCAAGTGTGGCTCTTAAGTCTGCTGTTGTCCTTTCAGCTCATCAATCTGCTTTTGATATGCTTTCTTTTCCTGTTCAGCTTGATCCCCCATTTTCACTAAGAGGTCGTTCAATTCTGCATTGGCTTTTTCAACCTCTTCTAGCTTCCTCTTGGTGTCTTCATTTTCTGTTTGCATCCTCTTTAGATCCTTGTCCATCTTCTTTTTCAAGTCTTTTAGCTCATCTTTCATGGCCTTGTTCTCATCTTCCAGACGGCTTTGCATCACTAGGGAGCCCTCGGCCAGCATCAATCTTTGTCTCTTCTCTAGTGTCAACTCCTTTTGGAGTTCCTTCATCTGTTCTTCATATATATCCTTCTCTGAAGCAGTGCTAGTTGAGGTAGTATCTCTGACTCTGGCCGGAGATGCCCTTAGCCTCTGAATGGTCTGATCTTTCACTTTCATTTGATCTTTTAGCTCTATAACTTCGTCCTGGCTTGCCTCATGTTCTAGCTCAAATTTTTTCTTAGCATTCCTCAAAGTTTCCACTTCTTTGGACTCATCAGCAAGCTGGAGTGTCAAGTTGTCTCTTTCTTTCTCCGCATCCATCAGTGATTTCCTAATTTTTTTGTACTCCTCCTCTGCTCTTTGAAGCTTTTGGTCTGTTGCCTGACTCTGACTTTCCATCTCTTGGCATCTTTTTAGTGCCGCGTCCAGATCAGCTTGCAGCTTGGCTTGCTTCTCTGTGTTCTCTTGGTCCTGCTTTTGCAGCGAGTCCACCTCAGCTTTGATTTGAACTTCATTTGCTTTGAGATTATCAATTTCACTCTCAATGGCCATAGACCTTGCTCTAAGCCCAGTGAGTCTTTGCATCACTTCATCCCAATCATTGGCTTGTGGCTGTAAATCCACTGTATCTATGGCCATTTCGTTTAGCTCCACTAACCGAGGGCTCAACATATATTCTTTGGGTTTAGTGCTCGACAACTCAAAAGATGCATTAGCTGCCTCTTCTTGAGAGTATCCAGCAGCTAGGAGATCAAGAAATATTCTATAGTTTTTTTCTTCTGGATCTAGCTTCTCATCTTTTGGTTCAACTTCTGCCTTCTGCTCTTCCTCTTTGTTCTTCTCTTCCTTGGAGTCTTGTTGCCCATCAGATTTATTCATCTCCTCTTTTTGTCGGTTTTGAGGAGGACTAGGAGGAGGTGGTGATGGTGGAGGGATGGATTCTCGGCTTGATGGTGGAGTTGGTTGCTTCTTCTTGAAATCCCGATCCGCCTTTGTTTTCCTCTCTCTTTCTTGGCCTTCCTGCTCTTCTAGCAGCTGCCGTCTCACATCATCAACCTCTTCTTCGATAAAAGGTATATTTGGGATATTCTCCGCTGTAGCATCTAAGATCTCAAAATTCTTGATATAATCTTCAAACCGATCCCTTTGAGTCCTTCGAGATGATCCAGACATAGCCTCAAGTGATGGCTTCCATAACTCGCTCAGATCCCCTTTTAGCGCTCTCTCAGCTCTGAAACTTTCCATTAGTCTTTCTAGCCTTGCTGCTTTCTGTAACTTTGTTTCCTTTACTGGCACCTGTAGAGTTTCTTTCTTTCCCTTATTGGGCTCTGGCGGCTCTTCTAGCACTGTCTCTAAACGACGCTTCAACCTTGTGGCTACCCTTGGAGCCTTAGGAGGCTCTTCTTCTTTGTCTTCCTTCAGCTTGAGCCAATCATTTTGGGAGGGAGGTAGAGGCCAATTTCCCTTGGCATGCAATGCTCCATAGATGAATTTGGTTATCAAATCACCAGGCACAATATAAGTGGGATTTTTGGTCCCCATCTTCACAAGGTTGTCGTGAATGTAAGCGGCATAGTTTATCTCCTTCGGTTTGCTCTTCTGCATCGCCCATGTGAAAGTGGTGGCAATAGCTCCAGGTGGCATCCTGTATTTCTGTGGCCGCTTGGTACACATGTGGAAGTACTAGTTGTATAATTGGCTCATGATAGCCACCTTCGGGTTTGCAATATCTTCAAATGTATAGTTATTCTTCTTTTTCGAGTAGACCTTAATGTCATCTCGCCTCTTAGTCACACTGTCTCCTTTGTTAGAGAGGTCAAGTGCTGCTGCCACCACCTTCTCTGTGATGACAATAATTGTATTAGGCTTGCCTTGCAAATCTATAACTCTGGCTATGCTGTCCTCTTTGATTGTGGTGACAAATTTCCACACTCTGTTAACATCAATCCCTGCTGGCAAGGCTTCAAAGTAATTGTGGAGATCCAGTTTCTCCAAGTAGTCCCCCATCTTGCTCCTGACAAATTCATTGAGCGCTTGAGGTATCATGGGTAGCTCCACTGCATTTCCCTCCGGATCTTTAAATACTCCTTGGTAGATTCTTAGATCATTGGTTTCTAGTAGGTCATCTTGAATCCAAGTGCTTGTGGGCTTCAGGGTTCCTCTGGGGATAACAAAAGGCTCCACTTCTTCTAAGTAGTCCTTGATAGTCACCCTCTTATTCTTTGTAGGTGACTTTGTGGCTGCCATGGATCCTGTTACACTCAGTAGTCCAAAGTTATCATTTTTTATAGATTACTTGATAAATTGAGTTCTGACTACCCAAATGACTTGAAAATTGAAATAAGAACTCAAAAGGGACTAGGGAAACCATGCATGTGCCCACAGTAGATTTTAGGCTGAAAAATAAGCATGTAGACATCCTACACGTAGGATGTCTACATTCTCTGATTTTGATGAAACTTGACAAGCTTGTGGCCCTTGACTTGGGCAACATGGCTATGTACTTGGAAGTTGGTTTGGACATCAAAAAGTGCAAGTTTGAACAGATTTAGGATCTTGGCTCACAAATTGGGTAGGATGTCCTATATAGGTGGCAAATGATATTCAATTGGGTTGAAATTTGATATATAGGCTTCTTATACCATGTAAAGACTCCCATGAAGTCAATTCCTGCACAGAAGGTCATATATGACACTGGAGACATGCTACGCGTAGGATGTCTACTTTCTCAGAATGACTTGATTTTGGTTCTGTGGGTAGCCCTTAGCATGTAGAACATGGCCCTGCTCTTAGATTTTGATTTGGATAAGCATTGGTGTTGTTAGGAGAATGTGTAGTGTTTTTAGGCTCATAAAAGTGCATCTTTGAGGTTTTGGGGACCAAATGTGATGGGTCTGGCTTGAAATTTGATACATGAGCTTGTGAAGATGTTATAAAGATATGTGGAACTCAAAAACATAAGATGGAGGTTAAATAGGTCATTTAGACATCCTACGCGTAGGATGTCTATTTCATTAATTTTCATATCTGACCCCACAATTAGCTTGGCAATGTGCTAATGAGTATATTATGCAAGTTTTATGTGATTTGGACTAGTTTTGGTAGGTCTATGACCCATTATTGCCTCTATGCTCTGACTTTTCGTTTTTTGATGCATATGAGGTCAACTCTTGTCCAAATGTGATGAAACTTGATGGCTAGCATGTATAAGTTAACATGGCCTTGAGACATCCTACACGTAGGATGTCTCCTGATGATTTTTTTATGAGCAGTGCTACTTGTATATGCCCTGAGCCCCCCTGAGTCCCCTTTAAGCCTTATTTCAATAAAAAAGTCAAAAAGATAGATAGAAACTCCCTGTTTGGCTTTCAAAGCCTCTGAGTCGTTTTCTGACTCTTGGAGTGCTTTTCGGCAATGAAATTTCTTGATGTTAGTCTCCATAGCTTCATGGTTCCTTGGGGATCCTTGCCATATAGTTTTTGTTGGCTTTGGCTTCACCGGAGCTCCGTTTGGCAAATTGTCGCTCTGGAAGCGCCCGTGGTTGCGTTTACATGTCGTCGATGACTTGTGGTGGTCTACCACCATAGGACTTGGTTGTTGATGGTCTAGGAAAGCCGCTCGTGAAGTTTGGTGGCAAGCGGACATCCGGTTTGGCCGTGAGAGCCAGTTGACGCTTTGTGTGTCTGATGCCGTTTCTGAAGCTTAGTCCCGCTTCGGGTCGCCTTTTGGCCATGTGGGCTATATAGCCTTGTAGAGCATGTCGAGATGCTCCTACCCATGAGTTTTGGTAGCATTTGGGCGACTTTCCATCGATTTACCACTTGGTGGCCTTTTGCAGGGCTCTAGAAGTTAGGGTTTTTTCCAATGGTTTTTTGCCGCCTTTGTGCATTCAAGAGTGGTCTCCTATGCTAGGATAAACCCCTTATGAAGCCTTATTGCTTTTGGGTTAGCCGTTAGGTGGCCACCTCTACTTGTAGGTCTCTACTGCCCGTTCCCCGTATGAACCCTACACTAGTTTTCGCGACAAAACATCAAACATACTCGAAAAGCTTAAGGTGCTGAGTCTACCTCTCATATCTGGAGCCTGTTGGGTGGTCGTGCGCATCTTAGAAGCAGCTTGAAGTCCGGTTCGCTCTAGGTGGCAAGAGCTCTCTCTCAAGAAGGAAATAGTAGAAATGAGCTCTAAGTGAAGTGAAAAAATCTTATAATGGGGGTCCCCGAACCACTTTCTATGAAATTTGACATGTGCTCCCAATTTCTTACGATATGCAGTTTAGGCTCAAAAAGTTCTTGATTTGGACTCCGTTTGCCCAGTTTCCGAGAAATTTGACGTTTCGGTCAAAATCTGGCCAAAACACGTCTCCCGCTCCATTCACATAATTGCACCCCCATTGTACCATAGGTTGTCCTATAGTCACTGATTATCCCCATATTTTTTGTTTCTCATTACGATCGTATTTCACCTACTTTTTATATTTTTGAAGTTTTTCTGCCGATAATTAGTAAAATTTAAAAGAAAATAGCAAAATAAACCCAAAAAATCCTCAAAAATCACAATAACTCAAAAACATCATCACAAAACACTATGTACACCCACATGTAATTTTTATGGCCTGATTTCTCCGTTTTACCAATATTTTATCCAAAAAATGACTGTTTTTACATATATACACACACTTAGAGGCCTAATTTGGCGTTTGGCCCCATATACTTGTAGATTCGTGCTGTATAAGGGCATATGTACTTAGGTTAGTCCAGAAAATTTTACAATCAAACGAAAATCTTCTAAATAGTCGAAAAACATGTCCTTTTTTTGCTCTTTTCACCTTCATTGGGTCCTCATTGAGAATGCCTCCCCCCCTTCTAGTCGGAGTCCTCCCGGACGACAAGGTATCGCCTCAGGGTATGTGCAGTGCATGGGTTAAAAATTGTGCTAATGCGCGGCCTTGTAAGGTGGCCCTATTTGATGCATACTCAGTCAATGCATGGAAAAATCAATGATGTGCGAGAGGAGGGAATAAGCAAGATGCTTATTGGCATTTAACGTTGAGGTTTTCTGTTTTTTGTTGATTTGGTTGTTGGATTTTCTTTGCAAGTAAAAGTTGTAACTCTACAGCTCTTTGTTTGATCGTCTTTTTTGCAAAAGTTGTTTGGTTTGCCGCTATTGTCGATATGGCCGTGGTTGTCTCCGTGGAGAGAATTGTCATGGCTGAATTCGCCGTAGTCTTTTTCTCTTTTGCTTGCCATTTGTAGCTTTGTTTTGGAGGCTTTTGTAGGTTTATTTCCTCGTCCGTGGTTGTCACTGTTGTTCTGCTGATCAGCACCCACATAGATCGGTTTGCCGGTTTCATATGTAGTGAGTGTCTGGCTGCTGGTGTTGCTTGTACTGAAGGAAGTTCCTGTTGCTTTGATTTTGGGATCTAAATGCGAGTCGCATTTAAGTGGTTACTGAGCATTCTCTTTGGGATCCATATCTTTTTTATTCCCGTGGTTGTTGGTTTAACTGTGTTCTTCTGTTGACTTCTGCTGTTGTATTGTGGTTTGTATACCATGTCAACCTCTATCCTTCCATACCCATACTTGTTTTTTGCGTGTTGCTAACCTTGATCTATTCACTATTGTCCGTGTTTTCTTATTTTTGTAGTGAACATGGTTGGCAGTTCGCTGGTTGTTCTCCATGGCTATTGTGTTGTGCTTTATTGGCACCCATCCTTTTTGTTCTTTATCCGGTGATTGTGGTGCTGTCATCTGGTTCTTCCGGATTTGCTGAGCAAAGGCTACCACTTGTTGGTCTTGTGTATGCTGAATTTTGACTGTATCCGAATTCCAATCTATTTGCACATTATATCTTTCTGCCAAGGTTGTCCCAACAACATGGGGTGTAGTGTGCTCGCATCCTCAACCACATAAAACTTGTGGGGGTAAACATATTGATGTATTTGTACATGCAATATTGTCCAGCCCAATGTTCCTAGCGAATGTGATGTACTACTTTCCAGCACTTGTGGAGTAGGATGTAGTTGATCTTCGGGCTTGAGCTGTTTATATAATTTGTAAGAGATCAGATTTGCTTGAGCTCCAGAATCAAGCAATGCCGTCGATTCAACTTGATTGCTACCCACTTTGACTGCAATTATTGGTTCCACTGCGTCTTCACCAAAATTCGATAATCGAATAGCATTTATTTGCAACGGTGATCCACTTTGTTGTTGTTGTCGTAGAAGCCTTCTTTTTGCAATGTGTTCTTTTGCTTGTGCTTGTGCTTCTTCTCGTACCCTCTGTTTCTCCTTCATCCGTTGTTTTTCTTGATGGATTTGTTGAAGCATATCCTGTGTTAGTGGTAAATGATACTTTTTTAATTGACACCCACTAATCCAATTGGACATCTCTTCTCCTGCCAATGTAGCAAGTTTGACAGCTCCACTTTGTGATAAGTCACTAATCACAAAGGGTCCCATCCCTCGCTTTTTAAGTTTTTTGGCATGTTGCTTCAAAGTATAAACAAGTACATAATCACCTGTTTTGAACTCTTTCATACACACATGCTTGTCAAAAAACTCTTTTTGTCTTCTCTTTTTAGCATAGATCAAAGCTACAGCTCTCAGTTGAAGTTCATCTAGCTTTTCAAGATCTTCTATTCTTGAAGAGAGCTCGTGCCCTGTCCATTCTAAGCGTTTCGCTACTCATAGAGTTGGAACTAAAAACTCTATGGGTAATATAGCGTTTAGACCAAACACCATGTTGTACGGTGTTATTCCGATTGATGTTTTGTAAGCTACCATGTATGCCCATAGTGTTGAGTGTAGTTGCTGATCCCAGTCTGTCCTTGACTCTAATACAATTTTAGTCAAAACCGTGCATAGTGTTTTATTTGTGGCCTCAGCTTGTCCATTTGCCTGTGGATGATATGGAGTAGATTTTCTATATATGACAATGAATTTCTCTAGCAGATATTCAATGACTTCATTAAGAAAATGTGTTCCTCGATCACTGACAATTTCTATTGGTAATCTGTATCGTACAAAGACATTCTCATCCAAAAATTGTGCAGTGATTCTTGCGTCTGCTTTTTGTGTTGCTTTGGCTTCCACCCATTTTGTGAGATAGTCCGTAGCCACAATGATATATTGGGTATGGGTGTGATATACAGGGGGTGAAATAGGACCCACAAAATCAATGCCCCATTTTGCAAATGCCCGTGCTCCCATCATTGGCTGTAGTGGCATCTCATCTCTCTTTATCGGCACCTTAGTGCGCTGACATGCGTCACAACGCTTTACAAATTCCTCTGCATCCATGTGCAATGTAGGCCACCAAATTCCTGCAGTTAAGACAATTTTTGCCGTCTTATCGCCTGAATAATGGCCTCCACTTATTCCTCCATGTGCGTGTTCTAGAATCAGCAGGTATTCACTTTCACTTGCACAGATTCTAAGTTGATTATCCTTTTCTCTCTTGTAGAGTTGATTTCCAATTAAATTAAAGTCTCGAGCCTCCAACTCTATAGCCCTTTTTTGCGCTTTTGTTATGTTTTCAAGAAATGTCATTGTTGTTAAGAAATCAATGAGATATTGACTCCATGCAGGTGCAATGATTACCTGAAACAACGTCGCGTGATCCACCGGTTGTTTGGCACTACATATAGTACAATTGTTAACATAAGCATGAGTGTCAGCATACATAGTTGGCCAATAAACTCCTAAGTGTTTCAATCTTTGGTGTGTTTTCATTGTTGAACAATGAAATGCACAATCCTAGATGTGTGCTTCTTCAAGATAACTCTCGAATTCCTCTGGATTTATACATAATCGTAGAATTTGGTCCGAACCTAGATGGTACAGCCGTCCTACAATCAACTGAAAGTTTTTTGTTTGTCGAAATGTTTGTTGTTTGGATCTGTCTTCCTTGTTATCAAATCTACCTCCAAAGGAAAGAATGCTAACAATTTCTTGAGACCATTTGGGTATCATTTCAATATTGAAAAGATAAGCATCAGGTATGTCATCGTCTACTCCTTCAGAAGCTTTCCCATTTGTAGCCTTGAAAGATGATCTGCCCTAGATGAGTTTTACCCTTTTTTACTACCATTGTGAAGTCAAACTCTAGCAATATAATAAACCAGCGTACAATTCTCCCAATATTGCATGGTTTATTTACTAGATACAAAAGAGCTTGATGATCTGTGAAGAACACAAATTTGTTTGCAAGCAAGTAATGCCGAAATTTCTTTACAGCATAAATCATTCCTAATCCCTCTCTTTCAGTGGTGGTGTAGTTATTTTCTGCACTATTTAGCTGTCGGCTCGCATAACAAACTGGGAAATCCATTGTTCCGTCTCCAAGTTAAGCCAGAATACTCCCAATTGCATATGCAGATGCATCAATGTGAACATGGAATATCTTTTCCCAATATGGGGCTTTAAGTACAGGTGTTGATACAAGGTTTTCCTTAAGATTTTGGAATAAATTTTCACACTCCTCAGTCCAGTTGAAACTGACTAACAAGCGATACAGAGGTTCTGCAATGACTGCATACATATATATGAATCTTCAATAATATCCGCAGTGTCCCATGAAGGATTGTACTTGTTTGGCATTAGTAGGCCTGGGCAAGTCTACTATGACTCTAATTTTGTCTAGGTCAGTGGTTATGCCATTTCTTGAGACAATATGTCCTAAGATGTGGCCTTGCCTAACCATAAAAATGCACTTTTCTCGGGTGAGAGATTCAATATGTTTTGCACTTCTCAAATACCTTTTGGAAATGGTCAATATGTTTTTCTCGTATAAGAGAGTGGACACAGAGATCATCCATATATATTTCTAAGAATATTCTCAGGTATTCTTTGAACACCTGAGTCATTAACCTTTGGAAGGTATCTGGGGCATTGGTTAGGCCAAAACGCATAACTCTATACGCATATATTCCTCACTCTGTGGCAAATGCTGTTTTGTGTTGATCCTCTATTGCAATTGCCAATTGGTTATACCCCAAAAACCCATCTAAAAAAGAATAAGCCCGTTTTACAGCCAACCTTTCAAGCATATGTTTTGTGATTGGCAAGGGATAATTATCTCTTATTGTGGCTGCGTTCACTTTTTTGAGGTTCACACACACACGCAGCTTTCTGTTATTTTTGGGGACAACCACAATGGGTGACACCCAATCTGTATGCTTGATTTCATAGATGAATTCAGTATCCATCAGCTTGTCAATCTCCTCTTTGATTCGTTTAGCAAATGTGTCATTATATGTGTAAGGACGTTGTTTGCTAGGTTTGGCATCTGATTTCAAAGGAATTGTATATTGGCATATCAATGGATCAACTCCTTTGAGGTCTTTGTAGGACCATGCAAAAACATCTTTATACTTTTTGAGAAGTTGTGTTAGTAGTTCTTCTTCTTCAGGCTCTAAATTAGTTGCTATATAGACAGGCTGAGGCTCTTCGCCTGGCGCAGCGAGGTCTATCCGTTTTGCATTTTCCAGCCCATCGTAAGATTCCTGGTTTATTCTTTTCCTTATCGGTGGTGTCATTATGATTTTTCTGTCCTGGATGGTAAAATTTTTAAAGTGGGATGGTACATTCATGTTTCCTTTTTTTGACTCCTCCTTACCATCACTTTCTCCCTCAGTAGTCCATATCTGTAACAACCATTTTAGTTATTGGTATTTCTTTTTACGCTCATTTTGGTCCATTCTGGATCTTTTGTCTTTTCTTGTTTTGATTGTTGAGATTTTCTTGATTTTGTTTCTGTTTTAATCTTCCGTGCTTGTTTTATTTCCTCATGTGTCCTTTCCTTCGAACTCTTGAGAATCTTCCTGATATTTGGTCTTTCACACAATCCTCTTCCTTGACAAGCATTAGATAGTGAGTTTTATCTTTTATCCTGGGCATCAGGTTCTCTCTAATTTTGTTTTCTGCTCTTTTTTTTCTATAGCGTTCCTGGCGTCTAGGGTGTTGATTTGCAAAGTCATAAAACTTGATATTCACGATTGTCTCCCCACGCTCTCTTGAGCTGTATGAACACTCGTTATCTGCATCGTTATTTGACTCTAGTTACTCAGAGGAGTCATAAAAATCTTCTTGTTCTGGTGAGTCTACATTCTCTTCTCCTGTTGGTATAAGGCTTACCATGTAATAGGGTAGCATATCATAGCCATCCTTAATGCAAAATTTTGTCGTTGGGCTATCTATAATGGTACAGACATCCAATGTTGCTAGTATGTGTTCCCATTCCAGAGGTTCTAAAGCATCTTCGGGAAAAGGTTCCGAAATGTAATCCTTGTCCTCAATAGCTCTTTCTACGATGCATTCATCTCTTTTTAAGCTCCCACAATGTGAAGCTCCGCACATCCATAGCTCTTTTTTCTGCCCTAACCATGCTGGGAGTTCGGACCGTGCCAATGTAGCTGAGTCAAACTCTTCCACTGGTGTCTGGTTCACATCCTTGTAACTATGGTCTTTTAGGTATATTTTGGTTGTAGTCTCCCCATGTCTGAGGTATATGTGGTCGTAACCCCAATCCTGTAATTGTCTCATGAATGGTCTTCCCAAAATGATCTCGTAATTGTTCTTTTTGTCGAAATCAACTATTGCAAATGTATACTTATACTCGATTCCGCAAAAGGTGACAATTACTTTTTCTAAAAGTCCTAGAGGCTTTTCCATGAACCCATCTGCCAGTTGCAATTTCATTCTGGTAGCTCTCAAAGCCCGTTTTCCCCCTTTTTTCCAGATTTCTTTGGTGGCGATAGCGACTCCCCTCCACTGTCAAGAATAGCTTTGGACACTACTCCTTGGAATTCTACTGGTAGTGTGGTATTTCCATCTTCTCCCTCTCTATATTCTCCAACCTTGTTTAAAGGTACTGGCCTAGGGCTTAGTTGAGGCTTGTCCAATTCTCTGATCCCTTCTTGAAGCTTTGAGGTAGGGTCTTTTACTCCAAATTTTTCTAAGCATTTGCCTACGGTGGTCCACATGTTTGGTCGTAACCTCAGGAGTTTGGCTAACGTGATTATGCATGCCACAAGGGGTGGAAAATAACTCAATCAACCCTTGTGAATCCATCATTCTGTTGGAAGAAAGTCTTTGTGACTTAGCTTCATACTCCCCTAGGTAGGAGGGTAGAGTTTTTAGTGAGTCTGGTTGGCTGTGCCCCGAACTAATTGAACCCTGGTCTCCCCCTTGTGAATGCATATCAAAGTTCATTTGTGATCTTGCCTCAAATTCTTCAATGGGAGGTAAGATCTCATTTTCCTCCTTTCTTGTGCTATTTATTTGGTGGCTCACCCTGTTAGCTTCATTTGCTTCCCGGATTTGCTTCCACAGGTCATCTAAACTGTTACAATCTTTACCCATTTCTACCCATGTTTTAGGCTGGAAACCATCAATTGTCTCATCTGTCGTATTTGCACTATGATAGGTTCTCTCCTAGACTCAGGCAGTCATGAGTCTCTCCTTCGTGTCTACTTGTTTCTCTAGAGTTGGTTTGATAGGGGTTGGAGCTGGTACCTCGTGCCAACTTGCATGTTTGCCAAGCGGGGTTTCTATCAAGGATTGGGCTGTTTCAATAATCTTTCGACACATTTTCAACCTCTGTTTTTCTATTTTTGCATATGGATAAGTCATCCATCTTTGCTCTTGGATTTGGTTGTTTTTGAGTCTAGCTTCGTATCCTTTTAAAAGTGCGTCTAATTGCTCATTTACTTTTTCTACCAGCACTGATCCTCCTGATCCCGCACTTTTGGGTTCTACTATTTCCTTGGGCCCAATTGTTGCAGCAGTGTGTGAGCTTAAACTAGTTAGATCCTCTAACCGCTCTAATCTATCCTCTGTGTGTTTTAAGTCCTCGGATAGAGCCGTTTGCTCTCGTTCTCTCCTGGATTTCATACGCGCCTTTCTAGCTTTCCAAGTGCTTCTCTGATTTTTCATTTCTGCATTTGGGGCATCGGTATTTGGCTCTTCAACTATGGGTTTGTTTGTCATTATTTGAGCTTGGGCTCGTGTCACTGCCTGAATAGGTATTACTGTCTCATTTTTTGACCCTCCACTGGAAGGCACTACTTCTAGCATGTTCAAAGTAGTTTTTGCTCCTTTGCTCGGGTTCTTAGGGCAATCAGGAATCAAGTGAGTAATTCCACACTCGGTGCAATACACGTTGACTCTAATGATTTCATCATGAGGACATTCTCTTAGCCAATGGTCTCCCCACCACACTTGTAGCAGGTTCCCTTAGGCTATTGAGGTGCTCCTTGAGCTCCTCTTTGTTGGTATGCATGCCTCTGCCCACTCATGCCTCCGTTGGCTATGAACAACAGTGTTCATTCATCCAAGCTGTATCTTCCTTCTCCTACTGTCTGTGCAACTGCTGTGGTCCTGTACTTCCAATCATGCTCCAAGATTCTGGCGTTGTGGGTTATTCCGGTGGATAATAGATAGGATTTGCAGCATATCCATTGGAATCTTCATAATATGCATGCATAGGTACCAAAGCCTTCTCTTCTGGTTTGTTTATCGTTGGTGTGTATCTTATGCCGACTGGTTGGTAGGGGTGGTTGTTGCCCCAATACTGGTTGTGGTCTTTCTACACCTACAGGTCCTGGTAGGTTGTCTGCTTGATACCTAGGCATCGGTGGAAGTTGAGGAGATGCTACCTGAACTTGGGGAGCATATGGTCGCTCTCTCACATATCCATTGGTATAATAACATTCCTCCGTCACATGGTTTGTCCATTTTTGTTCAATAGCACACCACTTCGGCTGTTTAGCCTGAGGCTTGCATACATATTAATTTTTTTTAGCACTTCCTCCACAAGCTGCTCCTGGCTTACAACTACTTCTCCTTTTGGTGCTGTCTTAGCGGACTTGCTTCCACTTTGTTGTGAGGATAAATCGTCATCAAGATCCTTGAATTCAACCTCCTTGTAGATCGCACAATTGTCTACAAGGTAAAGAGCCTCATTAGTTAACTCATTTAACGTTGTGCTCCTCTTCATATGTAAGTCCTTCTGGAGATCTGCGTTCCTTAGTCCTTGAATAAATATAAGCATAAGTCTGGACTGAGTTGGCAGTTCTCCCACAGGGCAGAACTTCACATATCTTTTTAGTTGTAGGACTGCCTTGCGCACAGATTCCCCTTCTTTCTATTTGAATTTATGGTTTTGTGAGACTGTATTGTGAGCTATCCCCCTTTGTGAGAATTCATCAATAAACTCGTCAAACACTTCCTCCATAGACTCAAAGTCTCTACGCTCCACAGATTCAAACCAAGTAGCGGCATCCTCTTCTAGGGTAAGTCCAAACCCTCCAAATTGAGTAGGGAAGTCCAACCATTCTTCAACTCTAATTATACGAACAAAGGCTGCTACATGATCCCTAGGATCTCTGTTTTCCATGTATTTCTTGTTTACCCATTTTTGCACCTGAGAAAGTCTAATTCTACGATGGTCTACAAATCTCATCATTGGTTCTCCTCGTCCTACTCAACATACCTCCTTTGGCCTTCGGTAGTGGGAGGGTTCCTCTCTTAGAGGTGCCCCTAAGCCATAATTTCTGATGGTTCTTGCAAGAGGTGGTTCATCTCTTCGAACTTGTTCTATGGGTTGTCTTCCAGGCTGTGCCGACTCTTGAGTTTTTGGATTACTCTCGCCTTGATACTGTGAATAGAGTGGTGGTTCTTGTAAATCTCTTAGCCCTTGTGTGGCTGGATAACCATCTCTGTTTTGGTCTTGTTATAATGTCGCACTTTGTTGAAGCCATGCCTGCAATGATGGTTGGGTTGCTTGTTGGTTCTGGTAGTTGAACGTCTGTTGTCGGTTAGAATGTGATGTTGCGTCGTATTCTTCTGAAAATGGATTTGTCGACTTGCTTGGGGTATAGGTGGACCTTGGTACTTCTTCGGGGGCATATGTTGATGTTTCTGGAACTGTTGCCTTTTCTACCTCCTCTGGGAGAATTCGTTTGTATTCTTGCTCGTACCTGTGAACAAAAATGATATCCTTTCCCATAGCAATTTTATAAGAGAATAACTTAAGAACCTTGTCTTTGATTAATTCATTTGGGTAGGGTTCTTTGCATAAAAAATAAGAGACTACTCCCTCGCTCTCATGCTTGTAAATTCCCACATTCTCGTTATAGGTAGAGACCCGTGTTGTTTTTTTATCATACATAAAAAGAGCTCCACGTCAATCAATTTTTGGAGTCGGCTCTTGAGCCTCTGAGACCATTTTTCCTTTTGCCACATTACCTCCATATCTGTTGTAATCCTCAGGGTTACTAACTATCAAATAGTGGTTCCCCTTTTTGTCTCGAAATCTATCTCCATCATCATATACTCGAATTATCTCTAGTCCCTGAGAAGGTCTTTCTTCTATACAAATACACTTGCGTACCCGATAGTCATAATAAACTGGGGCTCCCCTAGAGTTTGTTCCTTCTAAGAAGATTATAGTGAACTTGGCATCGTTCAAAGGGTTTTGGGAGGTACTTCCTCCTAGCATTGGTCCTTCACCGAAGAAACCTCCTGGCTGTTGACTACCCATCATGAAGAAGGACTTATTTGATGAAGTGTCAGTATGACTACCCTCCTCAATGATTGGTGCTAATGGATCTAGCTTTGCCTGAGTCACACTCTCCTTAGTGGACACTAAGCTACCTTGATCACCTACCACTTTTTGGTCTCTAGGAATGTGTCTTCCTGATCTTAAATTCATCAAACTTAGCAATGCAATTTATCACAAATTCAACCACTTACCTAGTAAAGGATCAGTTTTCGCACAACTTCTTGTCTTGCCGCTGAATATACCTGTACACAAGCGTTTAATTTCGGCAATCAAATCAAAGCATTTAACTGGTAGAGGTGGTCTTAGTAATGATTGGTATAACTGGAGGGTTAACCTCAACCACTATTGTACTTTATACACTTCGGATGTTCTTGATTAGGTATGCTAATATGGAATTGTACTTCACTCGAATGTTTGTCAGTTTAGAAGAAAAGTCTCAATTCCGTCTTTGTTCCGTCAAAAGTTCAAACAAGGTTCAATTTCACTTCTGAAAGAAGTTCTGGAACTCTTAAGTCAATTGGAACCTCACTCTATGTCCACAGTCAGATTTTGACTTCAATAAGCCCATGTAGACATCCTACGCGTAGCATGTCTACCTGCTCTGTTTTGGCTGAAATTTGCACTATAGATTCCCCTTGATGTGCTGAGTCCATAGCTGTCCTCACTTTTTGATTTAGACACATATAAGCTAGTCAACTGATCAAAAATCTGTTCTAGCAGCCTGATGTTGGTATGACCAGTCAAATCAACTCCAATTTGGACCAAAATTGACTAGGAGACTTGCCTCAGGCTACACAACACCCTGCTATGCCTACAATCAGATTTTGACTTCAATATCCTGTAGTAGACATCCTACACGTAGCATGTCTAACTGCTCAAAATTTCTCCAAATGCAAACCATAGACTCCCCTTAAGGTTTTGATCACTATGGTATGCTCACAATTGGATTTGGAGTGCTAAATCACTGTGAACACATCTTACGCGTAGGATGTCTAAGTGATCTGTTTGACCCCAAACTTGAGCGATAGATTCCCCTGGATGTCAGCAACCCAATGCTATGCTTAGATTTTAGTTTGGATTTCAAAAGATCCCAATTTTAGCTATCCTAGCCCTTTTTTAGTAAAAAATGCTAAAGTCTGCTTAAAACATAATTTTCTCACCCAATTGAGATGAAACCTTTCTCATGCACTCAATAAATCATGTAGATCATGCTCATGAAGCCATCCTATGGTTTTGGTCTTAAAATAATGTCTTGGCACAATTTGGGTAGGATGTATGGCAATTTCCTTTCTTTTGGCCTTATCCTGTCAAGATATGGTCAAACTTTCACTTTCCAGGTGAAAATAGGGTAAAACCTACCTTCTAAACACACTGGTCAACTCAGATTTTCAAAATTCTCACCAGAACACCCTGTAGACATCCTACGCGTAGCATGTCTACTGGCTTAAAATTTAACTTTTTTCTGACAGAAGTTCTCCCTATGCTCTGCAGCTCTCTAAGAAATACTCACAGAAACTTTTGAACTTCAATTCAGCTTCTAAACACTCTTTTCCGTCTTTTACAACTCTTTGATGAGCCTAACATCAAATATACCATGCATGAAGTGCTCCAGATCATAAATCATGATGTCCTACTTACCCTACTCCTACTCATCATGTGAGATGGTGATTTTGGTGTCTCAGTTGCTTCCTGGCCTCTCCGGACTCTCAAGCTATCCTTTCACCGCCTCTACCACTCCAACTCCTACTCTCTACACCACAACTTAACTAATACCTAAAACTACCTAAGTCTACCTAAGTCAAAAGATCTAGGCCAGACACACGCTCCCTAAACTCCTCCTAAGACCTAGAGAGTTCCCCACCCTCTGATCCTATCTAAATGTAAAACAAGACTCTGGCAAGCCAGAGAATCCCTATCCTCAAGGACTAGTCTTGGTCACCTACCTAGGGTTTTCGTCCCCGGCAGCGGCGCCAATGTTAGCGGATACGCCGCGACGGACGTCAGCACAACGAGAACTCACCTAACAAGAATTGTCAGCTAAGGACGAAGCTTGACCCGCAGGAGCGTGGAAGCAAGCATAGGGTGTCAACCTACACTCGACCGACTATTGACTACTTTCTACAGAGGTATCTACCCAATGTCTAAGCTATAGCCTTCAAGAGTACACGAGAGGAGATTTCCTACAACGCTTTCAAGAGCCAAATACCCATCAAACGTTCTCGAAATGCTGCGGAACTTGAGGAAAATCCTATTTACACCAATAGGTCGCTCTCCCTAAGGTCCATGAACAAAAACCCCCAACCCTAAACACCCGGTGCAAAATCATGTAGGATGTCTAGTCAAAATTTACAGGTCGTCGTTTTTGAAAACTAAAGTGCCAAATGTGTAGCTCTACTCAATACAAACACGTGGATATGCTGAAATGCAAAAACAGACAACGTATGCTCATCGAATCACCAGATATAGCTCGTAGGTCAATCTCGCGAAGCCGGGCCGTACACCTGTAATTAGGTGTTGGCGCATAGCTCTCTTTGGGGGCAACACATTGCACTTATCCGCACTCGATTCCGACCACCAGTGCGCACGTAGCATCAAGATAAAACTCTCTCTCTCTCTCTCTCTCTCTCTCTCTCTCGTACACAGAGTACGCTCAACTCACAGAGACAAAAACTTATAAAAATGACAAAGCTCCTTTGCATTAAGGTCAAAAGTGGTATAAATACCTTACAATCTCAAACCCTAATGTTTCAATTTAACCATTTACTAAGTTTAAATGTCAAAAATGGGATACAATTTGGAAGCTTCTGCAAGCCCCACTATTTACAAAGGTGAAATGATGGTTTCTTCTCAATTAAGGAATAATTAAAAGGAAATTAATATCCTGCTAGGCAATCATCCTCCGTTGGGTGTGTCCAGCCGCTAATAGTAAGCAATCTATGAAGGAAAACTAATAGCAAATGAGAAAAAGGATCATAAAGATCAAAAACATAGTTATGCATTCTGATGATCATTCTCAAATGCTGAGATGTGGTCAGATTGCTTAGTTAGAAGTAAAGTGTTAGAAGCTGGACACACCCTACGAAAAATGACTGCTCGATGGATTATTATTTTTGTAATTATTCATTTATTGAGGAAACCCGACATTTCACCTTTATAAATATTGGGGCTTACAGAAGTTTCCAGATTGTATCCCAGTTTTGACATTTAGATTGAGTAGATGGTTAAATTGGAACATTAGGGTTTGAAATTGTAAGGTATTTATACCACTTTTTGACCTTAATGAAAAACCTTTTGTCATTTTAAAAAAAAGAGTACTGTCTGTGAGTAAGCGTATTGTGTATAAGAGAGAGTGAGAGCTTCATCTTGACGCTACGCGCGCACCGATGGTCAGAATCAAGTGCAAAGAAGTGCAGCGTGTTGCCCCCGATGAGAGCTACGCGTCGATACCCATATTGCGGGTGTGTGGTCTGGTTTTGCGAGCTCGACCTACGAGCTTCATATGGTGATTCGGTGAGCATACGTTATCCGTTTTCGTATTTGAGCATATCCATGTGTTCCCATTGAGTAGAGCTACACATTAGGCACTTTAGATTTCAGAAACAATGACTTGAAAATTTCGGCCAGACATCCTACGTGATTTTGCACCGGGTGTTTAGGGTTGAGATTTTGGTTCATGGACCTTAAGGAGAGCGACCTATTGGTGTTAGTAGGGTCTCCTTCAAGTTATGTGGCATTTTGAGACCGTTTGATGGGTATTTGGCTCTTGGAAGCATTGTAGGAAATCTCCTCTTATGCACTCCTGAAGGCTGTAGCTTAGACATTGGGTAGAGACCTCTGTAGAAATTAGTCGAGAGTCGGTCGAGTGTAGATTGACACCCTATGCTTGCTTCCATGTGCCTACAGGTCGAGCTTTGTCCTTAGATGACAAATCTTGCTAGGTGAGTTCTTGTTGTGTTGACGTCCGTCATGGTGTATCCGCCAACATTGGCGCCGCTGCCGGGGACGAAAACCCTAGGTAGGTGACCGAGACTAATCCTTGAGGATAGGGATTCTTTGGCCTGCCAAAGTCTCATTTTACATTTAGATAGGATCAGAGGGTGGAGGACTCTCTAGGTCTTAGAGGGAGTCTAGGGAGCGTGTGTCTGGCCTAGATCCTTCGACTTAGGTAGACTTAGATAGTTTTAGGTATTAGTTGAGTGTAGAGAGTAGGAGTTTGAGTGGTAGAAGCGGTGAAAGTAGAGCTTGAGAGTCTGGAGAGGCCACGAAGCAACCAAAACACCATTATCACCATTTCACATGATGAGTAGGAGTAGGGTAAGTAGGACATCATGATTCATGATCTAGAGCAGTTCATGCATGTTATACTTGTTGTTAGGTTCATCACAAGGTTGTAAAAGACGCAAAAGAGTGTTTGAAAGCTAAAATGAAGTTCAAAAGTTGCTATGAGTGTTTCTGATAGAGTTGCAGAGCATCAGGAGCATTTCTGTCAGGAAAAAAATAAATTTTAAGCGAGGAGACATCCTACACGTAGGATGTCTATAGGGTGATCTGGTGAGAATTTTGAAGTTTTGAGTTGACTAGTGTGTTCAGAAGGTAGGTTTTACCCCTTTTTCACCTGGAAAGTGGAAATTTGACCATATCTTGATAGGATAAGGCCAGATAGACAGAAAAACCCAGACATGCTACCCAAATTGTGCCAAGGAATTATTTTAAAACCAAAACCATAGGATGGCTGCATGAGCATGATCTGCATGATATATTGAGTGACTGAGAAAGGTTCCATCTCAATTGGGTGAGAAAATTGGGTTCTAAGAAGACTTTAGCATCTTTGACTGAAAAAGGCTAGAACAGCTAAAAATTGTGGACTTTTGAAATCCAAACCAAAATCTAAGCATAGCACTGGGTTGTTGACATCAAGGGGAAGGTAAGGGTCAAGTCTGGGGTCAAACAGGACAAAAAGACATCCTACGTGTAGGATGTGTTTTGGGTGATCTGGCACTCCAAATTCAGATTGAGCATACCAAAGTGATCAGCACCTCAAGAGGAGTCTGTGTTTTGCATTTGAAGCCATTCTGAGCAAGGAGACATCCTATGCGTCGAATGTCTAATGCATGAAATTGAAGCCAGAAACTGATTGTAGGCATAGCAGGGTGTTGTATAGCCTAAGGCAAGCCTCCTAGTCAATTTTGGTCCAAATTGGAGTTGATTTGACTGGTCAGACCAACATCAGGCTGTCAGAACATATTTTTGATCCATTGACCAGCTTATAGGTGACCAAATCAAAAAGTAAAAACAGCTGTGGACTCAACACATCAAGGGAAATCCATAGTGGAAAAATCCAGGCAAAACAGAGCAGGAGACATCCTACGCGTAGGATGTCTACTGGGGCTTAGTGAAGAGAAAATTTGACTGAGGTTATATAGTGATGTTCCATTTGACTTGAGGGTTCTAGAACTTCTTTCAGAAGTGAATTTGGACCTTGTTTGACCTTCTGACGGAGCAAAGACTGAATTAAGACTTTTCAGGTAAATTGACCAACATCCGAGGGAAGTACAGTTCCAGATTAGCAAACCTAATCCAGAACATCAGAAGTGTATAAACACAGTAGTGGTTGAGGTCAACTCTCCAATTATACCAATCATTACTAAAACTACCTCTAGCGGTTAAATGCTTTGATTCGATTGCCGAAATTAAACGCTTGTGTATAGGTATATTCAGTGGCAAAGTAAGAAGTTGTGCGGAAACTGATCCTTTGCCAGGTGAGTGGTTGGATTTGTGTTAAGTTGCATTGCTAAGTTTGATGAATTTAAGATCAGGAAGATACATTTTTAGAGACCAAAAGGTGGCAGGTGATTAGGGTAGTTTAGTGTCCACCGAGGAGAGTGTAACTCATGTTATGAAATAAGACATAGCTAAATAGATAATTGAGTAGATTACTTAATGGAGAGAGACAGATTTATATACACGAGATTATAGAGTAGAGAGAGAGAGAGAGTACACACGATATACGTGGTTCACCCAATGTGGGCTACGTCCACGGGAAAGTAGCCACTCAATGGCTTTAGTACTTCAAAACAAGAAGTAGTTTACAAAGGGATTATACCCTTAATGGAGCTCCAGCCTTGCTTCACTCTCACCACCTCACACTCACCTTGTTGCATCAACTTCACACTATGAAATGTGTGTAGAAATGGCCTCCTTTTATAGGCCAAAAGGGCTGCCCTCTCTTATGAGAGACAGCCATGTGTAGCCGCCCTTGTGCGAATAAGTCCAAATCGGACCCTCCAATCCGCCCATGTGTGGCCGCCCTTGAGAAGAAAAGTCCGCTTTTGAATTCGGCCACCGGCCATTGAATTCGGCAACCGGCCATCGGCCATTGACTTTCGACCACCGGCCACCGGCCATTGACTTCCGACCACCGGCCATCGGCCATTGACTACCGGCCACCGGCCAACCGACCGGTTGTTTTCCGACCACTTTCCGGCCGCCGTCCGGCCATAATATTCTGGTGAAAAAGAATATTCCGGCGAAAAAAAAGTCTCGAGGGCCTCCGCCCCCGAGGCCTTTAAAGTTGCCCCTGATTCTTGTCCGTGAAAATTTTGGTTTCCGGTGAGTGATTTTTCTTCACGCACAATGGCTTCTCCTTATAATGGGGGCCTTACAAATGTGCACTTTTACCACAGAAAATTACAAGGGTAAATCAGGCTCCATACTTAACAACTCAGGCAAGGCTAGATCCACTAGCACCGATTATTGAGGAGGGTAGTGATACTGACACTTCATCAGATAAATCCTTCTTCATGATGGGTAGTCAACAGCCAGGAGGTTTCACCTATGACGGACCAATGCTGGGAGGAAGCACCTCCCTAAATCCTTTGAATGATTCCAAGTTCACTATAATCTTCTTAGAAGGAACAAAATCGAGGGGAGCCCTAGTTTATTCTGACTATCGAGGACGCAAGTGTATTTGTATTGAAGAAAAGCCTGCTCAGAGACTGGAGATAATTCAAGTCTATCATTATGGGGATAGATTCCGAGACGAAAAGGGGAACCATTATTTGATAGTTAGTAACCCTGAGGATTACAACAGATATGGAGATAACGTGGCGAAAGGAAAAATGGTTTCAAAAATTCAAGAACCGCCTCCAAACATTGATCGACCTAGAGCTCTTTTTATGCATGATAAGAAAACAACCAGGGTCTCAACCTATAATGAGAATGTGGAAATTTACAAGCATGAGAGCAAGGGAATAGTCTCTTACTTTCGATGCAAAGAACCCTACCCAAACAAATTAAGCAAAGACAAGGTTCTTTACTTATTCTCTTATGAATTGCTATGGGGAAGGAAATTGTTTTTGTTGATAGGTACGGGCGAGAATACAAACGTATTCTCCCAGAGGAGGTAGAAACGACAGCAGTTTCAGAAGCATCAACATATGCCCCAGAAGAAGTGCCAAGAGCCACCTACACCCCTAGCAAGTCGACAAATCCCTTTTTAGAAGATTATGACGCAACCTCACATTCTATCCGACAGTAGACATTCAACAACCAAAACCAACCAGCAACCCAGCCATCATTGCAAGCATGGCTTCGATAGAGTGCAACATTAGAATAAGACCAAAACCGAGATGGTTATCAAGCCGCAAGAGGGCTAAGGGATTTACAAGAACCACCACTCTATTCATGGTATCAAGGAGAGAGTAAGCCAAAAACTCAAGGGTCAACAGAGCCTGGAAGACCACCCATAGAGCGAGTTCGGAGAGATGAACCATCTCTTGCAAGAACCGTCAAAAATTAGGGCTTAGGAGCACCACTGGGAGAGCAACCAGTCCACTACCGAAGGCCAAAGGAGGTATATATATTGGGACGAGGAGATCCCATAATGAGATTTGTAGACCATCGTAGAATTAGACCTTCTCAAGTGCAAAAATGGGTAAACAAGAAATACACGGGAAACAGAGATCCTAGAGATCATGTAGCAGCCTTTGTACATGTAATTAGAGCTGAAGAGGTGTTAGACTTCCCTACCCAATTTTCAGGGTTTGGACTAACCCTAGAGGAGGATGCTGCTACCTGGTTTGACTCTATGGAGTGTAGAGACTCTGAGTCTATGGAGGAGGTGTTTGACGAGTTTATTGAGGAATTATCACAAAGGGGGATAACTCATAATACAGTCTCACAAATCCATAAATTCAAACAGAAAGAAGGGGAGTCTGTGCGAAAGGCAGCCCTATGACTAACAAGATATGTTAAGTTCTGCCCTGTGGAAGAACTGCCAACTCAGTCCAGACTTATGCTTATATTTATCCAAGGACTAAGAAACGCAGATCTCCAGAAGGACTTACATATGAAGAGGAGCACAACGTTAAACGAGTTAACTAAGGAGGCTCTTTACCTTGTAGACAATTGTGCGGTCTACAAGGAGGGTGAATTTAAGGATCTTGATGACGATTCATCCTCACAACAAAGTGGAAGCAAGTCCGCTAAGACGACATCAAAAGGAGAAATAGTTGTAAGCCAAGAAAAGCTTGTAGAGGAAGTGCTAAAAAAGATTAACATGTACGCCAAACCTCAAGCTAAACAGCCAAAATGGTGTGCTATTTGAACAAAAATGGACAAACCATGGGACAGAGGAATGTTATCATCACAAGGGGTATGTGAGAGAGAGACCTTATGCTTCCCAGGCTCAAGTAGCATCTCCTCAACCTCCACCAATGCCTAGGTATCAAGCAGGAAACCTACCAAGACCTGTAGGTGTAGAAAGACTACAACCAGTGTTGGGGCAACAACCACCCCTACCAGGATTACGACCAGTCGGCATCAAATACACACCAAGAGTAACTGAATCAGAAGAGAAGGATTTGGTACCTATGAATGCATATTATGAAGATCCCAATGGATATGCTGCAAATCCTGTCTATTATCCAACGGAAGAACACTCGACGCCAGAACCATGGAGCATGATGGGAGGTTCAGTACCACCAACAATTGCACAGGCAGCAGGAGAAGGAAGATATAGATTGGATGAACGAACATTGTTGTTCATAGCCAACGGAGGGACGGGCGGGCAGAGACATGCATACCGACAAAGAGGAGCTCAAGGAGCACCTCAACAGCCTAAGGGACCCTGCTACAAGTGTGGTGGAGACCATTGGCTAAGAGACTGCCCTCATGATGAAATCATTAATTTTTGAGCCTAAGCCGCATCTCGCAAGAAGTTGGGAGCACATGTCAAATTTCATGAAAAAGTGGTTCGGGGACCCCCATTATAAGAAATTTTCACTTCATTTAAAGCTCATTTCCACTATTGACTTTTGAGAGAGAGCTCCTACCACCTAGAGTGAACGAGACTTCGAGCAGCTTCTACGACGCGCATGACCACCCAACAGGCTCCAGACATGAGAGGTAGGCTCACCACCTTGAGCTTTTCGCACATGTTTGTTGTTTTGTTGCGAAAACTAGCGTAGGGTTCACACAAAAAGCGAGCATTAGAGACCTACACGTAGAAGTGACCACCTAACGGCTAAACCAAAAGCAATGATACTTCATCGGTATCTTAACCTAGCACAGGAGACCATTTTTGGATGACAAAGGCAGTAGAAAACCATCGAGAAAAACCCTAATTCCTAGATCCCCGCAAGAGGCCACCAAATGGAAAATCGGCGGAAAGACGCCTAAATGCTACAAAAACTCATGGGTTGGAGCATCTCGACATGCTCGAAAAGTCTATATAGCCCACATGGCCATACAATGACCCAAAGTGGCACTAAACCTCAGAAACGGCATCAAACACACAAAGCATCAAATAGCTCTCGCGGCCAAACCGCATGTCCGTTTGCCACCAAACTTCACGAGCGGCTTTCCTAGATGATCAACAACCAAGTCCTATGGTGGTAGACCACCACAAGTCATGAAAGACATGAAAATGCAACCACGGGTGCTTCCAGAGCGACAAATTGCCAAACGGAGCTCCGGTGAAGCCAAAGTCGACAAAAACCATATGGCAAGGATCCCCAAGGGACCGTGAAGCTATGGAGACCAACATCAAGAAATTTTATCGTCGAAAAGCACTCCAAGAGTCAGAAAACTTCTCGGAGGCTCTGAAATCCACACAAGGAGTTTCTTTCTATCAATTTGACTTTTTTGTTGTAATAATGCTTAAAAGGGACTCAGGGGGGCTCAGGGCAGGCACAAGTAGCACCTCCAACAAAAAGTTCATCAAGAGACATCCTACACGTAGGATGTTTCAAGGCCAAATCTGGGCACCAAACCTAACATCTCCCATCACACACAACTTCTGGATAGCCTGTACATGCTAGCCACCAAGTTTCATTACATTTGGAGAAAAATTGACCTCATGTGCATCAAAAAACGCAAAGTTAGGGCATAGAGGCAATAATGGGCCATAGACCTACCAAAACTTGTCCAAATCACATGAAACTTGCACAATACATTCATGAGCACATTGCCAACCTATCTGTGTGGTCACAAGTGAAAAATGATGAAATAGACATCTACGCGTAGGATATCTAATTGACATTTTTGGCCCCAGATGGTATTTTTCAACTCTAGATCTCTTTATGACCCTTTCATGAGCTCACATATCAAGTTTCAACCCATTCCCATCACATTTGCTCTTACCAACACCAATTCTTGTCCAAATCAAAATCCAAGAGCAGGGCCCTGTTCCACATGCCAAGAGCTACCCACATAACCAATTTCAAGCCATTTTGATGAAATAGACATCCTACGCGTAGGATGTCTCCAACATGATTTTGACCTGCTGTGCAAGAATTGACCTCATGGGAGCCATTACCATGGTGCAAGAAGCTCATATATCAAATTTCAACCCATTTGAATATCATTTGCCACTTGTTGTGGACATCCTACCTAATTTGTGAGCCTAAAGCTTGAATCTGCCCAAAAATGCACTTTTTGATGCCCAAACCCAATAGCAATCACATAGCCATGTTCAACAGGTCAAGGACCACCATCATGCCGAATTTCACCAAAAACTGATGAAATAGACATCCTACGTGTAGGATGTCTAAATGATAAGGATGTCTAAATGATAATTTTTGGCCAGAATGATACTATGAGCACATGCAGAGTTTCCCAAGTTCCTTTTAAGTTTTATTTTCAATTTTCAAGTAATTTGGATAGTTAGAACTCAGTTTCTCAACTAATATGGAAAAAACGCTAACTTCGGAGTACTTAGTGCAACAGGATCCATGGCAGCAGCAAAATCACCGGCAAAGAAGAAGAGGATGACAATAAAAGATTATTTGGAAGAAGTAGAGCCATTTGTCATCCCAGAAGGGACTCTAAAGCCAACCAGCACGTGGATTCGCGAGGATTTTCTAGAGTCTAATGATTTGAAGATCTACCAAGGAGTGTTCAAAGATACTGAAGGAAATGCAATTGAACTACCCATGATATCACGAGAGCTCAATGAGTTTGTCAGAAGCAAGATGGGGGAGTACCTGGAGAAGATAGATCTCCATAACTACTTTGAAGCTTTGCCAATGGGGATTGACATCAAAAGAGTGTGGGAATTCGTGACCACTATCAAAGAAGATGGAGTGGCCAGAGTCACTGATCTGCAAGGCAAGCTGGATACTATGATTGTCATCACAGAGAGAGTGGTGGCAGCCGCTCTAGACATCTCCAACAAAGGGGATAGTGTGACCAAGAGAAGAGATGAATTCAAGGTACACTCAGAAAAGAAAAACAACTACACTTTTGAAGATATTGCAAACCCTAAAGTAGCTATCATGAGCCAGCTCTACAACCAGTACTTCTATATGTATACAAAGCGGCCACAGAAGTACATAATGCCGCCTAGAGCCATTGCTACCACCTTCACCTAGGCAATGCAGAAGAGAAAGCCAAAGGTGATAAATTATGCTGCTTATATCCATGACAACCTAGTGAAGATGGGCAACAAAAATCCCACTTACATTGTACCTGGTGAACTGATAACAAAAGTGGTTTATGGGGCATTGCACGCCTAGGGAAACTGGCCAGAACCTCGTTCACAGAATGATTGGCTAAGGCTGAAATAAGATAAAGAAGAAGAACCGCCCAAGGCACCAAGAGTAGACACACGTTTGAAGCGCCGGTTAGAGACCGTGCTAGAAGAGCCTCCAGAGCCGAAGAAAGGAAACAAGGAAAGTGTACAAGCACTGATCAAAGAAACCAAATCACAGAAAGCGGCACGACTCGAAAGATTGATGGAAAGCTTTAGAGCCGAGAGAGCACTGAAAGGAGACTTGAGCGAGCTGTGGAATCCCTCATTAGAAGCCATGTCGGGATCATCCCGAAGGGTGCACAGAGATAGGTTTGAAGACTACATCAAAAACTTCGAGATCCTGGATGCTACAACATAAAATATTCCAAATGTTCCTTTTACAGAAGAAGAAGTGGATGAATTACGACGGCAACTGCTAGAAGAGCAGGAAGGCCAAGAAAGAGAGCGAAAGACCAAGGCGGACCGGGACTTCAAGAAGAAGCCACCAACTCCACCGTCAAGCCCGGAATCCAGCCCACCGCCATCACCACCTCCTCTTAGCCCTCCACAAACCCAACAAAAGGAGGAGCTGGACAAATCTGATAAGGCTTTTTGAATAAATTGATGACAACAAAAAATAGAGTATGTCATAACAAGAAATTAATTAAAGAAAATCAGCAAAGCCTTACAAGTATTTCAAATCAGCTAGAGGAATTCATATTGTCACAACAAGAAGAAATTCAAGAACCTATAAATAAAGACAATAATATTTCACCATTGGGAGGAGTTTCCGTTTCTATAATCTTGAATGAAGAATTTCAAAATTTCCTTAATGCCATACTAGATACAGGAGCCAACTTGACACTTCTTAATGAAAGGTTTATTCCTGAATGTTTTGTACAAAACTAGATGAACCTTTCACAATCAAATGTGCTAACAAAATGAAGAAACCCAATAAAATATCAGACCAAAATGTGACTACTACTTGGATCTATGAGGATACATATCTTTGCCTACCTCTGTTCTTATTGTCCACAAGTGACGGCACTAAGTTCACCTCCAGTATGCTTTGGTTTGGCAATAATGACCAGGTTCACTTATCTCTGCATAGGGGAGGGAATTTTCCACTAACTGTTGAGCTGATAAATTTTGGTACTCATCAGCTGCTGCAGAAGAGAAATACAAAATGCAACGAAACTACTTTCATATACTTAGCAAACATATATACAAGACACTCCACTCTAGAAAACCATAGAAAAACTGTGAAGCTAGCACAATGCTTCAAGCATGAGAACTTAGAGATTGTATGGCCGATAGGCTTGAAACACAAGCCCGCAAAGTAGATGGTGGTGTGGATGGCACTCTCCTTTTGACAAATTTCAAATGAGAAAAAATTCAAAAGAGTGCAAAGAAACCTCCTCATTATGCACATGAGGGAGTGTCTCCGACTTTGCATACTGATCCTAATTTCTTTTGAACCAGACATACCAAAACTACTATTGTAATTTCCTCTAACAATGCATTTTTAAGTTCACAATCAACACCATCTCTACCACTACTTTCAGATGGTGAGAAATGGATAGTCTCAAAAAAATTTAGAGAGTATATGTGTCTTGAGAATTCCTTGAACCAGACAGGTACACAAACCTCATCAAAAGTGTTAATTTTTATATTATTACGTCAAGGTCAAAGCTAGCACAAACCTCCCTCACCTCCCCGCTCACATAGTGAGAAATTGGATAGCCTTGATAGAGAAAGATAATGAGAAAATGGTGTAAACTTTGGAGAAATGTTCTCCTCATGCTTGAGTCTCTCTCAAGTAGATTCTCTTGGCTCTCTTCTGGTGCGGCTTGAAGCAAAGCTTGGTCAATGGATGTGGTGGATACAAGTTTTAATGTTCAATCATTAGGTAGTTTTTGTGTCTAAACCTTCATAGCACTGGTGATAAGACTTGACTCTTCCCTCCTCGTGATTGTAAATCCCAATATTTTCTTGAATTTTCACCATTCTCTGAATCTCAAATCTTAGTGCTCATAAATAATTGCATCCAATTTAAGCATTATACAAGTCATGCTTATTTGCAATCCCTAGCATGAGGTGTTTGTAGTCTTGCTAACTAAAGTGCTTAAAGTGTTTGTGTGAACCTTGCCCAAATCTTGAGGTGATTTTTATGCTTAAATGACTAAGGTTCTTGAAGTGTTCAATTCAAAGTTAAACTCTCAAGAGGCATAAATGGGTTCTTAGGATTTGACTACATCTATACTTGATTGTAAACAATGCTATAGAGATTATGCTTAATCTACTAGGGCATATAACTAGCAATTTTTATTGCAAATATTACACAATGTTATGGAAACAATCCAGTCACAAGCACTTTTAGATTAGTAATTATTGTGGGAAAGTTAATTGATTTAACACAATAATAAGGTAAAGACTGTGTAGTAGGGGACAAATTGTGGTTGAAAATTGCTTTTCTTGGTTGAATACTTATGAGAAAATGTATCTTGCTTTGAGGGCTCATAAATATGTTGTAAGAGGACTTCCAAGCCATTTTAATTTGATCTATGTTCTTTTAATAAAATGAATCATCTTGGCTCCAGATTTGATGATAATATATCAGATGGTGATTGCTTAAACAATTTGGTTGAATGTGCAGGATATTAGAGTGAATGCTTGACAGAATGTGAAAAATATGAGATATAGTAGATGCATATGGTCATTTGTCTGGTAGTGTCCTTGGCATTGCATTGTTGGCATGTGCTATAATTCCATGTTGTGTTGTTGATTCACTCTTGTAGAGTGCAATGTTAGTGTGTGCTATAAATCCTCATGGTCACAAGCTTGCGTTGGTTGATCTAAAGACAATCTTTAGAGTTGTGATTGCAAGTGGTTGAGAGGATAAGTTTGTGATTTCAAACTTGCAGAGAGACCAAGCTATGGATGTGCCCCACTCTGGATTTCTTCTATTACCATTTTTGGGAAAACAAAAGCAAGGGACACCTCTATAGCAATGTCTCCCAATAGTGCTCAAGACACAAAATTTAGCACCACAAACTACATCACAAGAACTGTGACAAAAACAAAACTCAAAAGAAAGTGATGCCTTGGGAATTTACAAGGACGCTTCCACCCAAAAGACCACCATCCGAACTAAGGAGCATTTGCCATGGCAGCATGGAGTTTTAGCACACGAGAATCAATGCACTTGAGGAAAAGAGATCCCCCCTTCACCAAAATCCTCTTTACAACCACAATTTCAAAGCATGCATGTTCCACAAAACATGTTAACTTCTATAACTTACTCTTCAGCAAGTTGCATGTGGGGTACCATGTCGTGTACCTTGTGCGAAACGAATTGTCTCTCCCGAACCACAACTTCAAAAGGGATGCTTACAAGCCTAAAAAATTCTCTATATTTTTTTAACAAAAGTTTCTAAGACCACAACTTTCAAATCTATGCACCTCTATGTGCAAAATTGATGCTAGCAACAAGCTACCATGAAGCGACTACACATAGGAAAGGCTAGTCAAGGGCAAAAAACCACATCAAAAAGCGTGGAGAAGGCACGAAAACCCAAGAACTACAAAGTTCTGATCTTTGGTGAACTTTTTGTTACATGAGTTTATATACCAGTCATAGATCAAAAAAATTGCTAAGGCAACTTGCCAACTAGCACTAGTCAAAGCGACTTGCACTGCATGTACATGTGCTTGCTAAATCAAAATAAAAATCCCACAAAAACAAAACCCACAAAAACGGGGGTGTCCAAAATGCAAACAGCATATTTTGCCAAACCCCTAGTCCACTAGAGCATTCATGCTCAGCAATGGCCATAAGTGATGGCCACTATTCATCAAGATCCCATTGATTATGAACATATGAAAAATACATTTAATGTACAAGTCTCTTCTCATCATTTGCATCATAACACTGTAAGGTAACAATACACATACCAACATGGATATATCATGCATAAAAGACATGGTTCTACATGAAAACTTTAAGCACCATGAAAAGCCATTACATGCCTCAGCATAACAATAAAACCCATCATGAAAATTCTGAAACCAAGCCACCAAGGTTTTTCTTACATGACCTCAACCAATTTCTACTTCATATGCAGTTTTGCATGGCATATTGCATCGCAAAAATCATACATGGACTTTGATTGTACATTTTCCAAATCTAAGCACATGATATTGACCATCAAAGGATGATTTTGAGGCATATAATGAGTAAAATAAAGTTGAAAATCATTCTCCAAACTCTTTTAGAAAGACACATGCCAATCGTCTTCTCATATAAGAGTCCATGCCACTAGTTAGATAATCTTTAAACATGTAAGATGCCACAATGTCAATCTTATAATCCTTTACATTCTTATCCCTTTCAACACCTTCAAAGCATGTATATATACCATCATCATCAGGTGTATGGTGATCTAAAGACATTTTTTGGGCATCCTCTTCCAAATTGGACCCCATCTACTGCAAGGGCTTATGAAGCACACAATCTTCATTGACATGCTTCTCAAGATCAGAACCTACTTTATCTTCATGTACATGAGATAATTCAACATTACCAACCTCTATCAAGGTCCTCTATTCACACATTTAACATCGACATGGTTGTCTCTATCATCACAAGAATGTATCCTTGAGAAGCTACACTCATATCTTCATTCATAATCTCAACAACATTGGGATGTGTGTCTATGGTTGAAACCACCAAAGAGGACACATTTTGAGCATTTAAAATATCAGAACATGGTTCACCTTTCTTTGCATCATCCCCTTAAATTCATATGTTCATGCCTTCTTCTTCTCAATAGCAGTAACCAGATTCCATAGCATGTAGTCATCATTATTAGCCCATTTAGAATCCATACATTCTTCTACATGTGCTTCCTTAATCTTGAATGTCAAATCAACAATCCTCTAGACCATAGGATGTGTACTTACTGCCAAGCGAGGTAGATCATCATCATTCCATAACCTTTGATATTTGTCCAAAGCCATACAATTACCTCTTGCAAACCTTTTACCAATGGTAAACAAAGCATCTCTTATCTTCTCCCAACTATTCCAAATTTTTCAACTCTTTTGTCCTACACATTCTTTCTCGCGACCACTCTTGTAGCTTGAAGCTTCTTGTACCTACAAGCACCTACAAAAAAGAAACACTTTGTCTTTTCATCTTTCACATGATGATCTTCAAACACTTTCTCCCAAAATTTGATGTAGTCCTCCAACTCTTGAAATATTTTAAGCAACATTCTGTACCTACTTTTCAAAACATAACGGTCACTTTAGAATGTTCCTCATTGGCGGGCATCAAAACACTACTGGGAAAACAAGAGCAAGGAACACCTCTATAGCAGCATCTCCCAATAGTGCTCAAGATAGAAATTCAGTACCACAAACCGTATCAAAAGAACTTTGACAAAAACACAAAATCAAATGAGCCATTGGGAATTCACAAGCACACGCCCACCTAAAAGATCCCCATGGGAACTAAGACGTACGTTCCCTGGCCTGGACTTAAAACACATGCCAACCAATGGGATTGAGTAAAAGAGCTACCTCCTTCACCAAAATCATCCATACAATCACATTTTCAAAGCGTACATATGACACGAAACATGCAAGCTTTCATAACTTACTCTACACCAAACTGCTTGTGGACTGCCATATCTTGTGAGAAATAGACTGTATCTCCCAAACCAAAACTGCAAAATGGATGATTTCAAGCCTCAATATTTCTCTGCATTTTTTGTTTCAAAAGTTTTGAAGACTACAAATTTCAAATCTATGCACCTCTATGTGCAAAACTGTTGCTAATAGTAAGATTCCATGAAACGATTATCGATTGGAAATGCTAGCTGAGGGCAAAACACTATATCAAAAGTCTTGGAGGAGGCACAACGACCCAAGACCTACAGAACATTGATATTTGGAAGAACTTTTCTATGTTTGTACATGAGTTTAAGCTATATACCAATCATAGTTTTAAAAAGTCACTAATGGGCACTTAAGGCAACTTGCCAGTTGGTGCCACTCAACTGACTTGCTCTGCATGTACATGCGCTTGCTAATTCAAACTAAAAATCCCATAAAAGAAAGACCTACACCACCTTTCAACACGCTGTGTCACATCCATAGGTACAGATTTACAAAAATGGGGTGTCCAAAATGTGCACAACACTGTTTATTCTTAAAATAGGCTACCTTTTTGTTGTAGTGTAACCGTCCATTCCTTGGTTGCTTCACAATGCAAGAGAGCCATAATCATCCAAAAAATATACCCCGTGTGAAAAAAACATACACTACAATTAAAGAAAGGTGCTTTGTGTTCATCCTTCAATTATCATAAAGCATCAATTATTGCTACAATTAAAGAAAGGAAAAGTGCGGTGTTGTATGATCATCTTTTGATTACCATAAACCATCAATTACTGACCAGGTAGTGTGAGATGCATGTTTTTCCCCACGCATTAACTATTTGTCTATAAATTTGTAAATGGATTTCTTGAATGCCTCAACTTCCTCATCATTCAAATAAGGCTTCCCTAAGAGTTTTACCTATCATTGCATGACTTCCATATAGGTGTCCACTTGATACCTAGTGCCAAATATTTTTCTCTATATGTTGTCACATCACATACCTTCTTCCAAGTTTCAAATGCGATGTGGCTCATTGGACTAGAGTGAATCAAAATCAAATGTCTTTCATTTGGGCCACCCATGAAAATCTTGTTGGGGTTGTTCTTGATATTGTCCTTTGTACACCTTTCCACTCCCCCATGGAGTCCTATGCTAGAGAGAATCTCCTCGAGATTGCAAATTGCTTCCTTGCATTTTTTGGCTAGATCCATGCTCAATCTGTAGTTCACATGGAGCGTGATTAGCTAGTCTAGAATTCTTAGGCACACATGTAGAATACACCTATGCATTTGATGAACAATTTTAAGAACTTGGTTCCAATCACAGTCCTTGTTATCACAACAAGGAGTCTTGGTGATGTCACGACTTAGCATGGCATTGAATCTAGGGATCTCCCATAAATATTGTAATATAGCATGTGAGTTCAACATAAGGGCTTTTTTAACCATAGATTTTACCCTCAAGGGGTGCACCTTACAAAAGCATCTATATCATATGCGATCCGAGCCTAATCAAAAACCCCCTTTAGAAATTTTGTGGATCGGAATAATAAAATCACCCCTCTTTCCTCATAAACTTGTAACTTTTGCAAAAAGTGAATTATAATTACCCTCTTTTAAGTGTAAATTTGTGCCTAATATGAGCTATAATATACCCTCCTTTTGACTGCATGTGATGTACCTACTACCAATAAGGTGCACCCCTCGGGATCTTACTATTATTTAAGATATGTAACTTTTTGTGAGAAATGAATTAAACTTTCCCTCCTAGAAGTGTAAATTTGTACTTGATATGAGCTATAATATACCCTCTTGTCGAGTACACGGGATATACCTACATACCTATAAGCTTCATCCCACAATATCTTTCCCTTATTCAACATATACAAGGGTAACAAACAAAGAAGTTTTTCACAACTTGAATAGAAAAAAATGTGTGTTTTATTCATGGAAGATTTATAGATAAAGGGTTTTTTAAATAGGCCTTGAATGTAAGTTCATCCATAGATGCATGCATGTATGCGTTGAATCTAAATGCATGGATGGATGCGTGCATGTAGTGCTGCGAGGACAAATAGCGAGAGCGTAGAGTGGGTGGAGCACAATGAGGATAGTACTATCATGCTCCTTATTCTTTTGTATAAGTGTAAAGAGTAAGAGGGTTAGGATGGCTTAGTAATGGGCATCCAGCCAGTTGGTATGAGCCCCAATAATATCCCACTTGAAGGCCAACATGACCCAAATGGCATATGTATGTACAACTTGTACAACCATAAGGCATTACACTGACTTTGCCCCACGTCCATCATCTCAATGCAATGTGCAAACCTCTCTAGGTCTACGCTCTTTGTGAGAGCATTGGCAGCGGTGTCATCCATATGAACCTTGACTATTTTGATGCACTTTCTAGCCAATATGTCTCATACACGTGGGGTCCACCTCAAAATATGTAAGTGTATCACGTGAGCTCACCCAGAGGGGTTTTTTATATACCAAAGAGTTATAGAATTACATGTACAAAAGGGGTTAAAAAATGCAAAATTGGAAACTAGTTAGAGGTTTATGAAGGAGGAGGGGCCTTTTAATTCATGATAAAGTGTGTGTAGAGGGGTTTTAAAAATACCTCTTGAACACACGTGATATAGGTATTTTTTAAAGGTGGACCCCTCGGTCCCGTATCACATGATACCTGGCCTCTATGTGTTTTGACTTGGAGTGAAACACGGGGTTCTTTGATAATGCAATATCACTCTAACTATCACAATGCAGCAGTAGATTCTGATAAAGGTCAAGTTCTTCCACTAGTCGAGCTAAACATATAGCTTCCTTGGTAGTACCAAAAACTGCAACATACTCTATCTCTATGGTGGAAGATGAAGTGCAATCTAGGAGACATGATCTCCATGACATAACTACTCCAACAAATAGAAATACATAGCCAAAGGACATGGATCTTCAACTTTCCACTCAACCCGCATAGTCTATATCCGTGTAACCCACTATGGATGCATCACTAAAGTGTAAGCGCCTCCTTGACGTACCCTTAAGGTATCTCAAAATTTTCTTCAATGATTCTTAGTAATTCCTAGAAGAATTCTCCATAAATATGCTAAACAGTCCCATTGAAAATGTAATATCTTTTGTGGTGGCTACCATGACATACATAAGACTACCTCCTATTGAAGAATATTTCACTTTTTCCATTTCTGCTTTCTCAACGTCAGATTTGGGAGCATTATCCTTGCTAAGTTTTGCATATGCCTACTTGGAGTACTCAATGTAGCTATCCCCTTGCATATTAAAACATTGCAAGGCCTTGTCGATATACAATTCTTGAGATAACTTTACTATTCCACATTTCAAAAGTCTTGCATTTCCCAAATCCTTCATAGAAAATTGCGTTCTAAGTGACTTCTACAAGATGAAAATCTTGTGTTTAGACTTCCTGACAATGAGCATATCATCAACATAAAATATCAAGATGATAAGTGGACCATCATTCAACTTTTGAGTATACAAGCAGTGAACTCCTTGGCTCTGTATGTATTACCTTGGGACTACATGTATTTGTCAAATTTCTCATACCACTACCTTGACCCTTGATTTAGTCCATACAATGCCTTATGTAGTCTACACACTAGTTCTTACCTCATAGGATTTTCAAGCTCAACTTTAAAAAACTCTAGTTGTTTCACGTAGAAGTCTTCTTCTAGATCCCCATGAAGGAAAACCATCTTTACATCCATCTAGACAAGTTCCATGTCTCAATGGATACTATTCAAGAACAAGTTGCAATGGAGTCATTTAAACCATTGGAGAGAAAGTTACGTCATCAAAGTCTGTGCCTTTCTTTTTCTTGAATACCTTGGTAAGTAATATAGCCTTATAGAACCATTTGCAAGTCAAGGCTTGTTTGCCTAAGGTCCCAAGTCTCATTTTCCATAATCAAGTTAAACTCGGATTGCGTGGTTTGCTACCCCTTCACTCATCTTACATCTGGATAGACTTTTGGGAGTAGGTAGGCCCTAGCTTAAAATTCTCAGGGGCATGAGAGACTCACATATATCTCCTCACTGATTTTTCTCTATCTGGAGCCTACTAGTGGTAGGGACGTCACTAATAGACCAAGTTTTTTCTTTGATCTCTTTTGAGGCTACATCCTCAAATATAACCTTGTGACAAACTTGTTGACACGTTTTTTGTGCATCTTTGACTCATTGAAGATAACTTGTGAGTTATAAATGAATTTTCTAGATTCCAAGTGCTAGAGATGATAGTCCCCCAGGCCCATCTCTCCATCTGTATCCAATGAAGATGTATTTGTGTGATTTGGGATCTAGATTCTTGTGTAGGTCTTTATGGACATGTGAGAATGACTCACACCCAAATACATGTAATCGGTCATAGTTTGGATTCTTGCTAGTCCACATCTCTTGTAGAATCTTATAGTTCAATGTCATACTAAGCGATCAATTGATGATGTAAACTACTCTCATAACATCCTCTCCCCAAAAATTTGGAGGTAAGTTTTCCATAAACAAAATTTTTCTTTGCTTGAGACAATTATTACTAGCCACGTATGCATCACCATGCCCACTCATGTCAAGAGATTGATGTCTAATCTCTTTCATGATCAAAGCCCTAGTGACATCACTAAAAACAAGCTTCCTCTTCTTAGGGACGAACTTACTAATGGTAGTGTTAAACCTTGGTGTATCTAAAAAGTGTTGTTGTAAGTAATGGAGAGAAGCAAAGCTAAGGACATCTATAAGCACAATTCAAGGTGTAAGGACATGTATGAAGAGAAAGTAGAGCCAAGAGAATCCATAAATGCATATTTTCTGGTGGTATTTTAGGCCAAGAGGCCCTGATAGAAAACAAAGCAACAATGATGCATTTGGACAATGATGAATACTTTAAGCTCCACAAGTTTATGATGTGCTTGCACCCCAAGGTGCATGAAAATGTGGATTTCAAGAGACTAGAGAATTACAACGGTGTTGTGGCAATTGCCCAAGCAAAGAGAGAAAACATCACAAGAAGAAGATCGAGGAGGGCATGTTGGGTTACAAAGTTGTGGCTCCTCCGATTCAACCTCAAAATCCATGAGATGAACTTCAAGTGAAGAATCAAGCAAACCAAGTTGTGGAAACCACTCCACAAAAATGGATAATGAATAGTTCAAGATTGGGCCAAAATATACAAGAGCAATTGTACTACAAGCTAATTTATTATAGCTATCTATTTCACATAGGTGGAGTACTTAACAAACACAAAATTTCCTTGAAGATATGAGTAAACACCACCAAACAATAATCAAAATGAAGTCTATAAACTACACCATGATTGACCAACAGCTATATCAACAAGGAAAAGACCAGCAGCTAAGACTATGCACCAATGAAGATGAGTATAATCCTATTTGGGAACAGGCACATGCGGGTCTAGTAGGGGACCATTTCTAGCACAAAACCATATCTAGAGAAATTTTGATGGATTACTTATGGTGGACAATTTTTTTTTGTATGCTAAAGAATTTGTTAGGAGATGTGACTCTTGCCAAAGAGCTAAAATGCCAACTAGAAGGAACAACATGCCATTGTGACGAGTGGTGGGAGCAAGAGAATTTGCTAGGTGGAATATTGACTTTGTTGGTCCTATACAACCACTTGATTATAAGATTAATTCACAATATATTATTGTACCAATAGACTATATAACCAAGTGTTCTAAAGCAAGAACCCTAGGAAGAATGATGCACAAACCACGGATGCATTCTTGTATAAATGTACATTCATGAAATACAGACTTCCTATTGAACTAGTGAGTGGCCGATGGGCATACTTTCTTAATGAGCTTATAAAGGATTTTTTGAACGAGTTTATGGTTATTAATAACAAATCCATGCCTTATCATCCTAGATTGTGAGATTTGGATGTATTGACTGGGAGATTAATATCCATTTAGTTCCTTGGGCTTAAAGAGTGTCTTACAAAATTGGCTTGAACGCCACTCTTTTCAATCTAGTCTATGAACTTGATGAAATAATTCCAATGGAGTTTTTACTTCTAACCTGAGCTGCATGTGACCTTAAATGGACGGGTCATGAACTATCTAAACAATTAGAAAATCTTGAACAAATGAATGAAAAGAGGTTGGAAACCACTATACACATCTATGTTCAAAAAATAAAATAAAATAAAATTTTTGAATCTCATTTTGTTGACTAAAATTTCCAAACAAGGAGGTCTCGTGTTGGTCTATTCCTTGAAACAACACAACCCAAAGTCCAAGAAAAAGGGGCATGGTCCATTTCTAATTGAGAGTGTGTCACCAAGTGACGATGCAAAAAAGCATCCCACATGCGTGGAATTGGATCAGAAAGTCATGGTATATAGGCAATATCGGGACCCCCCTTGAGGTGTGAAGCGTGGAGAGATAATTCCAAGGCTCATTGACCATGGTACCAAATGCATGGTGCTACGTGGGCAGAGATGGGTGTTGTGGGACGGAAATGTTGTTATGCATGGTTCTCTCACTACAAGAGGTACTTAATATTAGCGACGCTCGCAGCGCGACGCTCAAAAGTGAAAACCCACGACGTCGCTATAGGCATCGCTATGAGCGTCGCTAAGTTACTTGTAACTTAGTGACATGCATAGCAACACCGACAAGCGTAAAAAAATAACCGAGAGCGTCCGAAAACTCAGATCTCAGATCTAAGTTTTTGGCTGAGATCTAAGTTTAGGGCGTGCGCTCAAGCAAGCAAAGGTAACCCGCGCTCTCCCTCTCTCTCTCTTTCTTCTCCACACACACACACACACACACACACAAGGAGAGGAAGGAGAGCCAGGTATGCTCCTTCCCTCTCCTCACTCTCATGTTCCCTTCCCCTCTTTCTCTCTCCCTCACACACACACACACACACACACACACACACACACACATACACATTGTGTTTTTGAAAGAGAGAGAGAGAGAAACATGCTGATAGCCGTTTTTTGGCTCTCTGTAATTGCCATAGTAAGTTACCTCACCCTACCAAAATCACCCAAACACTGTGGCTATCCCTACCATTCCACTGTACATAGGCGTGTGTGCGTTAGAATCTTTACCTATATTTTAAACAAAATAAAAAAATAAAATTCTCAGCTAGCTACTTACTTGGCTAGGTGAACCAAAAAAATAGAAAATATTACGGCCCATTTTGTGTAATTATCTTATTTTATAAGGGCCTAAATAGAGGGGTTTCTATTTCTTTATTTATGTAAATATTTACATTAGGTGTGTGTATTACTAGACCTGAGCATATCTTCTTTTCTTATCCACATTATTATTACTGTTTTATTTTCTTCAATCACCGTGTAAAAATAAAACCCTATGCCTTCACATTTCTATCCGTATCCCGTGAAAAACTCCATAAAAAGCAACTTCTACTACTTACTCAATCTTTTCTTTAGATAAATCTATATTTTTTCTCTCCTAATAAAATCAAATGAGGGTCCCCTTAATTGATTCTCTTTTATTTTTATATCCTTTATTTTTCAGATCTTTTAGGATTTTATATTATCATAAATTCCATACACTAGCTTGTTTTTTTCCCATCATGTGTATATATTATATTCATAAATAATCTCCTCCATGCAAGTGTCCACATGAAATTGAGTCCCATTAGGTCATGCTAGGGTGTGTTGAGAGCCCACTCTTGGAGCTATAAGGAAAACCCATCACAAGGGACCCACATCAAAGACTTGGGAAAGGCAGAAAATACATGTTTGGGCTCAATTTTTGGCGCTTTTTTCCAATCCGAATCTCACCAGGTCATCAAAAGAGAAAAGTTAGATCATGATGTCAACAATGTGCTCAAAAGTTTTCAGAATTTGTGGAGCTAACGAACGGGAGGTATGAGTTGTTTTGTGGACCCTATTCTGTTAACTTTTTTCCTCACAAAGCACCCTAAATCTTCTCTTACCTTTCCACACTTCCACACACACACACACTCATCCATCTCCATCCCTCACTCAAACCTGCAATTTCCATGGCTTTTCCCACCCTCTTCACCATTACCCTTCTCTCTCATCCCTATAGTTCTTTTATGAACCTCTACATACATACACCCTCTCCATGTCTCTCTCTATTGCTTCTATATTACAATTTCATTTACCTCTCCTAAAAATATCTAAAATTCAGCATCTTAACCATGCTAACTTTTGCAAATTGAGGATTTTTCATCAACAAATCCTCTTTTTCATTGTGGTGGTCAACCGTGGCGGCGACGTAAAGAAGTGAAGAAGAAGAAGAAGACCAACGGTCATTTTTTCCACAATCTACACAAGGGTGAGTTCAAGCTTCTTCAAAGCTTCACCATCTCAATGATTCTCTTTTTATTCACCCCTCTTCCTTCATCAAATCAACTCATTCTACCCATTGTAAATGTATCACTAACAATTCTAGTGATTATTACCACTAACAACTAACTTCTCTTGTCAAAATGCACCCACACTATCAACATATGGAGTAGGCAACCGCACAAGTAAACCAAATTCACTCACTCCCATGGAAGCTTCTCTCCTTTCACCATATCAATAATTCTCTTACTTAAGCCCACATCCATGTGACTCAAGATATAAGAGAGACCCCACTCTCATTTGAAATTCATAAAAATTCATAATCCTTGATCTTTCCTAATAAAATTGATTAGGCTTAATCCTAATCAAGGCTTCTAAAAACCTTTAAATAGAGCCCATTCCTCCTTGTAAAAGACATCGCTATACCATTGCACACTAGATTTAGCATAGCACACGCCAGTTCTATCTTGGTTGTAAGGAGAGAGTAAGCTCTCTATACACCATCACTTTGGTGCATAGAAAAGCTTGAGCTAGTTTGAGTGAGTGTGAGTAGAAGATATTCTTCCTACCATTGTTGTATCTACCCCAACATCAATGAATTGGTAGTTTTGGGTACAAGTCATGTCCAAAGGCTCACGCTTCTCCTCCAATTTTGCTTGGCAAACTCATTCAGCTTCATAAGGTGACTTGTTTCATTGAAGGTTGTTGTTTTGTTGCTTGTGATTCATTGGCTATTGTTTGGCTACCATTGTAAAAGGGTGGATGGTGAGATGGCTCCCATAACCCTAAGACAATGTGCTAGTGATGCTATAACCAAATCTTGTCACTTGATTCCGCAAGCTCTAAGTGCCTTCTTGTGCAAAATATTAGTTGAAGCTAAGTTGAACACCATCTCTCTCTCTCTCTCTCTCTCTCTCTCTCTCTCTCTCTCTCTATCTTGTGTTTTAGTGTGTGAGGGTGTTCCATTGGTGTTAGGGTTAGTGTAAATTCCTTGCTTGTTTGTGGGTTGCTCTAGGATTCTTCTCTTTTGCGTCCTAGTTCGCTCTTAAACTAGGTGGTGCCCCTTGTATAGTTGGGTTTTGGCTGTGAATTTGCTGTCTTGTTTTGTGTTGTGTTGTGCCCCAGCCCTATTGAGCAGCACGGGAGCCTCGAAGGGTGTCTAGAGGTTGCTCTTCTTGTTGCCCGCCCCGGACCACCTCAATTTTGGTGCCCCCACGGAGGACGGCTTGTGTATTTTTGTGTATAATCAACCTTTAGCATAGTCAAGTAGTTTGCATGAATCACGAGAATTTGTATGATTCCTTCATTCCCATTGCAAGGAAAAAGGTACACATAATTGTTAGTACTAAGTTGCAATTTCAACGTGTAATTCGTAGAATTTTAGGTCCTCTTAGGTTGGCCGAGATAAACGCTTCAGTAAATCCTTTTATTTTGCCTCTCATTAGGTATGACCTTAGTTTGGACGTCTATATTTTTGTTTTGTTCTAAGAATTAGGACATGCATAGACCATGGATAATGGCCCAGGAATAGAGGTTTTCCCCTTCCATTTCACTCCACACATTAGAGTAAACATTGCAATTAGTAGAAAAATCCATTTTCAACAACGTATGGTGTTCACCAAACCCTGTCATCCTACCTCTTATTGATTATCATAGTTCATTTGATGTGAATATTTTTATTTTGTTGTAGAAATAGATTGCAATTTAGAAAACATTATTGTGTAAATCTTTTAAAGAAAGAAAAAAACGAAAACGTGCGTCACTTTGAAAACAATTCAATGGAGAGCCAACGCCAAATGTCTGGATATCCTCTTTTCTTTGGAGAGCCTGGAGAGGACGAAGAATTATTTTTAGCAAATTTCAAGATGTCTTGCCGTATCAAGAGGATAGTAACTGATCAAGAACGTGTAGAAATGTTTGAGGTGGTCCTTAGGAAAGATGCTAGCACTTGGTTTGACTCGTTGCCTGTGGAAATTAAGGGGAATTACACAGAAGTTCTGAATCGTTTCAAGAAATACTTCTTTGATCCCCAAAACACTCAAAAACTATGGCAAGACATTGTTTCTCATAAACAAAAAGACTTAGATGACTACTACTTGTACAAGCAAGAGTTTCTACGTCTTTGGGCTCTATGGATACGAAATGTTGCTAACCCTGGTGATGGTGCAGAATTTCTAAAGAAGGAGAGGTTCATATCCGGACTCTTTCCTGACCTTAAGGTAAAAGTTGAGGCGGGTGCACCTGCTACCTTTGATGCAGCTGAAACTAGGGCTGCTGAGAAATATACGAAACTCAAATGCTTAAGGGGGGAGGTTCCAATAGAAGGTCTTAGACCCAAAGGTAAATCACAAGCATCAACATCTAGGGAGCTTCCAGAGGTAACGGCGAAAGTGATTGAGAAGTTAAATGAATCTTTAAGCAGCCTGTCAATTCACCTTGCACAAGCTGTAGGTCCAAAGGGACAAGCAAAGAAGTCTGAAGAGCGAGATCCACGACCTAGGAGAGTCTTGCAATGTTGGAATTGCGGAGAGTCTGGACATGGGATGTATAATTGTCCTTGGCCCTGTGGGGAGCCATGGAGACCTAACTTGAATTACCCAGTGATGAATGCAGGTGAAGGAACTGGTCAACAACCAAGGCTTCTACAAAGACCAAATGGACCAAGACCACCTCCACAAGGGGTAGAAGGAGTTCCACCTTTGCCAGATCCAAATGTGCATGTGGTAGAGGTGACAAACTCAAATGAGGTTGACATGGAAGCAAATGGCATTAAGCGTGGCCGAGGAAAAGGTAAAGAGAAAGAAGGTGTCACATCACAGAGTGACCATGGACGAGGCAAGAAGGCAAAGGAGACCAAGGAAGCTAAGAGGACTCGATGTCGTATCAATCTCCAAGACTTTCCTCTTGGACATGGTATGGCTCCATACAACATGTTGGAAGACATGCGAGGTAAGGGTCCTGATATCTCATGGCTTGAGTTTCTTGCATTATGCCCACAAGTTAGGAGGGATTTAACAAAGGCAGTTAGCACTAGGATAAAGGTAAAAGAGAGTGTTCCTGTTGTAAAAATTGCACATGCTGAAATGAACGAGGATATTACACCTGTGCTAGATTGTTACATCAAAGGAAGATTGGTTAGGAAAGGTCTAGTGGATGGGGGTGCACAAATTTGCACCATGATAGAGGGGCTCATGGAAAGACTAGGCATGCACATCCATGAGACACCTGAAATTAAAGTCAAGATGGCAAACAATAGCAAGGCTAGGTGCGTAGGCATTTGTAAAAATGTTTTTGTGGAGGCATTTGGAATTAAGAAGGCAGTGGATTTCTATGTTATGTCTACCAAAGGAAATGGTTACCCATTTATCCTAGGAAGACCATGGCTAATGAAAATGCGAGCTTTGCAGGATTGGGAGAGTGGAAAGCTAATTTGCAGGAATGAAAATCATAAGAAGGTTGTCTTTGACATGAAGGAGCAACGCCAAGAGGAGCTCCATGAAGAATCATCTCAAAGTGAGACGGAAGAAGATTGGATTGAAAACACTTCAGAAGAAGAAAGTAGCGGCAGCATTACTGAAGAGGAGTCTTCCATGGAAGTCATGGGGGTAAGGTTTAAGCCAAACAACCAGGAGACCTCTTCTCGAGGTTTGGAAGAGGTAGGTACTCAAGAGAACCAAAATGTGCAAGATGAAGAAATGTTAGAAGGTATGTTGTCTACAACACTTACAAAGGACGAAAGTGTGTGCTAAGGAAATTTCCTAGGCTTTTTGCTAAGGACTACACCGATGTGCGTGGAGTGGATGTTGTTCAGCACAAGATTGAGCTGAAGCGAGAGGCCACACCTAAGGCTCAAAAGCTACGAAGGTTAGGAGTCATCAAGGAGCAGGCTCTACTCAAGGAGGTAAGAAAGCTTCTAGCAGCAGGTTTCATTTATCCAGTGGAGAATTCAGAGTGGGTCTACCCCGTTGTTGTCACTCCTAAGAAAAACGGCAAGTGGAGGGTGTGTGTGGATTACTGTCCGCTCAATGAGGCAACAAAAAGAGATCACTTCCCCCTCCCATTTCAGGATGAGATACTAAATGAGGTAGCTGGTCATGAGAAGTACATTGTATGTGATGTCTACTCAGGATACTTTCAAATAGGTATTGCTTTGGAGGACCAATTGAAAACAACCTTCATCACTCCTTGGGGTTGTTATGCTTTTAGAGTTATGCCATTTGGCCTGACAAATGCTCTTGCAACTTTCCAACGTTTCATGAACATGGTATTTCAAGAATTCTTTGGAAAGTCAATCAGGGTGTTCATTGATGATTTCTGCATTTATAGCTCAAAATAATTGCATCTACAAAAGGTAGAAGAAGGTTTAAAAAAAATTTACGACATGGGAGGTCAACTCAACCCAGACAAGTGCCACATAGGTGAGGATGAAGTGATCTTGCTTGGTCACAAGGTTTCCTATAAAGGTATTGAGTGGATCCAGCAAAGGCAAAAGCTCTCATTGAGCTACCATCACCGAAGAGTCTTAAGGAGGTCATCTCATTCATTCAAAAGGTGAAGTATATGTCACGCTTCATTCACTTAGCCTCGGAGTTACTTCACCCTTTGCAAAAGTTGACACAACAAGTAGAATTTTCATGGTCTGATGATCTTGAAGAGTATTTTTGTAATATTAAAGTCATTCTGTCAGAGCTACCAACACTCATGCCTCCTTGTTGGGAGTACACATTCTTTGTTAGCTCTAGTGTTGGGAAGAAAACGATTGGTGCAGTTTTATTACAACAAGATCCCCACAGTACCAGGATGCGACCCATCTACTTTGCTAGTAGGGTCATGAATTCTTTAGAGAGAGGCTACATGGAGGTAGAACTCATGATGCTTTCTCTCATGTTTGCAGTGAGAAAGTTTAGATCCTACTTGCTACCAAAACCTTTTGTAATTCTCACTGCAGAAAATTTGTTCCCTTGGGTGTCATCTCAAATGAATCTTAGTACTAGGATCTCGAAGTGGATTATGGAGTTGCAAGAGTTTCAATACTCTTTCAAGGTATAAGATAGTGTGCATGCACAATTGGCAGGGATTCTCACTTATAAGGTACATGAGAAGGAAATAAAGGTGCATGAAGTAAAGACCCTACCATTGCCACCACCTAAAAGTATTCCTAATGCTTTTACCTTGTTCTTTGATGGAGCTTTTCGACGAGCCACAGGAAAAGCAGGGGGAGGGCTAGTATTGCTCAACCCAAGTGGAGAGGTGGTCATGAAAGAGAAGGTCAATCTACCAGATTCAAATAGCAACAATGAAGCAGAATACGACACACTACTTCATAGTTTGAAGATGTGCATTGGCCAAGGTATACAACATCTCATGGTAAAAGGGGATGCACTTCTCATTGTGAAGCAAATTCTAGGTATTTGGGCTTGTAAGAATGAAAGGCTAAGGCAAAAGGTTCATGCCATCCGTAAACTCTTCAATAAATTTGAAGAAGTACAATTGTATCATATTCCTAGGAAACAAAATGAAGATGCTGATTTGCTTGCCCAAAAAGCAGTTGCATGTGTTGAAGGTGAAGTCATCATGGCAGCAACAGTGATTAAGCAACCAAGGTACCAGGGGATGGATTCATTGGCTTCCATTGTGAGCTACATTTTAGAAGGCGAGTTTCGAGAGGGCTTTACAAAGGCTCAAAAGAGGAGGCTCATTAAGAAGGAGAGTTCGTATTTGTTTTTGGAAGGTACCCTCTACCAAAGAGGAAAAGATCAAGTTTGCAGGAGAATACCGACAACCAAGGAGATTCCAGCCATTCTTGAAGGTTTGCATGAGGAAACGTGTGGTGGTCATTTCTTTCAGGAACTCACTGCAAAAAAGATTTTGCTTGCCGGGTATGTTTGGCCAAGCTTGCACATTGATGTTCAACATTGGTGTAGAAGTTGCCACAATTGTCAGATTAATGGAAACAAGCATCTGTTACATGGTCCACGTCAGCTAGTCCTTGCAAATGGTCCGTTTGAAAAATGGGGCATTGATGCTATGGGTCCATTGCCCAGGACTAAAAATGGAAAATTGTATATCTTGGTGGCCATAGACTACATGACTAGGTGGGTAGAAGCTCAAATTGTGTCAAGAGTGAATGAGAGGACAGTTAGCAAGTTTCTGTACACTCACATTTGTTGCAGATTTGGCACACCTTTGGAGATCGTCTCTGATAATGGTCGAGGATTTAGCAAGGACTTGCTCACAGAAGTTTGTAATGAGCTTCACATTTTACATCGGCATAGCACACCCTACTATCCTCAATCAAATGGTTTGGTAGAGAAGGCTAATGGCATCATTGCAAGAATCATCCAAAAGATGGTAAAGAACAAGACAAAGCTATGGGATGACTTCTTGGATGGAGCCTTGTGGGCATATCGAACCACATATAGGGAATCCACGAAGTTCACACCATTTCACTTGGTCTATGGTCAAGAGGCTTTGCAGCCTATCGAGCTCAACATTCCAACAATGCGGCTTCATGGCAAAGGTGCACAAGATGATCAAGAGGTATGGATGGATCGACTTATTACGTTAGTGGAGATTGAGTGGAAAAGAGAAGCAACTTACGGGTGGTAGAAGAGGAAATCCACACAAGCGAAAGAAAAGCTTGACAAGAAATTGAAGGACAAAGGCATCAAGGAAGGAGAGCTTGTGCTAAGGTATGACAATCGACTCGATAATCATTTTGATGCCAAATTTGAAACTAAATGGCAGGGGCCATACATAGTTAAGAAGGCTTTCCATTCAAGTTACTATCAGCTTATGGACTTGAATGGGAAAGAGCACTCCAGGAAGGTAAACGGGTATCGCTTGAAGCCTTATTTGAGTCGCCTTCTACCAAAGATCTGTCAAAAGGCCGTTGTCTCATGTAAGTATTGTTACATGAAGCATGAGTGTAACTCAAGCCAAAATTCCAAGGGGCCAAACAATGAAGAGCTTGTCAAGGACTCTGAAGCAATCTCTTTGGAAAAGATGCTCTATGATGGTACATGAATATACCATCATCCTGGGGGAGGGCTAATGATAGCCGTTTTTTGGCTCTCCATAATTGCCATAGTAAGTTACCTCACCCTACCAAAATCACCCAAACACTGTGGCTATCCCTACCATCTCACTGTACATAGGCGTGTGTGTGTTAGAATCTTTACCTATATTTTTTTTTAAACTAAAAAAATAAGAATTCTCAGCTCAATTTTTGGTGCTTTTTTCCAATCCGAATCTCACCAGGTCATCAAAAGAGAAAAGTTAGATCATGATGTCAACAATGTGCTCAAAAGTTTTCAGAATTTGTGGAGCTAACGAACGGGAGGTATGAGTTGTTTTGTGGACCCTATTCTGTTAACTTTTTTCCTCACAAAGCACCCTAAATCTTCTCTTACCTTTCCACACTTCCACACACACACACACTCATCCATCTCCATCCCTCACTCAAACCTGCAATTTCCATGGCTTTTCCCACCCTCTTCACCATTACCCTTCTCTCTCATCCCTATAGTTCTTTTATGAACCTCTACATACATACACCCTCTCCATGTCTCTCTCTATTGCTTCTATATTACAATTTCATTTACCTCTCCTAAAAATATCTAAAATTCAGCATTTTAACCAGGCTAACTTCTGCAAATTGAGGGTTTTTCATCAACAAATCCTCTTTTTCATCGTGGTGGTCAACCGTGGCGGCGACGTAAAGAAGCGAAGAAGAAGAAGAAGACCAGCGGTCATTTTTTCCACAATCTACACAAGGGTGAGTTCAAGCTTCTTCAAAGCTTCACCATCTCAATGATTCTCTTTTTATTCACCCCTCTTCCTTCATCAAATCAACTCATTCTACCCATTGTAAATGTATCACTAACAATTCTAGTGATTATTACCACTAACAACTAACTTCTCTTGTAAAAATGCACCCACACTATCAACATATGGAGTAGGCAACCACACAAGTAAACCAAATTCACTCACTCCCATGGAAGCTTCTCTCCTTTCACCATATCAATAATTCTCTTACTTGAGCCCACATCCATGTGACTCAAGAGATAAGAGAGACCCCACTCTCATTTGAAATTCATAAAAATTCATAATCCTTGATCTTTCCTAATAAAATTGATTAGGCTTAATCCTAATCAAGGCTTCTAAAAAACTATAAATAGAACCCATTCCTCCTTGTAAAAGACATCGCTATACCATTGCACACTAGATTGAGCATAGCACACGCCAGTTCTATCTTGGTTGTAAGGAGAGAGTAAGCTCTCTATACACCATCACTTTGGTGCATAGAAAAGCTTGAGCTAGTTTGAGTGAGTGCGAGTAGAAGATATTATTCCTACCATTGTTGTATCTACACCAACATCAATGAATTGGTAGTTTTGGGTGCAATTCATGTCCAAAGGCTCACGCTTCTCCTCCAATTTTGCTTGGCAAACTCATTCAACTTCATAAGGTGACTTGTTTCATTGAAGGTTGTTGTTTTGTTGCTTGTGATTCATTGGCTATTGTTTGGCTACCATTGTAAAAGGGTGGATGGTGAGAGGGCTCCCATAACCCTAAGACAATGTGCTAGTGATGCTATAACCAAATCTTGTCACTTGATTCCGCAAGCTCTAAGTTCCTTCTTGTGTAAAATATAAGTTGTACACCATCTCTCTCTCTCTCTCTCTCTCTCTCTCTCTCTCTCTCTCTCTCTATCTTGTGTTTTAGTGTGTGAGGGTGTTCCATTGGTGTTAGGGTTAGTGTAAATTCCTTGCTTGTTTGTGGGTTGCTCTACGATTCTCCTCTTTTGCATCCTAGTTCGCTCTTAAACTAGGTGGTGCCCCTTGTGTAGTTGGGTTTCGGCTGTGGGTTTGATGTCTTGATTTGTGTTGTGTTGTGCCCCAGCCCCATTGAGTAGCACGGGAGCCTCGAAGGGTGTCTAGAGGCCGCTCTTCTTGTTGGCCGCCCCGGACCGCCTCAATGCATAAACAAAAAATGCACACACACATGCATAAACAAAGAATGCATACACACACATTGAGAGTGGAAGAGAGAGAGAGAGAGAGAGAGAGAGAGAGAGAGAGAGAGAGAGAGAGAGAGAGAGAGAGAGAGAGAGAGAGAGAGAAGAAGAGAAGAAGAAGAAGAAGAAGAAGAAGAAGAAGAGAGTCTTAACGTTGTAGGAAACTATCCCAAGAGACCTTAAAGATCTAGTCGACAAGGAGTTGAACTCAAGACCTGTTATTCAAGAGGGAAATGGCATAACCAATCTATCACACTTGGGTGATAGGAAGGTTATACCATTTTCCTCGTTTTATTGGCGTGCACAAACACCCACACACACACACACCCGAGAAGAAGAGAGTTTAATTTAATGTCATATGAAACTAATTCAAGAGACCTTAAAGATCTAGCCGAGGAGGAGTTGAACTCAAGACATGTTATTCAAGAGGGAAATGGCATAACCAATCTACCACACTTGGGTGATAGAAAGGTTATACCATTTTCCTCTTTTTATTGGCACACACACCCACCCACACACACACATATGAGAAGAAGAGAGTTTTAATGTCGTAGGAAACTATCCCAAGAGACGTTAAAGATTAAGTTAGATGTAGACTTACGTTAGATTAGATTTAGGTTTATTTTTAGTTATATTTATGTTAGATTAGATTTAGGTTTATTTACGTTAGATTTAGATTTATGTCAAATTAAATTAGATTTAGGCTTATTTTGAGTTTAAGATTAAATTAGATCTAGATTTATGTTCGATGGACTAGCTTTTTTTAGATTTAGGTTAGATTTTAGTGCATGTCAATGAAGGTGCACTCATGATGGTAAGCATTGTATGAAAAACACTTGCTCATATAAAAACACTAAAAAAGACTCCGTTTTCCTACATGAGAAAATTTCTTGCACTCATAGCCTCGACAGTCCATGTGGACCAGCAATTCCACCTGCATGTTCGACTGTTGCTACCATACAATAAGCCATCATGATCAGCCAATGGAAAAGAAAATTGAGCCTACACAGAAATTAGTGATGCAAGGTGACAATTCCAAGGGTCTCACACACACAGACACACACACATACACATACCACAGCCCATTAAATCTAGAGTAAGTATTAAGTGCTTTGAGCAGGCATCAGCTACATTGCAAGAATGGCGTACCTGCATGCTACAGACAAAGATCTACTGTGAAAAGATGTTAAGATGCTGTGAAATGCTACAGCTAGAGAGGAGGCAAAGGGGTTTTGTCCACTACATGCACTATCATGTAGACGTGGGTGTGTAGATTTCTTGTACCCACAAATATAGGCATTGACCAATAAAGACGAGATTATAACCCGGTGGTTTTGATCTCCGTGCACCTCTAGACTGAGGTGTGCGGGGATTGGACATGACTAGAGAATGTGAGGTAGTTTACAGTGTGAACAAAGAGAGAGAGAGAGAGAGAGAGAGAGAGAGAGAGAGAGAGAGAGAGAGAGAGAGAGAGAGAGAGAGAGAGAGAGAGAGAGAGAGAGAGAGAGAGAGAGAGAGATAAAAGACAAATAATGCCAATAGATGATTAAATTTGTTGTCCAAGTTATAAGGTTTTTACCCTCATTATGAGTAGTGATGAGGATGTGGGGCCGTCCAACCGAAACACCTATCTCTCAACGAGGATCTTATGTCCTTGTAATCAATGCAAGCATGCTGTGTGACGAAAACAAGACGCGTTTCTTTGCAGCACGTTCATGAATTTGGCGAGTTTGATCCATCTATTATAGATCAAGTTGTTTCCAATTATAACTCGTCGGACTCTGACGCTCGCCAACATGCAGCAATCTTGCAACCCAATAGACGTGCTCGTAGGCGCTTTGGTCAAGCAGCATATGTGAGGCCACAAGATGTAACCTCTAATAGCTCGAGGGATGATCATGCAGACCACATTTGCAACGAGGCAATGTTTGATCCCGAGATCGATGAAATGATCGAGACGATCATGGATTTAGAAAGGCTTATCTATGATGATATAAAAAGTGAAGCCGATACACCATTGTATAATGGAGCACGTGTGTCTAGATTGAAGGCGCTCCTGGTTCTTCTCAACATGCAGGCAAAGTTTGGGTGGAGTGACACTAGCGTCACAACGCTTTTCAGGTGATCTATTACAATTAGTTTACTTTAATTAAAAACTCTAGATGTACAATGATCTGATAGATTTTTACACAATTGTACCGTATTTTTTTCATTGTGTAGATTGCTGAAAGAGCACATACTGCCAGCTAATAATGTGATGCCAGATTCCCGAGAGGAAGCAAGAAAGATTTTGCAAAACTTGGGGATGGATTACAATTTGATCCACGCTTGTCCTAACGACTGCATTCTTTTCAGAGGGGAATACATAGACATGGAGAAGTGTCGGAAATGTGATTTCGAGAGATATCGAGTAGATCTCCACGGAACAAAAAAATTTGCAAAAGGTTTTGTGACATTTTCCTCTGCTTCCTCGCATCAAGCATTCCTTTGAATGTAAGTCCATGGCCGCCCTAGCATCATGGCATGAGGATAATAAATCTTCGGATGGTGTGCTACAGATTCCTGTTGATTGCGCAGCCAGGAAACATATTGATGAAACATGGTCGGATTTTGCCAAGGAAGCTCAAAATTTGCACTTAGGCCTGGCTATGGATGGCATAAATCCATTTGGTCAAAGATCAACATCTTATAGTGTATTGCCTGTTGTCATTGTCAACTACAACATATCCCCGTGGTTGACTACAAAGAAGGGGCACCTATGGCTAAGCTTGATTGTGCCGGGGCGATATAAAGTGAAGGATATGGATGTGTATCTTCGTCCACTATTGGAAGAGCTACAACAATTGTGGATTGGCATAGAAGTGGTGGATATGAGCCGACACACAGGTCAACAGAATGATTTGATAAGAGGCATTATAATGTGGACCATGCATGATCATCCCAAACTAACAGAATGCTCAGGTGATTTACACTCCTCACTCAAACACTGTAAATCTTGGTTTTTCTCAAGCTTATCTATTATCATGTGTATACATGCAGGGCTTCAAACAAGCGGATATAGAGCATGTGTCACATGTGGACCTAGACTGAATGCACGTAGGGCGCCCTCATTGAAGAAGCAAATCTATGAAGGTCATCAAGCGTATCTTCCAGAGAATCATGTGTTACACGATGGCTTTTTGGGAAGAGAGGCACTGAGGATGTCTACACAAGCATGGTTAGAGTAGAAGGAGATGTGTGATGATGGTTTGTCCCCAGGGATGAAGAGTCTATCTCTATAATAAGAGTTACCATATTGGCCCCGACTCATGATCAATCACTTGTTCGATCCAATGCACATATTCAAGAATGGTATGGGACCATCTGATCGGCAAGAAAGATACTTTGGGAGCCAGGGTTGACCTTAGAAATGTGGATCGTATGGAGCAATATTGAGTGCAAATAGCATCCGATGGATCAATAAAACTCCCTAAAGCACCATGGATTTTCAGAAGAGCCCAAGAACGCAAAGTAAAAGAGACCATTCGATCTTTGCAGACCCCCACTGATGTAATGCACTCGCTTCGAACGTGTTTTACTAAAGAAGGAAAGCTTACCGGTTTGAAGTCACACGACTACCATAAAATGTGTCAGGTATGTTCATAGTGGAATATATCATAGTGGGAATTGTGTAACAAATTCGTGTGTGGACTTTAATATCATTGCTGCACATATTTTGCAGTTTATTTTACCGGTGGCCAATGAGGGATGTTTGTCTCTTGACGTCCGTAACACAATCTACAAACTTGCGAAATTGGCGCAATGGATCTCACAAAAGGAGATCAATGTAGACTTCATACCATTCACCAAACTAAACACTACGGAGGTTGTGTGCATGTTTGAGAAACACTTTCCTACTACCATGCTAACCATTCAGGTGCATCTTCTTGTTCACATAGTCGATGAGGTGAAAATAGCTGGTACAGTACATTCCAGATGGATGTTCTTTTTAGAACGTTCCATGAAAACGCTCAAGGGATATGTGCATCAGAAGGCACGTTCGAAGGGTAGCATGGCAGAAGGTTGGCTGGTATCAGAGTCCCTAGTGTACATTGGAGAGTGGCTAGACGGATTTGATAAAGCCCGAGACACGCTATGGCGAACCATAGATGATGAGCGCATATTTGGGATTGTCATGTGCAATCTCCGTGTTGAGAAGAAGATGACGAAAGATCTAGAAGCTAAAATCGATCGATTTTGCATGCTTCACAATCTAGTGATGCAAAAGTGGATTTCACAATATGAGGATGCAAAGAAAGAGCCACAAAGGGCACGAATCGAGTGGAGACGGGGAAGACGACCACCAATGCACTATCCGATGGGTCTGGAGAGCCTACCAACATTCATGGGCTTAAGATGGTTGCACAATTAATTGAAAAGTGCACAACAATGCGGTGAAGAAGTGACTTAGGAGGAGTGGGAGTACTCTTGGGGTTGCACGACCAAGGTAAGTTTGCAATGTACGACTAGTGACTTTCTAGATGTTTCAACGGCAGCATGGTGTAAAGGTCAACATTTTAGGGTGGAACGGATCGACAAAAAGCATTTCAATCAAGATTGTGGAATCATGGCAAAATTTGAACAGTCTAGTCAACGACGGTCCTCTGATGCAGATCTTGTGGTGGTGGAACTCACTTACTTCGGCACGCTACAAGAGATTTTGAGGATCGATTATAGAGGATTTTTTGTCGACTTGTTCGACGTGCAATGGTTCAAGATAATTATGGAGGGTTGCAATGTTACTGTGCATAGAGGAGAGTCTGGTTTTCTTGAGGTGGATTCAACTAAGAAATGGAATGACCTAAGAGACACTTTCATACTACCCGAGCATTGTGAACAAGTAGCTATGTAAATAGTTAACATTCCATTTTAGAAGTTATGTGCTTGGAAGCTCTCATGTAAGTTATGTGGCTCTGGCAGGTGATATTTCATCCTACAAAGTCTGCATCAAACTAGTGGTACGTCATAGAGGTAGCCCCTTGTAGTGCACGAACGTATGAAGGCTACCATGTGCCAATCACAGTGGCATCAATGGAGGAGATCGAAGAAGATGCTCAATCAAAAGCCGCTGAGGTGGTTCCATACGAGCATCAAGCTGCTACTTTCTATGAGGTGCATGCAAAGGATCTACAAAATGAAACGGAGGACATCTGTTTAAATGGAGAGCTCTATATAGATATAGGAAGTTATGCTGAGCTTTGCGAGGATGAGAGAGAGACCTTTTAAAGCCATAAATATTGTATTTGAACAATTTTTTTCCATTTTATAATATATACTGTATTCAAGTGGCTTTATGTCCATTCATGTCTATATGCATCATTGTATTTAATGGTCTTTGCGTCCACTTCAGGTACGTATGCTCTAGGTATGTTCTCACAAGCAGGGACGACGAGCACTGCGCTCCAAGTGCGATGTATATTGAAGCTGCCATCACAAAGGAAGTGATCTGCCTCTGCTCATAGATGCTGCTCGTCCCACCACTAGATCTAGTTGATCCGATGAAAGAGACGCTAAGAAGCACTACTACTGCTTCTTAGCGTCTCTTTCACCCAACCAACTAGATTTAGTGGTGGGGTAAGCAACATCTATGTATAGAGACGCACTTCCTTCTTGATTCCAGCTTTAGTCTCCATCGCACCCGAAGCGCAGTGCTTTTACAAATTCACAAAAATTCAACGAAATCTCTCTACACAGGAATCCCTCCCCCTTTATGAGTCCAGGTACATATGCTCTAAGGATGTTCTCACAAGCAGGGACAACGAGCACTGTGCTCCGAGTGGGATGGAGAGTAAAGCTGCAATCGCGAAGCTGGTTTGCTCAATATAGATGCTGCTCGTCCCACCACTAGATCTAGCTGATCAGGTGAAAGAGACACTAAGAAGCATTACTACTGCTTCTCAGCGTCTCTTTCAAACGATCAATTAGATTTAGTGGTGGAGCAAGCAGCTTCTATGAGCAGACATTTGCGATGCAGCTTCAGTCTCCATCGCACCCGAAGCGCAGTGCTATTACAAATTCACAAAAATTCAATAAAATCTCTCTACACAGGAATCCCTTGCCCTTTATGAGACCCCTCTCTCTCTCTCTCTCTCTCTCTCTCTCTCTCTCTCTCTCTCTCTCTCTCTCTACTGAGGCGATCCGGGGTAGGCAACAAGAGAGGCGACCTCTAAACACCCCTCAAGGCTCCCGTGCTGCTCAATTGGAGCTGGGGCAACCACAAGCACAAACACAACAACAAACCCACAGCCAAACCCAAACAAGATAGGGGCACCACCTAGTTATGGTATGCGAACTAGGACGCAAGAGATATTTTGTGACAACCAAGAAGAGGCGCCACAGAACACACACAAGCAACCTCACACCAAAACACACACCAAATGGAACAGAGAGAGCTAGAGCAAAGGGAAAAGAGAGAGGAATGGATCTTGTGAAATACCTTATTTGTGACTTGCAAATGGAGATGGTTCGTTATGGTGCTATCGTAGAGCTTGTACAAAGCTCACTCAATGCTCACTGATTGCTAAACATTGCCAAAACACACACACACTGTCTTAGGGTGTGGGAGACCTCTCACCACAATACCCCCTTACAATGGACACAAAATTGACAATGAAAACACACTAAAACACTTTCTAAAAAACAAGATCAATCGATAGAAACTCAAAATACGCAAGTCACCTTGAATTCACCAAACCGTATTGCACAAATGGAAGAACGAAGATTTGAACGTCGAATCACGTCTTTGATGCACCAAACCTCAATTTATTTATCATGAAGGAGCATATACAATAGTGGTTTTGAGATTTTTGGACTCACGCTCTCTGACTTGCAATGTGTAGCTTGAAAGCTCCTCTCACACCAAGAGTGAAGCTCACAAAGTGGTTGCTACACCTAAGTCTCTCCTCATGCATAGAGTATTGGGGTGCTATGTGAGATATTGGAAGTTGTTTTACAAGAAGGAGAGGGGCCTATTTATAGGGTGGAGACCCCTCATTAAGATTATTGGAAATCCTAATTTTCAAGATAAAAAATCAAGATTATGATTTTTTCTGAATATCAAAACATTGCGGGCCTTCTTTGTCTGTTTGAGTCATGGATGTGGGCTCAAAAGAGAGCATTATTGATGGTAGATAAGGTGAAAGTAAAGTTTTAAGGAAGGGGAGAGAGAGAGAGAGAGAGAGAGAGAGAGAGAGAGAGAGAGAGAGAGAGAGAGAGAGAGAGAGAGAGTTACTATGCACATGTCTTGAGATGAGGTGTCTTTTATGGTTAGGTCAATGACTATTTTGTGTTAGTATGTTAGTGGTTAGTGTTAGTAATCACTAGAAAGTTAATGATATATTTACAATGGGTAGAATGGGGTGGATGGTTGAAGTAAGGTGGTTGAATGAAGTGAGAAAATCCTTGTGATGGTGAAGTTTGAAGAAGTTTTGGACTTACTTGTGTAGGTTCTCAAAATGACTATCGATCTTCTTCTTCGTCTTCTCTTCTCTACGCCCCTGCCGCCAAGGTTGATTATTGCGATGAAAATGGCAATTTGTTTGATGAGACCTCTTACTTTGCAGAGGTTAATCATGGTACACATGCTGAATTTATGTATATATAGAATGGGTAAGATGGAATTGTAGTTTGGAGATAATAGAGAGAGGTATAGAGATGGTGTATGTACATGGAGAGCTCATATGAGAGCTATGGGAGTAAGTGGGGAGGTTAATGATGAAGAAGGTGAGAGAAACCATTGAAGGTGTAGGTTTGAGTGAGGGATTGACAGGAATGTGTGTGTGTGTGTGTGTGTGTGTGTAGAAGTGTGGAAAGAGGTGAGAGAAGACTATGGGCTACTTGTGAGAAACGTGGGCAGACTGGGGTCCACTTAAAAAATCATAGCTCACCGGTGGTTGCTCCAAACATACCAAAATTTTTGAGGTGATTATTCAGCTTTTGGTCCACATTTTCTCTTTTGACCACCGCTCCAAATTCAGAGTGGAGATGGGTGCCAATATTCTCACCAAAAAGCCTGTTTTTTATGCCTGCAAAAGTCTTTTAGTGGCCCCCTCCTTTGTTGAATTTGTACAATGCATCCAAGAGTGAGCCCCTCCTTTGTCATATCATAATACAAAGCATTCAAGTTGCCCTTTACACATGCATGGAGGAGGATTATTGGTGAATAAAGCAATATATACATGGTGGGACTAGTGTATGGACTATTCATGGATTTTAGCTCAATGAGCATATGGTGTTGGAATAATGAGTAAAAAGAATAATAATAAAATATGGAGCAATTATGGATATAGAAAGATATTGGAATCATATGATATGGTCCCTTTTTTTATTATTTTGGGTGAAAGAGGAAAAGGTATGCAAGTAAATGAAAATAATATAATAAACGTGACTAAGGGAATAGAAATCATTTTTTTGTTTTCACGAGGGTGAGGGTGAAAATGTGGGGGTGATTTGTATACAAGAAAATAATGAGGTTAGAGTATGTACACATTGGCAAAAAATATACTTATGGTGTAAGAGGATGAAAGAAGGCATACATAGGTTTAATAAAACACACACCTAAGTATAAATATTTAAATAAAATACCAGAATAATTATAAAAAATCCCTATAGTTAGGCCATATATACAATGAAATATTTACACACAAAGAGGCCATAATATACTTTTGTTTTTTTTTATTTATTTTTGGCTTAACAAGCCCAGTGACTAGCTAGCTGAGGGTTTTAAGAAGATATGGGAAAATCCCCCTAACTCACACACGCCTATGTACAATGAAAAGATAAGAATAGCCACAGTGTTTAGGTGATTTTGGTAGGGTGGGGTAACTCACTATGGCAATTACGGAGAGCCGAAAAACGGCTATCATTAGCCCTCCCCCAGGATGATGGTATATTCATGTACCATCATAGAGCATCTTTTCCAAAGAGAGTGCTTCAGAGTCCTTGACGAGATCTTCATTGTTTGGCCAGGCTCAGAATTTTGAATGGAGTTACACTCACGATTCATGTAATAATACTTACATGAGACAACGACCTTTTGACAGATTTTTGGTAGATCTTTTGGTAGAAGGCGACTCAAATAGGGCTTCAAGCGATACCCGTTTACCTTCCTGGAGTGCTCTTTACCATTCAAGTCCATAAGTTGATAGTAACTTGAATTGAAAGCCTTCTTGACTATGTATGGACCTTGCCATCTAGTTTCAAACTTGGCATTGAAACGATTTTCAAGTCGATTGTCGTACCTTAGCACAAGCTCTCCTTCCTTGATGCCTTTGTCCTTCAGTTTCTTGTCAAGCTTTTCTTTCTCTTGTGTGGCTTTCCTCTTGTAGCACTCGTAAGCTACTTCTCTTTTCCACTCAAGCTCCACTAATGTAAGAAGTTGATCCATCCATACCTCTTGATCATCTTGTGCAGCTTTGCCATGAAGCCGCATTGTTGGAATGCTGAGCTCGATAGGCTGCAAAGCCTCTTGACCATAGACCAAGTGAAATGGTGTGAACTCCGTGGCTTCCCTATATGTGGTTTGATATGCCCACAAGGCACCATCCAAGAAGTCATCCCATAATTTTGTCTGGTTTTGCACCATCTTTCTAATGATTCCTGCAATGACACCATTAGCCTTCTCCACCAAACCATTTGAGTGTGGGTAGTATGGTGTGCTATGACGATGTAGAATGTGAAGCTCTTCACAAACTTCTGTGAGTAAACCCTTCTTGAACCCCGGACCATTATCTGAAACAATCTCTAGAGGTGTGCCAAATCTACAAAAAATATTAGTGTAGACAAACCTGCTTACTGTTTTCCCATTTACCCTTGCCACACTTTGAGCTTCTACCCACCTAGTCATGTAGTCCACAGCCACTAGAATGTAGAGTTTACCATTCTTTGTTCTAGGCAGAGGACCCATAGCATCAATGCCCCATTTTTCAAAGGGTCCATTTGCAAGCACTATTTTCCTTGGGCCATGCACCAACCTTCTATTTCCATTTATCTGACAATTGTGACAGCTTTTACACCAATGTTGAACATCCACATGCAAACTTGGCCAAACATACCCCGCAAGCAAAATTTTCTTCACAGTTAATTCTTGGGCAAAATGACCACCACATGCCTCTTCATGCAAACCTTTTAGAATGGCTAGAATTTCCTCGATAGTTGGTACTCTTCTGCACACTTGATCCTTCCCTCTTTGATAGAGGGAGCCTTCTAGGAAGATATAGAAACTTGCCTTCTTCATGAGTCTCCTTTTCTGAGCTTTAGTGAAGTCTTGTGGAAATTCGCCCTCCAAAATGTAGACAATAATGGGAGCCAATGACTCCAATCCCTGGTATCTCGGTTGCTTGAAAGTTGCTGCCACCATGATGACCTGCACTTCTTTCTCAACACATGTAACTGCTTGTTGTGCAGGTAAATCGGCATCTTCATTTTGTTTCCTAGGAATATGATATAGTTGCACTTCTTCAAAATAATTAAACATCCTACGAATGGCATGAACTTTTGTCCTTAAGCTTTTATTCTTGCATGCCCAAATGCCTAAAGTCTGTTTAACAATGAGAAGTGCATCTCCCTTTACCATGAGACATTGTATCCCTTGGCCAATGCAGATCTTCAAACCATGAAGTAGTGTGTCGTATTTTGCTTCATTGTTGCTAGTTGAACCTGGTAGATTGACCTTCTCTTTCATGACCACCTCTCCACTTGGGTTGAGCAATACTAGCCCTCCCCCTGCTTTTCTTGTGACTCGTCGAAAAGCTCCATCAAAGAACAAGGTAAAAGCATGAGGAATAATTTTAGGTGGTGGCAATGGTAGGGTCTTTACTTCAGGCACCTTAATCTCCTTCTCATGTTCCCTATAAGTAAGGATCCTTGCCAATTGTGCACGCACACTATCTTCTACCTTGAAAGAGTATTGGAACTCTTACAATTCCATAATCCACTTTGAGATTCTAGTGCTAAGATTCATTTGAGAGGACACCCAAGGAAAGAAATTTTCTGCAGTGAGAATTACAAAAGGTTTTGGTAGCAAGTAGGATCCAAACTTTCTCACCGCAAACATGAGAGAAAGCATCATGAGTTCTACCTCCGTGTAGCCTCTCTCCAAAGCATTCATGACCCTACTAGCAAAGTAGATGGGTCGCATCACTAGAGCTAGCAAAGAATGTGTACTCCCAACAAGGAGGCATGAGTGTTGGTAGCTCTGACAAAATGACTTTAATGTTACAAAAGTACTCTTCAAGATCATCAGACCATGCAAATTCTACTTGTTGTGTCAACTTTTGCAAAGGATGAAGCAAGTCCGAAGCTAAGTGAATAAAGCGTGACATATACTTCACCTTTTGAATGAATGAGATGACCTCTTTGAGATTCTTGGGTGATGGGAGATCAATCAGAGCCTTTGCCTTTGAAGGATCCACCTCAATGCCTTTATAGGAAACCTTGTGACCAAGCAAGATCACTTCATCCTCACCTATGTGACACTTGTCGTGGTTGAGCTGACCTCCCATGTCGTAGAGCTTCTTTAAACGTTCTTCTACACTTTGTAGATGCAATGATTTTGAGCTATAACTGCAAAAATTGTCAATAAAAACCCTAAAGGACTTTCCAAAGAATGCTTGAAACACCATGTTCATGAAACGTTGGAAAGTTGTAGGAGCATTTGTCAGGCCAAATGGCATAACTCTAAAAGAATAACAACCCCAAGGAGTGATGAAGGTTGTTTTCAATTGGTCCTCCAATGCAATCCCTATTTGAAAGTAACCTGAGTAGCCATCACACACAGTGTGCTTCTCATGACCAGTTACCTCATTCAGTATCTCATCCTAAAATGGAAGGGGAAAGTGATCTCTTTTTGTTGCCTCATTGAGTGGACGGTAATCCACACACACCCTCCACTTTTCGTTCTTCTTGGGAGTGACAACAAAGGGAGAGACCCACTCTGAATTCTCCACTGGATAAATGAAACCTGCTGCTAGACGCTTTCTTACCTCTTTGAGTAGAGCCTGCTCCTTGATGACTCCTAGCCTTCGTAGCTTTTGAGCTTTAGGTTTGGCCTCTGGATTTAGCTCAATCTTGTGTTGAACATCATCTACTCCACGTACGTCGGTGTAGTCTTTAGCAAAAAGCTTAGGAAATTTACTTAACACACCTTTGAACTCCTCTCTTTTATCCTTTGTAAGTGTTGTAGACAACATACCTCATAACATTCCTTCATCTTCCACATTTTGGTTCTCTTGGGAACCTACCTCCTCCAAACCTTAACAAGAGGTCTCTTGGTTGGTTCGATTAAACCTTACCCCCATGACTTCGATGGAAGACTCCTCTTCAGTAATGCTGCCGCTACTTTCTCTTGTGAAGTGTTATCGGTCCAATCTTCTTCCGTCTCACTTTGAGATGATTCTTCATGGAGATCCTCTGGGCATTGCTCCTTCATGTCAAAGACAACCTTCTTATGATTGTTGTTCCTGCAAATTAATTTTCCACTCTCTCAATCTTGCAAAGCTCGCATTTTCATTAGCCATGGTCTTCCTAGGATAAATGGATAACCACTTCCCTTGGTCGACATACCATAAAAATCCACCACCTTCTTAATGCCAAAGGCCTCTACAAAGACATTTTTACAAATGCCTACACACCTAGCCTTGCTATTGTTTGCCATCTTGACTTTAATTTCAGGTGTCTCATGGATGTGCATGCCTAGTCTTTGCATGAGTCCCTCTATCATGATGCAAATTTGTGCACCCCCATCCACTAGACCTTTCCTAACCAATCTCCCTTTTATGTAACAATCTAGCACAGGTGTAATGTCCTCATTCATTTCAGATTGTGCAATTTTTACAATAGGCACACTCTCTTTTACCTTTCTCCTAGTGCTAACTGCCCTTGTTAAATCCCTCCTAACTTGTGGACATAATGCAAGAAATTGAGGCCATGAGATATCAGGACCCTTACCTCTCATGTTTTCCAACAAGTTGTACGGAGCCATACCATGTCCAAGAGGAAAGTCTTGGAGGTTAATACGACGTCGCGTCCTCTTGGTTTCCTTGGTCTCCCTTGCCTTCTTTTCTCGTCCATGGTCACTTTGTGACGTAACTCCTTCTTTCTCCTTACCTTTTCCTTGGCCACGCTTAATGCCATTTGCTTCCAGGTCAACCTCATCGGAATTTTTCACCTCTACCACATGCACATTTGGGTTTGGCAAAGGTGGAACTCCTTCCACTCCTACTGGAGGTGGTCTTGCTCCATTTGGCCTTTGTAGAAGCCGTGGTTTTTGACTAGTTCCTTCACCTGCATTCATCACTGGGTAGTTCAAGTTAGGTCTCCCTGGCTCTCCACAGGGCCAAGGACAATTATACATCCCATGTCCAGATTCTCCGCAATTCCAACATTGCAAGACTCTCCTAAGTCGTGGTGGCTCTCACTCTTCCGCCTTCTTTGCTTGTCCCTTGGGACCTACAGTTTGTGCAAGGTGAATTGACAGGCTGCTTAAAGATTCATTTAACTTCTCAATCACTTCCGCTGTTACCTCAGGAAGCTCCCTAGATGTTGATGCTTGTGACTTACCTTTGGGTCTAAGACCTTCTATTGGAACCTCTCCCCTTAAGCACTTAAGTTTCCTATATTTCTCCGCAGTCCTAGTTTCAGCTGCATCAAAGGTGGAAGGTGCACCCGCCTCAGCTTTTACCTTAAGGTCAGGAAAGAGTCCGGATATGAACCTCTCCTTCTTTAGAAATTCTGCACCATCACCAGGGTTAGCAAAATTTCGTATCCATAGAGCTCAAAGACGTAGAAACTCTTGCTTGTATAAGTAGTAGTCATCTAAGTCTTTTTGCTTACAATGTCTTGCCATAGTTTTTGAGTGTTTTGGGGATCAAAGAAGTATTTCTTGAAACGATTCAAAACTTCTATGTAATTCCCCTTAGCTTCCTCATGCAAAGAGTCAAACCAAGTGCTAGCATCTTTCCTAAGGACCACCTCAAACATTTCTACATGTTCTTGATCAGTTACTATCCTCTTGATACAGCATGACATCTTGAGATTCTCTAAAAATAATTCTGCATCCTCTCCAGGCTCTCCAAAGAAAAGAGGATATCCAGACATTTGGCGTTGGCTCTCCATTGAACTGACGCACATTTTTGTTTTTTCTTTCTTTAAAAGATTTACACAATAATATTTTCTAAATTGCAATCTATTCTACAACAAGATAAAAATATTCACATCAAATGACCTATGATAATCAATAAGAGGTAGGATGACAGGGTTTGGTGATGCGAGAATTTATCCTACTCTTTGGGCACCAAACATGAGCACCATATGTTGTTGAAAATGGAATTTTCTACTAATTGCGATGTTTACTTTAATGTGTGGAGTGAAATGGAAGGGAAAAACCTGTATTCCTGGGCCATTGTCCATGGTCTATGCATGCCATAATTCTTTAAAAAAAACAAAAATATAGACGTTCAGACTAAGGTCGTACCGAATGAGAGGCAAAAGAAAAGGATTTACTAAAGCGTTTATCTCGGTCAACCTAAGAGGACCTAAAATTCTACGAATTACACAGTGAAACTGCAACTTAGTACTAACAATTATGTGTACCTTTTGCCTTGCAATGGGATGAAGGGATCATACAAATTCTCGTGATTCATGAAAACTTCTTCACTATGCTAAAAGGTTGATCCTAAACAAAAATACACAAGCCGTCCTTAGTGGGGGCACAAAAATTGAGGTGGTCCGGGGCAGGCAACAAGAGAGGCGACCTCTAAACACCCCTCAAGGCTCCTGTGCTGCTCAATTGGAGTTGGGGCAACCACAAGCACAAACACAACAACAAACCTACAGCCAAACCCAAACAAGATAGGGGCACCACCTAGTTATGGTATGCGAACTAGGATGTAAGAGAGATTTTGTGACAACCAAGAAGAGGCGCCACAAAACACACACAAGCAACCTCACACCAAATGGAACAGAGAGAGCTAGAGCAAAGGGAAGAGAGAGAGGAATGGATCTGGCGTAATACCTTATTTGTGACTTGCAAATGGAGATGGTTCGTTATGGTGCTATCGTAGATCTTCTACAAAACTCACTCAATGCTTAGTGATTGCTAAACATTGCCAAAACACACACACACTCTTAGGGTGTGGGAGACCTCTCACCACAATACCCCCTTACAATGGACACAAAATTGACAATGAAAACACACTAAAACACTTTCTAAAAAACAAGATCAACCGATAGAAACTCAAAATACACAAGTCACCTTGAATTCACCAAACCGTATTGCATAAATGGAAGGACGAAGATTTGAACGTCGAATCACGTCTTTGATGCACCAAACCTCAATTTTATTGATGATGAAGGAGCATATACAATAGTGGTTTTGAGATTTTTGGACTCACGCTCTCTCACTTGCAATGTGTAGCTTGAAAGCTTCTCTCACGCCAAGAGTGAAGCTCACAAAGTGGTTGCTACACCTAAGTCTCTCCTCACGCATAGAGTGTTAGGGTGCTATGTGAGATATTGGAAGTTGTTTTACAAGAAGGAGAGGGGCCTATTTATAGGTTGGGGACCCCTCATTAAGATTATTGGAGATCCTAATTTTCAAGCTAACAAATCAGGATTATGATTTTTTCTGAATATCAAAACATTGCGGGCTTTCTTTGTCTGTTTGAGTCATGGATGTGGGCTCAAAAGAGAGCATTATTGATGGTAGATAAGGTGAAAGTAGAGTTTCAAGGAAGGGGAGAGAGAGAGAGAGAGAGAGAGAGAGAGAGAGAGAGAGTTACTATGCACATGTCTTGAGGTGAGGTGTCTTTTATGGTTAGGTCAATGACTATTTTGTGTTAGTATGTTAGTGGTTAGTGTTAGTAATCACTAAAAAGTTAATGATATATTTACAATGGGTAGAATGGGGTAGATGGTTGAAGTAATATGGTTGAATGAAGTGAGAAAATCCTTGTGATGGTGAAGCTTGAAGAAGTTTTGGACTTACTTGTGTAGGTTCTCAAAATGACTATCAATCTTCTTCTTCGTCTTCTCTTCTTTACGCCCCCGCCACCAAGGTTGATTATCGTGATGAAAATGGAAATTTGGTTGATGAGACCTCTTAATTTGCACAGGTTAAGCATGGTACACATGCTGAATTTATGTATATATAGAAGGGGTAAGATGGGATTGTACTTTGGAGATAATAGAGAGAGGCATAGAGATGGTGTATGTACATGGAGAGCTCATATGAGAGTTATGGGAGTAAGTGGGGAGGTTAATGGTGAAGAAGGTGAGAGAAACCATTGAAGGTGCAGGTTTGAGTGAGGGATTGAAAGGAATGTGTGTGTGTGTGTGTGTGTGTAGAAGTGTGGAAAGAGGTGAGAGAAGACTATGGGCTACTTGTGAGAAAAGTGGGTAGACTGGAGTCCACTCAAAAAATCATAGCTCACCGGTGGTTGCTCCAAAAATACCAAAATTTTTGAGGTGATTATTCAGCTTTTGGTCCACATTTTCTCTTTTGACCACTGCTCTAAATTCGGAGTGGAGATGGGTGCCAAAAATCTCACCAAAAAGCCTGTTTTTTATGCCTGCAAAAGTCTTTTAGTGGCCCCCTCCTTTGTTGAATTTGTACAATGCATCGAAGAGTGAGCCCCTCCTTTGTCATATCATAATACAAAGCATCCAAGTTTCCCTTTACACATGCATGGAGGAGGATTATTGGTGAATAAAGCAATATATACATGGTGGGACTAATGTATGGACTATTCATGGATTTTAGCTCAATGCGCACATGGTGTTAGAATAATGAGTAAAAATAATAATAAAAAAATATGGAGGAATTATGTATATGGAAAGATATTGGAATCATATGATATAGTCCATCTTTTTATTATTTTGGGTGAAAGAGGAAAAGGTATGCAAGTAAATGAAAATAATATAATAAACGTGACTAAGGGAGTATAAATCATTTTTTTGTTTTCACGAGGGTGAGGGTGAAAATGTGGGGGTTATTTGTATAAAAGAAAATAATGAGGTTAGAGTATGTACACATTGGCAAAAAATATACTTATGGTGTAAGAGGATGAAAGAAGGCATACACAGGTTTAATAAAACACACACCTAAGTATAAGTATTTAAATAAAATACCAGAATAATTATAAAACATCCCTATATTTAGGCCATATATACAATGAAATATTTACACACAAAGAGGCCATAATATACTTCTATTTTTTTATTTTTATTTTTTGGTTCAACAAGCCCAGTGACTAGCTAGCTGAGGGTTTTAAGAAGATATGGGAAAAGCCCCCTAACTCACACACGCCTATGTACAATGAAAAGGTAAGAATAGCCACAGTGTTTAGGTGATTTTGGTAGGGTGGGGTAACTCACTATGGCAATTAGGAGAGCCAAAAAATGGCTATCACTACTTGTCCATGTTTTCTTCTCCATTCATTTAATATTATGTTTAAATGTTTGTGTGTTTAATGCAGGTATGGATGATGAGCAGTTTGTTTCTTCTTTGTCACCCGAGCAGAGACAGTGGTACATGGAGCATCATCGTTGTGACACACCATCACGCGTTCCTACTTGGGACGCGTCTCCCTCTGTTTCAGAGCATTCAGCACACTCTGAAGCTTCGATGTTGACAAGACGATCTTCACACTCCTCTAGGCACCGTTGCTCTAGTGATGGTGATGGCGGTTGTTGTGGGGATGCCGCCGTTGATGCTTTGAAATCGCCTCGTGTTCGACAAGGCTCTTTACCCTCCCCTTCTTTGCCCTCCCTGACACCAGCCACGACATCACCATCGACACTTAGTTTTGTGCGGCTGACGGCCGTTCCTAGCGGCTACACACCACTAGCTACTCCTCTAGGAGTCACTCCAGTGGACACTTCTCGCTGCGAGGCCCAGACTCCAGTGGAGACATTTGATGTCCATACCCCCGTTGACACGCCGCTAGGGACCCCTATCGGGACACCCAGGTTGATGCGTCACCGGTGAGAGGGATTCCCTTACTCCGTTGACTCTTCAGCGGCGGCATCATCTTAGTCTTTTTAAAAACCATGTATATTTTTTCAATAATGACAATGGTGTTGTAGCTATTACATTTGCAAAGTTTAACAATCAAGTGATTTTGCCTATGATGTATACATTTGTCATTGATTTACTTTCATCAATTTACGCTTGTCAATTTTGTATCTTTATTCTGCAAACAATACTATGGATGATGGAGTTAATGGTTATATTGTCTTGTGGGTGACTACTTTGGGTCTATATCTACCCTTGCACTTTTTTTCAAAGGTGAATCAATTAATGAAACATTCAATATGGTTGATGGGTGGTAGGGCATTCAATGCCCTGCCGCCAATTATTTTTTCTCTCGGGCATCGCTATGACCGTCACTATATAAGGCTCTGCAGTGTCTTATAAACGTTGCTATAGATGGCCTGTCAACGTCGCTATGATCATTTCTATAGGCGTCGCTACATAGCGACGGTTATAGCGACGCATATATCGATCATTATAGCAATGCTTATAGCAACGTTCCCGTATCGACGCTATTAGCGGCGGTCTTAGCGACACCAGGGGTTATAAAAACCCAATGTATTTCCGTTTCTAACAGCGTCACAAGAGCACACAACCTCTTGTAGTGCCTTTTTATGGTTCTCTTGGGTATTGGTGACTCTCGAGATGGTACTTACGTGGTATCTGTTGTGGGGGGGACTTCTCAGAACCTCCAAGGACAATACTTTTGAAGGAAAGTAGTGGGAGCACTGACGGCACCGTTGGTGCCCCACCTAAGGGATGGATAATGCATGGTGTGAGCCTCAAGGCAAGCCACAAATAGAGGGGCTTCACTTGCAAGGAGATCCGATAATAGCCAAGTTGGACTAAAAATAGAAGCTTGTGCCCATGCCCTAAAGGGAAAAAACGTTTTTCCATTTGGGGAGTTCTTTCAGCTCTGTTTTTGAGGGGTTCTCAATAGTGAAGGAGGAGGCTCAACGAGGAGCCTCGATAGGAGTTTTTGGCAAAGGAAAGGAAGCTCAAGAGGAGCTCTCGGCAATAAAAGAGGAGCTTGGAGAAGAGAGCAGAGGAGAGCCTCGAGGCAGTGGAGGTGGTGAAGAAGAAGGCATAAAACATTGGGATCAAGATTGGCATAATCAAAACCCACCTTGTTCAAGTGTTGTCGACACCCCCATCCCCATTTTCTTTCCTATCTCTTTGTCTGAGTGTGTGCATTGGGATGTGTGCAAACAATGGTTTTCTTATTGATTGGTAGAGTTGTGAGGGTGTTTTCTAGTGGATAGGGGTGTTTTGGAAGCCCTAGGATATATAGGGCTATTTTTGTGTGTGTTGGGTATGTTTTCCTTTCCCCTTTTCCAACACTTCATGGAAAGCTCCTGTAATATAAACACTTAACCATAAGAAAAACATTAGTAAAACATAGGTACATAAATAATTTAAATTGTGCATGACACTTACAAACTCATGTCAAAGAGTCTTGTAGCCTCCACTCCCAAGATAAAAAGATCCTACAGACTCCAGGCGTTCTCTGGCTAATAGTCCTGAAACCTATCTAGATGCTCATGCACCTCTCGTTGTCCACTTCTCTACATCCAACCATGCTAGATTTGGCTCATTATTGTTGTATTTTTCTTGTGCTTCAAAACGATGATGTGAAATCATCCCAATAGCCATGCCCAAAATCCAGTCATTGGTGGAGACTAGATCATATCCATCTGCTGGCATGTACTATGAATTCTTTCTCTCCGCATCCTAGGAATCTCAATGCTCCATCACAAAGTGCCCAAACTGCATTGTAGAAAACTGGAAAACCCTTTGATGCATGACCTTTCCTGCCCTGTCAATAATTAGTGCCCCATCCCTGGTCTTGTATACCTTGCTAGGATCAAAATCATGTGATCCCCAAAGTGTACGTGGTGTGCTAAGTGGTATACTATTTATTGAAAAAAGAGGTGGATGCTCTCTTGGAGGTGTGGACACATTGGTAGCACCACTACCACAACAACCACCACCACCCCCTGAACGAGGAGATTTGTGTCCTCTCAAAGAGGAACGAGAAAGTGTAGTCTCCAGTGTAGCTTGACCAGTTGGTGTAACTAGGATGCTGGTTTGAGATGTGACTCCATCAATCAATGTGAGTGGAACATTGGTTTGAGGGGTCTGCACAGCTTTAGCTAGTCTAGAAAGGACATGCTGTCCAAAAATTTTGTGTATGCACATTGCTCTGGGAACACTATGAGAAGAAAGTACGCATATGCTCCACTGACATACTAGCTATAGTAAATGGAAATCTAGAACCTGGAGAGTATGGCTCCTTGTCATCTGCCATGGCTGCAAAAAATAATTTGAACTCATAAATACAATACGTTAATTCTCTTAACCACAAAGAAACATCTTAATCTACACAAATCACTATTTACCACTATTGGATAGTTATTAGAATCCATTATTAAAAAATAGACATTAAAAGAGAGATCTTAACAAAAACTCACTAGTCAATATCTCATATTCTATGAGAGCTGATGCACCAAAGACATGCTAAGTGAACTTCTGCATCTTTGTCATTAAACATCATAGCTCCATCCATCTTTCCATCCACTATTTGATTTCTCATCTTCAGGTTAAAGCATCACCTTGAGAAGAGCACCAACTTCAAGCTTAAGCTCTTCATCCCGATCATCTACAATCTGTCTCTTCCTTATCAACCTCCAATCCTTCGTAGACTTGTTTACTACATGGAGCAACTTGGACGACAAAGAGTCAGCACGGTTTACTCAAAGCTTATTCATATTTTTCCTTCCATTGAGGATCTATAATAAACACAACCTGTTCATAATGCTGTGAAAGTACAAATGTATCTCAATGATCCGTCCACACCCGCCTAGAGTTGACTTGAATTAGTCCACTCCTATCTTTGTGCACAATTGCATTGGGACCACTATTAATAACCTTGAAGGTTCCACTTCACATAAAAAATAAAAATATCAAACTTTTAGAAGCTATTTTTAAAGAGGTCTTGGATATAGCCAAAGTATTCAAGCTGGCTAGTCTATATTGTCATCCAACTACTCCAACTTTCTTGAACAAAGATTTCCCTAACACCACTTTTGAAGGTGAACCTTTGTTCGTCTATCCGTTGCACTCTCAAGTGTCATCCATGTGACCACAAAGCTCCATATTTGTGATACTAGTGGCACATAAAACAATTTCACACTCACATTGCATATATTTTCATGTGGTTGAAACAAAAAGTAGGTACAATACATACATGTCAACTGCATCCCCTTAGCATCTCCTCTTTCTCTCACTAATCAATACTCACTTTCACTTTGCCTCTGAGATTGTTGCATTGAGCCAATGTCCAATAGAAAAGTCTAGCATTTTTTGAAGATGATTTGGAAAGGGAAAATTTATAGTGATGTGTTTGCGCTTGAATCGCATCCGACAAGTCAAACATTGTTGCTCTTCCTCTTCATATTTCCTGATCCACTTTTGCATGACTTCTGAGTTGAGAAGACAAAATCTCATAACCTTTTTATGCATTTTGACATCTGTCTTCCTCATGATGACCTGTCTCTGTAGCTCCTCCCTAGCTACAATGTGACGTTTGTCTTAGAAGTCCACAATCGAGGCATTCTTGGGTCAATTTAACCCAAGAACTCATTGATAAAAACGACGACTCTTGCACAACCCATCCCTCAGCTATGCTATCCTCTGGGTGAGCCCTTTAATGCGTGAACCCTTTTAATGTTTTCATGAGTATCTCCAAGAAGAACATCCACCTGTAATGGACCATTCCAGCTACAACAACTTGATCAACCACATGCATAAGTAAATGCATTTGGATAGTAAGAATGTTAATTGGAGAATACTTCTCCACCATACACACTACCTCTATAGCATTTAAGAGAGCTATTCCTTTTCATAGCATAAGGAAGGAGCATAGTGTATAAAAGGAGAGGAGGTGTGAAGGTTACAAAGGGGAGGAGGGAGCTTGATGGGGAGGAATATTTCTTGGTTTCTCTCTCTCTCAACTAAGCTCTCTCTCTCACTCGGACTCAACAAAGGAGAGGATTCTCTCTCTCTCGACTTAGCAAAGCAAAGGAGGAAGAGATCGTCTTCAAGCTCGGCTATTCTCTCTCTCTTGATTTTGGGGGAAGCAAGCCATTGGGGAGGGATCGAGGAAGGCTACAATCTCTCTCTCAATCCATCTACGGAAGCAAAGAAAGGAGGCTCGACATCAAGATCATTCTCTCTCTCTTTTTTTCATATGCAAGATCCATAACTCTCAATTTTGAAGGGATTCTATGGCATCAAAATAGAGGTATCATGTCAATGAAGGGATTGGAATCGATGTAGCGATTCTCCGTTGACTGTCAATGCCGGAGCTAATGAATTTACCCAAGGTTTTTGATCATCTAAGTAATTGTTAGAGATTGAATTGACCATTCCTTGTACAATTTATTCTAGTTTTAATGGTAACATACTTATTTTTGGTTCTCATTGGCATTTATCTAGCTGTTTCTACTCTTCTTCTTTCTAGAATCTCCCATATTTTTTGTGGTAAAAACGCACATTTGTAAGGCCCCCATTATGAGGAGAAGCCATCGTGCTTGAAGGAAAATCACTCACCGGAAATAAAAAATCACTCGTCGGAAACCAAAATTTTCAGGGCCTCTTGGTTTTGCCGGAATATTCCTTTTCGCCAGATTATTATGGCCGGCCGGTATTCGAAAAGTGGTCGGAAAATGATCGGTCGGTTGGCCGGTGGCCGGTAGTCAATGGGCGGTGGGCCGGTGGTCGGAAGTCGATGGCCGGTGGCCAATGGCGGAATTCAAAAGCGGACTTCTTCTCTCAAGGGCGGCCACACATGGGCGGATTGGAGGGTTTGATTTGGAATTATCTACACAAGGGCGGCTACACATGGTTGCCTCTCATGAGAGAGGGCAGCCCTTTTGGTCTATAAAAAGAGGCCATTTCTACACACATTTCATAGTGTGAAGTTGATGCAACAAGGTGTTGACCGCTGGGTCAACAACACAACATACCTCAAGTTTCGTACCAATGTCTTATCTTTTGCGAGTTATGAAATGCTGTGGATTATGGCTATAAACGTCATTTGTAATGAGTAGTTATTCTAGTTTTAGAAGCCGGGGTGCAATGGCACTTCCAGTTTGTAAATACAAAGCCATTTGACCCTTTCAACCCCATTTTTGGTTAAACCTAAGGTAGCCTTAGTATATAAGGTACCTAGGTCATTTTGTAAAAAAGACTTTTTCATAATCAAACTTTAGCGCTGCCGTCTACTGTGTGGGAGAGAGAAAGAGAGTGAGCGTGAGCTTTATCCTCTCGCTACGCCCGGCTCGCTCAACACATTGGAGATCCGACTGCACCATTGCTGTAGGCTTGAGGAGAGCTACACGACAACGCCAAGCATTCCACGCGAGACAAAGCACACACGCGGACGCATCTACGAGCTATTTGTGGCCGTAAGTGTATCAAATGATCTCTGTTTTCTACGTGCTAGTAGTCTATAGAGTCATGGAGACATAAGCTACGCATAGGTACTCATAGATTTCAGTTTTGAGCACTTTCAAAATTCTGCTCTGTCATCCTACGCGTTTTCCGCAGACGGGTTTAGAGTGAGGGTTTTGAGTGTAGAAATGTAGGGACAGGTGTATCCTAGTGAGGGGATGGTGTTCCTTAAGTTTCGTACGAATTTGGCATGATTAGGTGAGTTACCTTCCATATGTGTGTATGTGGCTAGGTGGTGTAGTTGAGAGCAGTGAAGTTCTTGATTGTGGTTTAGTTGGCCTTCCAGAGTGTTGTATGTGTAGGATAGTCTTAGCCTGACAAGCTAAAGATATTTCCTCCGTGTGCCTATCGTGTCATCTGTGTCCTCGATTGACATTATGTTGATCTAGGTAGTGTTTGCATGCACTTCATGGGTGTGTGAGTAGCTTCCGTCCAACATTGGCGCCGCTGCGGGGACACAAAGACCTAAGTAGGTTTCTTACTAACACTCGTGTGATGGTTGCTTGATTTAGTTTCGACTAAAGAAAGCATTTTTCTTAAGTGGATCCAGAAGAGGATATTCCGCGATCAAGTGGATAGCCAGGAAGCGTGTGTCTTGCCGAGGGTCTGCGACTAGATAGGTTTAGTTAAGATCTGTGGATTAGAGTAGTTGTTGGTGGTCGAGTGATTTGTGAGGTGACAAAAGCGTTTACTAGTCCGTGTGTGGTAGTGAAGCGTTTTTCTACTCATAGATGCAAAACCCCATATGATTTGTAGGAGTAGCTTTAGGTAAGTGATCCGATTCTGATCTAGTGCTTGATTGCATTTGAAATCTCGAAAAAGTGTGCTTTTGAGGGTAAAAATGCATTAAACAAGCTTTTGTGGATATTTTTGTATGACTGACTGATGCTGTGCATATAAAAGAGCATTTTCAAGGGTTCTGTGAAGAAAAATTGCAATTCTGTAGACATAGACATCCTACGCGTAGGATGTCTCAAGGGGGTTCTGGAGACCAAATTTTGAAATTCTGAGTTGACCAGTGTGTTCAGAGGGTAGGTTTTACCCTAGTAACATATTGACTTGAGTGTTTTTCCCTATTTTTGTTGACCAAAAGCCAAAAGGCGGAGTCAGAAAACGAAATTTTTTAGAAAAGGCTTAAATTGAGTGATTTTTGCATGTTTTTGCAATTGTGAAGCATACTTGCACTTGCTGAGAGCATAAGGAAGCATCAGGGACACTTCAGTCTCAAAAAATAAGCAGTAGACATCCTACGCGTAGGATGTCTACAGGGTGATCTGGGCACTTTTTGGAAAATCTGAGGTTACCAGTGTGTTTAGAAGGTAGGTTCTACCCTATTTTCACCTGGAAAGTGGAAATTTGACCAAATTTTGACAGATCAAAGCCAAAAGACGAGAATTGCCAGACATCGTACCCAAATTGTGTCCAAGGCCTAATTTTGAGACCAAACCATAGGATGACTCCAAAGGCATGTTCTAAATGTTGTATTGAGTGCATGTGATAAATTTCATCTCATTTGGGTCAGTGAAAGGAAGATTTAACAAACTTTAGCATTTTTTGACTGAAAAAGGCAAGAATAGCTAGTTTTGGGGTCTTTTGACATCCAAACTCAAATCTAAGCATACCAGTGGGTTGTTGACATCAAGGGGAAGCTTTGGGTCAAGTCTGGGGTCAAACAGGCCAAAAAGACATCCTACACGTAGGATGTCATATGTGTGATTTTGCACTCCAAACTTAATTTTGAGCATACCAAAGTGATCAGCACCTAGTATGTGGTTCAAGTCTAGGTTCATTCTGGGAAAAAAGACATCCTACGCATAGGATGTCTACTGCATAATTCTGAAACCAAAATTCTATTGTGACCATACCATGCTGTCATATAGCCTTAGGCAACCCTCCTAGTCAATTTTGGTCCAATTTGGAGTTGATTTGACTTGGGAATTCATCAGAACAGACATCAGGTTTCTGGAACAGATTCTTGATCATTTGACCAGCCTATAGGTGTCAGAATCAAAAAGTAAAAATAGCTGTGAGTTTAGCACATCAAGGGGAAGCTACAGTGCAAGTTTGATCTGAAACAGAGCAAAAAGACATCCTACACGTAGGATGTCTCCAGCTTGATCTAGGACTCCAAACCAACTTATGAGCATACCACTGTGATCAACACATCAAGGAGAACCTGGGGTTAAAATTACAAGTCATTCTGAGCAAAAAGACATCCTACGCGTATGATGTCTAAAGGCCATTTTTAGGTCCAAATGAAATTTTGATCATACCATTGTGTTCCTGGACTTAAGGGGAGTCTCTGGACCAAATTTTGTTAAATTTTGAGCAAAAAGACATCCTACGCGTAGGATGTCTCTAGGCCAGTTTTAGGGTCCAACTGTAATTTTGACCAGTCTAAACTGCAATTCAATGTTTTGGCCATAACTTTCACAAGCGGTATCGGATCGGAAAAGTTTTTATATCAAAACGTAGCCTGAGAGCGGCTCTACAGATCTTATTGCAAAACATCATTTAAGGCCTCAAAATTCATCCGGAAATCAGGGGTGTCTAAAAGCGACAATTTGCGAGAATTGTGACGTAACGGTTGCGGTTTTGGACATAGTTTCGAATTTTCCCTAACCAAAGCACTTGAACACAATGGACTAAGTCTACTTGAACCAAGAAAAATCTCTTAAGCCCATAAATCATGTCTACCCTAGATTCAAGCGCAGCTTACACAAACTTGGAGATCGCGACGATAGAGGAATATCCTCCCACAATGGATCTTCCAAACTTGCAATTGATAAAGATCCATCTTGTTGAGAGAGTTTGGATGATTAGTCATGAGAGTGAAGGACTATATAGATACATTGACGACAATGAGGTCAATCTTTATAGGTGCTCAGATCCATACCTAGAAGAGATAACGGATTACAAGCTCTTATATGTCTACACATACGGAGTTGACTGTCAATGGAGATCTATAGTTGTCGACAAGTATGGATGAGAATACAGAGTTGTAGAAAGCACAAATCCACAGATTGTACTAGAAAGAGGTGGATATTTGGTCAATGAAGGACCACAAATGCCTCCACCAAACACGAGAATTCCTATAGGAATTCCAAGAAGAGAGCCACTAGGATTCCCTTCAAGAGCGATAACGAGAGAAGGATTGGGAGAGTCTCTGGTTAGACTTGTAGACAATCGACGAGTTAGACCATCCCAAGTCCAGAAATGGGTAAGTAGAAAATACTCTGGAGATAAAGATCCGAGAGATCACGTAATGGCTTTTAGAAGAGTGATTAGAGCAGAGGAAGTTTCAGATTTTGCGACACAGTTTGCGGGATTTGGATTGACTCTAGAAGATGATGCAGGTACATGGTTCGACTTGATGGAAAAATGGGATTTCGAGACCCTAGATGAGCTATTTGAGGAGTTTATTGAAGAATTGTCGCCAAAAGGCATTGCTCACAACACGGTCTCGCAAATCCATAGGTTCAAACAGAAAGAGGATGAATCAGTACGCAAAGCATCATTACGGCTCAAGAGATATGTTAAGCTCTGTCTGAGAGCGGAATTACCTACGCAAGCACGACTGATGCTGATCTTTATCCAGGGAATGAGACATGCGGGCCTTTAGAAGGATCTGCATATGATAAGGAGGATGACGCTAAACGAGTTGATCAAAGAAGCTCTTTATCTAGTGGATAATTGTGAGGCATACAAAGAAAAGGACTTAAAGAGTCAAGGAGATGACACGTCCTCTCAGCACAATGTTTCACAGATAAGTGAGTCCATTACCAAGCCAACGGCACCTATTGATCAAGAAAAGCTTATCGACGACTTGGTCAAGAGGTTGATTCCTCTTGTAAGGTCTGATTCGGGAGAGCCGAAGTGGTGTGAAATCGAGAGAAAATGGACGAACCATATGGGGGAAGAGTGCTATTATAGCATGAAAAATTCTAGGGAGAGGTATGTACAACTTGTTCTAGAAGCACCTATTCCACCTAGATACATTACGGGGAATGCGTGAGGACCAGTAGGAGTTTTACGGCCACAGCTTGTCTTAGGACAACAACCTCCGCTACCAGGTGCTAGAATGCCGGTAGACATGAGATGCATGCCAATGATGGAAGCATCAAATAAACCAATGCCAGTACCAGCTACAATGTGGTATAGCAACCAAAGTGAGTACTACCCTTCGGAGCAACAAAATGTGAGAGAAACACATGGAGTGGTGAGGCCAGTACAACCTCCACCTCCTGGGTTTCAGTCAAAAGAAAGAAGGTATGAAATGGACGAAAGGACATTGCGATTCATTGCAAATAGCGGCTTATCTAGGTCAAAGCTTGCTTATAGCCAAGAGGAAATGATAAAAGAATCTCCTCAACCAGAGACAGATTGTCACAAAAGTTGTGACAACCACTTGGTCAAACAATGTCCTCGTACGGAGATCACTGAAGTAAATGTCTATTTTCTTGAGTGTGGCATCACTCACTTGATCCCCGATTGCCCAAAAAAACCAAACCAAATCAGGAAAATCACGACAAATGTATTAGGGATTGTTCAGCTACCTAATAGCTCAGAAAATGAAAATGTCGTACCAGTTCAAGTGGTTACGAGAGCACAAGCTCAAAAGAAAACTGATGAGAATCCAGAGACAAAGAACATGGAAAGTGACACGAGTCCAAAGACAGATGATGGACCAAAGACAAACGCACCAAGTCAAAAAACCAAGAGCAAATGAAATAGTTTGAAAGCTAGAAAGACTAGGATGAAAGCACGCAGGGAACGAGAGAAAAAATCCCTAGCTGAGAAGCTTACTGAAGCCGAGGAGAAGATAAAACAACATGAGAAAAAGCAGGCACCTTATCTTACACAGATGGTTAAACCTCTAGAAGAACCATCCATGGATGAGAAACCGAGAAGTGCTAGTTCAGGAGGATCGGTGTTGGCAGAGAAGGTTAATGAGACATTAGATGCCCTCTTGAAAGCCTATGATGCGAGGCTCAAAAACAACCAAACCCAAGAACAAAGGTGGATGACATATCCCTATGCGGAATTAGAAAAGCAAAGGTTGAGAATGTACAGGAAAATGATTCAAACAGTCCAATCTTTACTAGAACCACCAGTTGCAAAACCTGAGGATGTGATCCGTGTCTTGCCTACACAAGTAATCCCACCAAACTAGGAACTAAAAAAGGCAGATTCTAGTCATGAGCACATACCAAACCTCAAAGACCTAGCATTAGAACCAAGGATAGTACTGAATACCACGGATAACTCTTCCGAGGGATTTCACCAAGCTATACCTGAGGATTGTAAGGAGATAGATGGTTTTGACGAATTGTGGAAACAAGTCAGAGAAGCCAATGAAGCCGATGACCTGAGAAGACTAGTAGACAAGACTGGTGATGAACGAGGAGTGTTTCCACCACCAATAGAAGAATTTGAGACTGGATCTCAAATGAATTTAGACGTGCAATCGTGTTGGGGCAACAAAGGATCTGTAAAATCTATGGATAGTCAACCCCATTCACTAAGAACACTACCGTCCTACATGGGAGAGTACGAGACCAAGTCAGATGTGGTTGCAGTCCCATCAGAGAGACTGTCTCCCAACAAGGCCATTGATTCAAAGGGGCTAGTAGATATTCTATCTACCCCAGTCACCTGTACAATAATGTTAGCCGAGTTGCTCAGAATAAGACCAAACATGTGGGCTAATGTGGGTATATGTCTAGAGAAATTTGGTGTAAAAACCCCAATGACTCAAATCAAAGAAGGCATCAAAGAGCTTGAAATGCCTCAACTAAATACTAGGCCAGTGCCATTAAACAAGGTAGGCGAGTATTACGAGGGAGAAGATGGAAACACCACCCTTCCTCTGGAATTCAATGGTGTAAAAACCATGGCAATACTTGACAGTGGAGCTGGTGTGGCCATTGCAACCAAACAGGTTTGGAAAAAATGGGGAACACCTGCCTTGATATCCACACGAATGACCTTGAAGCTTGCAGATGGACACAAGGAAAAGCCCCTAGGACTGCTAGAAAAAGTACTTGTTACTTCTTGTGGCATTGAATATGAACACACTTTTGCTGTTGTTGACTTTGGCAAGAAGAACAACTATGACATCATTCTGGGAAGACCATTCATGCGACAATTGAAAATGGTCCAAGATTGGGGTTATGACCATATATACCTAAGACATATGGAAACCATAACAAAGATAAACTTGAAGGACCATAGCTATAGGGATGTGACGAGAACACCGGTTGAGGAGTTTGATTCCGCCACAGTAGCAGGATCAGAACTTCCAGCTTGGTTAGGTAAGCCTAAAGAACTGTGGATGTGTGGAGCTTCACAATGTGGTAGCTTGAAACGTGAGGAATGTATCCTAGAGAAGGTTATAGAGGATATGGACTATATCCCAGAACCATTTCCTGAAGAAGAGTTAGAGCCTTTTGGATGGGAACACATCTTGGCTACTCTAGACGTGTGCACCGTGGAGGATGCTCCCACAACAAAGTTTTGTGATGAAAATGGCTATGATGTCGTTCCTTATTTTGCAGTGAGTGTAATCCAGGAAAACAAAGAGATCCAGACATCAACAAGCTCTCAAAATAAGGAGCAAACAAAGAAAATGTGGAGAATCAAAAAATGAAGAAGATGACGAGTTCTATGACTCTGCAGAACACTTCGAGCTTCAAGAAGATCAATGACCCGGGAATCAATGTCATCGCTGCATGAATATACTGCATCAAAAGTGGATTCCAAAGTCCTCGGTGAAGACACAACCACCACAAACATCCTCATACATGGCTCCTAATAAGGATGCAAAGACTCAGCTAGGAGGAATACGACCAGAGCAACAAGCTAACAATGCTCTAATCAATGGGCTAGAAAAGTCCTCCAAGAAACTACCACCCACGAGCAAACAGACAGTAACTTTCCACTACCAGCCAAAAAATCAAGGGAAAGTACAAGAACTCAACCTTGCTCATGATAGTAGTGATAGTGATGAATCTTACGACATCCCTATCATCAACTCAGGCCATCACTATCACCAACCCCTTCAGCAACAACCAATGACAGGTCAAAAGAACAGGACAACAAGTCAAAGCCAAAAAGCTCGACAAATCTGGATACCAAAAAGCCAGATCGGCCAAAAACAGATATGGATCAAGAAGACAAAGATCTCTAAGGACAAATCACAAGATCCAACACCAAAACAAAAACAAGGAAAGCGTGCACGAACGGGTAAGAGTATCACAAAGTTGCAAGCTTTCACAACTCAGGTTTGGGCTCCAAAGAAGCTGATTCAAGCACAAAAAAGTCAGGAATTCATTTGGATTCCAAAACAACCACAGTATCAACTTTCAAAGCCTAAATCTCGTCACCAACCAAGCATACAAGGGCTGAAGCAAAGACCAATGTTGACTCACACAACAAAAAGGTGGATCCCAAAGAAGTCTCTTCATACACAAACAAAGCATGGGCAAGTATGGGTTCCCAAACGAGCGTCAACAACAAAACAACCAATAATCGCAAAGAGATGGGTCCCAAAGAAGAACAACAAAACTGCTGTCAGTGCATCACCACTTGAATTCTTACAATTCTTCCTACAATTACAGTACAGTTAGAAGAGAGCAAGTCGCTTCAATCAAGCAACGATACAGGAGCTTCAAAGACCATTACATTGCTTAGAATAGGAAGCCTCGCCAACAAATGCCAATAAGCAAATTGCTTATACCCACATCTTGCACAACATAAATCTTTTCCATCCATTGACTATGTATGCATAATAGGTCTACATTATAAGGCTTGCATAGGCACAACTTTTAATTGCCCAAGCACAACACATACCCTTTGCGATACCCTGTCGTAAAGGATGACTCCAAATAGGAAGGGGGGAGGCATTCTGAATGCGGACCTAACATTATGACTATTAGAGGGCAATGTTTTGTGAGCTGCATTGAATTTTTGCGTTTTATTGTGATAATTTTTGACAAAATTTAGAGTATATGCCCTCATAGTAGTGTTACAGAGGAGTATGGGGACAAAATCCATTTATGAGCCCCTAGGGACATGTGTATAGTGTACATAGCATTTAGATTTCTATTTGAATGATTTTTCTTTTGCTGAGTTGTTTTAAGATTTTCTTTGTTTATTATTAAAGAAAAAATAAAAAAATCCATAATCCACATGAAGAAAAGACTAACGAGAGGCCTGAGCACTACAAAGAGAAGAAGGTATAGGAAAACGATGAAACTTCACGAAGTATGTCTCAGCAGCCACTACAACCGCCGAAGAACTTGTCTAAGCAGCGTCAACATGCAACCGACAAGTCATACAAGCCAGATTCTAGTAGCTAAGCCACAAAATGAGTGAGGTGTTAGTCCCAAAGCTTCAAGTAATATTCTCTGTGGTCTAAGCGTCTTAGCTATTCTAGGTACTGCTCAAGCTGGAAGAGTTGACAATATTTACATTGTGTCGCTCATGCTAGTATAGGTGATCAAAAGAGTCGAAGTCTAAGTACTTAAGTATGGTGAAGTGAAGGAGAAGGTCCAAAAGACACTCACGTACTGAGTACAGTGAGATACGAGTGAAGAAACTTCTGCATCGAAAACCCTTCTTGGAAAGGTGGAAGCTATTGAGACATCTTTTGATGTCACATGTGCTACATTTATTCCTCGAAACACCCACATTCTCCTTCTTTCACATTGCATGCTTTTGGTGACAAATTTCTCATATGCATATAGAGTGTCCCATAATTGGCACTTGCATCAGGCACTCTTTCCCTGTTTCACCCAAGCACACACCTTTCATGAACATGTACTTCACGTTCAACTGCTCAACTCCAATAAGAGCATATACCAAAGGCATTTTTTTCCCAAAATTACAGTTCACCAAGAAAATAGGCCATGTGCTCCATGAGGAACTCTGAATTCCAAATGGGTTTTCTACGTCCATTGCCAAACCAAAACGAGCACAAAGAGGCTGTTCTTTAAGTGCAAGTAATCATTCCTCTATGTTCTTGCATGCAAGAGAATCAGCAAGCACTTACATCACATCATCTCTCGATCTAGTGTTTTGATGCCAGGTCATCAAAGATGCTCTAGACTTGCACCTAAACATAATATTTATCCTTGGAATGATTAGAAAGTGCCACAGAATCTTTACAGGGACAAATTTCCCTTGTGTGCCTCTCTATACCTATTTGATCTACATTTGGGACATTGTTCCAAATACTCATACTCATTTTGAAAGCGTAAAAAAGCATTAAGACATGCACGGATTTTATATAGTACATCTCCAAGTTTGTAAGTAGCTGGTGTTTGGTGGTAGGTTGGTCAGGGGGCATGTGATCGCCTTCTAGCAAAATCTGCTTTTTGAGCAATTTGTGAAAACCCTTTAACACTAGGTTGGTAATGGGACACTTTTATGTCCTGGGACACTTTTATGTCTTGTTAAGTGACCATTTTCCTTGAATTATGTCAAGAGTTTCAAAATGGATTTTGAGGTGCTATCTATCTAGAAAGTTGTCTCATGAGCTGAAAAAAACTCGACATTTTTTTGGAATATCAATTCCATCTTTAACCTTGTCCTTGCACAACATTTCACAACCTGTGTGAAAAAACGGATCCTTTTTTGCCTTTTTTCAACTTTTTGCAACTATACCACTCTAGAATTCATGTTTGTGAGCTCTATAATGCTAGAGAATTATCTTTAGTAGTCCTTAACATGTCCTGATGCTTCTAGGGAGAAATGAATATTAAAGTTGTAAATTATGACCAAATTACAAAAATTGTTAAATCCTGTATTTTAGCCAATTTTAGCTCTTCTATGATTTTTTTTGGTGGATTTCATGATATCTAAATGCATTTTTTATTTTCTATGTCGCATATTGTAACATAAAGCTAATATTTCTTGAGTTTTGGGGCACCTAATACCCTATTTTGCATAGTACCCAACGATGGTTGATTTTTTCAATTATAGAAGAAAACGAAACATTCTAGTATATCAAGTATAGCTTTTTCAATATTGTTAGCTTCTTGTGACAACTACATGCATTTTGTAGGTAGTAACCATATCTAGTCATAAGGATCAAATTTGGCTAGATATTGAATAGTTTCTATGGGATTCTACAACGCATAATGCTGAACCCAATTTTTTCATGTTTGCTGTATTTAGCACTTCATCTTTGTCCCCAAGATTCCCCTTGGTAAGAGATGTATTATTCTTTTTACATGCTCCATGGCTCCTTACAAACATAAAGGACAATAGAGAACTAAGAAAACATGCATATATTATTTGTATTGAGCGTGTCTATAGAAACTTTGATGATAGGTTTGCAGAATGGTAGAAATTCAACTTTTTTGTACCTATTTATTTTGGCAAAACAAAAAATAGTGAGTGAGAAGCAATCATATGTTCTAATCACCAACCCATTGAAGTTAACTAGGGAATTTATATGAAGTCCTACAAAAATCCCTAATCTTATTTTTATGCAACAAAACGTAAGAAATGACTGTTTTGATGAAAATGCACTGGTCCATCAACTTTGGACGCTTGGTGTGACCAAAAGATGATAAATTTTACAAGTTTCTTTTTTTTTCCATGTATAGTAGGCCTTAAACTATAACCACATGAAAGGATTTTACAAAATGAGTGGATGTACTATGGTTTTGGAGGTTTTTTTCAAAACCCTGAAAGGACACTTTTATGTCCTATTAGGTTACCAACCTAGTGTTAAACAATTTAAACAAGAACTTTGGCTTTCCAGGTAAATCCATGACATATATATATTTACCTAAAAAGATGTGTAAAACTTGTGTCGGACCATCCATAAATAGATTGTAGGTTAAGCATTGCCAAAGTTGTACAAATAACAAAATTTTTGGCACCATTGTAAAGCAAAATGCGGGCAAGCCTTTTCCATTAGGAAAAAAGTGGACTCATTTTCGAGCCTTTCAGCTCTAGTGAGAGAATGCTCCTTAGCCAATAGGAAGAAGGCTAGCGTTACTTTTGTCTCATTTTTGAAAATATCCATGAAACACATTTTGGTGAAATTATCATTGTCATGAGAAAAGTGAGGCGCTTGATAGTGACATCCTGCACAAGCGCCGAGTGCCTTTTTATGACCAGCTGTTGCTATCTCGCATAAGCATCAATCACCTTATTATGAGGTACTCATAACAAGGTACTCACAATTCAAATTCGAACGAGTTGTACTTGATAGCGATTGATGGGTACTATTTAAGACTGTGAGGCGTCAGAATCAAGCGAATAAAGGCCCATGAGGGGTCTTGGGGATCTCTATTCGCTTGGTTATGACCTCATGAGGCCCTAGGCTTAAAACGGATGTATCTTGAGCTAGAGACGTCAAATTTTAGTGTTTTAAAGTGCTATCCTAAGGTTTTTGGACGTTTCGGATGCATCCGTGGTGTTCTTTTTGTATTTTGAAAACATCTCTTATGTGTTTTCTCTCATCGCACATCACATCACTCATTGATATTCACGGACATAGATTTTGGTGCACACTTAAGTTGGGCTCTCGAAAAGCATTTTGTACGAGCATGCCTTTAAGTGACCAAGCAAACTTTTGTGTATGTACTATGAGAAATAGAATTCCAAAAAACTACTTTTGTATTTTTTAGGATTACCTCTCTCTGTGGTAAGTTGGAGTTTCTTACAGGGCCCAAAATTGAGTCCAACTTTCTCCTAATGATCATCTCTCCTTCATCTTGGTCATTCTCATGTCCTCATTGTGGATGGGATGATTGAGGCTGAGAGGTAGTGTTTCCTTGACTGCTAGCACTTTCTCCACCTTGGCTTTCAATAATGGGTTCCATGTCGAAGAATACATCCAACATCTACTCCATCTTAACTTCTTGAAAAGTAGAATCGATGGTTAATGGGGTAGACTCCACCAGTAGTGTTTCATTTGATCTTCACCTCATTTGTTGAGTCCGTGTCAAGATTGGAGCGATATCAATATCCAATATTTGACCTATTTTTTCTTGACCGTGAGGATAACGTAGATATTGTAGCTGCTCTAGGGAAAAATTTCCATTGTTGTGTATATGCTTATCACAGGTCTTTTGTTTTCAAAAAAATTGATGCTTGCATAGCATACAAGGGCATGCGATCCTATCATATATAATTAATCTAAAGATTACAAAACAAATTAACAATTGATAATGAGTGCACATAGCATGACTATTATCAGAGCGTATAACAAATTAACAATTGATAATGAGTGCACATAGAATGATTGTTATTAGAGCGTATAACATGAGCTATCACATAAATTTGAACAAACGGCTATCTAGACCAAAGCAGACCAATGGACAACCATAAACATATTCTTATGGCTAACCATAATGGACAAACCAAAAGTTATTAGCCCTAATCGGCCAAACTATAAGCGCCTTTTCATGGCTAGCCCTAATCAGCCAAACCATTTTCCACTAGCCCTAATTAGTCAAACCAAAGGCAAATAACAATGTAACTTAACTACCTCACATTCTCTAGCCATGCCCAATCCCCGCACACCTTGGTTTAGAGGTGCACGGAGATTAGGACCACTAGATAAACCTTTTGTCTTTATTGGTGGGACATAAGTACACACCCACGTGTACATGATAGTGCATGTAGATTGAGGACAAAAACTAATACATAACAATCTATCCTAAAACTCTTACAAGTCAAACTAAGCCTCATGCCCTTAACTAAAAACTAAGTGTCTTGCCCTAAGCGGCCAAACATAGCTCATGCTCAGGCTCAGTCTCAGTCTCAATAGAATGTAGAGTCTAGAGTCTAGAGAGAGTGTCTCCTTTACTTCCCAAAGCTTCCACAAGCTTGCAAGTACGACATCTGCTTGTGAGCAACGGACATGCAAGGGTAGTCTACTGAAGCTCCAGTTTCATTCTGGTAGCCCTCAGAGCTGGTTTTCTCCATTTTTTCCAGATTTCCTTGGTGGCGATAGAAACTCTCGCTCCACTGTCAAGAATAGCTTTGGAAACTACTCCTTGGAATTCTACCGGTAGCGTCGTATTTCTGTCTTCTCCCTCGCAATATTCTCCAACCTTATTCAATGGTACTGGTCTAGTGTTTAGGTTAGGTCTGTCCAACTCCCTGATTCCTTCTTGGAGCTTCAAGGTGGGGTCTTTCACTCCAAATTTTTCTAGGCATTTTCCTACTGTGGTCCACATGTTTGGCCTTAACCTTAGGAGTTCTGCTAACGTGATTGTGCATGACACCGGGGTGGATAACAACTCAATCAATCCTTGTGAATCCATCACCTTGTTAGAAGAAATTCTTTGAGATGGGATTGCTCTCACTTCCGACTTAGCTTCATATTCTCCCAGGTAAGAGAGTAAAGTTCTCAAAGAGTCTGGTTGGCTGTGCCCCGAACTAATAGATCCTTGGTCTCCCCCTTGTGAATGTATCTCAAAGTTCATTTGTGATCTTGCCTCAAATTCTTCAATAGGAGGTAAGATCACGTTCTTCTCTTTTCTCGTGCCATTCATGTGGTTACTCATCCTATTAGCCTCGTTGGCCTCTCGGATTTGCCTCCACAGATCATCTAGACCGTTACCGTCCTTTCCCATTTCTACCAATATTTTAGGATGGACCCCGTCACTTGCCCCATCGGTGGTATTTGGCACTATGATAGGCTCTCCTCTGGACTCATAATCATTAGTGAGTCTTTCCTTTGTTTCTTCATGTTTCTCTAATGTCGGTTGGATAGGGGTTGGAGCTGGTGAGTCATGACAATTTTTCGGTTTACCCAACGGGTCTTCCATCAATGATTGAGCCGTCTCGATCATCTTTTTACACATATCCAACCTCTATTTTTCTATTTCTGCATATGGATAAGTCATCCACCTTTGCTCCTGGGTTTGGTTCTTTTTAAGTCGAGCTTCATAAGCTTTTAGAAGTGCATCTAGCTGCTCGTTTACCTTGTCTGCCAGTACAGATCCTCCTGATCCTGCACTTTTGGGCTTTGCTATTTCCTTGGGTGCTATGGCTGATGTGGTGTGTGAGCTTAAGCTAGCTAGATCCTCTAATCGCTCCAATCTGTTCTTTGTATGTTTCAACTTATCGGATAGGGCTGTTGGCTCTCGTTCTTTCCTGGCTTTCCTACGCGCCGTTCTAGCTTTTCAAGTGCTTCTCTGATTTTTCATTTCTGAACTTTGGGCATTGGTTTTTGGTTCTTCAACTATGGGTTCGTTCGTCCTTCTTTGGGCTTGGGCTCATGTTACCGCCTGAATAGGTATGATTGTTTCATTTTCCGATCCTCCACTGGAAGGTACTGTTTCTAACATGTTCAAGGTGGTTTTTGCTCCTTTGCTCGGGTTTTTAGGACAATCAGGAATCAAATGAGTAATTCCACATTATGGGCAATACGCATTGACTCTAATGATTTCATCATGAGGACAGTCTCTCAGCCAATGGTCTCCGCCACACTTGTAACAGGGTCCCTTTGGTTGTTGAGGTGCTCCTTGAGCCCCTCTTTGCTGGTAAGCCTGTCTCTATCCACCCATGCCTCCATTGGCTATGAACAACAATGTTCGTTCATCTAAGCTATATCTTCCTTCTCTTGCAGCGTGTGCAGCAGTTGGTGGTTCTTGACTCCCTATCATGCTCCATGGTTCTGGTGTCGAGGGTTCTTCTGGTGGATAATAGACAGGGTTTGTCGCATATCCATTGGGATCTTCATAATATTCATGCATAGGCACCAAAGCCTTTTCTTCTGATTCAGTTACCGTTGGTGTGTACCTTATACCAACTGGTCGTAAACCTGGTAGGGGTGGTTGTTGCCCCAACACAGGTTGTGGTCTTTCTACACCTACATGTCCTTGTAAGTTGCCTGCTTGATATCTGGGCATCGATGGAACTTGAGGGGAAGCTACTGGAGCTTGGGGACCGTAAGGTCTCTCCCTCACATATCCCTTGTTATAATAACATTCCTCGGTCCCATGGTTTGTCCATTTTTGTTCAATAGCACACCACTTGGGCTGTTTAGCCTGGGGTTTGGCGTACAAGTTGATCTTCTTTAGCGCTTCATCTATGAGATGCTCCTGGTTTACCGCTATTTCGCCTTTTAGTGCTGTCTTGGAAGACTTGCTCCCACTTTGCTGTGAAGATGAATCGTCATCAAGGTCCTTGAACTCCCCTTATTTGTAGACCGCACAATTGTCCACAAGGTATAGAGCCTCTTTGGTCAACTCATTCAACGTCGTGCTCCTCTTCATATGTAAGTCTTTCTGGGGATCTGCATTCCTTAGTCCTTGGATGAATATCAGTATAAGTCTGGACTGAGTTGGCAGTTCTTCAACAAGACAGAACTTAACATATCTTTTTTGTCTTAGGGTTGCTTTCCGTACAGATTCTCCATCTTTTTGTTTGAATTTATGGATTTGTGAGATGGTATTATGAGCTATTCCCCTTTGAGAGAATTCCTCAATAAACTCGTCAAACACTTCCTCCATCGACTCAAAGTCTCTACGCTCCACAGAGTCAAACCAAGTTGCAGCATCATTCTCTAGGGTTAGTCCAAACCCTGCAAATTGGGTAGGAAAATCTAACACCTCTTCGGCTCTAATTACATGCAAAAAGGTTGCTAAATGATTGCTTGGGTCTCTGTTTCCTGTGTATTTCTTGTTTACCCATTTTTGCACTTGAGAAGGTCTAATTCTGCGATGGTCTACAAACCTCATCATTGGATCACCCTGTCCTAGTTGATACACCTCCTCAGGCCTTCTGTAATAGGCTGTTTCCTCTCTCAATGGTTCTCCTAAGCCATAATTTCTAACGGTTCTCTCTAGAGGTGGTTCTTCTCTTCGAACTCGTTCCATGGGTGGTCCTCTAGGCTCGATCGACCCTTGTGTCTTTGGATTACTCTCTGCTTGATACTTTGAATAGTGTAGTGGTTCTTGCAAATCCCTGAGCCCTCATGCGGCTTGATAACCATCTCGATTTCGGTCTGGTTCCATTGTTGCACTCTGTCCAAGCCATGCCTGCAATGATGGCTGGTTTACTGGTTGGTCTTGGTTGTTGAATGCTTGCGGTCTGGTGGAATGTGAGGTAGTTTCATAATCATCTGAAAATGGATTTGTTGACTTGCTTGGGGTGTGGGCGGCTCTCGGCATTTCTTTTGGGGCATATGCTGATGCTCTTGGACCTGTTGCTCTTTCTACTTCCTCTGGGAGAATACGTTGGTATTCTCGCCCGTATCTATCAACAAAAACTATGCCCTTCCCCGTAGCAGTTTCATAAGAGAATAATTAAAGAACCTTGTCTTTGCTTAGTTCGTTTACGTATGGTTCTTTGCTGCGAAAGTAAGAGACAATACCCTCGCTCTCATGTTTGTAGATTCCCACATTCTCGTTATAAGTTGGAATCCTGGTTGTTTTCTTATCATACATAAAAATAGCTCCGGGCCGATCAATGTTTGGTGGCAGTTCTTGAGTTTCTGAAACCATTTTCCCTTTTGCCACGTTATCTCCATATCTGTTGTAATCTTCAGGGTTGCTAACTATTAAATAGTGGTTCCCCTTTTCGTCTCGGAATCTATATCCATCATCATACACTCGGATTATCTCTAATCTTTGTGATGGTCTCTCTTCGATACAAATGCACTTGCCGCCTCGATAGTCAGAATAGACTAGGGCTCCTCTTGAGTTTTTTCCCTCTAAGAAGATCACTGTGAGCCTGGAATCATTCAAAGGATTTTGGGAGGTGCTTCCTCCTTGCATAGGTCCATCATAGATGAAACCTCCTGGCTGTTGACTACCCATCATGAAGAAAGATTTGTCTGATGAAGTGTCAGTATCACTACCTTCGTCAATAATCGGTGCTAGCAGATCTAGCCTTGCCTGAGTTACACTCTCTTCGGTGGACACTAAGCTACCTTGGTCACCTGCCACCTTCTGGTCTCTAACAATGTATCTTCCTGATCTCAAATTCATCAAACTTATCAATGCAATTTATCACAAATTCAACCACTCACCTGGCAATGGGATAGTTTCTGCACAACTTCTTGCTTTGTTGCTGAATATACCTGTACACAAGAGTTTTAATTTCGGCAATTGAATCAGAGCATTTATCCGCTAGAGGTTATCTTAGTAATGATTGGTATAACTGGAGAGTTAATCTATACCACTACTGTATTTTATACACTGCTGATGTTTTGGATTAGGTTTGCTAATTTGAAACAATACTTCCCTCTGATGTTGGCCAATTTACGCAAAAAAGTATGAATTCAGTCTTTGCTTCGTCAAATGGGCAAACAACGTCCAAATTCACTTCTGAAAGAAGTTCTGGAATCCTTAAGACAAATGGAACCTCACTGTCTATGCCAGGTCAAATTTTCTCTGCAGTATGTCCCAATAGACATCCTATGCGTAGGATGTCTCTTGCTGTGTTTTGCCTGGATTTTTGCACTGTTGTTTCCCCTTGTTGTTCTGAGCGTACAGCTGCTTTTACTTTTTGATTTGGACACCTATTAGCTAGTCAATGAGTCAGAAATCTATTCCAACGGCCTGTTGATGGTATTGATCAGACTAATCAACTCCAAATTGGACCAAAATTGACTAGGAGACTTGCCTTAGGCTATATAACACCTTACAATGCTCAAAGTCAAATTCTGGCTTCATTTTCTTGCCTTAGACATCCTACACATAGGATGTCTTTTTCTTCATAATGGATTTAAACTCAAGGCTCAAGCTCCCCTTGAGTTGCTGATCACTTTGGTATACTCAGAATTCAGTTTGGAGTCCCAAATCACTCAGAAGACATACTACGCGTAGGATGTCTTTTTGGCCTGTTTGACCCCAGATTGGTCCCACAGCTTCTCCTTGATGTCAGTCTCCCAGTGGTATGCTTAGATTTTGATTTGGATGTCAAAAGTCCCAAACTTTAGTTGTTTTTGCTTTTTCAGTCAAAAGTGCTAAAGTCCACTTTGAACCCAATTTTCTTACCCAAATGAGGTGAAACCCCTTTCAGTCACTCAATATATCATGCAAGACATACTCATGCAGCCATCTTATGGTTTTGGTCTCAAGTTAATGTTTTGGCACTATTTGGGTAGGATGTCTAGCAATTTTAGTCTATCTGGCGTTATCCTGTCAAGATATGACCAAATTTCCACTTTCTAGTTGAAATTAAGGTAAACCCTACCTTCTGAACACACTGGTCAACTCAAAATCCCAAAATTCCTCCCAGATTGGCCTGTAGACATCCTACGCGTAGGATGTCTATTGGCTTAAAGTTAAAGTTTTTTTCTGACATGAATGCTCCTGATGCTCTGTAGATGTATCAGAAACACTTACAGTAACTTTTGGACTTCAATTAGGCTTTCAACCACACTTTTGCGTCTTTTACAAACTTGTAATGATTCTACCAAGCAAGTGTACATGCATGAAATGCTCTAGATTTGAATCATGATGTCCTACTTACTCTACTCCTACCTATCATGAAGAAATGGTGATAATGGTGTTTTTGGTTGCTTTTTGGCCTCTCTGGACTCTCAAGCTCTCCTCTCACTTCTTCTACCACTCCAACTCCTACTCTAGAATCATGATGTCCTACTTACCCGACTACTACCTAAAACTACCTAAGTCTACCTCCTCTACCTAAGTCGAAGGATCTAGGCCAGACACACGCTTCCTAGACTCCCTCTAAGACCTAGAGAGTCCTCCACCCTCTGATCCTATCTAAATGTAAAGTGAGACTCTTGGCAAGCCAAAAATCCCAATCCTCAAGGATTAGTCTCGATCACCTACCTAAGGTTTTCGTCCCCGGCAGCGGTGCCAATGTTAGACGGATACGTCGCGACGGACGTCAGCACAGCGAGAACTCACCTAACAAGTAATGTCAGCTAAGGACGAAGCTCGACCCACAGGCGCGTGGAAGCAAGCATAAGGTGTCAACCTACACTCGACCGACTCCTAACTAATTCCTACAGAGGTCTCTACCAATTGTCTAAGTCACAGCCTTCAAGAGTGCAAAAGAGGAAACTTCCTAAAACGCTTGCTAGAGCCGAGCACCCATCAAACACTTTCGAAACACCATAGAACTTTAAGGAGACCCTACTAATACCTATAGGCTGCTCTCCCTAAGGTCTATGAACCAAAATCACGACCCAAAACACCAGGTGCAGAAACACGTAGGATGTTTGGCCGAAATCTACAGGTCTTCGTTTCCAAAATCTGAAGTACCTAATGTGTAGTTCTACTCAATGTGAACGCGTGGATATGCTGCAATGCGAAATTAGATAATGTATGCTCACCCAAACAACCGATGAAGCTCGTAGAAGGAGCTCCCAAAGTCGGACCGTACGTGCGCAATGTTGGTATCGGCACGTAGCTCTAGTCGGGGACAACACGCTGCACTTCTCCGCACTCGATTACGACCACCGTAGCACACGTAGCGTCAAGACGAAGCTCACACTCTCTCTCTTGTACATAGTACGCTCACTCACAGACTTCAAACTTGTTTTAAAATGACAAAAGGTTTTTTCATTAAGGTCAAAAAGTGGTATATATACCTTACAACTTCTCAAACCCTAAAGTTCCAAAATCAACCATCTACTCAATCTAACTATCAAAACTGGGATACAATCTGGAAACTTCTGTAAGTCCCAATATTTACAAGGTGAAAAATCGGGTTTTCCTCAATGAATGAACAATTACAAAAATAATAGTCCGCCGAGTAGTTAGATGCCGTGGGGTGTGTCCAGCTTCTAACAATGAGAGATGTCCAGCTGCCATGCAGAGTCCAAAGGGTCAGCGGAAGGTTGCATGGGTTATTTTTGGTGAGCAGGTCCTAGACCATTGCAAGAAGCTCCTAGGTGGGATGGAAAAAAAGCTCAACAATTGGGCTGATTGCAATGAGGGCAGTGAGCAGGTGACTCGGACCACACAGTTCACTCCGAAGTCTCGCATTGACTATGGGAGGATGACAGGGAAAGGCTCTATTTCTTGCATTTTGGGCCCTCAGTCTAATCTAAATTGCAGCTTTGTTAGCCTCCAAATTTTGGCAAAAGTGGAGCAAATGTTGGCTGCAAGAAAGACAGAACTAGAGTGTGTGAAAACCACAATAGGTAAAACCCAAGTCCCCAACTACAAGAGAAAAGCCAAAGCATGTGGAAGATAGAGGGAACATCATCAGCTACAGCCATGCTTCAAGGGCAATTGAGTGAGCTACAAACACTACAGGCTAGCATGAAGGGAGAAGGTGGTAATCTGATTCTGAAGTTTTCGTGATTGATGCAAAGATCGTTGCTCTCTCAAGTGCGTTGACCGCCCTTGGGGCTGATGCAAGCCACTCCTAGATTAGAGCCGATGTTGATCGTATAAAGGTACGCGTCAAGACTGATACATTGTGTATTAAAAGTAAACCTTGTGTTTAGGTTTTACATTATGTCTAAGCATCATAGGTATTTTAAAGGATAGTGTAAGTACCATGTTGACAAGACCAACTCTCAATATTCACCACTTGACTGGGATTGTGTTTCACATGGTACTTTCTACAAGTGCCGATGGAGTCTTATTGGTACTTGACAAGGCACTGTAAGTAGATAGAACTACTTAAACTCCACCATTTCACAAGGGTTAAATATGACATGGTACTTTATATAAGTACCAATGGATCCTTATAGATGTTTCACTCAAGCTTAGGGATGGTAGAAACGAGGTAGAACTGTCAAATTTCACCGTGTGAATGCGATAATATACACCATATATGGTACTTTTTGTAGTACCCAATGAGACATTATTGGTTCTTTGTAGAGCGTATGTGCGATAGAAAATAGGTCATGCTCTGAAAATATACCATTTGACAATGATTGAATAGATCATGGTACTTTTTGTATGCACCAATGGAAGTTTACTGTCCACTGCTTCACAAAGCTGAGGGATACAGGTGGAAATCAGAAAGTCCATGTATGTGACTATGATTTAAGGTACTTTTTGGAGCTAATTAATACGGAAGCTTTTGGTATGGTAGTTCAAATTGAAGGTGCAACCATGAGTACCACATAGGCACTTGTACATATTGTTGTATTACTTGGTAGAATTTACAGTACCTGTCATAGGTTTATTTAAGAAATCATATGCATTTATCTTTCAAAGTACATATTTCTTGGGCCCAAAGTACATATGCCTATTTTTCAAAGTACCATGCATGTGTTTGTACATTATGAAATTACATATGCCTCTTTTCAAAGTACCATCCATGTGTCTGTACATTGTGAAAGTACATACATGCCTTTTTGCAAAGCACCATGCATGTGTTTGTACACTGTCAAAGTACCTATTCCTTTTTTGCAAGTTCCATGAGTTCCACATAGGTTCTTTGTACATATTGTTGTATTACTTGATAGATTTTAAAGTACTTGTCATAGTTTTATTGATAAATCATATGTATTTATCTTTCAAAGTACATATTGCTTGTTTCCAAAGTACCATGCATGTGGTTGTACATTGTGAAAGTACATATGCCTTTTTCCAAAGTACCATGCATGTTTTTGTACATTGTGAAAGTACATATGCCTTTTTTACAAAGTACCATGCATGTGTTTGTACATTGTAAAAGTACATATTTGCCTTTTTTGCAAACCACCATGCATGTGTTTGTACATTGTGAAAGTACCTATTACTTTTTTGCAAAGTACCTTCAATGGTAAGTTCTTTTGATTGGTACTCTAAGCCTATCCTTTGTATTGTCATAAGTCCCTACAGTGTATCCTTGCTACTTTTTTGATAATACTTGCAATTGGTGGTTTCAACATACCCTTGCTATCCCTTGGTACTATATGTATAAGTAACCATGATAGTTCATTTAATCTTGGACAGATGGACTAATATTTACTTCCCCTTTGTGGTGCATAAAGAACTGCTTGACCTTGTAGCATCAGAAGCTACATATGCTGCTCAAGTCAAATTTTGTGAGAGCTTGCTAGTGAAAGTGAAGAGAGGTGATTCAATGTTGCTATGTCCCACAGCTGGGGAGCATGGGAGTGAACTGCAGGCCAAAGTGACTGTTCCACGAGCTTGTGTTGCATGTGGTTTAGGTTTTGTGGGTTACGACGTCATGTGTGTGTATACACTAGCATGTGGTGATACATACCATGCTTTGTGTTTTGCTGGATGGGCTGCGTCAGAGAAAGTATGTGCCAACCCCTCTTGTAAGCAGAAATTTCCGGAATCGGCAAAGTCAATGCTTGTGCATAATGGTTGGTTTTTTATTCTCCATGTCTGCCTTGATTACTAGACTTTGTTAAGAATGCTTTTAACTTATCTTGCACACTTTTGTGGTGCAGTGGTAGGTTCCAGTCATATGCCTTATGGAGCAACATTACCAGCTGAGGTGCCAATACGGAATGTTGATGCAACTCCCGATGCCCCCACTGTGGACACAGACATGTAGTCTGTTGATCAGTCAACTTCAGCTGGTAGGGAAGGCTCATCCTTGGCAGGTGACAAAACTCTGGCTGGCGAGGAAGGCTCGCATATGGCAAGTGACAAGACCCTAGCTGTTAAGGTGGAGCCCTCTAAACAAATAGAAGGTGAACCGAAATAAAAGGTAACTGGACCAATGGAAAATATTAATGCTACTTTGACGGATGTTTGGCGAAAGAGGGAGTGGAAGCCGTGCAAAAACTGGTTCAAGGTGATGCAAATGCAGGTTCCCATGTCTTCCTTAGTGATATGGTGAAGATCTCAAAGAAGCGAAAGAAACATGATGATGGTAAGTTGTTTTGGCCACAGGACTTGGATCCCTATAGGCATTGAATGATTTTTATTGTTCCCCCTTTATGGTGCAGCTGGACATTCCAAAAAGCCACGAGCAGCAGATATCACCCGTTCATAGTAGGAATCTAACAAAGCAGAGGATGAGAGTGATGGTGAGACCTCCTTTACACATGAATTGTTCAGGAAAAGCATCTTAGCACATAGAGGAAGTTTGTAAGTTCAAGCTCATTGATAGTGTCATTTCTGTAACTTATGTTCATGCTCAACTGCATGTAAGTCGAGTGGGTCTTGGTTTTAGGTGGAGATGGAAAAGCGACGAGCAAGGAAGTTCCGGAGTCACTTCCTCCCCCGAAGAAGTCCCCCATGAAAAGTACTCCCCTCCGACATCCCAGAAATATTTCCCACCCCCCAAAGCCTCGTGTTTGCAAGGAACTGTGACATTTGTCACTTAGTGTCTTCACTCTCTTGTAATTTCAAGAATCTTTGATTCTTGCTTTTGGAATACAAATGAGAATTTTATGTTGGCCTCCATTTGTCTTTTTTGCTTTATTGCAACGATCACGTTTATACAGTGTTCTAAAGGTGAGTCTATTCCTTTTCAATTTGCAACCATGTCTTTTACAAAGATACCAAAAGAAAAGGGGACTCTCAAACTGCCTGTCGAGGAAATAATAATCATCAGAGATCCACCACCCTATGTTCCAAGCACAATCACATCGTTGCCATTCGATAACCCTACACGAACAGCATTAGTGTTTGATCTTAATGGTGTTCTCTGCGCTTCATGGTTTAAATCTAACCCTCCTGATTTGGAAACTACTGCATTTGACCTCATCCAAGAGGCGAGGGACAGGTTGATTGGGCCTTTTTCAGAATTTTTTCTATATGTATGATTTATGGATGCCCACCGAGCGAGAATTGTTGTAGTTTTCAGGTACCTCTTCATTCCCAAGGATGCAAAACAGTTATTAGCTTGGGTTGTGGGTTGGGCAAATATTTACATCTGGAGTTTAGCAATGCTGGAAAGAGTGGACATAATATTCTCTACAGGTTTTAAGGGGATTTGTGACTACTTCAGCGGATGGTCAGGACAACATCTATGTGATGTAGCCACATCCTCCATGGCAAGTGGAAAACCAGTTTTTTTCAAGAATTTGAAAAATTTTCTGAAGGTGGTTCGACGATACGATGTGAGCAATGTGCTACTGATTGACAACAGTTTCTATAAATGCCATTATAATCCTCCCAATTCCTACATCATTGTACCTAGCCTAGAGGAGCGGCGTAGTGACTTCTTGTCCAGGGACCTGAAGGAGGCTCTTGTGAAATGGCGTGATGCTACAGATCATCCATCCAAAGCTGTCACCTTCAATAATGTAAAGCCTACATCGGAGGATGACTATGTTAAAGCTGCACTTTGGTGTGGTGGAAAGATGATCAGTTATGAACAATACTTGAAAGGGCCACAATTGATGCCAATTCTCTTTAAGTGCTAGTGTCTCTACATTGTCATGTAGTGGTGTATTTGTAAAGAACTTATGTAATTTTGTGAAGCCAACTTTTGTAGCAACCCCTTGTATAATCACACTTGTCATTACAGCTACCTATTTGTAAGCTAACACTCTCCACAAAGCCATGTATATGCCTACTTCCCATGAGGTATTTTTTTTCTGGCAACATTCAGAATGCCTCTGTATTGACTGCCTAACATGTAACTAGTTGGCAACACGAAAATTGAATTTATAATTATTCCATTATGTCACCATTGTCATTTTGGACTCAATTTATTTTGTGGGTAGTGTGTGCTTGGTTGTGGTTGTGGATGGTGTGTGAGAGAGGAAAATGAAGGCTTCTACTACCATGCTATGTTTCAAGATTGGAAACCTCTTGTCATTACAATCATGCTATTTTAGCATTCTACCACTGGAAAGTAGCACTACAAGTACCAACCATGGTACTTGGTGTACCCAATGTGCAAACATGTATTTTAAAAAGGGACTGTGTAACGTTAACCACCCACAATGGTACACTATCTTCAGACAAATACATGTGACAATGCTGGGCGACTACCAGCAATGGTACTTAGAGTACCAAATTTACAGATATGATGCATTCATGATACTTAAAGTACCTAATCTGCACACTTCTACAATGAAGAACATGCATTTAGAACTTGTGATTGGTACTTTAAGACTACCTAGATACCCCCTATAAGTACCTCAACAAGAAGTAAAGTGCTTAGAACCTGAACTATAGTACTTAAAGTACCAAATTTAATGATATGTTGCAAAAAGATAAAAGTAAGAATCGGGAGGCTACATTTGTGATTATGTGTTTTTGGAGGACTCAAATACAACGAATAGTAATTGCATCAAAACAATTGTTTATCAGGCTCCAATATAGAAAGACCTACAAGACCATTGTCATGCTATTGTACACATTTTCATAAACTTCTACAGATAATCTGAACTTATGTGGCTCACCATGTAAGGGTTCCAAGGGTATCTTGATGGATCGAACCAAGTGCGATGCCAACAGTTTGGCTGTTCAAAAGGGATGTAGTAAACATCCTCGGTACCATCAACTAGCTCATAGTAGTTCCCTCAACCAGATATGAATTTGGAAAAATGCAATTGTCCCAAGAATCTCTTAGCGCTCATGCTGTTTTGTATTTCTCCTTTGAGCACCTCAAGAGGTAGAAGTCTGCTCCATCTTCGTTCGCATTCATGGAAAAGTTGTCACCTACATGCAGAGCATCACTGATTGCATCTTGATGTCCACCATATTTAGGCAAATGTGATCCTTTGTTGTCACTTGATTGATCGCTTTCTCCATCACTGCCATCCAAGGGTTCGATGCTGATGTACTTCCAATTCTCGACATGTGTGTTGTTAAGGCATTGCCTCCAGCGTTGTGACATACAAGGGTAACAAAAACATGAGAGAGCTCTGTAGCGCAGTGCACACTTGTCATTCCTAGAGTGCCCATTCACACAATGCAATGAGCGTGACCCTTCCACTCGCTTGCAATTCCATTTCCTCTCCCTAGGTACATCATCCGCTTCGAGATCCCAAAAAATTCGAGTCGCCTATGACTAGGTGTTTTAATCATGAAATTTATGTTTCAAGAAATTGACCACATCCTTGGCACACTTCATGTGCCAAGCGTCAGGTTTTAATTGCTCATGTGTCAGCGCCCTTTTGACGATAGCACCAGCCCCATCATGCTCTCCTTTGCCATGGCCTGATGCAAAGAAACTCCATAGCATCTCAATGCTAGTCAAAGATTAGTACCTAGATCAATCACACATCTCAAAGACTAGGCAAGAACACAAAACTCGCCCACTTGTTTAAGAGTCAAAGGAAGCTAGCATACCTTGACACAAAGAAAAATGGTCTAGATGCATTGAATTGAGCAGCACATCCGTCTGACTAGACCCAGTGCCGCTTCAAGAAGTTGAAATCTTGCTCCTATAGCCACACACTATGAACTTGCATACAATGCTGTACAAACAATGTGTCATGCTCTTTGTCATCAAATATGTAAAAATGTATATATTTTAAGACCTTGTCAGCCTCGTCCCGAACATAAGTGATGTGCACCAAGATGGTGACTTGTGAAGAGTACCAATGCATTGATTGGATTTCATTTTTCTCCTTGAAAGAGTAATTCTCAGCAAAGTCTATAACATAGACTACCATGTCTCTAGGAAACCTTTGAATGCAGTCTTTGAATTGTTGAGATTTCCACCTGGCAATAAAATTGTGTTTGATGTAGATGGTTAGAGAATTTTCAAGGAAGGATGTAAAGTCCTTGCATCCCATCTCCTTGACCAGTAGATCCTTGTGCTTCTTGCATTCTTGATGGGCTGACCCAACGTCTTCAAACACCTTTATTGAAATTTGGAATGCATTTTTAGATTTTTCTCTTGGACAGAGCACTAACCGCTTTGATCCACATTGATCACATTCTCCCTTCAAGCAAGACAGTTTATGAAACGTAGACTCATCTGGCTTTGGACGTAATACCATCTCAGCCAAGTTGTTAATGCGACTAGCGCGTGTACGCAACAGATCCACACTTTCCTAGGACTTGTTCTGTGAAGCATATATCACAACTGCAGGAACACCCTTCACTGTGCATTCTTGTCTTGTTTTGTCTCATCTGGTTGAATGCTTCCTTGATGTATATCATCTGTATGTGAGCAATACAACAGAAAGTGTACCTATCCTTCAACTTGCAAACAAACCAAGGCTTCAATCCTTGAAAACATATGAGAGAGATCTTGATGTGTGAATACTGCATTTGGAATCTCCTATAGAGCTCCACCTGTCCAATGAAAAGTAAACCTCATCAAAACCTGTAGTCAAAACAAGGTCAAAGTCATTGTAACTTGAATTTTCTACTTAACATGGTACTTTTCTAGACCTTTCATTAGGTACTAAAGTACCTTAGACAATATAAATGGTACTTTCAGAAGTATCAATTTTTGCAAAGTACCTTAGCCTCTGCAATTGGTACTTTAATAAGCACCACAAAGACTACCTCGGAAGTACCTATATACCTAGATTTGGTATTTTGGAAGTAGATGTTTGGTCTCATGCTAGCTTTAAGAAGTATCAATTTCTGCAAAGTACCTAAGTCCCTACAATTGGTACTTTAATAAGCACCACAAAGACTACCTCTAGAGTACCTATACCTAGATTTGGTAATTTGGAAGTACATGTTTGGTCTCATGGGAGCTTCTACCTAATCTCAAGGTACCTTTGAAGCTTCCAAGTACCCTAAGAGGACCTAATCATATACATGCATGGATATAAAGGACCTATGAGTTCACAAAGGTTGTTTTAAACTACCATTGAATGTACATTGGTAATCCAAAAGTACCCAAATAGGACTTATGAGTTTACATTGGTGCTTTTGAGCACCAACCCCTGTGACAGGAAAGTATTACTACTATCTACATGTAGGTACTCAAGGTAATCTTCAAGCTAATATACACCTACAAAGTAACATATAGAAAATTTGGTAGTATTGAAGAGTCTATGCAGCTTGCCCCAAATCACCTTTGATTGATTTTATGTATACTTGAGGTACTTGACTCCCCTCATGAATGCTAGTCCTCCAGAAGTACCAAAAGATTACCTATTGGAGCCTACGCACCTCTCGGGCTTGATAGACAGCATTATACTTGATGTAATACTACCTATATGTAGTTACTACCGATGTACACATGGTACCTATACTATTGCATACAAGAGAACAAAATAATTCAAGCATTTTCAGAGCATACCTGTGACTCGTCAAGAAAATGTATTGGATGCTTAATGTAAGATTTTCATCCCAGACATTTCTGGCACACATACTTTTTGTTTGGTGACACTTGAGTTGTTAGCGTGCAAACAACAAGGAAAACAAGCACCTCTATAGCTCTGCATGAGTCACACCGTTGCAAAGAAACCCTGCATGGCAGTAGAAAACACCAAAGTCGAACACCTGTGAAGATGGGCAAGAAACGGCTCTAACTCAAACCATGACTAAAATTTTAGAAAACCGAGACCATGAAGATGAAGCTTTTGTTGTGAGGATCTCCGTAGAGCTTCCATATGCTTGATTCTGATAACTGACGAGAAAGTTACAAGCTTTTGAAGATGGAAGGTCTCTCAAAAGCTCCAAAAAACAAGTGTCTGTTAGCAAAAAAGGATGTGCAAGAAAATAAAGCTATTAAAAGGGGATTTTTTTGGCTCTTATCCCAAGGGATTTTCTCTCTCTTCTTAGCCGACATGGTTCTCTCCTTGAGCACCTTTTAATTGGTCCAATTTTGGCCTTTTTTGGGTCAAAAATGAGCTTTCGGCCACTTTTTGACCAAGGCAAGTGGGGAAAGGGGATGTCCAGTGGACCAAAAAGGTGGCCAGGTGCCTGGGCAGCTGGTATGGACTGAAAATGGCGCCCCCTCTCTCCCCCAAAGTCCACAAGCCCTCACAAGCAAGGCCAAGAAGCTCCATTAGCTCCTTTGATACACCCTTAGGGGGTACCCACTCCCCTACGTATACCCCCCAATTTCCACTTTCTCCCCCCCATGTGGGATTACTCCTTTGCCACACTTGGCACCATCCTCCCACCTCCCCAACTTTCTCAAAAATTTCCAGCTTCTCTCAAAGCATGAGGGGACTTCTCGGACAATTTTTCCTGAGGCATATCTTGCTGCTCCGGTCACCGAATGACGCACCGTAACACACGGCTCGAAGCCCATCACCTCAGCTATCTCCAGAAATATGAAACTTCAGCATTTCTAAACTTAGACCCCCAAGTTGGCCTAGTTTCCCTTCTCGCATGCACCCGCAATCACCTTCTAAGTTGAGACCACCCGCTTCGGATGCTCATAATTCATGACGTACAAGTCTGATTCACAAGCTGTTAAGCACGGCCGAAGACCCTTATTAAAAACCATATTTTGGAATCTTGAACAACCCAAAACATCAGCCAACAGCTTGACCAAAACCAAGCCTTTGTATAGGGTTTTTTACACGGACACTTTCAAAGTTGGAAGCACTATGTACATATATATACATGGGGGTGGTCACCAAGTTTTTTTGGCATTAGTTATGGCCTTTGTACTCATCCAAAAAATGCCTGACATAACTTTTCAATCCCCCCTAGCCTGCTTGATCATTCATGACAAACAGAGGTCCCCAGGGTGAACAATTGTTGCAGCTCGTCCCCAAAAACCTCGTCCACATTTTGTGGCGCATTCACACTCTTGATAGCATCTCATCTGTCACAATAGTCATCAAATGTGCTAAATACTTCTTAAGTCTATAACCATTAACACAGTAGGTATGTAGTGTACCATCTAAATCAGCCAGCTGATATGTCCCATTATCAAACTTGTTTACTACAGTAAAAGGACCCTCCCACTTGATCTGAAACTTCTTTTGGAAAGTGTGGTCCAATTTACTATTGTATCGCAAAACAAGATCTCTGTTCTCAATTCCCTTATCTTTCATGCATTCATTAGCTCTTTTCTGGGCCTTTTTACATGTTTCTTGATAGTAATCCAAAGCGAAAAGCCTGTCTAACTGCAGACATTGTAAATACAACAACCTTTGTTGCCAAGCATCTTGTTGCTCTTCATCTTGCAATGAAAGAAACTTGAGTGCAGGGATTTCCACTGCAATAGGCATCAAGGCTTCTTTGCCATAAACCAAGTGATATGGTGAGAATCCCGTGCTAGTTTTTATTGCCATTCTATATGCCCATAACACACAAGGCAACTCTGAGTCCCAAGTTTTGGCATGTGTTAAAGTCATTTTTGTCAGAATCTTCACCAATTCTCCATTAAACCTTTCATTAAGTCCATTGCACTGCGGATAATAAGGGGTGCTGTATTTATGCTCTATGCCAAGCTTCTTGCATAAGAAATTGAACATTTCACCTCTAAACCCTGGCCCTCTATCAGATAGTAACTCCAATGGCACCCCGAACTTGCAGCATATGTGCTCATACACAAATTTTTCCATTTCCTTGCTGGTAATTTTTTTGATAGCCTTGGCCTTTGCCCAACATGATAAATAATCCACCGCTGTCAAAATATACACATTCCTCTTACTTGAAGTGGGTAATGGCCCAATAGCATCGAGGCCCCATTTTTCAAACACCTCATTAGCCAGGATTGTCTTTCGCAGCTCGGGTTTAAGAACCCTTTTTCCCATTTTTTAACAAGCCAAGCAAGATTTACACCAATGATTGACATCCCGCTGAATACTAGGGCAAACATAGCCTTCTTGCAAGATTTTGTGAAGCATAATCTTCATAGCAAAATGACCTCCACAAGACCCTTCATGGTTTTCTTCTAAAATTTTGTAAATATCCTCCTTCCAAGGCACATGACGCAACACCAGATCACTTCCTTTCATTTAAAGCATATCACCAACCATTTTGTACTTTCTTGCTCTTCTCATAAAAGCATACTTTTTAGATGAAGGCAAATATTCAGGCAAAAGACCAGTCAATAAGAAATCCACCTCTTTTGACAGCACCTCTCTTCCATGATACAAAGGGGCATCCGCTTTCAACACAAACACACAAGTAATCATTGCTTGCGTAGTCTCATGCGCTTCTTCATTTTGAGTCCTTTCGACATGCTACAAGCTCCATGCCTCAAACTTTTTGAGTAGCAATTTCACTTTGAAGCATAGATTCTTCAGTCTAGGATTCTTATTCTTCCATACTCCCAACACCTGCTTTACCAATAACAACGCATCACCTCTGATTTGCAAATGTTTGATTCCCAATTGTAGACAAATGTGTAACCCGCCTTCAAGAGCTATATACTCTGCTTCATTATTACTCTTTGCATTGAGTTTTAACCCTTGCTTCCTCACAAGATTTCCCTGCGCATCATAAATAACAACCCCACCAGAAGCAGAATCATGACTTCTTCGATAAGAGCCATCAAAATGTAGCAGTGAAGCATTTGATATAGCAGGGATTTCTACTTTTTTCCTTTGGACCACCTCCTCTTTAACCAAAACAGGAATCTCTTTATAAGTGAGTAAGTCTGCCAAAGTAGCCCGAGTACTCTCTTCCACTAGAAAAGTGAATTGGAACTCTTACAACTCAATAATCCATTTCATCATTGCCCTTGATATATTTGAGTTATTGAACAATTGAGAAAGCAATGAAAAACTGGTAAGAAAGGTGAACGGTTTCTACAACAAATAATGTCTAAACCGTCTACACGCATAGACCATGCTAATCATCACCAATTCAACCTTTGAGTACTCTCTTTCATGAGGAGTTTTCACCCTGCTAGCATAATAAACAAGCTTCATATACTGAGACTCTTTCCCTCTTTGCAACAACATAGCCCCAATAGCATCTTCTCCAACTGACGGGTTAACATAAAACTCCTTCTCCCAATTAGGGGCCTGCATAACAGGGTGCTCAACACTTCTTTAACTTTGTTAAAAACATCCTCACAGTCACGTGTCCACTCCAAAGGATCAATGTTGACCACTTGCTGCAAAGGATACAACAGCTGTGATGCCAAAGGTATGAAACGAGACAGATATTTGACCTTCTGAATGAAAGTAGCCAATTGTCTTGTATCCTGTGGGGATGACAGCAAAATCAAAGCTTCTGCTTTCCCTGAATCTGCTTCAATTCCATTTTCAGAGATCATATGCCCAAGAAGCTTCACCCTTGGCTGTGCCAAATGTTATTTTTTAGGGTTTAACTGACCCCCGCATTCATCATACCTTGCAAAATTCATTTCAAGCTTTTGAACACACTCCTTGTGTGAGCTATACACACAGAAATCATCTATGAACCCTTTGACAAACTTCCCAAGGAATGGGGTAAGACCCCAATCTATTTTTCTCTCAAAAGCCCCATGCCCATTTGTCAATCCAAAGGGAAGGCAAAGAAAGTAAAAACAACCCCATGGAGTGATAACAAGTAGTTTTCTTCTAATCTTCAGGAGCAAGGATAAGCTGAAAGTATCATGAATAACCATCAGAGATGCTATACCTTTCAAAACCATCCACTGTATCCAAGAGTTGATCAATGAAAGGCAACGGGTAAGGATCCTTTTTGGTCACTGCATTTAACGGATTATAATCAACACAAACTCTCCAACGTCCATCCTTCTTGGGAGTGACCACTAAAGGGCTGACCCACTCAGCATTATCTACTGGAACAATAAACCCTACATTCAAAAGCTTATCCACTTCTTCTTTTAAAGCATTCATTTGCTCCTTACCCATTCTTCTTAGTTTCTGTCTCACTAGCTTTGCTCCTTCTATCAATTCAATTTTCACTGGGTCCCCAACAAAACCCCTTATTTCTTGATATGATGTAATGAAAAGATTCGGAAACTTGTCCAGCATCTTCAGGTATTCTGCCCTTTCTTTTTGTGACAAATCTATACTTAGCATATTTTGAACAAGTCCTTTCTTCACTAATAGCTCCTGCTTGGGCTGCATTAACTCTTCAAGCTGCTCCAATCGACTTGACGCATTTATATCCTCTGAAATCTGCAGCACTTCACCATCTTCTTTCTCCTCTTCATTTAGTAACAAAAAGGACACTTCACCCTCGTCACTGGAACTTGAAGTAGCACTACTATCTGAATCCTCTGAATTTACCTTACTGATGATTTTAGATTCATCATCTTCAGACACCTCTTCTAATGCCAGAGGCTGTTTGGTAACCATAGCAAACATCCTCTTCTCTCCCTTTTTTCTACATACAGTGATTGTGCCCTTGCCCCAATCTGGTACAGCACCCACAGCTCTTAACCAAGGTCGTCCCAATATGAGAGGAAAAGCTCCTAAACCTTCCGGCATAACGTGAAAGTTCAACATAACTTTCACATTAAAAACATCAATCTCCACACCTTTGACTAGTCCCAAACACTTAACTTTGGCATGATTTGCTAGTCAAATCCTGAACCCAGAGCTTCCAGACATGACCAAGCCAAGTCTCTCGACACATGACTGTGTGATCACACAAACTTGTGCACCTCCATCAATGTAGGCCTCTCCCATGTCCACACCTTTGTGCCAAGCGTTCACCATAGGACAGATGTCGGGTAAATCCTCCAGAGACAACACTCTGACATGACCATGCTTCGGCTCTTTTTCAATAGGATTCACTAACGACTTCCATTGCCACTTAAATTTGGGTACCATCTTCATCAACTGTCCAAAAGTACAATTTACTTTCCTCCCAATCAGATCCTCCTTGAGACTATAGGCACCCAATGGAAAATCCGCTACTTCAAACTTCTTGAGAGGTCTCCTTTTCTTCTTGGTCTTTGCATCTTCACCCTCTTTCTCCTTCCCTTTCTTCTTACTAGGGCTAGCACCATTTGGTGCCCTTTATCGCTTCCCCAATGGAATCATATCTGCCCCTTTATTCTCCACTTGCACAATACCCACGTGACCACCTGATGTTGAAGCTTGATTCTCCTGTTCAGCACCACGATCCTCTCGTATATCCAAGGCATAATCATTAGACCTGTCACAAACCTGCTGGGAAAGTGGGTACATATCACATGCCATCCTCTTTGGCTTTGTACAATGAGTGCTGATATGTCCCAGTTCACCACAATTATAACAGGTAGGGATAAACCTTCTTGCTGGCTGAGGAGCACCTTGTCCATGACCCACATTGGCATTAGGTTGAGCTTCACATGCCTGAGCCATCCCTCTACCACCGCCACGACCACGACCACCTCCAAGGACATTGAGCCATAACTCCTACATCATGGTCATCATGTCCTACATATTACGCTGCAATTGCTCAGTGTCTACAGCCCTTCGCATAGGTTGAACTCCAGCCTCTACCTGGCTCTCCTCATTTTGGCCACCATTAACCTGTCCATGGACCACTCTCCCATACTCGTCAAGTCTTTGAGATTTCCATTCTTTCCCCCTGGCAATTACAACTGCTTCTTCAAAAGTGGTAGGCCGCTTCAACTCAACTTTAAACTTCAAACTCTCCTTCAAGGTTGCCACAAAATGGTCCTTTTTTAACATGGCGGGAGGGGTTTCATTTCCCAATGCTCGGGCCCATTTATCCCAAAGGCGGGTAAAATGCATGACAAAATCATCCACACTCTGATTAGCCCTCTGAGTGTAGCCCAAAATCTCATGCCAAACTTCATCAGGTGCTTTGACATTCCTGTATTGTGCCAAAAATGGCAGCTTCACATGATTATAGTCCAACACAATCCCTGGTGTTTGTGCCTGTGCCGCCTCTCCATAATTTTGTAGCCAAGCTTTTGCTTCATCTTGTAAACTGTAGTGCAGCAGCCGTAACAGTATAGCCGGATCCTGTATGCCCCAAAGCAAGCAAGTAGCTTCCAATTTCTCAATAAAAGAGTGCGCATTTTCACTAGGCAATCCATGAAACTTAGGAAACTCGTATGCCATGTTTGATTGCCACACAAACACTTACATGTGACGTCGAAACTGAAAGGGATGTCGATGGATCGCTCCAATACCTAATCCACCTCACACTGGGTAACCCGACCCCAGTGCTCGGATTCAAACAACCTCATGACCCTCACAAAGGTTGCAATCCAATTAAATGACCGCCTCACTTGCTGTCCACAAATAGCACATACATAGGCGGTTGTCCATAAGCACCCACATCCCATTTACATTTCCTGTCTGCATGGCATATGAATTTGTAAAAATTAGAGCACACGAGGATTTCTCCTCTGTGGGGGCACCAAAATGATGTTAGCATGCAAATGACAAGGAAAACAAGCACCTCTATAGCTCTGCACGAGTCACACCGTTGGAAAGAAACCCTTTATGACGGTAGAAAACACCAAAGTCGAACACCTATGAAAATGGGCGGGAAACATCTCTAACTCAAACCATGACTAAAATTTTAGAAAACCGAGACCATGAAGACGAAGATTTTGTCGTGAGGATCTCTGTAGAGCATCCATATGCTTGATTCTGATAACCGACGAGAAAGTTACAAGCTTTTGAAGATGGAAGGTCTCTCAAAAGCTCCAAAAAACAAGTCTCTGTAAGCAAAAAAGGATGTGCAGGAAAATATAGCTATTAAAGGGGATTTTTTTGTCTCTTATCCTTAGGCATTTTCTCTCTCTTCTTAGACAACATGGTTCTCTCCTTGAGCACCTTTTAATTGGTCCAATTTTGGTCTTTTTTGGGTCAAAAATGAGTTGTCGGCCACTTTTTGACCAAGGCAAGTGGCGAAAGGGGATGTCCGCTAGACCAAAAAGGTGGCCAGGGGCTTGGGCAACTGATGTGGACTGAAAATGGCACCCCCTCTCTTCACCAAAGCCCACGAGCCCTCACAAGCAAGGCCAAGAAGCTCCATTAGCTCCTTCGATACACCCTTAGGGGGTACCCACTCCCCCCTTATACCTCCCAATTTCAACTTTCTCCCCCCCATGTGGGATTACTCCATTGCCACTTGGCACCATCCTCCCACCTCCCCAACTTCTGAAAAATTTCCAGCTTCTCCCAAAGCATGAGGGGACTTCTCGGACAATTTTTCCTGAGACATATCTTGCTGCTCCGGTCACCGAATGACGCACCGTAACACACGGCTCGAAGCCCATCACCTTGGTTATCCCCAGAAATATAAAACTTCAGCATTTCTAAACTTAGACCCCCAAGTTGTCCTAGTTTCCCTTCTCGCATGCACCCGCAATCACCTTCTAAGTTGAGACCGCCCGCTTCGGATGCTCATAATTCATGACGTACAAGTCCGATTCACAAGCTATTAAGCACGGCTAAAAACCCTTATTGAAAACCATATTTGGAGTCTCAAACAACCCAAAACATCAGCCAACATCTTGACCAAAACCAAGCCGTTGTACAGGGTTTTTTACACGGACACTTTCAAAGCTAGAAGCACTATGTACATATATATACATGGGGGTGGTCACCAAGTTTTTTTGGCATCATTATGGCCTTTGTACTCATTAAAAAAATGCCTGACAACGTCTCCATTTGCCAAAAAGCAAAAACATTGTCTCTTATCTCCTGTGTGATGCAACGGCTTTGAGGCTATTGGCGTCGGCATAATTGCAATGGAAATGCTCTGGCCTTAGCCTGTTTTAATCATTCATTAGCTGCTACAAAATTTTTTCGATGCAACCCTATGAACCTCGCCATCTCCAAATTGCTTATAGACCTTGATGGATCCCCTTCACTATTCACTAGCATCATGCATAAAGCCCTTTTAAGTTTCAGCTCCTCTTCAAACAATGATGCTGTGACTTTGGTACCTGTGCCCTGTATGTTGGAGAGTATAGATTTCTCTACTCCATGGTGTAACCGTCAAAAAGCTGGCTTCTCTAAAAGCAATCAAAAGGTGGCTTTCTTAGCTTCACAATTCATGCCTTTTGTAGCTTCTTGCCAGAAAGCACCATTGTTGTGTAAACTGTCCTCTTTCTATCTATCCCTCATCCTCTTTCTTTCTATCTATCCCTCATCCTCTCTATTTCTATCTATCCCTATCTCTCTCTCCATTTATCTCCCTCTCACTAATTATCCCTCTCTTTATCTACCTCTCTCTCTCTCTCTCTCTCTCTCTCTCTCTCTCTCTCTCTCTCTCTCTTTCTCTTTCTATTTCTCTCTCTTATTCTATCCCTTCCCCCCCTCTCTCTCTCTCTCTCTATCTCTATCTATCTCTCTCTATCTATCTATCTATCTATCTATATATCCCTCATTCTCTCTATTTCTATCCCTATCCCTCGCTTTCCCTCTTTCTCTCATTATCTCTTTATCTATCTCTCTCTCCATTTATCTCCCTCTCATTAATTCTCTCCCTCTTTCTCTCTTTCTCTCTTTCTCTCTTTATCTCTCTCTCTCTCCATTTATCTCCCCCTCATTAATTATCTCTCTCTTTATCTACCTATATCCCTCTTTCTCTCTCTCTCTCTCTCTCTCTCTCTCTCTCTCTCTCTATATATATATATATATATATATATATATATATATATATATATATATATATTTACCTTCTCCTCTCTCTCTATTTATCCTTCTCCATTTATCTCCCTCTCTTTAAATTTATCTCTCTCTCTCTCTCTCTCTCTCTCTCTCTCTCTCTCTCTCTCTCTCTCTCTCTATTTCTATCTAACATTCTATCCAAAGAAGCCGAGCAAAGCAGTCATTTCCAAAGAAGCCTAGCAAAGCAACCATTTTCAAAGAAGCCTAGCAAAGCAACCATCTCAAACAAGCCGTGCAAACCAACCATTTCCAGATGAACGAGGTATGTTATGGATTCTTTATTTTTAAATTTTTTTTATTAATGTGTGTGTGTGTGTGTGTGTAGTAGAAAACAAAAGGAAAAGAGGGGATATGTGCTTTTCTTTGTGTTTACCTCTTTCTTTGTAGAACGGTTGAGCTTCCAGAGATGATGGCATAAAACCCCCTTCGATGAAACTTGGACGAAACCGCCTTCGATGAAACTTGGGAAGCTTGGAGAAGGAGAGAGACGGAAGGGAGAGGGGGGGGAGGGGAGGGGAGGGGGGGTAGGGGAAGCTTGGATGGCATAGAGCAAGAGCACAGAGTATGCAACAAAAACATGGCATACTCTGTCTTCTTGCCTATTTTAGGCGCCAGTTATTACCATGGATATTACCGTGTCCATTAGCGTGTCAATTACCACCCATATTACCGCGTCCATTAGTGCGTCGATTACCGCCCATATTACCACAGCCGATCATTTTAAATGGATACATGAGAATCCGAGGGTGCGGGGCAGGGGGGGGGTACAAACCACCCCCTCTAAGCTATACATTATTTCATTTTTTAGCCTTTTGAGTTTTTTGATGAAGATTTTTAAGTTTTTATGGATACTTTATTTTGTTGTAATTTTAAATGTTTATCATTGCATTTTTTAAGTTCTCTTTTAGTTAAAAATAATTTTAGCACTCATTGTCATTTATTCCCTTTGACTTTAATTATATATAATTTTTCTAATGGAGTTAAGTGCTTTTCTAATTATTTATTTTTTTGGACACATGACTAAATAAACAACAATTCACGTGTGCAAGACATCGACTGGGATGATCGTGGTCCCCCTGGAGGCCCTGAGCATGATCGTTGGCTCAAGGAAAAGCTCGCTTGTCCTTGCGCCAAGTGCAAAAGGGCAATCCCTCACTTGAGGCGCATTGCTTTGGAGCACGTGGAGAACGAAGGTCTTTGGCATCCTTGAAAAAGCACTCGGAGAGATGATAGCCTGACTCACTTATTGCTTGAGGATGGTGCACTGGCGCGCAAGGCCGAATAGTAGAGGCAAGAGTGGCTGGGAAATTTGGGTGCACTGCATGGTAATCCTCCCGTTGGCTCTATGTCTGCAGCTCTATGGCGTCTCCGTTGCACTTTGATGCAAAGGATGAGCACATATTCGACATGTGTGATAAGTACTAGCTCAAGAGCACAACGTGTGCAAGGAGGATTGTTAGCCCTGCACTAAATGGTCTGCCAAAATGGAGGATAGATTGATGACGAGTGCTTGAACACCTCTTTACGACGGTGCACGGTACTCGGTGCTCCGAGCAAGCAAAATTCAGTTGGAGTAATGCAAGTGTCGATGCACTACTTTAATAAGTATGGAAAGTGGCTTTTATATACTCTCCACTCTCTTTATGGTGTTGTCTTCTAGGAATTATACTAATATGCATATTTGTTGTAGTTTGATGGGCAAAATGTTTCCAGAAGATCACCACATGCCCCCAGATCATCGATGAGCTAGATCGTATGTCACTGCACTTGGAATGGAGTATGAGCGCATCCATGCGTGCGTCAATGATTTCATGCTATACCAGAATGATCACACACATGGTACCTCCTCTCCCATGTGCGGGGAGGCACGATACAAGAGAGGAGTGAGCGGGGCACACCTACCCCACAAGGTATTGAGACATTTTCCATTAATTCGTCACATCCAACACATGTTTAAAAGCATGTCTACCGTGGAGCTTCTTGTGTGGAACACAAACCATCACTCAAATGATGGAATGATTCCTGTCTCTATCGATTCACCTGCATGGAGGCACATCAAAACTCAAAGGCTAGAGTTTGGGTTGAAGCCTCTACACTTGAGGGTTGGGTTAGTAAGTGATGGTGTCAACCCCTTTGGCACTAATTCTACTTCATGGAGCACTTGGCCTCTGGTGATCATCAACTACAATATTCCACCATGGGAGACAACCAAGAAGGGCAATATACTTCTTTCCTTGCTTGTGCCAGGGATGTACAAAGTGTCAAATATTGACATTTACCTCGAGCCCCTCATCGAGGAGTTGGAAGAGTTATGGAGAGGTCGATGTCTCACTTGCAAAGGGGGGGGAGAGAGGCCATTGTGAGGGGAATCCTTATGTGGACTATGCACGACTATCCTGGGCTTAGAGAAATTTCTGGTAACCCCCTTTCCTCTATCTCTCTTCCCTCTTTCCCTCTCTCCCTTTAGTTCACTCATCTCTCTTACCATATGATATGTATGCAGGGTTGTCCACATCGGGGCACAATGCATGTCCTACTTGTAGGCCATCGTTGGTGACGGAGAGGCCCGATTCCTTGTGCAAGGTAACCTATCCAAACAACCATCATTTCTTACCCCAAGGGCATAACAAGCACAAAGCTCCAACAAATGGGAAGAATCCTCTAAAGCTCACAATGGCAGATTGGGCAACCATTTGGGAAGAACACCACAACAACAATTCGGCTCCGTGTCCTCCACCAAAGGTATGTCAAGGTATTCCATATTTTTAAGGCTTCCATACTGGAAGGACTTAAAAATACATCTCTTGGATCCCATGCACATATTCAAGAATGTAGCCCAAACACTATGGGAGCACATTATTGGCAAGAAGGACTCTTTGGGTGCGAGGAAAGATTTGACGCTTTTAAAACATCTCCCCGCCTCTGCTACTCCACGGTGTCGGGAGATTTGTGTTCGAAAGGTGAGCCGGGCAGGCGCGGGGCCTCTGGCTGTCATAAAATCTAATATCTGACCAACCCAAATGATTTTCTCATATTAAACTGATCATTTAATGTGGGAGAATAATCGGGAACAAGGGTTAAGATATAGATGATCTTATAGATCTATTTAAGCACGGGGCCAATGGTAAAGGGGCCCATATGAGAAAAGGTCTATCAAAGAGAAAGGTTAACTAATGGAGCAAAAGACCTTAGGGTTGTCTTCATTAAAGCCTCCAAAGGTAAGTGTTAAAAGCTTTAGCACATAGTCTTTAAAAGTTTACTCTTTAGTCACTAAAGTCCAAGCAGGAAAGGGGGTAGCTTGCTTAAGCTAGGGCTGTGCTTAAGCAGGGGGGCTGCCTGCTAACCAAGTTCAAAATACTTGCTATTCAAGAGGGGGCGAGCCCTACAAAGGGGGGGGGTAAGATAGTATGTGAGCACCTCACCAAGGACCCATACCCTTATGAAAGGAAAGGGGCCACTTGTCAAGTGTAGAGACACACTACTCAAGCAGGTAGGGGGTGTGCTTAAGCAGGGGCTGTGCTTAAGCAAGGGAGTTGCTAGCTTAGCCTCACAAAGAGAAAGAAGGACACTTGTCAAGAGGCTACACACCTTGCCCCAATGGGAGCCCAACTCTGTCTCTCTCACATTTGAGTCTCCCACAAGCTCTCTCTCATTCATTCTTCCCTTCACACACTCTTGTGAAGCAAGGATTCCATCTCCTTCTCCAAGCTTGAGAAGTTGAGTTCCTACTACCACAAGCTCTTGGCTATGGATGCAAATCCACACAAGAGAATGCTTATGCTTGCTTACCAATCTCTCTAATCTCCATTAACTCTATGCTAAGCTATGCTACAAGAGCTATGAGTGATTATGTGCAAGGGGTTATTTATTTATAGTAGAGCTACTTCTACTTCTCTGTTCTTCCTCACTCCCTGCTAGCTCTCCTCACCTTTCATGGTGTTTGAGGTCTTGGGATTGAGGCTGGGCATTTTTCAAGCTCATTCTAATCATGTTTATTGTTGTAGTTATGTTAATGCCTGGTGAGTGAAGCTTACCATCTTCATCTCATCAAGAAGGTCTCAAGGAACACAAACAGTTTTATTGTAAACAAGTCTTCCATCATGGAAGAATCTATAATACAAATGCCTATTGGAGGGGGGACCGGCTCCAACTAATCCGGTCCTCTATTGGTGTCAATTTCTCTAAACTCTCACTCTCTTTTACAAGTATTGATCATGCCATGTTAATGAAGTAATGTGTTAAGTGTTGCTCTCTCTATCCAAGCACTTTCTTTCTCACTATACATCTACACACTAAAGAATACCCAAGGAAATGCTCAATATGTTATATCTACTTTCCGCTTCAACTCAAGTTAAAAGGCTAATTCCATTACATTGGTATCATAGCATTTGGTTTCTCTTTTCTTGCTTAAGAAGAGAGGTCCTTAAGTAGCCTATAAATGGTTGATGTTGTTAATTAGAATAGGGTAAGTGGAACTGGGATCTCTAATATCGATTTTGTTAAGCCCACTATGTGGGGGATGGTGCACACCTGGGGAGCTTTGGACTTAATAATGGAGTTTTTTTAGACTTTCCTACGGCTTTACCATTATTGAGCCATAAGAAGTCCGAAAGGAGCTAGCCCTTGGCAATTCTGCTATGTTAGACCTACTCCTCTACTCTCTATAATTAACCACTTTGAGCCGTGGGTGTAGATACTTAAGAGCCGATTTTCAAAGGCTAAGAGGAGTGGCAACTAAGGTTTTGAATCGCCGAATCATACACTAAGTACATACATAAATTTTGTTAACATGGCTGACAATAATCAAAAGAGTAGAATGAACATAGATAGTTTTGATTTTGCACATGAAGGTGCTAATGATGATGCTCCCATGTTTGTGAATTATCTTGTCACTAGGTTATAGCAAGCTATGGGCAACCCTGTTTTGCAAGCCAAAGTTACTCAACAACTTCGTGCTTATGGAATTTCCCTTCCTCTCCAAGAGGAGAGAGAGCTTAGGAGGCCTCTTGAAGAGACCCCCAAAAGAAGACTCTCTCCCATTAGAGAGGAGGAACCCAAGGAGCAAGAAAGCAATGAAAGTTTAAGTTCCTCTGAAGATGTGGCTCCACGAAGACGGCGGTCTAGACGATCGTCTACTCCTCCCAAGAGGAAAAGAGCAACCCATAGTCCTTCTCCTCATCACTCTGAAAGGCAAGAGAGGAAACAAAGGAAGAAAAGGGCTAGGAAGAGGTCACCCTCTTCTCCTTCTTCTTCACCTTTCTCCTCTTCCGATGAAATTTATGGCTATTCTCCTAGAGAATACAAGAGGGGAGGACATCACAAATCATTTCCTGCATGGCGAAGGTCACAAAAGCTAAAGAAGTTCAAGGAGGGAGGAAAGAGTATCTCTTTTCTCACCTACGATGGCACCTTTGGTGCTACCGACAAAGTGTTGGCCTTCATCCAGCAATTTGATGCGGCCTTTGGGGACGAGGGCTTCACAGAGTCCTCCAAGCTACGCCATGTAGCTATGCACTTCCAAAAATCAGCTCGTCAATGGTGGGCTAGCCTTCGTGGCAATGGAGAAGCCCCAAAGACATGGAAAACTCTACGAGTTTCCATCATGAAGCAATTTCTTCCAAGCGATAGTAAAGATAAAGTTCTTACCGAATGGCGCGGCTTGAAGCTTCTCTCTCATGAGTCTATCAAAAAGTATGTAGACAAGTTTTGGGATTTACATCTCAAAGCTACTGTCTTTCAAAAGATAGACTTTGCCGAGCAAAGACAGCAATTCTGTGCGGGATTACCTGAAGAGATGGCCGAATACATCAACTCTCAACGGCCCGGTACTATTACCGAAGTAATCCACCACACCATGGTTGCTTCACGCATCAATTTCCATCAAGGGGCTAGACGTAATGTCAAACCCATGGAAAACAAAGATAAAAATGATGCAAAGGGGAAAACCAATGCTCAAAACAATTCCCAAGTCACTTCCAACAACAACAACAACAACAACAACAACAACAATCGGTCCAAGGAGAAGGGAGTTTACAAAGGTAAAAACAAACTCTCTCCTGAAGAGCTTGAAGCTTTTCGCAAGGACCATAAGTGTTTCAAGTGTGGGGTGCAAGGACATGGCTATCGTTCTTGCCCCAAGAAGAATACTCGCAATGAGACTCCTACGGGCTTCCACCATCGAAGCTCCAAAAGAGGATGCTCATTGCAAAGGATCATCACTCTCGTATGCTTGGAGAAAGGTAAGAGAGCATGATGCCTTCATCTTGTTTGACCCTGGCTCTACTCTCAACTTCATATCAATAGAGTTGGCCACCAAGTTGGGCATTCAAGCTTTTGAGATGGGAGATATAGTAGTGGCTGATGCAGCTTTCAAGGGACAACAAGCCTCCGTTACTCCCTTGATTGGGAAGTTGAGGCTTCATGTCCAAAGCTATGTCGACAAAGAAGACTTCTTCATCTCTCCTCTCCAACATCAGGATGTTATCCTAGGGGCACCATGGTTTGATCGCATGGCTGCCAACATGAAGTTCCCTGAAAGGAGAATTTACTTCACCTACAGGGGAAAGAACATGTATATAGATGCTAGTGAGCGTGGTCGCACTATTCCACTTGTAAATCCTCTTGCTTTTGATAAGTCAATGAAGAGCTCAGTTTTTGCGTACATGATTTTTGTCAAAGAGTCTCTAAAAGATACTAATGTTTCATCAAATGTAAATGATAGGAATCAAGAAGAGTTAGACTTATCTAATTTTCTAAAAGGATTCCAAGATGTGTTCATCGATGATATCCCTATGGACTTACCTCCAAAATGAGGGAATGATGACCATCGCATTGAGCTCCTTCCCGGAAGCTCACCACCTAACAAGCCTCCTTATCGATTCTCACAAGCTCAACAAGAGGAGATCATGAGGCAAGTACAAGAGCTGGTAGACAAAGGGATGGTGAGGCCTAGTTCCTCTCCCTTTTGTTCTCCAGTCCTTTTAGTGCAAAAGAAAGATGGTACATACCGTATGTGTGTGGACTATCGAGCACTAAACCATATCACTATCAAAAACAGATTTCTCGTACCTCGGGTAGAAGATCTGTTTGATAATCTACAAGGCTCTACCTACTTTAGTAGGATTGACCTTAAGAGTGGCTATCATCAAATAAGGATAGTGGATGAAGATATCTTAAAGACCGCGTTTCGCACAACGTTTGGTCTTTATGAATATCTAGTCATGCCTTTTGGCTTGACTAATGAACCAGCTACATTCAATCGTTTAATGGAGAAAATTTTTAGACCATATCGCAAATTCACTGGAGTGTTCTTTGATGATATCATCATCTACTCCAAGTCTTTGGAGGAACATAAACAACATCTCCAAGTGATTTTTCAAGCATTGAGAGAGAACAAGCTTTATCTCAACCAAAAGAAAAGTGAATTCTTCCTTCAAGAGATTCAATACCTAGGTCATATTATCTCTCAGGATGGTATCCGTATGGATCCATCAAAGTTAGAGGTAATAAAATCATGGCCTAACCCAAGAAATCTACATGAGCTAAGAAGATTTATTGGTATGTGCGCATACTATAGACGCTTCATAGCAAAATTCTCTCAAGTAGCAGGACCACTACACGACTTAACTAAGAAGAACGTTAAGTTTGTATGGACTGCTAAGGAGCAAAATGCTTTTGAAAAGCTCAAAGAGAAGCTTACTTCCCAACCAGTACTCGTGCTTCCGGATCTCTCAAAGCCATTTGAGGTCCAATGTGATGCTTGTGGAGATTGCCTTGGAGTAGTTTTGCTTCAAGAAGGGCATGCAATAGCATATGAGAGCCGAAGGCTCAATACTGATGAACGAGTCTTGGGCATTTATGAGAAAGAGCTTTTAGCTGTTCTACATGCCCTAGACACATGGAAGCACTACCTAATGGGGACTCCATTTATCCTACGAACCGACCACCAAAGTCTGAAGTATTTCATGACGCAAACCAAGCTTTCCGACAAACAAATGAGGTGGGCAAATTTTCTTTCGCAATTTAATTTTCATATTGCTCACATAGCTGGTAAGCACAATCAAGTTGCCAATGCACTTTCACGACGACCAAAAGTTAATGCGGTGTCTATAGCTACTCACAATGATCTATCCTCTATGATAGATGAGTATGCTACTGACCCTGACTTTAGAGACATAATGTCAGCCCTTGCTTTGGGGAAGAAAGAGGAACCATTCACCTTCTCCATGGAAATAGGCTATGTGTTACCCATTCCCTTCGTGAGAAAGTTATGTATGAATCCCATGCTCCTCCATATGCGGGGCATAGAGGTATTCAACCTACTCTCCGAGGAGTGGACACGTACTTCTATTGGCCTACCATGAAAGTGGACATACAAGAGTATGTTTCAAAATGTGTAGTATGCCAAAAAAACCAAGTATGATAGAGGAAAGCAACCTGGATTACTCCAACCATTGCCTATTCCAAATTCACCATGGGAGAGTATATCCATGGATTTCATCTTTGGATTACCCAAGTCTATCCATGGGAATACAGGAATATGGACAATAGTGGACAGGTTTAGCAAGCAAGCACATTTTATTCCTGTCAAAAAGACTATTAACACTAGGTTGGTAACCTAACAGGACATAAAAGTGTCCTTTCAGGGTTTTGAAAAAAACCTCCAAAACCATAGTAGATCCACTCATTTTGTAAAATCCTTTCATGAGGTTATAGTTCAAGGCCTACTACACATAGAAAAAATAAGAAACTTGTAAAATTTCTCATCTTTTGGTCACACCAAGCCTCCAAAGTTGATGGACCAGTACATTTTCATCAAAACCGTCATTTCTTACGCTTTGTTGCATAAAAATAAGATTATGGATTTTTGTAGGACTTGAGATAAATTCCCTAGTTAACTTCAATGGGTTGGTGATCATAACATATGATTGCTTCTCACTCACTATTTTTTGTTTTGCCAAAAGAAATAGGTACAAAACAGTTGAATTTTTACAATTCTGCAAACCTATCATCAAAGTTTCCATAGCCACGCTCAATACAAATAATATATGCATGTTTTCTTAGTTCCCTATTGTCCTTTAGGTTCATAAGGAGCCATGGAGCATGTCAAAATAATAATACATCTCTTACCAAGGGGAATCTTGGGGACAAAGATGAAGTGCTAAATACAGCAAACATGAAAAAATTGGGTTCAACATTATGAGTTGTAGAATCCCATAGAAACTATTCAATATCTAGCCAAATTTGATCCTTATGACTAGATATGGTTACTACCTACAAAATGCATGTAGTTGTCACAAGAAACTAACAATATTGAAAAAGATATACTTGATATACTAGAATGTTTCGTTTTCTTCTATAATTGAGAAAATCAACCATCATTGTCTACTATGCAAAATAGGGTATTAGGTGCCCCAAAACTCAAGGAATATTAGCTTTATGTTACAATGTGCAACATAGAAAATCAAAACTGCATTTGGATATCATGAAAGCCACCAAAAAAAATCCTAGAAGAGCTAAAATTGGCTAAAAAACAGGATTTGACAATTTTTGTAATTTGGTCATAACTTACAACTTTAACATTTATTTCTCCCTAGAAGCATCAGGACATGTTGAGGACTACTAAAGATAGTTCTCTAGCATTATAGACCTCACAAACATGAATTCTAGAGTGGTATAGTTGCAAAAAGTTGAAAAAAGCCAAAAACAGAACCTGTTTTTTCACACAGTTTAGGTTGTGAAATGTTGTGCAAGGACAAGGTTAAAGATGGAATTGATATTCCAAAAAATTTTTGAGTTTTTTTCAACTCATGAGACAACTTTCTAGATAGATAGCACCTCAAAATCCATTTTGAAACTTTTGACATAATTCAAGGAAAATGGTCACTTAACAGGACATAAAAGTGTCCCATTACCAACCTAGTGTTAAGGCACATCAAATGGCAACTCTCTTCATATCTCAGATTTTCAAGCACCATGGATTACCCACATCCATCGTGTCAGATAGAGATCCTAGAATGACCAGTAATTTTTGGAAAGGTCTCTTTTGAAAATCTAGGAACAAGATTGAATTTCTCTTCGGCCTATCACCCACAAACGGATGGCCAAAGTGAAATAGCCAATCTTACGATACTCGATCTACTCAAGACTTATGTTACCAAAGTAGATCAACGCTCACAATGGAAAAAGTACTTACCTCTTGTAGAGTATGCCTACAATAATACTGTACATACTTCTACGGGAAAAGAACCTTTCGAGATCATTGAGGGAAGACCTAAAAGTCCCTTGCTACTCAAAGCACATGGGAAGATCTTCGCCGCCGATGAGTATAGCCGTGACCTACAAGAATCTTTTCAGAAGATTAAGGAGGCTATATCCATATCTCAACAAAGGCAAAAAGTTGCTGCTAATAACCACAGAAGAGCCTTAATGCTCAAAGAAAATGATTGGGTCTTACTCAAGTTTCCTAAGGCTCGACTAAGGCAAACGATGGGTAAAAATCCTACGGGCCATCAAAAGTATTATGCTAAACTAGCAAAAAGATACTATGGTCCTTTCCAAATCTTGAAGCCCATCAATGAGACGGCTTATCAACTCAATTTGCCCAAACATTGGCTTATACACAATGCCTTTCATGTAAGCCTACTTAAGCCCTACAAAGGAGAGCCACCAACTGAACCAATTATTGAAGACCCTCCCGAAGTTGAAGACCAAGAAGAGGTGCTACAACCCGAAGCTGTCCTTCGGCATGAAGACAAGGTACTACGACATGGTAAGATTATCCGACGGTATCTTATTAAGTTCAAAAATTATCCTTTTGAAGATGCTAGATGGATGCAAGGAGTACAGCTTAAGGATAGTATGAACCTTGTCAATTCTTACAATGCTACATTAGAGTAAGCAAATGTACAAATTTCTTTTAAATGACTCATGATTTTTGTCTTATAAGACTAGTCCTCTTTTTAATTGTGCACAAAATTAACTAGTATGCATGCTTACAATCATGTTTGTGATGACGACGTCTCTCAAACACCAAGTAGAATTTATCACTCTACTCTGGGAGAATGAAATGGACTAAAGAGCAGACATGCTTGCGGCAGCTACGTCTTCCAAGCACCAAATGGATTAGTCATCCATCTTGGAAAGATGTCGTAGGGTAAAAAGGGATCCTCTACCCGCTAAGTAAAATTGACTAATGACTAAGGATTTATCTCTTCTACCTCATAGTCGAGGACGACTATGATTTCAAGAGAGAGGTAATGTCATAAAATCTAATATCTGACCAACCCAAATGATTTTCTCATATTAAATTGATCATTTAATGTGGGAGAATAAACGGGAACAAGGGTTAAGATATATATGATCTTATAGATCTATTTAAGCACGGGGCCAATGGTAAAGGGGCCCATATGAGAAAAGGTCTATCAAAGAGAAAGGTTAACTAATGGAGCAAAAGACCTTAGGGTTGTCTTCATTAAAGCCTCCAAAGGTAAGTGTTAAAAGCTTTAGCACATAGTCTTTAAAAGTTTACTCTTTAGTCACTAAAGTCCAAGCAGGAAAGGGGGTAGCTTGCTTAAGCTAGGGCTGTGCTTAAGCAGGGGGGCTGCCTGCTAGCCAAGTTCAAAATACTTGCTATTCAAGAGGGGGCGAGCCCTACAAAGGGGGGGGGTAAGATAGTATGTGAGCACCTCACCAAGGACCCATACCCTTATGAAAGGAAAGGAACCACTTGTCAAGTGTAGAGACACACTACTCAAGCAGGTAGGGGGTGTTCTTAAGCAGGGGCTGTGCTTAAGCAAGGGGGGTGCTAGCTTAGCCTCACAAAGAGAAAGAAGGACACTTGTCAAGAGGATACACACCTTGCCCCAATGGGAGCCCAGCTCTCTCTCTCTCTCTCTCTCTCTCTCTCTCTCTCTCTCTCTCTCTCTCTCTCTCTCTCTCTCTCTCTGTCTCTCTCTCATTTGAGTCTCCCACAAGCTCTCTCTCATTCATTCTTCCCTTCACACACTCTTGTGAAGCAAGGATTCCATCTCCTTCTCCAAGCTTGAGAAGTTGAGTTCCTACTACCACAAGCTCTTGGCTATGGATGCAAATCCACACAAGAGAATGCTTATGCTTGCTTACCAATCTCTCTAATCTCCATTAACTCTATGCTAAGCTATGCTACAAGAGCTATGAGTGATTATGTACAAGGGGTTATTTCTTTCTAGTAGAGCTACTTCTACTTTTTTCTTCTTCCTCACTCCCTACTAATTCTCCTCACCTTTCATGGTGTTTGAGGTCTTGGGATTGAGGCTGGGCATTTTTCAAGCTCATGCTAATCATGTTTATTGTTGTAGTTATGTTAATGCTTGGTGAGTGAAGCTTAGTACCATCTTCATCTCATCAAGAAGGTCTCAAGGAACACAAACAGTTGTATTGTAAACAAGTCTTCCGTCATGGAAGAATCTATAATACAAATGCCTATTGGAGGGGGGACCGGCTCCAACTAATCCGGTCCTCTATTGGTGTCAATTTCTCTAAACTCTCACTCTCTTTTACAAGTATTGATCATGCCATGTTAATGAAGTAATGTGTTAAGTGTTGCTCTCTCTATCCAAGCACTTTCTTTCTCACTATACATCTACACACTAGAGAATACCCAAGGATATGCTCAATATGTTATTTACTTTCCGCTTCAACTCAAGTTAAAAGGCTAATTCCATTACACTGGCTGTGAGAGGTGTGAGTAAGATAGTTGCAGCAGACACAATAAATGTAGACAAAGTTTGAAATTAACAGCTTGAACAAGATCTTGAAGCTTGATTATCATTAACAGTACCGTTGCTTACATTATTTAAAATCCTTCCATGATTAGAGTGGCTTGGAAGCTTGGATTAGAGTGGCTTATGGTGTCTTTGATTAGATTGGCTATGGAAGATTGGATGAGAGTGGGCTATGGAAGCTTGGATGAGAGTGGGCTATGGAAGCTTGGTTTATGATTAGAGTACTCAAAGCTTATGGCTTCCTCCCCGCTAATACAGCAGAGCACGAAAACCTGAATATCTCCTAATCGATGCAGAATTAGCCTCTGTGCGTGAGAGGCAAAATGCTCAAAACGCCCTTTTCCTTCTGCTTACGCGATCCGTTTTGTCCAGAAACCTGTTTTTTTGAAAATTTTACAGACTGAGACTTTTTCGGCCTCCCTCATGCAAAGATGTGAAGTCTCCCACACACTTTCCTTTTTACCACTGACCACATGTCTTCCTCTACTCAAGTTGCCTTATATGTCCTAAGAGCCCTTTCACATGTAAAACCTTTTCTTCAAGAATAAAATCTCTACGCTTAGGCCTTCATAACCACATAAAGCATACACTTTCTGGATCTCCTTGCTTGTTTTCGATCCCTGGTCATTTCTCAATAAATGTGTGAGCTTCAAATAGACTTTTTCTGCTTCTCTTTACTCTTTTTTCCATCGTGGAAGCGGAGCGGCACGACATCCACCCCCTCTGAACCTGCACAGCCTCCGGTCTGTGCCAACCGGTCTTCAATCTATATATGCTGTAATCACCTTAAGCGGCTTGCCATCAAGATCACATAACTGGTGAGTATATGTAAAACAAAATAATTCTTAAACCATATCATCAATGGTCTAGCTCAATTATTTGGTAGCTGTCCATCCCAAATCTTTGAACCATGTATGTCGTGTCTCCAAAGCATTCAATTATGAAAAACTTGTTTAGTGAACCCCGCCAAACTCAAGTGCTCCAGTTAATGATGCACACGACTTGACCATCAAGCTCACTTTAGGGAACCCTGTCAAGCTCAAGTATGCCTTACTCTGTCTACACAGGGAATAGCCATCAAGTCCATTACTTCAAGTTCTGGTAGCAAAACCAACTCAAAAGATGTGAAGATACTTTATCAATTGTCCAAAGATGTCAACTAGAAGCTAGCCATATAAGATTACTGACCACAAAATCCAATACTCTTTTCTTGATAGCATAAATAAAAAAACAAAACCTAGTGCCAAGTAACCTGCTACAGGAAAATAAATGATATCTCTGAATCTGCAAGTTGCTCTTCAATAGCTCCCATGATTAAATGGGATAATAAGAAATTGCCCCAATAGTGGAGCAGCATAATATCCACATAAGCACACACATCCTGTGTCAATCAACTTCAAGAATTTTTGCGCCAAATATGCTATTCCAGGATCTAGCAGAAAGAAACCACAATATATACTCAAAAGTATCCATCCATAATGAACCTGCCTTTGAAGATCTGTCGAATCTCCTGGATCAAATACCAACAAGATCACATAGCATTGTTGGTCTCCTCAATATACTAGAGCTTCTCCTGAAGCATAGTGCAGCAGCCACATTTCACAAACTTTTGATAACTTAAGGTCGTTATCAGCAAGAATTAAAGAATTCTGACTCCCTTTTACTAATAGCCAGGACATCATTGACATAAGAATTACTAGGAATAGTATCCAAATCCAGCCACATTTGGCACATTGCCCAAGAAAATGAAAAATCTTGTGCACTTTATGTTGTATCAGAGATGATTTAGCAGCGTCACCCCCTCTAGCTTCATAGCCATCACAAAAAACCTTAGGACTTCCTGGACTTGTATCATTAGAGAGATTTTTACCTGGTTTTTGACGTTGATAAGGAATAATAGCTTTATCCTGAAAATCTTCATCCATAACATCCTTGGGAATATCATCCTTGGAAGTCTCAACATTCAACAAAGCTTTAGGAGTTGGCTCCTCTTGCAGCCCGTATATAAGCATAGATGTAAAATCCATGTCAATATCCTGTTCATAATCAGCATAATCTAAGCAATCTTCATACTCATCCATATAATTCTCTGCTTCCTCATTTGCATCCATGTTACTTAGAAATACATCATAGCACTGCAAAGGCTCATCTAGCACACCTTCTGAAGAGGTACTCACATCAGAAATCTCTTCTATACTGTCATAACCATCTCCTTCAGATCTAGTCAAGAAATGATCGTTTTGGGCATCTTCTTCCATGATAATAGCATCTGCAAGAATATTGTTAGTAGAAATCATAGGTTCATTGACATCCTCAGGCTCATCCTGTGTTGGGTCCACAATTTTGGTCACTTCATCAGTTACTGTGTATATAATAGCTTTGTTTATGCAATAATTTGTAACAAACATGTTGTCCTGCTCGGCTATAGTGCAAATAGTTTCAGTAATATCCTATAGAAGCTCATCTGCTTGACAAACTCCTTCAGAATAACCCATATCAAGGTCAACATCTTGTAAACCACTTGCTGTATAGTCTATTGTCTTCACCAAAACCATTATTGGAGAAAGCATCCATGCCAACAATCTTTGGAAAAATTTCGTATAATTTTGTGTCAACATTAAATTCATGGTTTACTTTTTCTTCGTTGCTCAAAATAAGTTCCTCTGAAACTGAATCTACTACTTTGAGCTCAGCACTTTCTTTGGCTTTGCTTCTTGCAGAAATATGCTCCCAGAATTCATCATAGTTGAGGATCCCCTTCACCTTTACTGAAGACAACCTTACTTCGTTCAGTAATCTCCTTTATTTCCTGATCTAAAATCCTTGAGCTTTCGTAAATAAATTCCTCTGCAAAATACTCTCACCGTGTGGGATATTCTTCTGTCAGTTCTTGAACCTGCTTTTTAAAATCCGAGTTTACAACCTCCTCAAAAGCTGCAATCATTCGATCTTCTGGAACATTTTGGCTCTTTATCTCAGCTTCGTAACATGCAATAAAACCTTCTGGATCATATCCCTGAAAAACATAATACTGCTCACATACAGCATCAAGTGCTAGCTCTATAACATCATCAATCTGCTTTTTTATCTGCATGGCTTTTGCTTCCTGTAGATACCCCTAAACCAATTCCATCATTTTTGACAAATCTGTAACTGCCATATTTTTATCAAATCCATTGGCACTGAAATCTTCAATAAACTGCTTTAACTATTCTGGCATCTCCATCTTTACCTCCCACCCCGGCTCGTTTCACGTCGGGTTCACCAAGGATGTCGGGGGATTTGTGTTCGAAAGGTGAGCCGGGAAGGCGCGGGGCCTCTGGCTGTGAGAGGTGTGAGGAAGACAGTTGTTGCAGACACAATGAATGTAGACAAAGTTTGAAATTAACAGCTTGAACAAGATCTTCAAGCTTGATTATCATTAACAGTACCGCTGCTTACATTATTTAAACTCCTTCCATGATTAGAGTGGCTTGGAAGCTTGGATTAGAGTGGCTTATGGTGTCTTTGATTAGATTGGCTATGGAAGATTGGATGAGAGTGGGCTATGGAAGCTTGGATGAGAGTGGGCTATGGAAGATTGGATGAGAGTGGGCTATGGAAGCTTGGTTTATGATTAGAGTACTCAAAGCTTATGGCTTCCTCCCCGCTAATACAGCAGAGCAAGAAAACTTGAATATCTCCTAATCGGTGCAGAATTAGCCTCTCTGCGTGAGAGGCAAAAATGCTCAAAACGCCCTTTTCCTTCTGCCTACGCGATCCGTTTTGTCCACAAACCTGTTTTTTTGAAAATTTTACAGACTAAGACTTTTTCGGCCTCCCTCATGCAAAGATGTGAAGTCTCCCACACACTTTCCTTTTTACCACTGACCACATGTCTTCCTCTACTCAAGTTGCCTTATATGTCCTAAGAGCCCTTTCACATATAAAACCTTTTCTTCAAGAATAAAATCTCTACGCTTAGGCCTTCATAACCACATAAAGCATACACTTTCTGGATCTCCTTGCTTGTTTTCGAGCCCAGGTCATTGCTCAATAAATGTGTGAGCTTCAAATAGACTTTTTTTGCTTCTCTTTACTCTTTTTTCCATCGTGGAAGCGAAGCGGCACGACAACGGCAAGCCCCAAATGGAAAGATTGTGCTTCCTAAAGCACCATGGATGCTAGCCAAAGAAGAATTAGACAAGGTGAAGGGTATCGTTGCCTCTATTTGCATACCAACAGGATACATGAGGTCACTAAAGGGAGCTTCCACAAAAGCGAAGAAGGGTGGAAGTGTTCAATTGTATGGGTCAAAGTCCCATGATTGGCACAAGATGCTTCATGTAATCTTCATACTCCCTATTCTACGTATAGTTTGTGTGTATGATTATCACTCACTTCCCTTTCCCTGATTTACATTGTAGTTCATTCTGCCGGTGAGTATGTGTATATGTTGGGACAAGAAAGTCAGGGATGCTATTTTCAAACTAGGAGAGCTAGTCCCGGGGAGGTCACCTAATAAAAATGTAACCTATCACGTGAGTTCAACAGAAGGGTATTTAAAGTTCTTGAAAATTACATAAATATATATACCAAAGGGCATTATATTTTCAAATTTGAAAAAAACTTACAAATTTTAAAAGAAAAGGGTATATTATATTCCTTAAAAAATTCACAGATAAGGGATTTTACAAACATGTCTTGAACGCACGTGATATGGTAGTTTTACACATAGTGAACCCCCCGAGGAGCTAGTAAGGTACACAATAATTTCAACTAGCACTTAATGTATCCTTGTGTGTTTTCTTGCAGATTTGTGAGCTCCAAGGAAATCAAAATAGATGCTATCCCTGTTGCTCAAACACTTGCAACAGAAACTACACCTTTTTTATGTACACAATAATTTCAACTAGCACTTAGTGTATCCTTGTGTGTTTTTCTTGTAGTCTTGTAAGCTCCAAGGAAATCAAAATAGATGCTATCCCTACTGCTCAAACACCTGCAACAAAAACTGTGTGTGCCATTGAAGATGCATTTCGTCGATTGGTCCTTCTTGGTCAAATTTACCTCTTGGTTCACGTGGTGGAGGAGATCCCTATATGTGGAGTAGTGTACGCATGATGGATGTTCTTCTTAGAGAGGTTTTTAAAGACTCTCAAAGATTTTGTGCGGCTACGGTCTCAACCACAGGTATGTATGGCTGAAGGCTGGATCGTTCAAGAGGCATTTGTTTACATATTAGAGTATTTGGCACAAGTTAATCCTTCAATGCATCACATGTGGTTAGAGACGAGGAAGATGCAAGGATGACTTCCCACTTGCCAAGTGGAAAGGGGAAACTACTTCACATGGATATGAATCTATCCCGAGTGGTCGATAACTTTTGCATTCTCAATGCAAAGATTATGACCAAGTGGGTGGACTTGTGGACAGTGGCAAAGGCAAGGCGTTTGCAAGAGAGGGAAGCATGGAAACAAGCACATGGAGGAAGGAGGACACTCCCAGCGCCTAGACACCTTGCACGTTTCCCAGATCTCGTTAGTGCAGAGTGGATTCATGAGAGAATGACCGAGGCAAAAGGCCGTGAAGAAGACATCACCAGCAAAGAATGGGAGTATGCACGAGGCTGCGTACCAAAGGTAGAGTACTCATATACCTAAACCATATTGTAACGCTATTTCTTGAAATTATCTTTAATATATATTTGATAAACTTATATATTTTTCTATTTTGTAGTGCCTTTCCTTTAACTCTATGTGGTCAAAGGGTTGTCACTTTTGTACGTGCCACATTGACGAGCGTAGAACCACCATGGAATGTGCCATCATGGGAAACTTTGACACAGGCAGTGATGAAGCCAGGTACTGCGGAACTATTGAAAGGATACTAAAGTTTAATTTTAGAACCTTTCATACCTTCATCTTTGAGTGCAAGTGGTTTGCAAATGTGTCTAAACGACATGAGAATGGCCTCTATATGGTGGACTCTAGTGTCCATCACACAGGGAGGTATGACAATTTACTTCTACTGTACAATTGTGAGCAGGTGAATGACATGTACCTTTTTTATTCTTATTTTCTTGTAGTGTTAGTTATACCAATGTTACTCACTTTGAGATTCTATTTTATAGGTCATCTATATCCCAACAATCCACCAACCAAAACATTGGTTTGTAATTCCCGTAACACCTCGAGGGAGAACCATTTTTTTCACTAATGAAGTGGAGACTATCTTTGACCCTCTTCCACCTCCGACTTTGGATGAGGTGGAAACAGAGGAGAGAGAGATCGATGGATCAAGTCCGACAGACAGCAGCAAGTCTTAGCGAGGGTGATTGTCATGATGATGAAGATGATGAGGAGGATGATTAACTCAAAGATGATGAAGGCAATGCATCCACAAACGACATTTTTGTTTCTCTCTTTATTGATTTAGGAGCCATGGGCTTAGAATTGGATGATGCTTCATATAGAGATCTTTTGCAAGATGATTCATAAACATTTTGCAGTTATGAAGTTTTTTGATCGTATAATTCATTCATCTCTCTCTCCGCCTTCTTCCTCTCTTTAGATTTGAGAATATGCTCAATTATGCTAATCAATTGACCATGATTATTTTAGTTGTAACCAAGTGAAATCTTATATCCCCCGCCTCCTTCTCCCTCCTCTCTTTCTCTCTCTCTCTCTCTCTCTCTCTCTCTCTCACACACACACACACACACACACACACACACACATACACACTTTCTCTTCTTTTTTAAATTTGAAAATTATATTTTCAATATTCTTTAAACTTTATTGAGAGGAGGGAAACACCAAAATTTGAAGTGGAGAGGGGTTAAGCCAAAATTTGAAAGTTTAAGTGCTAAATTTGGCTGTCAGATATAACAACGATAATATACACGGTGGTGCAGCCAAAGTGCGCCGACTCTAGAAGGTGGCATGGGCATATGTATGCAGGCTCATAGAAGCATGACAAAGGGCTGCAGCAGCTAGGAAAATCATGGGATGGAAGGTAGCAGCGGAATTGTATGCATGATGCGGCTTGTACGCCAAGGAAGGCTCCATAATGGGCTAATTCGGATATTAGGTACAAGAGATCAAGAGATGCAAAGTGCGACTTCTGGGTCCATGAATGAAGAGCTTGAAGTGCTGAAGGAGGAGGTCTAGACAGCTCATCAAACCGAGCTACGGAGCCCATGTTATTAAAGGTTGAAGTTTCAGCGGTTTGCAGATTCTTGCTGGACACGGCAGTTGGAGACAGGTGGTCCAAGTGGAATTGAAGGTACAGGTGTGTAGAGCTCAATTCATGGAGCCTACTCGTCCTTTTAGATTGCGGAACGAAGCTATGGTTTGCAAGATACAGTCAGTTGAATTTTTTCCGAGGGCCTGGTTTGAACCCACTTGGTTGCATTGGAGGATGTTCCATCTGGCGTCTTTTGAGACTTGACAAGATTCTAGAGCAGAGTATGCATCATAGGGAGCTAGCAAGAAGTGGATGCATGTCAAACGGAGCCCGGAGCGGAGAGATATGGCAGTCGGAATATTGGGTGCCTTTGTCCAAAGTTGGTTGCAGATGCTTTGATCGATTTTTGCGCCCTCAGTATGGCGTATTGGGAAATCTCGAAATGCGGTTGGAACCAGGCATCTTCAAGTCAGCACGGTGAGCTTGCCGCCGAGTTTGATGACTCGGCAAATGGATCATCAGGGGCCAATGAGCAGGCAGGGCAAGGAAGGGGGAAACAAAGTTTGTTTTTAAAAGAAGAAGATGATTTTTTCAAAGCCTTGAAGGCTTGGCCTTGTGGGGATGCCACGTGGCCGGTGCTTAAACCCACATGTGCAGATTCGAGCAGTGGGGCCGTAGTATAAGGGCTCGTCCATAAGCCCTCATTTGAACACAAGAGGGGAGAGACAGGGAAGCTCCCTCCCATGGCGATGGCGTGTGGGCGCAAGCGCTGCGCGCGCGGACCTGACGACACTGGGCTCATCACATTCTTTAACGCACTTGTGGTCTTCACTGTTGCACCACATGCATCGGTCCCAGCCTTTGTGTGGTGGCTTTTGTCTAGGCTCGAATGTAGACTCCTTTGCAGCTAGTTTTAGCTAGAGGTGTTTAGTGAATCCCATGGAAAAATGGAAAACTTCAGCTTGAGGAGAATGAATCCCTTAAGAATGCAATAAGCTTGAGAAGGGAAAGGAGGTTCAGACTTCTGTTGCAGAGCTTTTGGGAGGGAAAATTGAAAGGAAGGAAAGAGAAATAAGGTGAAGTGACGAGAAGTGAGAGATGGTGTAACATTTAATGGCCTAAAAACTTGTGTGTAGCGGAAATTAGCATGAACATAGTGGGCATTTCATTAGAATAGATTCCTAATGAGAATTACAACAGTGCTTGGGTGGAGAGAGCAACAAAAAGCATAACACCTAGTTAGATAGCATGAACAATACTTTCAAAAGAGAGAGAAATTAATCTATTGACAACAGTTGAGGATCGGATTTACATGGAGCCAAGCCCCCCTCCAAAAGGCTTTGTATTATGGTTTTTCCCATCAAGAGAGACATTGTACAATACAATTCTTTGTGTTCCTTCAAGACTAGTTAGTGCAATGAAGATGAAAGATTCATGCACTAAGCAAAACACTTATCAAACACAACGTCAATTCTCCCCGGTCTCAGACCCAAGACCTCACACACCTTTGAAGATGGTGAGAGCCAGCAGGGTATGAGAGTAGATTGAGAGGAAGAAGGAGTAGTCTTACGAGAAAGATGTACATCTCCTCACATAATCACTCATATTAGCATAGCTTAGCTTAGTAATTAGCATGGTAGAGGATATAAGCATGCATTGAAGCTTGTCTCTTGGCTAGATTTTCATCACAAAGCCAAGAGTTGTTGGTGTAGACCTCCCTTCTCACAAGCTTGGAGTAGGTGGTAAGCTTTCCATTAAAGCTTGAGAAGGAGAGAGAGTCTTCTTTACTTCACACATGAGATTGTGTGAGTGTGTGTGTGATAATTCCTTGCAAAAATCAGCCCCCTCTCTCTCTTGGTCGACCCCCCTTGCTATTTGCTCATGTTACGCTCTCATTGGACCTCCCTAGGGCTAGCCAATGACAATTAAGCAGCATAAGTGATAGCCTTCTAACATGTGTCCCCCTTTCCCCTTTTGTGAGAGCTTTAGGTAGTTTAATAATTCAAATAAACTCTCATTGGACCCCTTTGCCTCCTGGCCAATAGGAATCAGGCAAGCCATTGGGCTGTTGAATGCTCAATGGACCCCTTGGGAGATTTTCCAATAGTCTTCTAGAGGACTTAATTCTCATTGGTTCTTTTATTAAGTGTAAGTTTAAATTAATTAAATTAGATTTACTCTAGCCTTATTCTCATTGGTCCACCTCCAAGGCCATCCAATAGGAATTGGGTACACCTTGTGGGCATCTGGGCTAGGGAGCTGACATGTGTCCCTCATTCCCTTTGTGTAAAGGGAGCTTGTGTCTGTGTGACTTTCTCTCTCATCCCCTACAAGCAAGGCTCGCCCCCTCCTAAGTAGGGATTTGTAAAGACTTTTTTGACACACACAAAGCATCCAATTCACCCATGGTTGACCTTTGGACACAACCTTTGAATTTTGAAATCCTAATAAGACCCAATCATTTTCTTTAAAGGCTTGGGCTCTTCTGTGCTTGTCAGTAGCAGCCTTTTGCCTCTGTTGTGAGATAGAGATAGCATCCTTAATCTTTTGAAAAAATTCTTGTAGGTCTCGGCTATACTCATCTGTAAAGATCAATTACCTCAAAAGGTGCCTTTCTCGTGGAAGTATGTACAGTGTTATTGTAAGAATACTCCACTAAGGGTAAGTACTTCTCCCATTGGGATCTTTGATCTACTTCCGTTACATAGGCTTTTAGTAGATCGAGAATTGTTAGGTTAGCTATTTCACTTTGGCCATCCGTTTGTGGATGATGGGCCGAAGAGGAGTTTAGCCTTGTCCCTAAATTCTCAAAGAGACCCTTCCAAAAATTACTGGTCATTCTAGGAGACAGGGATAAAATGAGCTTGTTTACTGAACCTATCTACTATCGTCCATATTCCCGTATTCCCATGGATAGACTTAGGCAATCCAAAGATAAAATCCATGGATATGCTCTCCCATGGTGAATTAGGGATTGGCAAGGGTTGAAGCAATCCAAGTTGCTTCCCTCTATCAAATTTTGTCTTTTGGCATACCACACATTTAGAAGCATACTCTTGTATGTTCACTTTCATGGTAGGCCAATAGAAATATGTTTCAATTCCCTTGAAGGTAGACTAAATCCCTCTATGCCCCGCATAAGGTGAAGCATGAGATTCATACATTACTTTCTCACGTAGTGAGTTAGTAACACATAGTCTATTGCCATAGAGAAGATAACCATCTTGTAAAGTAAATGGTTCTTCTTTCTTCCCTAATGCAAGGGCAGAAATCACATCTCTAAAATCGGGATCAATAGCATACTCATCTATCATTGAAGATAGATCATTGTGAGTTGCTATGGAAACCGCATTCAATCTCGGCCGTCTTGAGAGTGCATCAACTACTTGATTATGCTTGCCAGCAATGTGAGCAATATGAGAATGAAATTGCGAAAGGAAATTTGCCCACCTCATTTGTTTATCAAAGAGCTTGATCTGCGTCATGAAGTACTTAAGACTTTGGTGATCCGTTCGTAGAATGAAAGGAGTCCCCAATAAATAGTGCTTCCATGAGTCTAAGGCATGTAGAACTGCAAGGAGTTCCTTTTCATATATGCCTAGAGCTTGCTCAAAAGGGTTGAGCCTTTGACTTTCATAGCTTATGGCGTGCCCTTCTTGCAAAACAGCTCCAAGGCAATCACCACAAGCATCACATTGGACCTCAAATGGTTTTGAGAGATCCGGTAGTGTAAGCACAGGTTGAGAGATAAGCTTTTTGAAAGCATTGTGCTCCTTAGCAGACCATGTATACCTAATGCTTTTCTTTTATAGGTCATGTAATGGTCCCGCAATTTGTGAGAACTTTTCTATGAAGCGTCTATAGTATGCACACATACCTATAAAGCTTCTTAGTTCATGAAGATTCTTTGGTTTAGGCCATCCTGTTATTACCTCTAACTTTGATGGATCCATTTGGATATAATCTTGAGAGATAATGTGACCTAAATACTGAATCTCTTGCAAGAAAAATTCACTTTTCTTTTGATTAACATAAAGTTTATTCTCTCTTGGAGGTGTTTCTTGTGTTCATCTAATGAATTAGAGTAGATGATAATATCATCAAAGAACACTCCAGTGAAGGTTCGATGAGGCCTGAAAAACTTCTCCATCAAGCGGTTGAATGTGGCTGGTGCATTGGTCAAGCCAAAAGGCATGACAATGTATTCGTAAAGACAAAATGTGGTGCGAAATGTGGTCTTTACAATGTCTTGATCAACTATCTTTATTTGATGATCTTTTTAGGTCGATCCTTGTACCTTATCAAATAGGTCTTCTACCCGTGGAACGGGAAACCTATTCTTGATAGTGATCCTATTTAGTGCTCTATAGTCGACACACATACGATATGTGCTGTCTTTCTTTTGCACTAATAGCACAGGTGAGCAAAATGGAGATGAGCTAGGCCTAACCATGCCCTTCTCAACTAACTCATGCACTTGCTGCATAATCTCCTCTTGTTGAGCTTGAGAAACTCTATAAGGAGGTTTTTTAGGCGGTGAACTTCCTGGAAGAAGTTCAATTGTATGGTCATCATTACCTCGTTTAGGAGGTAGCCCACAAGGGATGTCGTCAATAAAAACATCTTGAAACCCCTTGAGAAAATTGGATAACTCTGATTCCTTTTGGTTGCTTTTATTTTCTTTTGCTAAAGCATTAGGTTCATTTTGAGAATCTTTAATAAAAATCATGTACACGGAAATAGAGCTCTTTATTGACTTGTTGTAGATTTGGTGTATGTACAATGGGGATAGTGTTACCCATTTCCTTAGCATCTATATACAAGTCTTTTTCCTTGAACTTAAAGGAGATTCTCCTTTCAGGGAATTTAACATTGGCAGCCAGGGGATCAAACCATGGTGCCCCTAGGATTACATCCTCATGCTTGAGAGGAGAGATAAAGAAGTCCTCTTTGTCCACAGAGCTTTGGACATGAAGCCTCAATTTCCCGATTAAGGGAGTGACTGAAGCTTCTTGCCCCTTGAAAGCACTGTCTACGGGTAGGACATCTCCCATCTCATAGGCTTGTATGCCTAGCTTGGTGGCCAACTCTATAGATGTAAAATTGTGAGTAGAACCAGGGTCAAAGAGAATAAAAGCATCATGTTCTCTTACCTTTCCCCAAGCATGGAATAGAGGAGATCCTTTGTGGTGAGTTTGGTGAGTCTCCTCCTCTTGGATTTCAACCAAGGTAGCTCTAGGAGGATCTTGGCGGTTGTTATTTTGGGGACAAGCGTGGTACGCATGCCCTTGTTCACCGCACTTGAAACACCGGTTATCCTTGTGATAACGCTCAAGATCTTCAGGAGAGAGTTTGTTTTTACCTTTGAAAACTCCCTTCTCTTTAGCTTTGTTGGAGTTGCCCTTAGGAGACATTTGGACATTGTCCTTCCCCTTAGGCTCATTGGAACCCTTGTTTTTCGTGGGCTTATTATTTCTTTTAGCCCCCGTTTGGAAATTGATTTGAGAGGCCACCATAGTATGGTGTATTACCGCCGATATGGTACGTGGACTTTGGGAGTTGACATACTCCGCCATTTCTTCAATTAAGCCCGTACAAAATTGTTGCTTTTGCTCTCCAAAATCCAACTTTTTGAAGACAGTGGCTTTGAGTTGTAGGTCCCAAAACTTGTCTACATATTTGTGGATGGATTCATAGGGAGAGAGATTTAAGCTTCACCATTCGGTGAGTACTTTGTCTTTAGCATTGGTGGCCAAAAACTGCTTCATAATGGAAGCTCTTAAATCTTTCGATGTTTGTGGAGCTTCACCATTGGCTCGTAGGCTAGACCACCATTGCCTGGAGGACTTTTGAAAGTGCATAGCTACATGACGCAGCTTAGAGGACTCCGTGAAGCCCTCATCTCCAAACGCCGCATCAAACTGTTGGATAAAGGCCAAGACTTTGTCCGTAGCACCAAAGGTACCATCATAGGAAAGGAAAGAGATGCTCTTCCCTCCCTCTTTGAACTTCTTCAGCTTGGAAGACCTCTTCCATGCGGCATAGGATTTCCTATGGCATCTTCTTTTTGATGGTTCAAAGGTTTCACATCACTTTCTTCAGAAGGTGAAGAATTTGAAGAAGGTGGAGAAGAGGGTGACCTCTTTCTTGCCTTTTTCTTGTCTTGATCTTCGTCGTCTTCACCATCACTTTCATAAGAGGAAGAGGATGAAGAAGATGGAGAAGAGGGTGTCCTCTTTCTTGCCTTTTTCTTCTCTTGATTTTTATCATCCCTCTTTGAATTATGGTGTGGAGAAGGGTGCGATGGTCTTCTCCACTTTGGTGGTGATGGAGAGTGTTTAGCCCGCCGTCTTTGTGGATCCATCTCCATCGAGGTGGCGGGAGACTCACTTCTTTCTCGTTCCTTCGGTGGAGGCTCTTGAGTTCTCCTTTGGGAAGGAGAAGTATCATCAAGAAGTAAATTCTTGAGCCCTTCGTATGGATTCTCTTCTTCTTCCTAAATCGGAGAGAGACCTCTTTTGGAAGTCTCACAAGGAGGCTTCCTAGGTGTTCTCTCATCATGGTGGTGAGCTTGGAGAATCCCATGAGCACGGAGCTGCCATTGCACTTCACTTTGGAGAGATGGATTGCCCATGGCTTGTTGAAGCCTAGAAACAAGATAGTTAACAAGCATCGGAGCATCATTAGTAGCTTGCTCATTAGCAAAATCAAAGTTATCAACATTAACTTCACTCTCTTTACTATTGTCAGCCATTCTAACAACTTTTAGGTGTAAACTTTTTAGGTGTACTTTGGCACTTCAAGCCCTATTTGCTACTCCTCTTTACCCCTTTAGAAAAAGCACTCAAGCTACTATACCCGTGGCTCGAATACCATTAATTGCAACGAATAGAAGAGACGTTCGTTCAACACCAAAACAGCACCGGCTCCTGTCAAACTTCTAATAGCTCAATAGTGGTAAAGCCATAGGCAAGCCCCGTAGGACTCCACTATTAGACCATACCTCTCGATGGTGATGCCCCATTAACTGCACGAAGGCAGGCACACTGCAAGGCTAAAAAAATCCCTATTCTACTTACTCATAGGCAATTAATAATACAACCATTCATAGCTAGCTTGAGGACCTCCCTTCTTGAGCAAGAAAAGAGAAACCTTGTGCTCTGATACCAATGTAACATTTAATGGCCTAAAAACTTGTGTGTAGCGGAAATTAGCATGAACATAGTGGGAATTTCATTAGAATAGATCCCTAATGATAATTACAAGAGTGCTTGGGTGGAGAGAGCAACAAAAAGCATAACACCTAGCTAGATAGCATGAACAATACTTTCAAAAGAGAGAGAAATTAAGCTATTGACAACAGTTGAGGACTGGATTTACATGGAGCTGGTCCTCCCTCCAAAAAGCTTTGTATTATGGTTTCTCCCATCAAGAGAGACATTGTACAATACAAATTTTTGTGTTCCTTCAAGACTAGCTAGTGCAATGAAGATGAAAGCTTCATGCACTAAGCAAAACACTTATCACACACAACGTCAATTCTCCCCGGTCTCAAACCCAAGACCTCACACACCTTCGAAGATGGTGGGAGATAGCAGGGTATGAGAGTAGATTGAGAGGAAGAAGGATTAGTCTTACGAGAAGGATGTACATCTCCTCACATAATCACTCATATTAGCATAGCTTAGCTTAGTAATTAGCATGGTAGAGGAGATGAGCATGCATTGAAGCTTGGCTCTTGGTTGGATTTGCATCACAAAGCCAAGAGTTGTTGCTGTAGGCCTCCCTTCTCACAAGCTTGGAGTAGGTGGTAAGCTTTCCATTAAAGCTTGAGAAGGAGAGAGAGTCTTCTTTACTTCACACATGAGATTGTGTGAGTGTGTGTGTGATTATGACTTGCAAAAATCATCCCCCTCTCTCTCTTGGTCGACCCCCCTTGCTATTTGCTCATGCTACCCTCTCATTGGACCTCCCTAGGGCTAGCCAATGACAATTAAGCAGCATAAGTGATAGCCTTCTGACATGTGTCCCCCTTTCCCCTTTTGTGAGAGCTTTAGGTAATTTAATAATTCAACTAAACTCTCATTGGAGCCCTTTTCCTCCTGGCCAATAGGAATGAGGCAAGCCATTGGGCTGCTAAATGCTCATTGGACCCCTCCTTGTGGGCATCTCGGCTAGGGAGCTGACATGTGTCCCTCATTCCCTTTGTGTAAAGGGAGCTTGTGTGTGTGTGTGACTTTCTCTCTCATCCCCTACAAGCAAGGCTTGCCCCCTCCTAAGTAGGGATTTGTAAAGACTTTTTTGACACACACAAAGCATCCAATTCCCTCATGGTTGACCTTTGGACACAACCTTTGAATTTGGAACCTTAGCATTTTGGAAGTCTTAATGGGTTGAACCTTAGGGTCTTTTTAGCCCATTTTTGCACATGGATCTTTTGCAGATGGCCCCCCCTATGGATCCCTATTTTTCCTCCTTTGGATCCCTACTGTGGCCGATCTGCTAGCTTAACCAATATTCTAGCTTTTTCTCCCCTGGCACTTCCCCATATTAAATGATCATTTTAACATGAGAAAATCATTTAGGAGAATTAGATATTGATTATTATGACAGATGGTATAGTACAAAGAGAGGGAGAAAATGAACATCACGTTCTTGGAGGGACCCCCATTTAGGAGAGAGGGGGGAAGAAACTGGAAGCCAGTAGAGAGAGAAAGGGTTGGTTTTTACTCAACCATTTTGAGAAAAGTTTAGTTTTTTGAATTTAAAAGAGATTTTCTCTTTATATTTCATAAGAGAGTACAAGTTTGACCACTTACTTTTAGGCCCGGCCATATGCACCATTTCAGTCCACATAGCATCCACGCATTTGCCCCTTCCATAATCTCCTTTTTAATCCCATGGCAAATAAAGAGGCCCCCTTAGACCCCATTCCCTTCGTAATGCATCATCATCATCTAAGTTACAGTAGGGAAGTTATACGGGTAGCAAGGGGGAACAAGTCTTCTTTTGAAAGGAGATTGGTTTGGTTCATCATGATAATACACAACATCATAAAGTTTAAAGATATCCAACGTATAAAGAAACGGATCTCTTTTGAGAACTACCAACAAAGTGGGAAAAGAGTTCGTTGCTTTGAATGCATCTCCATCTTCATACTTATCCTTGCATATTAAAAAGGACTTCCTTTGGTTTTTGAAGATTTTTTCCATGCATATCTTGGGGATGATCAAACCCAAGAAGTGATTAAGATGAAAACCATGAGCAAGTCATCGTCTTCATGTAATTTAGTTTCGGCACAGAAGTTGTTGTCATAGGTTGCAGCTTCTGACAACCTCTTGCATACCTTTGGTTATTAAATGGTTGGCTTCCAATGGGCTCAAAACGGTTGATGCATCACATGTCAAGTCTAAGATTTGATTGACACTTTACACAAGTGCATGAATGGAGTCCTCTGCACATTCAACTTTCACCTCTTCCATTTCAATTTTCATAAAGAAGACTTCCATTTCATCAAAAAGACAGCAAGCCCAAAATAATTTTGGGAATGGAAAGTTTAGTTTATTATCCCAAATAGAGGCCTTTTTCAAGACTCTAAGCAAGAAGCCTTGCAGTGGGCGAGACTGTAACTAACAAGAAACTCAATCATTTGGGTTTGATAGCCAAGTATAAAAAAGTCATTCTTTGCCACACCAAAGTGAAGGTTTGCAAGGTTTGAATGCTACAATGTTGGCAACTACTGCAACATCAGCTTTGGTGTTTGCATGAACAAGAAAGGCTCCAACATGAGTGTCTACAGCTTCGAAGAAGACTAGGGGTTCTCTAAGGGCGGCAAGAAAGGAAGCAGTCTACAATACCATCATCATCACCATCCAAGCAGCAATAAGGTAGTGATTCTCTTTCAAGATAAGATTTTTTCATCAGAGGAAGGCAAGGTAAGGAGTCTCTTGAAAAGGCTTGGGCTTCCATTTCAATTGTATGAAGGCCATCTAACACATTTGTGTCAAGGCCTTGAGAACAAGGTTGGTTGGCATCATTTGTAGTAGAAGAAGAGGCCACCTTTATCATCATGTTGAGCATTGTACCATCATCTACATCAAGTAGCAAAGAGAAAATAAGGGAACCTATGCTTACAACATGGGTTTTGTCTCCAATGAAGTGGTGATAAGGCTCCAAGATCAAATAAAGCTCTGATACCATGTGGGAGACTAGGGACCCTCCCATTATAAGAAGTTGACAATGGAAGCATTACACTGTAAATGTTTAGGGAGTTCTTTCCTATTCGCTCACTATTTTTTGAGTTGCTAACTAGTGTCCCTATTAATAATTGCAAGAAGATACAAACCGATGCATCATGTGGTGCAACCCTCCATAGCTCCATATCTCAACAAACCTATTTGGTTAATTAAGGCCTAGTATCACCAGCAGTGGGCTAATTAATATCAAGGAATCAATGAAGACGATGTCTGGGCTAAAGAATGCCTAAATATTTCAGTCATTTGACACAAGTTGAGTATATAAAGAACCAACAACAATGGCAAAAGAGATGGTTCCATAGATCCAGCATGGAGAAAAATATACTTCAATGCCCCTAGGGAGTTGCGGGTGGATCCAACTTATTGTCCTACACCATGAAGAAAGACTAACGCTCATGTGGTCAAGACGCATCCCGATTATCTCCAATTCTCAGAGGTAGCACCAAAAGAAGATGACAAGGAGTGGACTATAGAGAGATGTAAGGAAATACTCGAAGAGTTTTTTGACATGCCACATTACTCGTGTACTTTAAATTTTTAAAGACAATCATTAATATTTTTCAAAACTCAAGAGAATTCAAGGATATGCATCATTTAGTGCGGATATTCATACTTTAGTGCGCAGGTATGATTCAGTAGTGGTTGGATTGGATTTTGACCCTCAAGTTGGATTTTGACCTTGACGTTCCCTCATCCTACCCAATTGCTTGAGGATGTTAAGGTGTGTTGTTATGTTGTATCATATGAATGGATATGAATCCCTCAATCACCAAATTCAAAAAATGTGACAATTGCATTAGGAAGAGGATGGGGTCTATGAGGGCCTCGTTATTTTCCATGAGCTTATGGAAGTGATTGACATTTTGACAAATAGGTGTATGCCATGTGTGCAAGAATGGTGGGTGTGTAAGAAATGTGTAAGAGTGGTCAAAGGATGCACTTTTCCCCCCAAAAAGAAGGTGGACAATTTTATGACTTTTGGTCTTCCATAACTCACACATATGATCTCTAATATGAGCAGAGATTCTAGATTTTAAATTCTATTTTGGGGGGAAACTTGAATTCAAATAAACTAGTGGTTTGGCCTGTTTGAATTCTAAAGTTGTCCTTTGATTACTTTATTAATACTAAAGGTTTGACTTTCTTAAACTGCCAAATAAAGAGGCCCTCCTAGACCCCATTCTCTTCCTAATAATCTGCCATCACTAGCTCAATCGGACATCCAAAGGACGCCATAATATTAGCTTACAAAAATCTAACTACAACTAGCAACGGTATTATCTTGTAAAGCCACTGCTTCTATCCATTTGGTGCCATAGTCTATGGCCACCAGAATGCATCTTGCACCTATCCTCTTTCCTTTTGGCTTGATCGGGCTAACGATGTCAAATCTTGATTTTTGAAATGACTCCAGAGGTAGTACTGGATGATCTGACGCTCGATCGGATGACCTAGCTAGCCTTTTTTTTTATATTGTAAACGCTCCTTGGAAAATCTAAAACATTTTTCAACACCATTCACTACCACAACCCAGCTTGCATAATCTTTCTCCATATGATATCGCCCGAGAAATGTCCTCCCAGACTCCCCTTGATAGGCCTCCCTTACTACTACAAAATGTTCCTCTCTCGAAAGACATCTCTCGATTACGTGGTCGGCCCCTCTTCTATACAAGCCCCATCCAATCAGAAAGTAAGCATCTAATCATACCACCCTTCAAACACCATCAACTCCACCTCATTGATCTCAGCATCCAAAAGTTGGTATGATCTTCTAGTAGCTGGTTTCCTAGTCCGCAATTGCATGCTGCTTGCTAGGTGTATGCACAATACTGAAATGAAACTCTTGCGAAAGTATCATCTATCCAGCCAATCTCTCAATTAATTATGAATTCTTAACCAAATGCAAGAATGCCTGATGGTCCCCATGAAACACCATACATATAGAGCCTAAGCTCTGCAATGAATACAACATCCTTAGAGCTTCCATCCTTGTGACTATATAGTAAGTGGTATTGTCGTACAGCCTGCCACCTCATCAACTATCAGTGCCTGATGCAAAAATCCATACTTCTACCACAGTAGCATGCCATAGCATTATCCGACAGCCATGTCAGCAGGTGTGTGTGTGTGTCCGGGTGGCTCTGCCACGTCACCAATTTGTGACATACCCCCTCTTGAAATAATTGTAATGGCCCTCGATTACGCCTGCAAAACATACAGAGGCCATAAATTGTCTTAGTAGACACTGACTGTTAGTACCGATGCACCAACCCATTAATATCCTTGAAACCCAAAGGGGACATCACTAACCTTATTATTATGTTGACAAAGGAGCGAAGTAACTCCCCTCTTGTGCAAACCCGTTGCACTAGAGTCACCCTTGCTAAATTTGGGGTTCTATTGGAGTAGGCTAAACTAAACCAAATGCTTCAAGGTAAAGTTCCAAAATCTGAGGAGTATCTGCTAGGTCCTCGTCCTCCATCCACTTTGCATCCAATGTAGGATAGTTCTTGAATTTAACAAAGAACCACCTAATCACTTTACCTTTTATCTTGCTATCTTTGTGTGCAAAAATCTGTTCCGGAACGAGTATCTCCTTGCTTTTCTCCACTTTGCGTTGCTCATGAGGCTCCCCATCAACTGGCACATCGCCTTTAAAAGGCTTCAATAGACTCACATGAAATGCATTATGAATTTTCCAAGTATCTAGTCTAAAGGAGACATCATTTATCTTTTCTTTTATCTGGAAAGGGCCATAATACCTCATGTTGAGCTTTGGGAAAAGAGGCTCCTTTCCTTTTTGTTTTCTTAGGTGTGCCTTCTCAAAACGTAAGAGTACCCAATTGTTTTCTTTTAATTTTAAATCTCGCCGATGTCGATCTGCTGCCTTTTTATGTCGTTCTTGAGATTTTGCTAAAGCCTCTTGGACCTTGGCAAAAGCGATGTCCAAGTGCCTTGTGTATTGGTCGGCTTCAAAAATCTTATCCTTAGTGGTAAGGAAGGGTGGAACCTTCGGAGCACCTTCAATGATTTCAAATGGCGCCTTCCCCGTCAAAGAGTGGATCGTGTTATTGTAGGCAAATTCCACTAAGGGAAATTTTTTTTCCCATTGAGTCTTATGATCATAAATGTAAGACTTCAATAAATCCAAAACAACTAAATTTGCAATCTCAGATTAGCCATTTGTCTACGGGTGGAGTGATGATGAGTGTTATAGAATTGACATTTTATTATTTATTGCAGCTGACAGGTGGAAAAGACTAGACCCAACTTGGCCTATGCAAATTTATTTGTATATCATGTACATTTGATTATTCAAGTGCTCTTTTATGAGCTTTGGCCATTTATGACCGGCCGGCCAGTTTGTAACAAATTTGACCATTCAAGAAATCTATATAACAAATATGTGCAAGAGGGAAATGGTCACTCTTGCACGGGGGGAGATTGCACCCAGTGTTTGCGTTGCTCTCCTCTCCTCTCCTCTCTTCTTTCTCACTGTGCCGGCGTAGCACTCCACTCTAGGAGGTGCGTCTACACGCGTTCTGTCACTCTCTTCCACTCTCTATCTCTCTTTGTTCGTGTATATCATCGATTATGCGTCTATGTGGTTGCCAGGTATGTCGATTAGTCTATTCTATGGTTTGTAGTATGCTATTTTGGGTATTTTGCAGGGAACTCCATGCTTCCGACTGAAGCAGTGGTATCAGAGCCGAGGATACTATATTGGTAACAAGAAAAACACTCCATGCAAGATTGATATTCTAACAACATAGCTCTTCACGATTGTGTAACACAGATAAGTACAATTATATACTCCTATTTTGTTTTATATGATTTTTTAATTTATTTTTAAAAAAATTCTCCTAATGTTATATATCACTGGGAAAAATTCATAATAACCCTTATTAACTTTGTGATGATAGCAAGCAAACATTGATAGGACAATAAGAATAATGATGCTCTCAACACTTAGGAAAGCCTAGATATTATTAACATGGCAATTGATTGTATTGAATTAAAATCTTTAATATAGTCGTGTGATCACATCTGACTATGGGAGTTATTTGATTGAATTTGATATATAAATAGATATGTGCGTGTGTGTGTGAGAAAGGTCACTAGATATATTGTAGTAGAAGAGATAGGCAAGGTGAATGATGCTCAACAAGCTTGAAGAAGGAGAATGAGAAGTTTTGAGCTTGTATACCTTGCGTATTCGGAGGAAGAGGAACTAGAATACCAATTGGACACAACATTCAAAATAAAATTTCTTCTATAGTAACCATCTCCTGCAAGGCCGGATAATCTCCAAAGGGAAGGGATCACATTTGCACGATGGTCGGAGCCACCTCCAAGAGGTTTTTTTAGTTAAAATACTAATAATAAATAAATTAGAAACAATAAAATTACAATATAATCTTATAGCGGGTCACTGTCTGCCGACGGTATGGGGAGGCATGCGAGGCATCCAACGCTCGCACTCAACACCGTGCAAGCAGAGCTACTCATCATCGTGAGCAATGCAGGCTTGTGGGAACACCAACAATAGTACAAGCTCGAACGCCGTACGAGCGACACGCGGCTCTGACCAGACACAGCGGTGGCGGCCCGTCGACCAACCAACTACACACCTTTCGACCTGTGGCGCATAACTACTACATGCATGCAGATCCAAGTCTCGCTCAAGCCTCGACGTCTTCCTGCAGACTTGTAGAACATTCAAAAAAAACTCCTTGCCTCAACCACGTGACTGGCTGTTGATGACATGCGGCTGGCACTTCACTTCTGCATGACATTCGAGCTCTCTCGTGCCTCGACTTCCCTACTTTGTGCCTCCTATTTTCCCACCAGCCTCCCACCTATTTCGGCATACTGACAGCATCCACCCTCGCTCAGACGCATAGTGGCAATAACTACTAGTTGCATACACCCACCCTTACTCCCATGCATGGTGATGGCACTCACGCACAACCGTCACCTTTACCAACATCAACCACTCTACTCTCTCTTTCTAGTTGAGCTCGAGCTGCCCTCACTATTGATCACCTATGCATACGTCTCCCACTGTGGGGATGCCAATCCTAGAAGAAGCAGGGGAAAAGCCCGCAACAGGTCGCTACAGAACTGATTTGTTGTCGATTGCAGGCTGAGCACATGAAGCTCACAACGTAGCTCTCTTTTCTTGAGTGTTTAGTATTCTCAGGCTCCCAACAATCAAAGAAAGTCTGCAATCTTACCCTCGACGAGCAACTGCACTACCCTCCAAGCCAATGGCGTCCATATGAAGATGATTCCATGCATTTTTTATTTTATTTTATTTTTTTTTCAAAAATATGTAACACCTATTGGGATCGATCCCTCCACGGAAAGCGTACAGAAAACCCACACCTAAGCTTGTATATACACATTGAATGCACTTGCGAATTTCCACATATTATTTGCATCCAGGAGTTGAAATTCTGGTGTCGAAAACCTCAGAAGATGTACGGTTGAGATTAGCTGCCTCTCGACCCTTGACTATCACGGTTTCTATCATATAGCTCTACAAAAATATGGAATTTGTCGCATGTAAGACATGCCTGCAAGCTTGGAAAGTCTTTATGTGCTGGAATGGGAGGAGACAAGGTGGTTGCCTTAAAATTTCTTCCACCTCTCGATGGTGTACAGATTCTATTCCTTGTGTCTTGGCTCCCCCCTCTCAAACCTCAATTTCTGAGGGATTCTTCATCGTACACCGACAATATGGCTTTGTCTTCACCCAACAAACCACCCGGCGTCCTTGACACCCTCCAATCGTTGCAGGATGAGCTCACACAACTTCGACGTGACTACGACGCCTGGAAAACCGCTTTCAAAATCTTTGCCTTTGAATTTTGGATATGCAGGCCTCCGTCCATGCCTTAAACTCTATTTTAATGAGCCTCACCAAACACCTCTTCCAACGCACAGCCTCCAGTGACACCAAGAAAACCTGGTCTTGACTCTCCTAGCAGCACTACTTTCCCCGACCCTACACCATCGACACGTTTTTTTAAAAAATATATATATTTTGTAATAAGCCTATCAAGGCTCCCTTCTACCCTCCTTTCATAGATCTCTAATGTAGCCGGCTCCCGTCTAGCTACAGGGGTTCATACCTAGTGTTTTGGTTTGCTTTAAGTTGTCAATACTTCTCATAGCACACGCAGTCTAGCATGATTTTATTTATTTATTTTAATGATTTTTCCATACGTACACAAACATATTATTTCTCGCAATTTTGTCCGCATTGTACTAAAGTTTTTTTTTATTAGCACAAGCTAGTATAAAATTTGATCCTCTCATATATACAAATACCCCCACTAAAACTCTCCATTTTAACCACTTTCTGCAATGTGTATCATGATACTACATCGTCTTTTGTGATTCGTTCAGGTTATAACAAGTCATGAACTCACTTGTAGGGATTCAAATTTGATGTACTTGCAACTTTGTGAAAACTTTTCTTGCTAAATTACTCTCTCATATTTTCCTACTTCTTAGTAAAATTTGCTCAACATGCTAAATTACTCTCTCATATTTTCCTACTTCTTAGTAAAATTTGCTCAACATGCCTATCTTTATTACACTCACCACACCTTTAGGAAAATATGACTATGTGTTCCACCAACATGCACCCACATGAGAGCATTTTCACTACTTATCTCATGTCCAATCACTCCGATATAGCCACGCAGACCAGAATGGCCACTATTTTCTTTCGAGTTCATTATAAGCATATCATTAACTACAAATCGGTGCTTATTTGACTGCGTATATTGACCTTTTTATAAAAGACATGGCTATCCCATCTTCTTACATAATCTAAGCAGAATAATCCCACTTTCTCATCAATCCAAGACTAATCATGGTAGGTCTCCGTAAGTAGCCAACATACTTTTATCCTTCAGATTAAGTTGTAATGATTCTACAAAATTTTATTCTTACTTCTTTTATTTTGGCCCATTGTAACAACTTAGACTAGTTTGGTTCTTACATTGTTTTTTATGTTGTTTGTGGCATTAGTGGATCTATGCGAGAACGGCAAAGTATGTCTCCTCACTACATTGTCTCACACTTCAGTTTCAGTAAGGTTATGGATAACTTTCTATTTTAATCATGTTTACTTGCTTTTCAGATTCTAATTGTCAAGTCACCGTGCCAGCACTATACATCTTAAAAGTGTAATCACACACTAATATTAAATTGAATTCTAAATAGATTGTATATTATTTTATTTCATTGAAAATTACTAACACAAAATTACCAGTTGCAGTACTTGTACCTCTCCCCATATGCCACTAATGGTATAAATACAGGATACCCTCATGGAGTTTTATTGAGATTCTTTGTCAATAAGCTATGTAGTTAAGCTAAGGTGCTTTGTACTAAACAACAATTTGTAAGTACTTTGATATACTCCAAAGTGGTGTCACACAGAAAGTTAATATTTTTATGTCTACCCTAGTCCATTGGTCACAGACACACAGATTCGTCGATTTAGGTAGTGTGTAGATACTCATCTTGGTGCAGATTCGCCGATTTAGGCAGCACATCACAAATTACAGATTCACGATTTTTAAACAATACCAAATGAAAATTTGCCGATTTAGGCAGCATTAGTGCAGATTCGCCGATTTTAGCAGCACACTTTGTTGGTGTAGGCTCACCGGATGAGGCAACACCGATCACAAAATCATGCCGTAGTGGCTGGCCACCACTGCAACTGGTATGATTTTGTTACCCGGGTACATAATGAAAGTGATTTGGATTTGGACTTACATTGTGGAATTGGAATTGGATTGGGATTTGGTATCTGGTGATTATTACGGCAGTGTTTATGTGATGAGACTTGCCATTATGAGAACTGATTCTGATGAGTGTGACCAATGATATCCTTATTAATCGGGGTATGACATATACTGCTTATTCTAGTGGTATGGGACACTAGAATAGGTAGTATGTGGATGACGGCAGGCATAAGCAATGTTGTCTAATTTTATGCATTTTTTACTATTTGATACAGATTTCTAATCATTGTTTTTTGACAAGTATTGTTTGCAGATTTTTATCTTCACAACTGAGGACAATTGCTTTCCAACGGAGAGGTATGTTATAGAATTGACATTTTATTATTTATTGCAGCAGCTGACAAGTGGAAAAGACTAGACCCAACTTGGCCTATCCAAATGTATTTGTATATCATGTACATTTGATTATTCAAGTGCTCTTTTATGAGCTTTGGCCATTTATGACCGGCCGGCCAGTTTGTAACAAATTTGACCATTCAAGAAATCTATATAACAAATACGTGCAAGAGGGAAATGGTCACTCTTGCACGGGGGGAGATTGCACCCAGTGTTTGCGTTGCTCTTCTCTCCTCTCCTCTCTTCTTTCTCACTGTGCCGGCGTAGCACTCCACTCTAGGAGGTGCGCCTACACGCGTTCTGCCACTCTCTCCCGCTCTCTTTCTCTCTTTGTTCGTGTATATCGTCGATTATGCGTCTATGTGGTTGCCAGGTATGTCGATTAGTCTATTCTATGGTTTGTAGTATGCTATTTTGGGTATTTTGTAGGGAACTCCATGCTTCCTACTGTAGCAATGAGAACTGCAACCGTGTTTCAATGTTCTCCCAAATAGTCCTCCAAAACAAACTCGTGAATCGGGGATCTCTGTGGGAGACTTTTGTCTTAGGCATGCCATGTAGTATGAAAATTTGTGCAATGAATAGTCTTGCTAAACGATCTGTCTTGACTATTTTCTTCACTGAAATGAAGTATGCTTGCTTGCTAAATCTTTCGATGATAGCCCAAATGCCATCATGCCCATTCTGTGTCTTCGGGAGATCAAAAATATAATCCATTGCAATACTTTCCCAGGGGCGGGTGGGAGTGGGTAAAGGGCGTAGTAATCCCTGTGTCTTATGCCTGTCAAACTTGACCTTCTTGCAACTAAACAATTGCAAACAAATTCGTCCACATCTTTCTTGAGTCTCGGCCAAAATAAGTAACGCTCCACACTTTTCAAGGTGATGTCAATGTCGTGGTGTCCCGTAAAAGGTGGACAATGGCACTCAGTCAAAATTGTTTCCCTCAACAATTGTGTGACTCACAACATCATTTTCTTCATCAAGTAGCCATCTCGTATGGAATATCATGCTACTACCTTACCATTCTATATTCGAGTGAATATACCAAAACAATATGGATCTGTGGTGTACTGATCAACCATGTCCTCGAAGCTTCAATGATGAATCGCGGAAATAGCCAAGACTGGGGGCTTTTGAGACAATGTATCTGCCACCAAATTTTTATTTCCTTGAACATGGATAATCTGGAATTGAAACTATGACAAGATGTTAGCCCATCGCATCTACTTTTTTGAAATCTTCTTTTGTGACAAGAAGTAGCGTAAACTTTGATGATCAGTGAAGACCGTTGTGAGCGGGATGGAAACACACACAATGACGCCTCTATAATGAACTGACACACACTCTTGAGATGATACATACACACACACACAGGGGCATCACTCGGCTTACACAACCAGCTTGGCCGAGACAGGAAACACACAGATGGAGTGACAAAAGAGAGACTATCCGTTTACCCACTCCACACAGAGATACACACACACACACAAAAAAAAAAAACCTCAGCTCACAAGAGGATGATTTTTTATGTTTAGATACAATTGAGCTTGGACCAACACCAATGGGGCAAATAGCTCATACAATATGGGTAAAATATATCAGATACAATCACAAATTGGAGCAGAGGCTTCGCTCGTAGAAGAAACTTACACAACCGAAACAACAAAAAAAATAGTGAGGAATTTTGCAAAATGGACAGCACTATCACGTTTAGAAAATCCTAAAACCCCAGTCTACAATGTCAAAGTGCTCAAATCTGACCGCGGATGAGCAGTTTATGGCCAAAGCAGGCTCCAAAAACAGCAAAAACTCAGTTGCGGCTGTTCCTCCTCTTCTCTCCATGTTTTTTCTGGTCTTCTCTCATGTTTTCAGTTCCCACACTTAGCTTTATCACTTGGGCATCTTTGGCCTTTTAGTTGACCTCAAACGTACCCCAAACAGGCCAAAAACTGGCCTCGCAGTGCATAGTTGTCACCTTGCTCCATCCATCCGCACACCTGGCACTCAATTTTTTCCAATAATGAATCCCGCCACCACGTGAAGTGGCCCAAAATATGGTCCTCATGATTACCTTTTGGCATAATTATCATAAGAAAACACCCACGCTGTGTCTGTACTTATCCACGTGCAAGTATTGACCCCATTCGACCTCCTGACACCAATAGATGTCATCTGACGCACCTGCTTACCTCATGTTGTCAGCCCGCGGATAGCTTCCTCAAGAACTTCTACGTGCTACCAACTCCTCATTATTATAGAAAAAACACACTGGTACTGGTGATAGTAAAAATCGATGCACTATGTACATGTTGTCCTACCTGTACACATGTGGGCCCCACGTAACCACCTAGCTCTGAAGAATGGGCAATTATTTATTTGATGCACCATGCATGTGTATATACAAATGTGCAATCACTTATTCCAAAAGACTCTTGACACCGTGAAATCAGCTCCAAGTAGGTAATGGCGCCACTGAGCAAGAGCATCGATCACTTCCAAGAGCTCTTTCTCATAAATCTGCACTGTCGATTATGGCCTTGAAAACAATTTGCTTTCATAGGCAATGACATGGACTTCTTGCATTAAGACCCCGCTCCCAGACTATGACCACAAGCATCACAATGTACTTCAAATGACTTTTGCAAATCCGGTAAAGTCAACACTGGTCCAGTAGTCAGTTTTTATTTAAGTGTCTAAAAGGCAGTCACCTCTGTCGGTCCCCACGAGAAAGGGACTCCTTTTTGTGTCAATATGTGAAAAGGGGAAGCTACCCCTGCAAACTTTTGAATGAACCGCTGGTAGTATGAACAAAAGCCCAAGAAGCTTCTAATTTCATGAACATTCTTCAAATCTAGCCAGTCACGTATAGTCTTGATCTTGGCCGGGTCCATCTGTACTCTTGCTCTTGGGACTATGTGTCCCAAAAAGTGTCTCTCGGGCAAGAAAAATTCAGTTTTTTTGGAATTGATAAGTAATTTGTGATTGGAAATGCCTGAAAGAACTGTAGTAGATGGTATCAATGTTCTCCTTCATCCTTGGAGAAGACTATAATCTCATCAAAGAAAGTGCCGACAAAAGATCAATACTCTTGGAAAATCCTATCCATCATTCGGTTGAAAGTCATTGGAGCATTGGTAAGGCCAAAAGGCATCACCAAAAGTTCATACAAACCAAAACTTGTCCAAAAGGCTGTCTTGTAGACATCTCCCGAGGCGATTCGGATCTAATGATACTCGCTTTTTAAATCAATCCTACTAAAACAAGAGGATCCCTAAAGTCGGTCAAGAATATTATCGATCCTTGGAATCAAAAATTGTTTTTGATAGTGATTTTATTGAGAGTTCTGTAATCAATGCACATTCTACAAGATTCGTCTTTCTTTAATACCAACAACAATGGAGATCAGTAGGGTGTAGTACTCGGCTGGATAAGACCCTTTTTTTAGGAGGTCTTTCACTTGGTTCATGATCCCTTCATTCTGGGCTCGGCTAACACAATAAGGTGGCCAGTTCGGTGGTGTGCTTTCAAGAATCAGATCAATGTTGTGATCCTCAGGACGAGATGGGGGTAACTTGCCTGATAGGCCCTCAGAGAAACAATTAGCATGTGTGTGGAGAAAATCTAGGCGTTTTTTATCAAGTTCAGACATCTTCAATCTGTGTTCATCATTCAACTCTTTAAAATAGATCATATAAACAAAGACATTGGATTTCATTAATTTGGAAATGGCCAAAGATGATAGGGCTGGACTGGTCCTTCATTTTTACAACAAGTACAATTTTTCGGCCGTTTTCATTAGCCAAAGTTGCTTTCTTTTCCCGATAATGGACCATGGCGTTGTTCTTATGGTACGAAGGGACTCCCAGGAGGACATTACACCCTTCCAAAGGCATGATGTAGAAGTCCTTGTGTTCTAAATACCCCTGACAATGCGAACAAAGTTTTCCAATGATAGGTGTAATGATTATGTCCTGTCCAGGCACTGCTAGAACTACCTCTACTGGTGGTCCTATCCTGTTGGGTAAAATCTCGAGACGCACCACCAATTCAGGTGAAATGAAGTTGGCCTTGGCTCCTCCATCAAAGAAAATCAAGGCTTCCTGATCTTTCACTTTGCCCCAAGCTCAAAAAAGTTCTATACTCCATCTATCAAGCTTGGGTCAATAGCCATGCAATCTGCTATCAATCATGCTTTCATCTTGCCTTTTCTACCACTTTCCTATGCTGCTCTATAACTCTCTGGCCTGTCTTCAGTCTGTCCTTGTTGTGCCTATTTGGGGCGCTTTGCGGGGATGTGCCCTTGTTCCTTGCAACCAAAACGCTTTCCCTCTTTGATATAGTTAGCCCTTTCTCGAAGAGTTAGTCGGGGTCGTGTATCCTATCCTTCTTTTCTTGGGAGCTCTTTTTTCTTTCTACTTTTATTTTAGAGGTCTGTCTGGTCCTCTGAGTCAAGATCTCATCAGTGGGGTAAGTCAAATTCCCGAATGTATCGAGAAACCCCGTTTCCCATGACCCATTAATTCTTGAATAGAATTTGACTTTTGTTCAAGGCAATGGTCTCGGATCTTTGTAGGGAGTTCACAACAAAACCGCTAAATATGTTCCTTAAAGGTGACCTTCTTATATGAAGAGGTTGGTAGAAAAGAGTCCCAAAACATCTCGCAATAAGTGTCCAAACAATCTCCCTTGGTCATCCGAAGATGGTTCCAAGCAGTTCGTATATCCCGTTCGTACTCTAGGATCGGCCAAGAAGAAATAAAGAGCCTTTAAATTTCAACCACTTAACTGGAGCTTCTTTCCTTAGAAGAAGAGTGGACCACCATGTTTGAGCATTTCCTTTGAGAAAAGATGCAGCCCTCCTAATCTTGGGGTGATCTCAGTAATTCCCTCCAGAGAATGCTATGTCAAACTGCTGGATGAAGGCCAAAGCCCTCGGAGCATCTTTGGAATCCAAAAAGGGTTCAAATTTTATCTACTGTCCACCTTCTTTAAATTCTTTAGCTCTCTTGCTCTTGTATGTAAGAAAGTCATATTGGTTGGCTTTGTAGAAGTGCTTCTTCTTTGCATAAAACATATGGTTATCGAAGTCCGAACCATTAGAGGATGACTCCTCTGTAGAGCTATCAACAACTAGGCAAAATTTGGTTTTCTTTGCCTTTTTCTTGCCCTTTCTGAAGCTTTGCTTTTTTCCTTTTTGTCCTCCTCGCCGAAGTCCAAAGAGCTAGAAGAACTTCTAGAAGAAGAGGAAGAAGAAGAACTGGATAGTCCTTCAAAGCGTACATGCTTCTTCTGTTTTCTTGCAAATGCAAAAGAAGATTGACGGCCCAAATAACCAGGGAAGTTAGTCCCCTTCTTATACTTTTTCAATTGCTTTTTGGATTGCTTTTCTGTATCCAAAAGCTGATTGATCTGGGTTTGAACCACCTCTTGAAGTTCTTGTTCTATAAACATCCTCAAAGAAGGAGGTTTCTTGATTGCTGATTTGATTGGTGGTTCTATGGCTCTCCACCACTCAGTGTGCACTTCAGCAATGGATTACTAAGAGAAAATTTTGCAAATTGAGGGTCTTTCACAAATTTAATCATCTGATTTGTGCACTCATCAACCTGTTGTTGACACTGCATCTCTTGAAGTTCATACTGAGTAGGCCGATGCGGCCCGTATTCTTCCTCCTCCCACATCAGCGGATGCAGAAGAAGTTTATTGATTCTTTTTGAAACCCATAAGAGTCACCAACTAAGGGATCCGATTTCTTGATAGAAGAGAAATTGGTGGTGCTCTGATACCACTGCAACATACTTGGACACCCCAAGTCAAGATTATGTAGGGACACAGTCGAGATTCACTTCAAAATAACTCACAGAACAAAAGAGAGTCGACACGGCCCGACATAGTTTTGTGCCAAGAGATTTTGGTCACAAGGACTGGCGCTCCTTTCGGTATTTATTTTTATATTGATCTTTGAGCAGAGTACAATTGAGCCCACGGGTGCTCGCTCTCAGACTCTCCCTCCAGATGCTCTGAGAAGTGAGCCCCTAAGGCCACTTATAAACAGTTTACAAGGGATGCTAAAAGAAGAGCCCCAAAAGCTTTCAAAATCAAAAGCAATAATCTCGAAAAGCAACCGTAAAAACTAGCCAGCACAAAAAGTGAGTTTTTGTACAATTGCCATGTCACCCTGTCAGCACAAAAAGCGAGATTGTCGTACAGCCTGCCATGTTAGCAGCTGTTAGTGCCAGATGCAAAAATCCATACTTTTGCCATGACAACATACTAGCAAATTATGCGACGTTTGTACTGGCGGCCACATCAGCATGTGTGTGTGTGTGTGTTTTTGGGTGGCTCTACCACGTCACCAATTGGTGACACTGCCGTTTTGACAAGCTACTGCATCTTTTAGCAAATGCTTAGTTTTTTGCATCCTTGGAAGGATTCCTCCCTTCCCCTCCATTTTGCTGCATTTTATACTGTATACGAGGCCTTATCCTACGCTTTTCTGGCAGTTCTTACTTGGTGTTTTTCTCTATTTTCATCCCTTTAACGGCTGAGAAGTGTGAGGATACCCCAAAATCAACCTCTGCAACGCTCCCATACCGATTGGTGGCGTACACGCCCACTATATTCCTTGCTACATTAGTGTTTTTAGCCCCTTTGCAGGTGTTTTTTGGGCGGACAATAAATTGAATTTTTGCCTTTTGTGAGGCTGATTACTCTATTGCTTGTCAAGACACCATCCGGTGTGAGCTGTTATCTTAGACTACTACAACATTAGAGTCGGGATCCTCTTCGGCCACTTGAGATTTTATCCATTGACCCTTGGAACCATTCTTTGAGCACGCGGCATGCCAACTCCGAAGCAGAAGGGACAACAATCCCAGAAGACACCCCTTATGTCTACTACTACCACAACGACTTCCACTTCTGCAACTACGTCATCATCTACCAACGCAACATCCAACAACTATGCCCTCACATAGTTTGTTGAGGTGAAGAAGTTGGATCTACAGAACTATGCTATATGGAGGACACGAGTACACACAATCATTGCCTACCATCGCCTCTGAAAATGGTTGAAGGATTTCACTCATTCGGCTACTCAGCCTACCCTTCCCACTGCCACTGAGGATCAGATCAATGATTGGGTGGATCGAGTCATACGAGTCTTCACCTTTGTTATGATGAAACTCTTAGACCACATCACGAAGGAAGTTTCCAAAGGGGAGCATGCACATCCATTGTGGAGACCGATTCTTGACCAGTTTGAGGAGACCTCGTTTGCTGGAGAGATCACACTTGAACGGGAGTTGTACGATGTCTAGATCAAGGATTTGAACTCACTCGATGGGTTGACCAGCTTCATGCGGTAGCTTTAGGACGACCATGTCTCTGCCAGAGGTGACGTCACCTCGGCATGCATGACTATCCTCTTACTATTCAAGATTTCCCCACGCTTTGATCTCTACTTTCAGAGTTTGCTCCCATCTAGACGTATCTCTTTTCCCACATGGGACAAGATTCTGCCTTCCCTCAGATAGATCGAGGGGCACTCCGCATTCAGATTTGGAGGTGTTGTTGATGCTGAAGGATATTTGATGTCAATAAAGAGCTCTATTTTTGTGTACATGATTTTTGTTAAAGATTCTCAAAAAATGAACCTAATGCTTTAGCAAAAGAAAATATAAACAATCCAAAGGAATTAGAGTTATCCAATTTTCTCAAGGGGTTCCAAGATGTTTTTATCGATGATATCCCTTGTGAACTACCTCCCAAACGAGGCAATGACGACCATGCAATTGAACTTCTTCCAGGAAGTTCACCACCTAATAAACCTTCTTATAGAGTTCCCAAGCTCAAAAAGAGGAGATTATACAGCAAGTTCATGAGTTACTTGAGAAGGGCATGGTTAGGCCTAGCTCATCTCCATTTTGTTCACCATTGTTATTAGTGCAAAAGGAAGACGGCACATATCATATGTGTGTCGACTATAGAGCACTAAATAGGATCACTATCAAGAATAGGTTTCCTATTCCACGGGTAGAGTAGCTATTTGATAAGCTACAAGGGTCGACCTACTTTAGTAGGCTTGACCTAAAAAATGGCTACCATCAAATAAGGATAGTTGATCAAGACATTGTTAAGACCGCATTTTGCACTACGTTTGGTTTTTACAATTTCATTGTCATGCCTTTTGGCTTGACCAATGCACCATCCACATTTAACTGCTTGATGGAAAATCTATTCATGCCTCACCAAATGTTTATTGGAGTGTTGTTTGATTATATAATCATCTACCCTAATTCATTAGACAAACACAAGAAACACCTCTAAGTAATATTTCAAGTTTTACGAGAGAATAAACTTTATATTAATCGAAAGAAAAGTGAATCTTTGTTACAAGAGATTCAGTATTTAGGTCATATTATCTCTCAAGATGGCATCCAAATGGATCCATCAAAGCTAGAGGTAACAAAAGGATGGCCTAATCCAAGAAATCTGCATGAACTAAGAAGCCTTAGAGGTATGTGTGCATACTATAGACGCTTCATAGAAAAGTTCTCACAAATCATGGGACCATTACAAGACCTAACAAATAAAAACATTAGGTATATATGGTCCACCAAGGAGAACAATGCTTTTGAAAAGATTAAACAAAAGCTTATCTCTCAACCTGTGCTTACACTACTAGATCTCTCAAATCCATTTGAGGTCCAATGTGATGCCTACACAGTGATTTCCTTGGAGCTGTTCTGCTCCAAGAAGGGCATGCCATAGCCTATGAAAGTTGAAGGATCGACCTTGTTGAGGAAGCTCTAGGCATATATAAGAAGGAACTCTTAGCAGTTCTACATGCTCTAGACTCGTGGAAGCACTACTTATTGGGGACTCCTTTCATTTTGTGAACGGATCACCAAAGTCTTATGTACTTCATGACGCAAACCAAGCTCTCTGACAAAAAAATGAGGTGGACAAATTTCCTTTTACAATTTCATTTTCATATTGCTCACGTTGTTGGCAAGAATAATCAAGTAGGTGATGCACTCTCAAGACGACCGAGAGTGAATGTGGTATCCATAGCAACTCACAATGATCTATCTTCTATGATAGATGATTATGCTATCGATCTCAATTTTAGAGATGTGAGTTCAGCCCTTGTACTAGGAAAGAAGGAAGAACCATTTACCCTACAAGATGGTTATCTGCCCTAGCGCCACCTCCTGCTAAGAGAGCTAGACCCGCTATTGGACTAGTTCCTAATATGTATGACATACGCCTTGAGAGTACAGATGAATTGTGTCGAGCATATGGCAATGTCAATGGCTTCAAAGCCCTTATTTTCTTTGACCCTGAAGCTACAAAGAACTTCATACATCCAGAATTCTTAAAGCAGATGCACTTTGATTATGATGCAGAAGGTGGAGAAATTGAAGTTGAGCTAGCCACGGGGCAAACTCAGAAAGTGGTACCGCTCATTGGTGCTCTTACAGTGACTATCCAAGATTATCATGGGAAAGCTGATTTCCACATCTTGAAGTTGGGCAATTGCGACGTTCTCTTGGGCATGCCTTGGCACAACAAGAATGATGCGACCGTAATAAAATCTAATATTTAACCAAACCAAATTATTTTCTTATATTAAATTGATCATGTAATGTGGGAGAATAAACGGGAACAAGGGTTAGGATAAAGACATGTGCTTATAGATCTATCTCAACACAGGACCAATGGTAAAATCCAAAGGTTAGTGTTTAAAAGTCCTTTGACCTTAGGTAAGCTAGGGTTGAGCTTGATGTGGGAACCCAACCCAAGCTTAAAGTGCCCGAGATGCTTGTCGTGCTTGATGTCTAAGGTGCTTAAGGTGCTTTTTGTGCTTGCTGACTAAGGTGCTTGAGGTGCTTGGCGTGCTTGCTGACTAAGGTGCTTCAGGTGCTTGTCGTCGTACTTGCTGACTAGGGAGCTTGAGGTGCTTGTGGGAACACCACCCAAGCTTGAGGTGCTTTGTCATGCTTGCTAACTGAGGTGCTTGAGGTAAGGTGTGCAAAATTCAATCATCAATCCGTACATCCGTACAAGGAGGGGGCGAGCCCTACAAGAGGGGGGATGAGAGAGAACACACACTCACACAAGGCAAGCTTTGTACAAAGAAAGCAAAAGAGACACTTGTCAAGTTTCTCCTCATGGTGTTCCTAAAGCCTATTGGTTGGCCACCCAAGGGGTCCAATGATAAATTAGTAGATTTAAATAATTGTTTTTGCATTTATCAAGTCCTCTCTCAAAGGGGAAAGGGGGACACTTGTCCCAAGGCTAGTATGCTTGCTTGGTATGACTCTTGCTTGTGATTGGCTAGGCCTCAGGGGTTCAATGAGATTCAAGCATGAGCTACAAGGGGGGGGTCGACCAAATCAAGTAGGGGGCATGCTTGGGGGGTATACTATCCCACACACACACACACTCTCTCTCTCTCTCTCATTGTGTGAATTGCCAAGTGCAAGATCTCCCTCTCCCTCTCCAAGCAAGTAGAGAGGTTGAGAGCGTACACCAACACTCTTGGCTAAGGAATGCAAATCCAACCAAGAGACATGCTTCAATGCTTAAGCTTGCTATCTTTTCCATCTTCATTACTATGCTATTGTGTATGCAGGCAAGAAGAGTGATGATAAGTGAGGAACTAATTCTTTCTCCTATGAAATGTTTCTTCTTCCTCTTCCCTACCCTCATTCCCTGCTAGCTCTCCACCTTCAAAGGTGTTTGGAGTCTTGGGACTGAGGCTTGGGATAGTTAATGCTTTTCACAAAGTTTATATTTTGTTTGTGATGCATGAAACTTTCCATGTTCATTGCAACACTTAGGTCACAAGGAACACAAAGATTGTATTGTAACAAGTCTCTCTTGATGGGCAAAACTATAATACAAATTCCTATTGGAGGGGGGGGGGGGTGTGCCTCCACATAGATCCGGTTCTCAATTGTTTTCATGCTCTCTAAACTCTCTCTCTTACAAAAGTATTGTTCATGAGAAGTTAAATAAATGCTATGTTTATGTTGCTACCATCAATTAAGCTCACCCGCTATGCTCTCAAAGTAATTTCCCAAAAGTACTTTCTCTAATTTCCGCTACTCTCAAAGTTAATAAGATATTTCCATTTTATTGGTATCAGAGCATTTGATTTCTCTTTTCTTGCTAAGAAGAGAGGTCCTGAAGTAGCCTATAAATGGTTGATTTTGTTAATTATATTAGGGTAAGTGGGATTGGATCTATTACCGGTTTTGTTGAGCCCACTATGTGGGATATGGTACACACCTCAAGAGCTTTGGACTTAATAATGGGGTCTTTTTAGACTTGCCTACGACTTTACCATTATTGAGCCATAATAAGTCCAAAAGGAGCTAGCCCTAGGCAATTTTGCAATATTAAACCCACTCCACTACTCTCTATAATTAACCACTTCGAGCCGTGGGTGTAGATACTTAAGAGCCGATTTTCAAAGGCTAAGAGGAGTGGAAACTAAGGTTTTGAATTTCCAAAGCATACACTAAGTAAGTACACAAATTTTGTTATCATGGATTACAATAACCAAGAGAGTAGAATGAAAATTTGTAGCTTTGATTTTTCACATGAAGGTGCTAATGATGATTCCCCCATGTTTATCAATTATCTCGTTACTAGGTTACAGCAAGCTATAGGCAACCCTGCTTTGCAAGCCAAAGTTACGCAACAACTTCGCGCTTATGGGATTTCAAATCCTCTCCAAGAGGAGAGAGAGAGAGCTTAGGAGGCCTCTTAAAGAGATCCCCAAAAGAAGACTCTCTCCATACGAGAGGAGGAATCCAAAGAGCTAGAAATCAATAAAACTTTAAGTTCCTCTGAAGATGTTGCTCCACGAAGACGGTGGTCTAGACGATCACCCACTCCTCCCAAGAGAAAAAGATCAACATACAGTCCTTCTCCTCGTCATTTTGAAAGGGAAGAGAGGAAACAAAGGAAGAAAATGGCAAGAAATAGGTCACCCTCTTCTCCTTATTCTTCACCTTCCTCCTCTTCCGATGCAATCTATGGCTATTCTCCTAGAGAATACAAGAGGGGAGGACATCCCATACATTGGCCATCCATTTGTGGGTGATAGGTCGAAGAGAAATTCAATCTTGTTCCTAGATTTTCAAAGAGACCTTTACAAAAATTACTGGTCATTATAGGATCTCTATCTAACACGATGGATGTTGGTAATCCATGGTGTTTGAAAATCTGTGATACAAAGAGGGTTTCCACTTGGTGTGCCTTAATAGTCTTTTTGACAAGAAGAAAGTGTGCTTGTTTGCTAAACTGTCGACTTGGGTAATCCAAAGATAAAATCCATGGATATACTCTCCCATGGTCAATTTGGGATAGGCAATGGGTGGAGTAATCAAGGTTTCTTCCCTCTATCATACTTGTCTTTTGGCATACTACACATTTTGAAACATACTCTTGTATGTCAACTCTCATGGTAGGCCAATAGAGGTTCTACTCCTTGGAGAGTAGGCTGAATGCCTCTATGCCCCGCATAGGGGGGAGCATGGGATTCATACATGAATTTGTCCACAAAGGGAGTGGGTAACACACATTAGGCAAAATTTGGACTCACAAAAGGGCCCTTTAAGGAGTTTGACTTTACCTCTCTCTACCAAAACGGGCGCATGGATAAATTTTTGCAAACAAACTCCAAAGTTGGCGGAGGTTTGACAGTTAGAATGTCCTCTTCAAGCTCTATCTACTGATATATAGCACGCCATGAGATTCCTCATATTTTAGAAGATTCTTTTTTTGATTCACCTATGATGTGACAACTCTGTCGGAATCTAAGTGAATAAGAAAAAAGAATCTTCTAAAATATGAGGAATCTCATGGCGTGCTATATATCAGTAGATAGAGCTTGAACAGGACATTCTAACTGTCAAACCTCCGCCAACTTTGGAGTTTGTTTGCAGAAATTTATCCATGCGCCCGTTTTGGTAGAGAGAGGTAAAGTCAAACTCCTGGAAGGGCTCCTTTGTGAGTCCAAATTTTGCCTAATGTAGCCTATTGCGGTGGAGAAGATAACCATCCTGCAAAGTGAATGGTTCTCTTTCTTTCCCAAAGCAAGGGATGACATTATGTCTCTAAAATCAGGGTTAGTAGCATACTCTTGTATCATAAAAGATAATTCATTGTGAGTAGCTATAGACACTGCATTAAATTTTGGTCATCGTGAAAGTGTATCAGCGATTTGATTGTGCTTACCAGCAATGTGAGCAATATGGAAATTAAATTGCGAAAGAAAATTTGTCCACTTCATTTTTTTGTCAGAAAGCTTGGTTTGCGTCATGAAGTACTTGAGACTCTGGTGGTCGGTTTGTAGAATAAATTGAGTCCCCAATAAATAACGCTTCCATGTGTCTAGAGCATGTAGAATAGCTAAAAGTTCTTTCTTATAAATGTCTAAGGCACGTTCATCTGTTTTGAGCCTTCGGCTCTCATATGCTATGGCATGCCCTTCTTGAAGTAAAACTGCTTCAAGGCAATCACCACAAGCATCACATTGGACCTCAAATGGCTTTGAGAGATCCGGAAGCATGAGGACTGGTTGGGAAGTAAGCTTCTCTTTGAGCTTGTCAAAAGCATTTTTCTCCTTAGCAGTCCACAAATACTTAACGTTCTTCCTAGTTAAGTCATGTAGTGGTCCTTCTATTTGAGAAAATTTTGCTATGAAGCGTCTATAGTATGCACACATACCAATAAAGCTTCTTATCTCATGTAGATTCCTTTGATTAGGCCATGATTTTATTACCTCTAACTTTGATGGATCCATACGGATACCATCTTGAGAGATAATATAACCTAAGTATTGAATCTCTTGAAGGAATACTTTGCTTTTTCTTTTGGTTGAGAAAAATCTTGTTCTCTCTCAATGCTTGAAAAATCACTTGGAGATGTTGCTTATATTCCTCCAAAGACTTGGATTAGATGATGATATCATCAAAGAACACTCCAGTGAATTTGCGGTAGGGTCTAAAGATTTTCTCCATCAAACAATTGAACGTGGCTGATGCATTAGTCAAGCCAAAGGCATGACTCGATATTCATAAAGACCAAACGTTGCACGGTCTTTAGGATCCACTATCCTTATTTGATGATATCCACTTTTAAGGTCAATCCTACTGAAGTGGTAGAGCCTTGTAGCTTATCAAACAGACTTTCTACCCAAGGCACGAGAAATCTATTTTTGATAGTGATATGGTTTAGTGCTTGATAGTCCACACACATACGGTATGTACCATCTTTCTTTTGCACTAAAAGGCATGGAGAACAAAAGGCAGAGGAGCTAGGCCTCACCATCCCTTTGTCAACCAATTCTTGTACTTGCCTCATGATCTCCTCTTGTTGAGCTTGAGAAACTTGATAAGGAGGCTTGTTAGGCGGAGAGCTTCCTAGTAGGAGCTCAATTTGATGGTCATCATCCCCTTGTTTTGGAGGTAAGTCCATAGGGATATCATTGATGAACACATCTTGGAATCCTTTAGAAAATTAGACAAGTATAACTCTTCTTGATTCCTACCATTTACATTTGATGAAACATTAGGACCTTTTAGGGACTCTTTGACAAAAATTATGTACGCAAAAACTGAGCTCTTCATTGATTTATCAAAAAGCAAGAGGGTCTACAAGTGGTATAGTACGACCACACTCACTGGCATCTATATTCATGTTCTTTTCCCTATAGGTGAAGTAGATTATCCTTTTATGGAACTTCATGGTGGTAGCCATGCGATCAAACCATGGTGCCTCTAGGATAGCATCCTCATGTTGGAGAGGAGAGATGAGAAGGTCTTCTTTGTCGACATAGCTTTGGACATGGAGCCTCAACTTCCCAATCAAGGGAGTAACGGAGGCTTGCTATCCCTTGAAAGCTGTGTCAGCTGTTACAATATCTCCCATCTCGAAACCTTGAATGCCCAACTTGGTGGTCAACTCCATTGATATGAATTTGTGACTAGATCTAGGGTCAAACAAGATGAAGGAATCATGCTCCCTTACCTTTCCCCAAGCATAGGAGAGAGATGATCCTTTGTAATGAGCATCCTCTTTTGGAGATTCGATGGTGGAAGCCCTAGGAGTCTCATTGCAAGCATTTTTCTTGGGGCAATAATGATAGCCATGTCCTTGATCCCCACACTTAAAAAACTTATGGTCCTTGCGAAAAGCTTCAAGCTCTTTAGGAGAGGGTTTTTTTTTGCCATTGTAAACTCCCTTCTCCTTGGACCGATTGTTGTTGTTGTTGTTGTAAGTGCCTTGGGAAGAATTTTGGGCACTGGTTTTCCCCTTTGCATCATTTTTGTCATGATGGATTACTTTGGTGGTAAAACCAGACCGTTGAGAGTTGATGTATTCAGCCATCTACTCAGGTAATCCCACACATAATTGTTGCTTTTGCTCGGCAAAGTCTATCTTTTGGAAGAGAGTAGCCTTGAGATGTAAATCCCAAAACTTGTCTACATATGTGTGGATAGACTCATGAGAGAGAAGCTTCAAACTGCACCATTCGGTGAGCACTTTGTCCTTTGCATCACTTGCAAGGAATTGCTTCATGATGGAAACTAGTAGATTTTTCCATGTCTTTGGGGCTTCGTTGTTTCCACGAAGGCTAGCCCACCATTGACGAGCCAATTTTTGGAAGTGCATAGCTACATGGTGTAGCTTGCAGGACTCTGTGAAGCTCTCATCTCCAAAGGCCGCATCAAATGTTGGATGAAGGCCAACACTTTGTCGTTAGCACCAAAGGTGCCATCATAGGTCAGAAAAGAGATACTCTTTCCTCCCTCCTTGAACTTCTTGAATAGCCAATCTTACAATACTCAATCTACTAAAGACTTAGTTACAAAAGTAGATCAACGCTCACAATGGGAAAAGTACTTACCTCTTGTAGAGTATGCCTACAATAATAGCGTACATACTTATACCAAAAAAGCACCTTTTGAAATAATTGAGGGAAGACCTAAAAGTCCCTTGCTACTTAACACTAGGTTGGTAACCTAACAGGACATAAAAGTGTCCTTTCAGGGTTTTGAAAAAAACCTCCAAAACCATAGTAGATCCACTCATTTTGTAAAATCCTTTCATGAGGTTATAGTTCAAGGCCTACTACACATGGAAAAAATAAGAAACTTGTAAAATTTCTCATCTTTTGGTCACACCAAGCCTCCAAAGTTGATGGACCACTGCATTTTCATCAAAACAGTAATTTCTGACGTTTTGTTGCATAAAAATAAGATTAGGGATTTTTGTAGTACTTGAGATAAATTCCCTAGTTAACTTCAATGGGTTGGTGATCAGAACATATGATTGCTTCTCACTCACTATTTTTTGTTTTGCCAAGATAAATAGGTACCAAAAATTGAATTTTTACCATTATGCAAACCTATCATCAGAGTTTCTATAGCCACGCTCAATACAAATAATATATGCATGTTTTCTTAGTTCCCTATGGTCCTTTATGTTCATAAGAAGCCATGGAGCATGTCAAAAGAATAATACATCTCTTACCAAGGGGAATCTTGGGGACAAAGATGAAGTGCTAAATACAGCAAACATGAAAAAACTGTGTTCAACATTATGAGTTGTAGAATCCCATAGAAACTATTCAATATCTAGCGAAATTTGATATTTATGACTAAATATGGTTACTACCTACAAAATGCATGTAGTTGTCACAAGAAACTAACAATATTGAAAAAGCTATACTTGATATACTAGAATGTTTCGTTTTCTTCTATAATTGAAAAAATCAACCATCGTTGTATACTATGCAAAATAGGGTATTAGGTGCCCCAAAACTCAAGGAATATTAGCTTTATGTTACAATATGCGCCATAGAAAATAAAAAATGCATTTGGATATCATGAAATCCACCAAAAAAATCATACAAGGGCTAAAATTGGCTAAAAAACAGGATTTGACAATTTTTGTAATTTGGTCATAACTTACAACTTTAATATTAATTTCTCGCTAGAAGCATCAACACATGTTGAGAGGACTACTAAAGATAGTTCTCTAGAATTATAGACCTCACAAAAATGAATTCTAGAGTGGTATAGTTGCAAAAAGTTGAAAAAAGCCAAAAACAGGACCTGTTTTTTCACACAGTTTAGGTTGTGAAATGTTGTGCAAGGACAAGGTTAAAGATGGAATTGATATTCCAAAAAAATATCGAGTTTTTTTTCAGCTCATGAGACAACTTTCTAGATAGATAGCACCTCAAAATCCATTTTGAAACTCTTGACATAATTCAAGGAAAATGGTCAGTTAACAGGACATAAAAGTGTCCCAGGACATAAAAGTGTCCCATTACCAACCTAGTGTTAAAGTACATGGGAAGATCTTCATTGCCGATGAGTATAGCTGTGACCTACAAGAATATTTTCAAAAAATTAAGGAGGCTATATCCATCTCTCAACAAAGGAAAAAAGTTGATGCTGACAAGCACAAAAGGGCCTTAACATTCAAAGAAAATGATTGGGTCTTACTTAAGTTTCCTAAGGCTCGATTGAAGCAAACAACGGACAAAAATCCAATGGGCCATCAAAAGTATTATCGTAATCCAGCAAAAAGATACTATGGTCCTTTCCAAATCTTAAAGCCGTCAATGAGATGGCTTACCAACTCAAAGTCCCCAACCATTGGCTCATACACAATGCTTTCATGTGAGCCTAATTAATCCCTACAAAGGAGAGCCGCCAAATGAACCAATTATTGAAGACCCTCCTGAAGTTGAAGACCAAGAAGAGGTGCTACAACCCGAAGCTATCCTTCGGCTTGAAAACAAGGTACTACGACATGGTAAGATTATTCGACGGTATCTTATTAAGTTCAAAAATTATCCTTTTGAAGATGCTAGATGGATGCAAGGAACACATCTTAAGGATAGTATGAACCTTTATCAATGCTTACAATGCCACACTAGAGTAAGAACATGTACAAATTTCTTTTAAATGACCAATGTTTTTGTCTTATAAGAGTAGTTCTCTTTTTATTGTGCACAAACTTAAATAGTATGCATGCTTAGAATCATGTTTGTGATGACAACTCTCAAAGACCAAGTATAATATGTCACTGTACTTGGGAGAATGAAATAGACTAAAAAGCAGACATACTTGCGGAAGCTATGTCTCCCAAGCACCAAATGGATTAGTCATCCATCTTGGAAAGATGTTGTAGGGTAAAAAGGGATCCTCTAGCCACTGAGGCGGTCCGAGGTGGGCAACAAGAAGAGTGGCCTCTAAGCACCCTTCTAGGCTCCCCTGTTGCTCAATTGGGTTGGGGTTGGAAAAAACAACAAACACACACAAACCCGCAACCTAACCCTACACAAATTTGGGGCACCACCTAGTTTTGGAAGCGAACTAGGACGTGTAGAGAGAGAGAGAGAGAGAGAGAGAGAGAGAGAGGGAGAAATGAAATGAAATGTTATATTAGCGTCTTCTAAAGACCAAAATGACCTATGAGACCAAAAAGTTATTATTGGTGAATCTGATACCATGTCTGAGTACGGAAATTACAAAGTTACAAAGAACTAACACTAAGACGCTAAGGAGAAAGGAAATGGGGGGGGGGGGGGGGGGGGGTTGTGGGCTCACATGAAATTTCTCATCGGTGGCTGTCGGATCTCATCAACCTCCTCCATGGTCAATACTCTGGTTGGGTGTCTTGCATGTTGATCTAGAGGGATCTGTATCTTCTGTTGTAGCCTTCGTCGGTAGTGGGAGACCCCCGGAGGTCGTGGACATCTGGATCTGCCAAGTTCCGTGGCTCGATCAAGCAGTGTACCTCTAGTACGAGTAGGATCTGAGATTTGTTGTAATGACTGCTCCGTTGGCTCTCCTCTTGCTGGTGTAAAGAAATCTGTGATTCATCTCTGGGACTGTCTTTCCTCTGATGTTCTCAGCAAGCTCTCTCTAAGTTTGCACAGCTCTAGCAGGAACAATCCGAGACACCTATGATCCTTGTATCTCATGACTCTAGAAAAAGGTCCGATCCCTTCTTTGAACAGGCAGTGGAAGAGGCCGCATATCTCATAGTATGCCAGGCAGTGATATGTGTAGTGCAGCTCTATCTCTGGCTCTAAGTTGCATAGGTGACATATCCTAGCTCCTACCGGCACCCCTCAAAATCAGATGGTCTTGATTTGGAGCTGATGTGAGGATGTGCGTATCTATCCAATAACGCATCTTATCCCATGAGATAAGTGTGTGTCCATGTATGCAGGCCTAGTCACAAAGCCATCCTCCATGAGTTGGAGAAGATGCTCTCTGTAGAAGGCTATCTTCTTGCCCAACTCCCGTGTCAACTGTATCCATGTGCTCCTGGCATTTAGCTGAATTAGATCCTGACGTCTGAGTCTGGTGATCTCTGTCCGTGTGAGAGATAGGGAGGGTGCATCCAGGGAGTATTGAAGAGGAGGTAATCTATCCATCTTGAGACCATGCGACTGAAACCATGCTATCATCTGTCCATACCAACATTCTGTATCGCCTTGTAGAGCTAGTTGTCAAGATGACTCCAAGGCAAGCCAAGCGTATCTGTCCCTGGGGAGATCCCATAGACCGTGCATAAAAGAAACTAATCTCGTCAACGCCTCCACCACAAGGGGGGGCATCTATCTCAGCTCGGATAATCTCATGTGGTACTGAGGCCTTAGCCCGAATCATCCAAGCGATCATAGAGACCAGAGGCCTCTCCATACATCTCCATCCATCTGTGTTGCCAGATCTCCCATGGTGGTCTATTGAGGGTCCCCATACCTGAACTCCATAGAGCATAGCTGGAGTCACTAGAGTGTCAAAAAGCCAAAGCTTTGTTCGCTGTTCCTGAAACTGAACCTACAAACACATCCTCTCCAATCCTCCCAAAGCTGCATATGCTCTCATCAGTCTAGTCTCTGATGCTCTCCTTAGTGAAAACACCGGTCCACCAAAGACTACCCCAAGATAAGTATATGCATCTGTGTACTCCACAGTCTCCTGGCCATACATAAATGTGGGTGCCAACCTCCTGACCCACTGTGGTGTGGTGCTGAACACCATAACCTTGGTTTTCCCCAGATTGATAGACAATCCACTGTCATGATCAAATGTATGGATAGCATTCAAGTGAAGATGTATCCCCTCTGGTGAGTCAGAAATCAGCACAATATCATCGGCATATAGTAACAACGGAATCCATGTCCCTGCTAGCTGATCCCCCCTGTCCCCCTGATGCTATACATAGTCCGAAAACTCATCCACATACATCCCAAAAAGAGTCGGGGATAGGGGGAATCCATGCTTTACTCCAATATTGGAGAGGACCATGTCCAACATTCCCTCAGTGGTGTGTACCCGCACCATCATTGTCCTGTATAGAGCGAGAATCCACCAAATCAGCTATGTAGGCACACCCATGTCTTGTAATCTACGTATGAGTCTGGCTCTTGGCAGTATGTCAAAAGCTTTGCCGAAATCCACAAAGCTACAATAGATCCTCTTCCCATGGTGTCTACCCTCCTCAATAATAGCTCTGAGTGTCAGAATCGGTCAAGAGTGGAGAAACCTCTCCTGAAACCTACTTGCCCTAGTGCTCTTATGCCCTCTCGCTCTGCCCATCTACTCAGCTCTTGTGCAAGAATGGATGCATACAACCTAGCTAGTGTGTGACCAACCATGATGGTGCGATAATTCTCGGGAATCATGGGATCTCTTGACTTGAAAATAGGCACAATCGTGGACATACTCCAAGTCTCAGGGAAGCCTTCATACATGGCTCAATTAAACATCATAGCCAGGAGCTCTGCGACCATATCCTTGGCATGGATGAGGTGCTCTACTACCAGATCATCATGATCATGTGCTCTCCTTGTCTTCATCCTATCAATAGCTTTCCTTACCCTCTCGGCAGTAAAGAAAGAAATGTCTCCGGGCATGTCTCTAGTGGGTCCGATAGAGGTGGTTGTCTTGATGCTATGTAGAGAGATGTGGCATATTCCCCCCATGTCTCAGTGGAGGTGACCGCTAGTGGTGGTGAGTGTTCGTGGAATAGCCTTCATGCTTCGCCTGAGTCCCGACTTATAAATAACTAATACAGATCTTGCTCTAGCTGGGATAAATAAGCCATTTTCTTTATTCGCACTAGGTAGCGAAAGATAATCCGTGACTGTCTATGTGTGGTAATACCCATGAGCACTTCCCTCTGTAACTTGATCCTCATCTCTCTACACTCCTCATCATACCAACTGTTCTAGGGCATTTTTCCAGATCATCTCCGTGTAGGCTAGTTGTGGGGGTACGCTTCTGATGCTGCATCATGGAGCGTCTCTGTCAGTATTTTATGAGTTCATCTAGTGGCCTTCCTGGCTCTTGGGTGCATAGATTCCTGTATATCTCATCCATATACACAAAGTCTGTCTCCCTCATGAAGGTATCCCAGATGTGTGTAGGGACCTCTCCTAATGGAGCTGTGCTGAACTAAAATATCAGGGTGAAGGACAAGATAGCATGATCAACTGCTACTCCAAGTGGCCTAGTGCCCACCATGAAATTTTGAAAGAATGGAATGAGACATGGCTGGTCCATAACATAATCCACTGTACTGGCACCATGTCGGTGTGGAAAGAAAGTAAAAACTCCAACTGTGGAGATGTGTGTGGGCCTTACACGTAACGATATGTGGCCTCAGAGACCAAGATAATGTGGAGGAAGAGGTAAAAGAACTCATGACTCTGGTGGGGGTCAACGAGCAGACGCATACAAGCAGATGCATACAAGGGCCTGGAGAGTGGGTACAAAGAAAAGCATAAGCAATGGAGAAACCTCAAAGGAAAGGGCACTCATTCTCCGCTTCCCCTCCATGGAAGCGAAGAAGGATTTCTTGAAGAAGAGACCGACTCTAAAGAAGACTGTCATCTTTCTTGGAGATGACCTCACCCTCTCGCAGATTTCTCATATGCAAGAAGTAATGCCAAAAATTAGAGCATCAAGGAAAAAGGGGAAGATTGCTTTTTACAAAGATGGAAAAGTGGTAATATTGGAGCGACGTCCCGCATGATTGTGCGAGACCTATGGGACCACACTAAAGATGGCAACCTAGAATTGTAACGATTCACTTCGTCGAGAGAGAGAGAGAGAGAGAGAGAGAGAGAGAGAGAGAGAGAGAGAGAGAGAGAGAGAGAGAGAGAGAGAGAGAGAGAGAGAGAGAGAGAGAGAGAGAGAGAGAGAGAGAGAGAGAGATAGTGCTCGGGCTGCTTTGAAATCTATCAAAAGTGACCAAGCAAACACGAATATATACGTACAAAAGAGAGAGAAGGGGGGAAGGGGGTGCTTGTTGCACTAATACCTTGTTACAAATCTGTCATGATCAATCAAAGCGAGATTAGTATTTGTTCAACATAGCTTGAGTAACCGAAACACATCACAAGAAAAGCCACCCCAATCACTATCTTAAGGCCAGGGGATTCCTCTCCACCTTGTCGCCCTCTTAAAGCATGTGGGTTTTATGGCTAAATTGATAACAACACCCGGAGACAAGCTATCAAGAACTTAAATAAAACACCAAGACACTTACACATCATTGTTGTCCATGACTTCACGTTGGAAGAGAGACAAAGTATCCAAGCTTAGTCCAAATCTACCCTCCTTCATTCAAAAAATATTGGGCTTACACTAGTAGGAAAAATGATAGGCTTCCTACTCCCAATTAAATGATCACTCTCTCTTACAATGGCATAGAGTTCCCTTGCTAATCACCCCTAATACAACACATACATATGCATAAGCCAATGAGATTCCACTCAAGAGCTCCTTCTTAAGAGGTTGATCTTGGCTTCTCAAACTATAGCATAGTGCTCTTGCTTATGGCTTCCCTCTTTGTGCTAGCTACACCCTCCTTTTATAGAAATTTTGAAGGCTAGGGTTACCTCTCTAACCATGGTTGTGTTAGATTTTCAGCATTTTATCTAATTTCTTTTGCTTGGAATTATCAAGAAGTTGGTGGGGAAAGAGAGAGGAGAGAAATGGAGGTGATAGGACTTTTCATAGTGGGTTAGTGTTAGTAGATTAGTAGAGTTAGTATTATTATTAATTTACAAATGGAATTGGATATTTACAATGGGAGTATCCATGTAGGATACAAATAAGGAAGAAAAACTCCTAAGAGGTAAGAAAAGATGGAGTTCTTACAATGTTGATGCTCAAAGTGTCTTGAGCAGGGCCAATTTTGACGCTTCTTGACGGTCCACCAACTTTGACGGTACTTTTTTTCTCCATCTTGACCTTATTTGGGAGCCAAGGTAATTGAAGATGAGAAATCAATCACCATAATGCTGTCTTTCAAGAGAAGAGGCTGAATTTTGTGGTTTTCTTTATAGATATGGGTAATTTGGAGGAGGAAAAATGAGACTAGGTGGTCAATTTTGGGATGGAAGTGTGTGAAGGAGGCATGAGTTCACCATGGTTTCTCTTATTTTTCAAGGTTGAAGAGAAGGTGAGTAGGGTGCAGAGACGAGTGGTGAGAGAGGTGGGGATGATGAGTGGAAAAATGTGTGTGAAAGAGGAAAATGATAAAGTAGAAGAGGGAGTGTGGCTGCATGGCATGGGAAAACTGGGGTCCACCAATAAAATCATAGCTCACAGCTCGTAGCTCACAAAAATATGAAAAACTTTGAGAAAAAAGTTTAGCTCACAAGCTACAATTCTTTTCTTTATCACCTTTTCAAATTTGGAGAGCAAGTGGCTTCATTTCACTGGGAGGGTGGTGTTTCCTTCTTCCCCTTCATAATATTCTCTGACTTTGTTCATAGGAACTGATCGAATCTCTTTGTTTTCCATTTCATTTTTCAAATTTCCCAAATTAGTGGACTAATAAGGTGCGTATTAATTAAGTATTCAATTAACTTTAGGAATGATGTATGTGTGCTATCTCTTACTCTAATATCTCTAATAGATTAGTAATATTCAATTAGTTATGTGTGTGTGTGTGCTATCTATTACTCTAATCTTCTAATAGATTAGTAAGATTCAATTAGTTATGTGTGTGTGTGTGCTATCTATTACTCTAATCTTCTAATAGATTAGTAAGATTCAATTAGCTTTAAGAAGGTGTGTGTGTTATCTTTTACTCTAATCTCTCTAATAGATTAGTAAGATTCAATTAGTTATGTGTGTGTGTGTGTGTGTTATCTATTACTCTAATCTTCTAATAGATTAGTAAGATTCAATTAGCTTTAAGAAGGGTACGTGTGTGTGTGTGTGTGTGTGTGTGTTATCTTTTACTCTAATCTCTCTAATAGATTGGTGAGATTCAATTAGCTTTAGAAAAGTATGTGTGTGTGTGTTCTCTTTTACTCTAATCTTTCTAATGGATAGTAAGATTCAATTAACTTTAGAAAAGATGTGTGTGTATGTTTTCTCTCACTCTGATCTCTCTAAGTATACCTACTCTCTCTAGTTAGTACATCTTCACTATTAACTTATATATTGTTAATTGAAAGTTAATACATAAGAGAACTCATCATATTCTTATTATACATGATGAAATTTTCATTCACCAATGTTATTGTCAATTAGGTTAAATAGAATTTTGAATAATAGTAAAAAATTGATTTAGTTAAAGTATAGAAATTGAAGTTAGAATTGGATTAGAAATGTGAAGCATAAAAGTAATGCATTCCTAACTTTCACTCATAGTTTACACATTTAATTTTTAATTAATTAAGATTAGCAAATATTTGATGTATAGAAATTAGATGTAAAACAACAACACTAAGTGTGAATCCAAGTTGGCGAGGGTTCAATTAGTTGGAAACAAGGAGACTACTAGGGAAATTGACCAATTTAAAGTTCTAAGCGTATAACATAAGTGTAGTACAAAAAAAAATGGCTCCAAAGCGTGCTCGAACACAAGGCGCTAATGATCATGAAGCCGGTACAAGTAAAGGTGGAACTCCTGCGGAACATGCTATGTCTCCACCAATCGGACCAATCGGAGCTATGGTACAGGTTAGTATTGCAGTTTCAAGTTATGCATCATTGCATATGCGAGACCATAGGAATATATTATTTACCTTATGAAAAGAAAACACAGACCGAAACCACGGGGCTTAACCCAAAAGAAACTCATCATATGTTTGACAAGTAGGAAAGATTGTCTGGTTAAACTGGTTTCTATAGGAAAGAATTTTTGTCCAAAACCTTCGGTATGGTTTCTCTCAAGTCTCTCTACTTATTAGCGCTGGTATTATGTGGCAGTTGCCGAGGCGTGAGATGACGCCCAGGATGGCACCGCTGATGCTGTGGTGGGAGTACGCCCAGATTAGTCTAGCTGGATACTGCAGTTTTGTTTTGCCGTGGCGTGAGGATGACGCCTTGATTGGCACCGTTGTTGCTGTGACGGGAGTACGTCCAAATTAGCACAACGAGTACTTGTCGAGCGGTATGGGACGCTCATGAGGACAAGGGTTTTTATAAATAATGTATATACTGATCGGACATAATAGCGCCAGTAGAGATTCTTGAGTGAACTTAATCCAAGGGTTGTTGGTTTAAAATTGGACGACTTCTTGTTTGACTATTGTTTGTAATACTGTTTGAAGGGCTGTTTTAACGAACCAGTATCATATATAAAATAAAGGAACATGTATGTTTTAACAGTGTGGTAGTAATTAGATAACAAAATAAGGGTGAGTGTGGTGTGGAAAGTGGGAGAATGATACCCCGATGGTATCATTCTATGGACGGGTGGACCCGATGAGTCGGGTAACTTTCCAACGCTAGAATTTGTTTTTAGTCATAAATCTTAAAAGAGACAAACCTTGGCGGCTGTGCTTCTGAAACATGGAGAAAAAAGTGCACAGGTTGGTCACTCTAAGATTTATACTTTTAGGTATAATTGATTATAGATAGGGTTATGGTGGTCACGCTCCGCCATAGCGAGATAAGACCAATCCTTCACTAACGGTTCATGCCCGTGGCTACGTAGTAGCTAAGGCAATGTCCATTGGTTTTTCCTTATCAAGATTGGAGACCTATCAAAGGTACTCCGCTGCTCTCAACAAGGGGCAGGGACCTCACAATTTTTAATCATTAAATGACTTGGTGTTGTTTTGGACGTAAACACATACGATAGGTAACTTACATCTGCAATTGTTAATTTATCCACTGATAGTTGTGTTGTGAGTTTCACACACTTTATCAGGGATTAGATTGATAAAAACTATCAATCTATTTTACAACAGCATCCAGGACTTGTGCTGAGAAATCTCACACTAGCTGAGTTGTTCACATGTATGATTTTCCAACCCTTTAGATGTAATTTATTTCATCATCTCACACTTCTGCACATAGCAGGGTCCAGTTCTTGTGCTGAGAGCATCTCACACTCTTGGCCTGTTTCTCTCTCTCTCTCTCTCTCTCTCTCTCTCTCTCTCTCTCTCTCTCTCTCTCTCTCTCTCTGTCATTTAATTTTCATGGTTGATTCGCACAATGTGGTTTGTAATCATAAGATTTTCTTTAATTTGCAATAATTTAATATTGTTTAATAAATTTGTATCATCATTTAATACATATAGGGTTAACACTCGTTATATAATAACTATGTTACTATGGTGTACAATCTTTTTGTAAGATTCTTAATTTATAATTTTGTCATACAGATATGGCAGACACGAAGCTAGCGAAACATCAACGAAAGTTCGTCTCCGAAGTGATTGTGAGACACTTTCATTACACGTCAGAGGCAGAGATTAGGCGTTGTTTAAACCCTGTCGCTCCGGAGCATTTTTATCAGCTTACAGAGACTTTGACCAAGTCTGTGTTTGAGCAGCTCCAGACAAAGTTTGCACCAGCTATTTTTGACATAGCCCTCATGACATAAGGTGCTTTAGTAAACATGGTCAAACAAACCATTGGACAGATCATGAAAACCTTTCAAGAACTAAAAAATCCTGCAATTACTTCCTTGCCAAACATAGCTGAGCGCATACATCTTGTGCAACAGCTTTACACGGAGTTCAAGAGCAAGGAAAAGTTAGAAAGAGCAGCAAAGCATGCAAGAATGGAAGCCAGCTCTTTTGAAGCTGCTACTGAACCAAAATTCATTCTTAGAACAGAGCCTCCAACGTCATCCATTGCTACATTAATTAGACCTCTCTCAGCTACCACCTATTTGACACCTTTTACCCGACTCTGCCATCTTCAATATCCAAGCTCCACAGCTGGGAGAGGGAAGATGGGCACATGTGAAGCGTGTGGGTGTCACACATCCCTCTTTCAAAGATCAAGTGTATGCTGAAAAAGTGTTCAAAGTACACTTACATGGGCCCACCATGGAGCAACAGGTCAAAGACGAAGCAACAATTTTGGATATTTCACATCGAGGTATTATCTACCCTCTTGCCATGGTGCGCCACGTGGAGCGACCAATGCTCATTTCACAATTTTGGAATGGCGGCCATGTGGAGCAATGGATCAAAGAAAGCATTGTAGATGGCAGCCAGCCTGTCATTCGCGATTACGTACTCACTGCAGGAACAGTAGAGCTCTTCCAGGAGAATATTTTGCAGATCATCAATGCTCTCCTCCAAACTCTGAAGTATATACATACGCATAACTACCTCCACAATGCTCTACATTGGCAAAAAAGGCGTTTACGCCGGCATTGTGGATTGGGGTTCATGCACTGCTAATGATTAATGAAAACACAGTCTCATGATTTCATCATTGTTTTACTTTTGGTGTTAGATTTAATTGTATATTTAATTGAACAAAAATTCTATGTTTGTTATTCGATATATTGTCCAATGTCAAATTAATTGAATGGGTATTTAAAAGTAATGACATGTTCACCTGATATGCAGTTATGGAAGAAGAACTCAACCACGCTGAAGCTCAAGCAATTTTTAAACAAGAACAAGTTATATGTGGACAAGTAGATCTTTCTACTATTGCCAACATTGAAGAAGATGAATCTGAGCTGCAGGGAGAACCATTAACCCTTAAAGAGTGAAAAAAGCTTTGACCTAATCACTTTGTACGCCATCAACTATTTCAAATAAGTGGCAATGCAAAAGATACAGCTCCGTTAAAGCTCTCTGATTTGCAACATAAAGGACTGGCACGTGTATTGCTGTAAAGGTTTATACGACAAGAGAGATGCCTACCAAACAACAACCAAGTAGCAATTTACTTTATCCAGCAATGCTATGTTCGATATGTTTTGCTGAAGAGAGTGGATTGGTCAGATCATCCAGGCACCGCTGACGTTGGACGTGGACGCATTGCAGAAAAGGTGGCAGCACGCAATGCAAATAATCCAATGCCTCCTCGCAAGCGTCCTATTGTTTTACTTCTTGAAGAGTCAGAAACAATGACTAAATTAGCCAGCCAAGGACAAGACCTTTCCAGCCAAGGAGAAACACCGGACATGCTTCGTGGCCGTATTCTTGAGCTTGAAATAGAGTTAAGTGATGCACAAGCAAAGCTTCAATGATATGAATCATTGTATGGACCTTTGCCAGATGATACTGCCACTTCACATAAAGATGTTTCTCAACCATCCCCTGAGCTAGGAATTATAGATTTTACCATAGACAAACTTATAACAAATCTATCAAACTCATAAGTCACTCAGAAGCTTTTTGTAATCTCAAAATTATATCAAACTCTTTTCGATCGAGTAATTTCCCAGAACCTTGTTGTAATTTCAAACCTACATCGACTTTATGTAATTTTTATTCGGACAAGATATTATCGGCAGTTTATATTTGAGTGTGAGTGAATATGTGTGTCTGAAAGAGAGAGGTTTTGATGTGAACGACAACGAGATAACACTTTCTTTCATCATATAAATTGTTTTTTTGAGTAAGTATTAGAATGGTACTCTCACAAATCATCTCCATCTTCAAAAACTGCAACCATATCATCTACTTCATCCATATCTGAGCATTCTGAAACTATCTCCCATTCCATATCATCATCATCATCAACTTCTGCAGAAATAGCTTCATGCGTTTGGAAGACTCCATGTTGCTTTTGAGCGGCTCTAGTTGCAATGTTTTGAGGCTTATAAATAAGTATCATATTGCAAAAAACATACACCAAATCAGTAGCCCGTTTAGTATGAAGTCTATTTCGCTTTTTAGTGTGCACAAAGTCGAATGCTGACCAGTTTCGCTCACAACTTCCACTTGATGCAGCTACTATGTTGCAACTCCACTTTCTCTCCACCATACTCCTTCCACCATAAAGGTGCACTTGTTTTGCCAATGACATCTATATGCCACGTATCCTGAAACATACCAGTTCTGTTGGCATAATCTACTCGCTAATGAAAACTATTTTTCCATCTTCGTGCCCTAAGAGTTGGGAGCACACTGTTTTGAAGTCGAACATAACTTCTTTGTTGGCAGATTGCTGATGCATTTGAAACTTAGGATCCAATACAAAAGCCGCACCGTGCAATGGCGTATGCAACTGCACCCAACGATTGTTAACAATTGTAATCATGGTAGCTTTATCTTTTGCACCAAAACTAACATTTTCTCTTAGCTTGCGTATAGCCTCTGACATATACCAGTAGACCCGACCAAAAATAAAAGAATCTGTGTCAACTGCTCTCAAAAGATCTAACAATGGCTTTGACACAGTTACTATTCTTTCTACATTACGCCAAAAGACTGGTGAGTTTACTATTTACGCACATCGACCATCTGCTTCCTGATAACTTGGATACTTGCTGAGCCATCCATCCCATCTTCTGTCTGCTAAGGTTTCCATCAATGCAGGCTTCAACTCTTGCAAAGCAGCAAGAATATAGCATGCCGTAGCAAACCTTGTCGCGCAAAATATTTGTAAAGCTTTATTTGGTGACTTGGTTCGAAAAAGAGCATATGAAAATGGATGCTCTCTAATGAATTTCACCACATGATTTGCATCCAATAAAGTTTGCTTCACACATGCCATTTTACCAATATCTTTTAAAAGTAAATTTAAAGTGTGAGCTGCACATGGTACCCAAGAAATCTCTGGATACTTGACTTGAACAGCTCTTCCTGCTCCTTTGTAGTTTGCCGCATTATCTGTGACAATAGAAGTCACATTCTTTGGTCCACCTGCCTTTGCAATTGCACGCTCATAGACCCCTGCTAGGTAGGTGATAGTCTTCTCTTTCAATGAGCTATCAATTGCTTCCACGAACATAGCCCCTCTAGGGTTAATAAGCATTACATTGAGTAAAGGTTTTTTCTGACAGTTAGTCCATCCATCCAATGCTATGGTACATCCATATGCTGGAACAAACTCTAGAACTGTGCGTTTGAGAATGGCTTCAGTATTGTCTTTGACTTTATCAAGATATTCATTTCGCATCTTGTTATAGTCAGGAAGCACAAATCCTTTTTTGGATGTACTCATCAAAGCATCTTGAAATATTGGATTGCGCATAGCATTGAACGATATGCCACACGCAAAAAATGCTTGTGTCCATTTTAAATGCAACTCAAGAAACCATTGTTTACCTAATGCCTCAGGCATTGTCTGTCCATTGGATGACGCTCTGCCGGATTTTTTTGTGCTAGGAACTCCTCCTGATGTAGAAGCATGTCCATGAAGAGGGTTCAATTGAGAACTTTAATCGTTTACTTGAGTGGTACACACCTCTTCTGTTGCCTCATTGCATACAGATGGTTCAATATTTGCATGAATATCTTTAGAAACATCACCTTTATGTTTAGCTGCAAGAATCAACTCAGGCTTTGTGAGAATACATGGCAAATTTTTCATGAATATCTTTTGGTGGTGCCCCACACTTTTCAACATTGCTAGGGACTTTAAATAAATGCTCTTTAATTCTGGTTGCATTACCACTGAACTCGTGGCCACAAGATTTACATTTAAGTCGAGATGTATTTCTCCCAGCTTTCAACTCATGCACATAACTCCACTCTTGTCCTTTCACCATGATGCACAAAAGTAATTTTATAGTAAAAACAAAGTCAATGATCATTTTCATAATCAAAATCAATTAAAACATTAAATTAATTTAACTAAAAATGATTGAACAAAATTAAAAACAATGCTTGAACAAAAATACAATAATAAAAAACAATACCATTGGATTACATATAAATTTGCATTGATTTATCTAAAGTGCAAGCTTGTAGCTTTAACACATTATGATAATCAATAATTAAAATTAAATCAAGTATTAAAATGATTATCATTATAAATTGTTATACATACAAGAGCTATAAGTGACATTTTTAAATGTCAAGACGATAATCACTTACAATATTTGATCATTATTGTATCTATGTAAAGTGTGAACAAAAAGTTCTTACACTTTACCATAGATTTTTAAGCGATTATCTATCTACAATGGGAGCATGTGCATGCTCTCACACAGTACGAAAGATTTTGCAGTCCAAATAAAGATAAGAGAATATCAATATTTCTGGACATGTTTTTCCTAATTTTTTACTCTAGTGAGAGCATAGCACTGTGAATAGCTCTACACAAAACGTAAAAATATAATTTTGTTTCATTATATTCATTTTGATGTGAGAGAAAATCTCTACACATCAAAATTGAGCTTTAAATTACATAAAATTAATTTTTATATAATTATATTTTTAAACTAATTATCTCATAAGAGAGTACACTCTACACACAACGATAATATCTTACTTTTTTTTTATTAGTCACTTTCAAGCATCAATTAATTGAACACATTGACAAGTGATTCTTATAATTATAGTTTGTATCAGGTGAGAGATTAAACTCTTCACAAAATACAAACTTTCAAGTTTTTCAAAACAAATTCATAAAGTTGAATCACAAAACTTAAATTCTATTGAATATTAATTTTTATTTAATTCAAATTGTTTCATTTTATTAAAAAATACTTTTGATCGTTTGGTGAGAGTACTCACATGGAAAACTGACTGTAAAAGATGGTGTGAGGCTTGTCGTGTGCTGCTATATATACTAACATATTCGATCGTTATAATTTTTGATCGAAAATAATTTCGTTCGAAAAGTTTTTTGATCGAAAAACTAAGAAGTTATATGCTTAGCCGTTTATGCTGATGTGGCACCATATAATACGGCCGTATAATTTAGATAAACGAATAATACTCCCATTATTCACGTATTATACGTCTCCCGAATAACGAATAATGCAACTTAGCTACTCATCCCTTCATTGAAAGTTGTAAATTAGAGAATTTAGGAGACACAAACCGTTGCACCCATCTTCCAAAACTTGGATTGAATGACCAACTATTGGATCTTGGATGCAATTACCCTCTGGATTTGGTTAGAATTGACCACCGGGGAATCTAAGATCTACCTATTTCACACACTTTATTTGAGATTTCAAGGTGGTGGATCTAGGAGACACCAACAACTGGATCCACATTTCAAGCCTTGGTTATAATGGCCAAGTGGTGAATCTTTATGCACGTAGTTCCCAATTCTTAGTCTAAATGGCCAAGTCGTGGATCTAAGATCTACTCATCCCACAAAAATTGTGTAAAACTACAAGTGTTATGATGGCCAAGTATTGAATGCACCTAACTTTAAGACATGACCAAGTAGTGGATCTACGATCTAAATTCACCTACCAATACTTGGTTACAATGGACAAGTGGTGGATCTATGGTCTATCTTTCCTATAAGCACTATTTAAAATTGATAGATGGTGGACATAGGAGAGACCAACCATTATATCCACGTTGCAATATTTGGTTAGAATGGCCAAGTGGTGGATCTATGGTCTATCATACCTATAAAAACTATTTAAAATTGATAGATGGTGGATGTAGAAGAGACTAACCATTGTATCCACCTTGCAAGCTTTGGTTAGAATGGCCAAGTGGTGGATCTAAATTGCAGTCACCTTCAAGCCTTGGTTAGCATGGCCAGGTGGTGGATCTAAGGTTTGCATATTGCACACACTTTGTTTAAAATAGGAAGTTGGTGGATACCTAGAAAAAACCAGCCATTGCATCCACCTTGAAAAATCCGGTTAGAATGGCCAAGCGATGGATCTTGGATGCACTCACATTGAAAAATAGGAAGTTGGTGAATGTATGAGAAATTGACCATTGCATCCACCTTGAAAAATCTGGGTAGAATGGCCCAGTGGTGGACCTTAGATGCACCCACCTTTAGGAATTGGCTAGAATCGAGAAGGATCTAAGGTCTACCTTTCTTACACACTTTGTTGAAAGTTGTGGATTGGAGGATTTACAAGACACCAACCATTGCACTCACCTTCCAAAACTTGGCTTGAATGACAAACTGTTGGATCTTGAATACATTTATCCTCTAGGACTTGGTTAGAATGGCTCACTAGGGAATCAAAGGTTCACTTATTTCACACACTTTATGTGAGATTACAAGGTGGTGGATCTAGGAGACACCAAAAATTGGATCCACATTTCAAACCTTACTAATAATGGCCATGTCATGGGTCTTTGATTCACCTACTTCCCAATTCTTAGTCTAAATGGTCAAGTGGTGGATCCATGATCTACTCATCCCACAAACATTGTGTAAAATTTCAAGTGTTATGATGGCCAAGTGTTGAATGAAACTAACTTTAAGATATGGTTAGAATGGCCAAGTGGTAGATCTAAGGTCTACACCTACCTACCAATACTTGGTTAGAATGGCCAAGTGGTGGATCAATGGTCTATCTTTCCTATAAACACTATTTAAAATTGATAGATGGTGGACGTAGGAGAAACCAACCATTCTATCCACCTTGCAGCATTTGGTTAGAATAGCCAAGTAGTGGATCTAATAAATTGCAGACACCTTCAAGACTTGGTTAAAATGGCTAGGTGGTTGATCTAAGGTCTACATATTGCACAAACTTTGTTTAAATGAGACGCTCGTGGATATAGGAGAAACCAACCATTGCATCCACCTTACATGACCTGGTTAGAACATCCAAGTGGTGGATCTTGGATGCACCCACCGTAAAGAATTGGCTAGAATGGATAAGTGGCGGATCGAAGGTGAATCTTTTTCACACACTTTGTGAAAGTTGTAAGTTGAAGGATTTAGGAGACACCAACCATTACGCCCACCTTCCAAAACTTAACTTGAATGACCAACTATTGGATCTTGGATGCACTTACCCTCTAGGAGTTGGTTAGAATGGACCACTGGGGAATCTAAAGTCTACCTATTTTACACACTTTATTTGAGATTTCAAGGTGGTGGATCTAGGAGACACCAACAATTGGATTATATATCAAGCCTTGGTTATAATGGCCAAGTGGTGGATCTTTGATGCACCTAATTCTTAATTCTTAGTCTAAATGGCCGAGTGGTGGATCTAGGATCTACTTATCCCACAAACATTGTGTAAAACTACAAGTGTCATGACGGCCAAGAGTTGACTGCACTTAGCTTTAAGACATGGTTAGAATGGCCAAGTGGTGGATCTAAAATGCAGCCACCTTCAAGCCTTGGTTAGAATGGTCAGGTCGTGGATCTAAGGTCTTCATATTGCACACACTTTGTTTAAAATAGGAAGTTGATGGATGTAGGAGAAACCAACCATTGCATCCACCTTGAGAAATCTGGTTAGAATGGCTAAGCGATGGATATTGGATGCACTCACCTTGAAAAATAGGAACTTGGTGGATGTAGGAGAAACCAACCATTGCATCCACCTTGAAAAATCTAGTTAGAATGGCCAAGTGGTGGATCTTGGATACACATACCTTTAGGAATTGGCTAGAATGGATAAGGATCTAAGGTATACCTTTCTTACACACTTTGTTGAAAGTTGTAAATTGGAGAATTTAGAAGACACCAACCATTGCACCCACCTTCCAACTTGGCTTAAATGGCCAACCGTTGGATCGTGGATGCACTTACCATTTAGGAGTTGGTTAGAATGGCCCACTCGAAAATCTAAGGTTTATTTAATTCACATACTTTATGTGAGATTGCAAGGTGGTGGATCTAAGAGACACCAACAATAAAATCCATATTTCTAGCCTTTGTTATAACGACCGAGTTGAGGGTCTTTGATGCACCTACTTACCAATTGTTAGTCTAAATGGTCAAGTGGTGGATCCATGATCTACTCATCCCACAAACATTGTGTAAAATTTCAAGTGTTATGATGGCCAAGTGTTGAATGCACCTAACTTTAAGACATGGTTAGAATGGCCAAGTGGTGGATCTACGGTCTACATCCACCTACCAATACTTGGTTAGAATGGCAAAGTAGTGGATCTATGGTCTATCTTTCCTATAAACACTATTTAAAATTGATAGATGGTGGATGTAGGAGAAACCAATGCATCCACCTTGCAAAATTTGGTTAGAATGGCCAAGCGGTGGATCTAAATTGCAGACACCTTCAAGACTTGGTTACAATGGCTAGGTGGTTGATCTAAGGTCTACATATTGCACAACCTTTGTTTAAAATGAGAAGTTGGTGGATATATGAGAAACAACCATTGCATCCACTTTACAAGACCTGGTTAGAATGGCCAAGTGGTGGATCTTGGATGCAACCATCTTAAAGAATTGGCTAGAATGGATAAGTGGTGGATCTAAAATCTATCTTTCTCACACACTTTGTTGAAAGTTGTAACTTGAAGGATTTAGGAGACACCAACCATTCCACCACCTTCCAAAACTTGGCTAGAATGGCCAAGTGTCTGATCTTGGATGCACTCACCCTCTAGGACATGGCTAGAATGCCCCACAGAGGAATCTAAGGTCTACCTATTTCATGAACTTTATTTGAAATTGCAAGGTGGTGGATCTAGGAGACACAAACAATTGGATCTACATTTCACGCCTTGGTTAGAATGGCCAAGTGGTGGATGTTTGATGCACATACTTTCCAAATCTTAGTCTGGATGGCCAAGTGGTGGATCTAGGATCTACGCATCCAACAAAATTTGAGTAAAATTACAAGTCTTATGATGGACAAGTGTTGAATGTATCTAATTTTAAGAGAGTTAGAATGCCCAAGTGGTGGATCTACAGCCTAGGAGAAACCAACCATTACATCCATCTTGCAAGATTTGGTTAGAGGCCAAGTGGTGGATCTAAATTGTAGCCACCTTCAACCCTTTGTTAGAATGTTCAGTTGGTGGATCTAAGGTCTACATATTGCACACACTTTGTTTAAAATACAAAATTGGTGAATGTAGGAGAAACCAACCATTGCATCTACCTTGAAAAATCTATCTAGAATGGCCAAGTGGTGGATCTTGGATGAACCCAAGTTCAAGAATTGGCTAGAATGACCAACTATTGGATCTTGGATGCACTTACCCTCTATGAGTTGGTTAGAATGGCCCACTAGGGAATCTAAGGTCTACCTATTTCATACACTTTATTTCAAGGTCGTGGATCTAGGAGACACAACAACTGGATCCACATTTCAATCCTTGATTATAGTGATGCACCTACTTCCCAATTCTTAGTCTAAATGGCCAAGTGGTGGATCTAGGATCTACTCATCCCACAAACATTGTGTGAAATTAATACAAGTGTTATGATGGATAAGTATTGAATGCGCTTAACTTTAAGACATGGTTAGAATGGCCACACCCACCTAGCAATACTTGGTTAGAATGGCCATGTGGTGGATCTATGGTCTATCTTTTCTATAAACACTATCTCAAATTGACAGATGTGTATTGAGATGTAGAGAGAAAGAGAGAGACGAGACAAGAGACACACCATGTACGCTCCCAAAGAATGATTCATATTGAGGACAAAATACAAATATATAGTTCAGACCAAGTTGAGTAGAATGAGCCATATATAGATCCAACACCCCCATTCAAACAAAGGTCTGTAGATTTGGATGAAAAAACCCTTGGGGAGTTCAAGGGAAAAACCCAAGCCCCTATACAATGTGAAAATATGAACCAGTGATGATGATGTGAAAGAGAATTGTGTATCTATGTACAGATATACAAGTGATTCGGAGATCAAAGTGTGCAAATGTGGAGTGTGCATAGTGCATGGCACCTATAGGATTACCATGCCATGTGTCCCAAAGCTATTACAATAGCAGAGAAGCTAATCTCAAAAGAGTGAGGCCCAAGCAACTCCAAGCTCCAAGCACAAGAGGATGAAACGTGACTCATTGAAGCCTTTGGTAAGAATGTCTGCAATCATCTGGTCACTTGGACAGTGTTCAACCATTATGATGCCTTTGCATACTTCATACCTAATCCTGACATAAGGATAATGGATAGCAATGTGCTTTGATTATTATGTTGAACATAGTCTTTTGCAAGACTAATAGCACTTTGGTTGTCACACCACAAGGGTGTGCTAGAAAGAGGAGAGTGACTAATGTCAACCAGCATTTATTGAAGTCAGATCAACTCATGAGCTGCAAGTGATGCCGCAACACATTCTGACGCAGTCGTAGAAACTACAACACAACGTTGTTTCTTGCTAGTCCAAGAAACAAGACAACCATTTATAAAGAAGAAAATTTCACTAGTAGATCGCATAGATGAATGTGAGCTTGCCTAGTCTTGATTTTTGTAACCAAAAAGGGAAATAGATTGCATAGAATCCAATGGGATTTTTCATCGATAAATCAAATCAAAATTTGTAGTGCCTTTCAAGTATTTCAATACACGCTTTGCTGTAGACCAATGCTTAAGAGAAGGATGTGCAAGATGTTGTCCAAGATAATTAGCAACAAACAGAATATCAGGACAAGTGTAAATGCCAACAAACTAAAGACATCCAATCAAGTCAACACAAGGTTGATTTGTGACAAGTTGACCGCCACTGTTAGAAGTGTTCTTTGTAGAACACATAAGACAAGGTGTGTTGACCGAATGTGCAAATTCCATACCAAATTTTTGAATAGTATCTGCAATAAACTCTGACTATCAAAGATATAAAATACCTTTTGTACAATTCTGTTATATCTAAATGCCAAGAGATGAGTGAATCTCTCCAAGATCCACCATATCAAATGCAGAAGACAATAACTTTTCACTTGCTGAAGAATTCCCAAATCATTGGAAACAAGGATGGTATCATCCACGTAAAGAGCAAGAATCACAAAACTGCTACCTTGGCGTTTTATGTATAAGTTGGGGTTTGAAGAGCAAGAGATGAATCCTTTAGAGGTGAGAAAAAGATCAAATTTTGTATACCACGCTTGTGAAGCTTGTTTGAGACCATATAGTGCCTTATGGAGTTGAGCAGCAAGTTCTTCTTTACTTGGAATAACAAACCCTTCTGGCTGTTTCATATAAATTTCCTCTTCCAAGTCACCATTAAGAAAAGCAGTTCGAACATCCATTTGATGAGCTTCTAAATCAAATTGAACAGCAAATGCCAATAAAACTCGAACACTTGTAATGCGAACAACTGGTGAAAATGTCTCTTGATAATCAACACTAGCTACTTGGGAGTAACCTTTTGCAACTAAACATGCCTTGAACTTGTCAAAAGATCCGTTTGCTTTTACTTTTGTCTTATACACCCACTTACACTTAATAGCTTGTACGACCAGGAGGTAGTGCAGTTAGTATCCATGTACCTTTAGAGATGAGAGAATCGTACTCTGCTTCCATAGCCTCTTTCCATTGATCCTTTTGTGGTGAAGAGATAGATTCATTATAAGTAACTAGATCTTTAGAAGTAGAGAAAGCATTATCAACAATATGGTCATCATAAACATGACATGAGCCATGTTCAAAATCAATTGGCAGATCAACAAAAATAACAATATCATCATTGGTGACATTCGGAATGGATGGTTGTGAAGACGAAAGTTGCTCTATAGGAAGAGTTTCATCATCTGAAAGAAATATAAAAGCATGAAACAATGATTTTTTGAGATGAGAGAAAATATTACCGCGACGACCACCTCTGCAAATTTCTTGTTGAAATGGACGCGTTCGAGCATAAAAAGCACGTTCCATCTGTTGTGACTCATTCTCCTCTTGTGAAATCATAGCTGAATCATGACCAGCATTACGTCATTCTTGACGTTGAGAGTATTCAATTAAAGACATGCAGGCTTGGTCAAAATTGAGACCATCTTTATTAGAGAGAATAGTAACAATGTTATCATAAGAAGAGTACTTCACTGTATCAAGGAGAAGTGTAATCAGTTGTTTTCATGGAACAGGATCACTAGTAGCAGCAAATTGATTAATAATAGATTTGAAAGACTCAATATGTCTCGTCATGACATTTCCAACTTCAAATTGTAACTTGTTAAGCAATCCTCTCAAATAAAGTATTTCTGTAACACATTTCTTCTAAAAGTCTGCAATAAGGCACTTCCATACGTCATGGAAAGTAGGCAATCCATACATATCAAGCAAAAGGGAATCAATAAGATAAAAAAGAATATACTGACAAGCTGCTTTATCACGTTGTTGCTAATCCGTATATGCAACATTTCAATCTTCAAATATAAGTTCTTCAATGATAAGCACGTTGTCATGATCCGTATCAACAGGCTAAGGCGGACAAACATGATTTCCAAGGACAACATCAGAGAGTTCATTGCCTTCAAGAATTAACAACATCTTTGCTTTCCAGCCTGGAAATCCTTGGCCTTGGAAAGGAGGAACAGAACACTAACCAGAAGGAAATCCATTGACGAGAATAGTCATAACCATATCTGGTTGCAAGAAGATGTATAGGATAAGATCGCAGAATCTGAACACCATATATGGTGAAGGCTACAATTGAGAACGAGAGAAATATGATGACCGTGTTCTATCAACGATAAACACAAGAAAGGTGCTCAATAAACGTTTAAATATGTGAGGGACATCACCCAAAGAAGCAAGAAAAAGGAGACGTTAATAAAAGAGTCCTCAAAATAGAGTGACGTGAGATGCAATATTGACGGCCAGAATATGGATAGAAAAAAGATAAATTTGCTCAAAAAAGTTGTTGCTAAAATGAGAAAAACGATCACGGACGCTTCACGAAGACGTGTGAGGACGAAAGCTACATCAAGCTCAATTGCAATAAAAACCTCATAACTTTCTGCAGCTGCGAACTCCGATTGACACGAACCTAGAACTCAAATAGAAGAGGTCGAGGAGACAAACAAGTTTTGGATGAACAGTCCCATTGTACTGTGCTCCATAACGCTTTTTCCATTTCTCTTATTTTTGACCAGAAGACCCCCAAAAATTGAGATGAAGTTCAGGGTGTCAAAAAAATGCAAATCGCATACACATACTGTTTTGCCAGCATGAATTGAATCGACGCGTGATCGTTACCGCTCTGATACCATGTTGAGATGTAGAGAGAAGAGAGAGACAAGACAAGAGACACACCATGTACGGTCTCAAAAACTGATTCATATTGAATACAAGATAGAAATATATAGGTGAGACCAAGTTGAGTAGAATGAGACACATATAGCTCCAACATGGTGGATGTAGGAGAGACCAACCATTGCATCCACCTTGCAAGATTTGGTTAGAATGGCCAAGTGGTGGATCTAAATTGTAGCCACCTTCAATCCTTGGTTAGAATGGTCAGATGATGGATCGGATCCACAGTCTATCCTTTCTATAAACATTATTTAAAATTGATAGATGGTGGACATATGAGAGACCAAACATTGCATCCACCTTGCAAGATTAGGTTAGAATGGCCAAGTGGTGGATCTAAATTGCAGCCACCTTCAAGACTTGGCTAGAATCTCCAGGTGGTGGATCTAAGGTCTCCATATTGCACGCACTTTAATAAAAATGGGAATTTTGGTGGATGTAGGAGAAACCAACCATTTCATCCACCTAAAAAATATGCTTAGAATGGCCAAGTGGTAGATCTTGGATACACCCACCTTTAGGAATTGTCTAGAATGGACACGGATCTAAAGTCTACCTTTCTTATACATTTTGTTTAACATTGTAAATTGGAGGATTTAGGAGACACCAAACATTGCACAACTTGGCTAGAATGGCCAAGTGTTGGATATTGGATGCACTCACTCTCGAATACATGGTTAGAATGGCCCACTAGGGAATCTTAGGTGTACCTATTTCATGCACTTTATTTGAAATTGCAAGGTGGTGGATCTAGGAGACACCAACATCTGGATCCACTTTTCAAACCTTGGTTAGGATGACCGATTGCTAGATATTTGATGCACATACTTTACAAATATTAATCTAAATGGCCAAGTGGTGGATCTAGGGTCTACTCATCCTACAAAATTTGTGTAAAATTACAAGTCCTATGATGGCCAAGTGTTGAATGTACCTAACTTTAAGACATGGCTAGAATGACCAAGTGGTGAAGAATGGATGCACCCACCTACCAATACTTGGATCATGGATGTACCCACCTACCAATACTTCATTAGAATGACCAAGTTTTGGATCTAAGGTCTACATATTGCACACACGTTGTTTAAAATGGGAAGTTGGTGGATGTATGAGAAACCAACAATTACATCCACCTTATAAGATTTGTTTAGAACGGCCAAGTGGAGGATCTTAATTGTAGCCACCTTCAAAACTTGGTTAGAATGACTAAGTGGTGGATCTAATATCTACATATATACTTTGTTTAGAATAGGAGTTGGTGAATGTAGGAGAAACCAATCATTGCATCCACCTTGCAAGACGTGCTTAGAATGGCCAAGTGGTGGATCTGAATTGTAGCCACCTTCAAGACTTGGTTATAATGGTCAAGTGTTGGCTCTAAGGTGTGCATATTGCACACATTTTGTTTAAAATGGAAATTTGGTGGATGTAGGATGTAGGAGAAACCCACCATTGCATCCACCTTGGAAGACCTAGTTAGAATGGCCAAGTGGTGGATCTTGAATGCACCCACCTTCCAAGAATTTACTAGAATGGACAAATAGTGAATCTAGTATCTACCTATCCTACATACTTTATTTGAAGATTCAATGTGATCGATCTAAGATACACCAACAATTGTACCCACCTTTCAAAGACTTGCTTAATTAGAATGGCCAAGTGGTGGATCTTGAATGCACCCACCTTCCAAGAATTTACTAGAATGGACAAATAGTGAATCTAGTATCTACCTATCCTACATACTTTATTTGAAGATTCAATGTGATCGATCTAAGATACACCAACAATTGTACCCACCTTTCAAAGACTTGCTTAATTAGAATGGTCAAGTGGTGGATCTTTGATGCATCCACCTTTCGGGCTTGGTTAGAATGGCCAAGTGGTGGATATAAGATGGATACAATCTTGAAAATTTACTTCAAGTGGTTTGCTTTAAAGGATTCAAGATAACTACCTTACAAAAATTATTCTAGATGACTTATGGGATCTAGGATACACCTACTTTGGTTATCAAATGTCTAAATTGGATAAATATTTGATTTTGGAATCTAAAAGTCTTGAAGAGTGTAAATAAAATGTTATGTGTAAACTAAGTTTTATACACTTTCAAACAGTTCTACATTCAATGTGTCATAGATTCTAACCAGTTATTTGTGTGTTCTTTGATTTCAAAGAAAAAATGGTTCAAAAACAAAAATCTATGATGGTTCCTATTAATGTTGACTTTGCAAGTGATGATAAGAGAAAATGGTACTTAGACGTTTATGGAGTCATTAGGGCCAATTTGGATGAAAAAAGGGTTGTGTAAGGATCTAAAAAGGGGCAACCTAAAAAAGACTCGAAGATCTTACCAAAACTATTCAACATGGGTACTCATTGGATAGAGCTCATCAAGCGCCACCCATGGACCATTTGAGCGCTAAATTTGGATTTCATATGCAAAAGTTATGGCTAAAATAGTGCAAAATATTCCAAAAGAAAGTGAAGGAGATCTTGACACATGTACAAAAGTGCCATACTTTTGGAAATGTAGCTCCTCTTTGACCCTTAGATCAAGAATAGAGAAACCCTAAACAACCCTTATTTCATCCAAATTGGCCCTAATGTGCAAGGTGCACAATTTCATAAAGTGTATGTATTTGTGGTTAGTGACAAAGATGAGAATAGATTTGATGATCTAGTGCAGGTAGTCTTTGCAAGTGTTTCAACAATTGAAGGACACCCTGATATTGAGTACATTAACATTGGGATACCTGGCAATTCCGAGTACCAACTATTGGCAAATTCTTATGCCGTTGAAAAAATGGTCAAAGACAAGGAAGAAACATGTTTTCATGAGGTTGGGATGTTAATGAAGATTTATTTGATATCACTGCAGATAGGATACAAGATGCAAGTATTATTGCTTTAAAAGGCATGCAAGTGAAGAATAAGAAATCAAATAAGAAGACCACAACCTAAAACATAAGGGGTGTTACAATAGTTGGTGTTGCATACATAGATAAGCCCATTTTGATATCAAAGGACACAAGCAATGAACCCTTATGAAGGTTTGTGGAGCCTGATCGCTTAGAGAACAAGGTCCAAAAAGCAAACAAGAGTGCTACAGGAGGCATGGAAAATTATTTGGCATACTTTCCTTTCAAGTATGAGGAGTACAAGATTCCCATCACTAATTATTTTCTTGCTCCTGATCATTATGATTGTCATCAGCTAAAGCCTGATCAAGTACAAAATTGTATACTCTTCTTTGGAGCAAGTGCAAATCAGTCTTCATCATGTGCTTATCTAATTCCTATAAATAATTGTGGCCAAAAGTCCGGAGTTCCAATGACACATACTAAGGTAGAAGAAGAAAGACTTGTTGAATAAAAGTTTTGGATCATTGATGGACAACACTCAATTTATGTAGCCAAAATGTTAAGATTTCAAGAAATAAAAAAGGATGGTGGCTCTCAAGATCTAATACAAGTTTATGAGAAAAGAAAAGCCCAGATTTTTGTAGATCCATCCCCACAAGTTGCAACAACCATATCAGCCATAGCAAATGAGGAGGCCAAGGTGCTATATGTTAACACTAGGTTGGTAACCTAAAAGGACATAAAAGTGTCCTTTCAGGGTTTTGAAAAAAACCTCCAAAACCATAGTAGATCCACTCATTTTGTAAAATCCTTTCATGAGGTTATAGTTCAAGCCCTACTACACATGTAAAAGTTAAGAAACTTGTAAAATTTCTCATCTTTTGGTCACACCAAGCCTCCAAAGTTGATGGACCAATACATTTTCATCAAAACAGTCATTTCTTACGTTTTGTTGCATAAAACTAAGATTAGGGATTTTTGTAGGACTTGAGATAAATTCCCTAGTTAACTTCAATGGGTTGGTGATCAGAACATATGATTGCTTCTCACTCACTATTTTTTGCTTTGCCAAAAGAAATAGGTACAAAAAAGTTGAATTTTTACCATTCTGCAAACCTATCATCAAAGTTTCTATAGCCACGCTCAATACAAACAATATATGCATGTTTTTTTAGTTCCCTATTGTCCTTTAGGTTCATAAGGAGCCATGGAGTATGTCAAAATAATAATACATCTCTTACCAAGGGGAACCTTGGGGACAAAGAATAAGTGCTAAATACAACAAACATGAAAAAATTGGGTTCAACATTATGAGTTGTAGAATCCCATAGAAACTATTCAATATCTAGCCAAATTTGATCCTTATGACTAGATATGGTTACTACCTACAAAATTCATGTAGTTGTCACAAGAAACTAACAATATTGAAAAAATATACTTGATATACTAGAATGTTTCGTTTTCTTCTATAATTGAAAAAATCAACCATCGTTGTCTACTATGAAAAATAGGGTATTAGGTGCCCCAAAACTCAAGGAATATTAGCTTTATGTTACAATATGCGACATAGAAAATCAAAACTGCATTTGGATATCATGAAAGCCACCAAAAAAATCATAGAAGAGCTAAAATTGGCTAAAAAACAGGATTTGACAATTTTTGTAATTTGGTCATAACTTACAACTTTAACATTTATTTATCCCTAGAAGCATCAGGACATGTTGAGGACTACTAAAGATAGCTCTCTAGCATTATAGACCTCACAAACATGAATTCTAGAGTGGTATAGTTTCAAAAAGTTGAAAAAAGCCAAAAACAGGACCCGTTTTTTCACACAGTTTAGGTTGTGAAATGTTGTGCAAGGACAAGGTTAAAGATGGAATTGATATTCCAAAAAATTGTCAAGTTTTTTTCAGCTCATGAGACAATTTTTTAGACAGATAGCACCTCAAAATCCATTTTGAAACTCTTGACATAATTCAAGGAAAATGGTCACTTAACAGGACATAAAAGTGTCCCTGGACATAAAAGTGTCCCATTACCAACCTAGTGTTAAGAAACCTTATAGTGACATTCTTAAGCATCTTTGAAGTCAGTGGATATTTCAAAAATGCCTATCACGTCCAAACATTGGAGAAAAGGAAGGTGCAAAATCTCACACACCTTGGTTTTGTAGGCATTTCTCAAAATGGCAAGGATTTTTGCTGGTGCATCATTCATCACCAAAGAAGCTTATATGGTCACTTACTGTGATTCTATTTATGATCGATGGCTGAAGATCAAAGAGAAATTAGAGAGAGATAATAATAAGCCAGAGGCCACTATTTTAGATATTTGTGTAGTCTAGATGAAGATAAAGTAGAAAGATTCAAATAAAAATAGAGAGTAGAATGATTGTTTTGTCTAAGGGTGTAGAGGATACACCAAGTGTAATGGACATGATTGATCGTATCAAGAAACTAAAACAAGATCCAATTATTCAAAATGAGTTGCTTGAGCAATTCAATGTGCTCAATAAGGAGAATCTGGATGTGAATATTGGGAGGAGATTTCTACCACAGACAACATAAATGATGTTTACTCCCATTTCTTGACACCCTGTGATACTTGGCTAGCATTACAACTACAAAGTGATACAAAGAAGACCGATTTTCCAGAAGAAGCACGAAAGTATATCAAATGGATGATCAACATTGTGAAAGACAAATCAGATTCAATTATAGATCTTCCATGGTCTATACATGTTGTTAGTCTTCAAATGGAGGGAAGATCTTACGTAGAGCGCCATCTAAACAATCCTATCCCTATAGGATTGTGTATCTTGGACAACACACATGATTTGGAGATCAATCTACAATGGTCAATTGAAAGATTCAAAGATCTCATAGATGGAATTATGGCTATTGAAGGTGGGTCAACAGAACCACAATGTGTGATCCTTTCTTTTTTGAACAATAAGGACTATGTACAGTTACAGTCTACTTTGCAAAGTATGAAAAACCTGGTCAAAATACAATTTGTTGGGGCATTGCACAATGTGAAGCATTTGGAATTTGCTGGTGCTATAGAATTCTTCACCACACTTGTGCTCTTGAGCAAGGGATATTCCTTTGAGGGACTTATTAGTTCTTCAAATCCAGGGACACAATACATAATACTAGATGCAGGACACCTTGATCTAGATTTTGGAAGTGTGAGTCAATTGTCAGATGTCGAGTTTCTACAACTCAAAAAGGAGTTGACAATCAAGCAATGCATTCAAAAGTATTGCAAACAAGATTTTAAGCTTATTGAAATATTCAGTGATGGCTACATAACAAAGTTGGGACACAAGAAAAAAAGGGAAGTGTTATGCCTTGTGGATAGTATTGATGACCAAAGAAATCTTTAAACAAGACTATTGAGCTTTGCAAATCAGCATGAGGATGTCAAAAAATGGGCAAAACTTCAAAGTGATCAATTAGATCAGCCAATTGATGACCATGGAGTATCAAATATGAAAGGAGCATTGGCAAGCGAGACACCCATATCAGTTACAAAATTTTTGAACCTTGAAGCAAGTATGTGCTAAGCTTCTATATCCACTTTTCATGTAATTATTTTGAAATAAGTTTGATATCTTTTAATAAATATGTAATGATAGTTTCATCATGTATATTGTCAAGTATATTAATCATTGATTTAAGATCTTTGACTTTATTTTTGCTCGAAAGTGTCATGCAGTGAACCTTTTCTTAATAGTATAAAGCTGTAGGAAAGATAAATCATTACTTATTACATCATTAATTTGAAGTAACATATCTACTAAAAAAAATTCAATGTAGATTGGCATACAAAAATTTGATTTTTACTATATTGAATTGATACTTCATGCATGACATATGAAACTTAACTAAAACATATAGTCTACAACGTTTGACATTTTTAAACCAAAATATTCTAAACATTTTTTGATTGCAGACTCAAAAATGATAAGAGATATTAAAAGACAATGTCTTTCACATTATGCGTGGCATGATGATCCTCTTGGTATACAAACTTTTTCCATTCCAAAGGATAAAGTCTTTGAGATAAGTGGTGTTATCTTTGAAGTATGAGCTTCAAATATACCAAGAGCTGGTTATGGAATTTTTGTGCATACACATCTTCAAAAGGGTATGACTATTCTCCATTATGGTTGTGATAAGTATTTCCATGAGACTTGGAAGAAGTTGTGCAAGATTTCTCCAAGGGAAGCTAGGTATCTACTTCTGGAGGATCCAAATGTCAATTGTGTGGACGATGAGATATATATTGTTGGTGACATAGAAAATGGAAATTTGGTAGGATATATAAATAGCACTCATGGTCTAAGTATGAGCCCAAATGTATGTTATACTTTTGATCCCAGTTTTCCACCTTGGCATAAAGCCACCACAACACGAATTAGATTAAATAAATGCAGCTATGTTTGTGTTGAAACCCTACGCCACATAGAAAGTGGTGAAGATCTTCTTGTAGAATAAGAATTTACATGACATCAATCAGATCTCATGATAAAGTCCCATATATGAAAGTTATTGATAATCTAATTGAAACCGACTCATTACCAAGGTGCGTTGTGATGGCATTACCATGTTATGCAATGAGTACTTGATTTCAAACAGTAATATGTTCCTACAGTGATATCCATTGAATTTCAAAAGATTTTTTGAGTTAGCATATTAATGCTCTATTTCAAAGTTCATGTATCATGCTAAACATAATCTGTACAAGAATTTGTATCTCATTGTACATATTTTATCAGAGCATAAACTTATGCATTAGCAATTTATGCAATATTTCATTTTGAATGCATTTTTTACTTTGTACCGTTAAGAATATCCCAATAGTGGATTTTGGATGTATCAAACCCTTGGTAAACCTTGTTTAGAATAACTAAATGTTAAGTAAAGGATGCACTTTTCCATCCATACCTTGTTTAAAGTGTCTTGATGGTGGTGGATTGGAAATTTCCTTGCTCCTCTCAAGAACTTTTTTAGAATGGACAAATGGCAGATCTAGGATGCACGCATATTTACATAATGTTCTTTGACTGGAAAAGTACTAGTTTATTGAGTGCACTAACCACCCTTCCACAACTTGTTTGGAATGTTTGGTTTAAGATGCTACCACCTTCTAAGACTTGTTTAGAATGGCCAAATGGTAGTTCTACGTTTCACTCATTTGTCTTTTGGTTACTTAGAAGAGCCAAGTTATGGGTATAAATTTCACCTCCCATTCTAATAGCTATTTAGAATGGCCAAGTAGTGAGCCTCATTTGTACATTTTCTTTAAAAACGTGTTTCAAATCGTGAATTCATGGTATATGAAGCATCTTGCCTTCCAAAACTTGTTAAGAATGGCCAACTCGTGGATCTAGGATGCACAAAAGCTTTTAGAATAGATTGTTTGAAATGGATTTCTCCAATAGTATGGATACATTTCCTTGCCCTATTTTTATACCATAACGAGTGGAATCTTCATTGGTTCTACATACACAACCAACACAAACAATTTCATTGTCAAGTTCCATGTGCACTTTTCCCCCAGATTCAAAGTCCATCCTAAAAATGAAAGAAGGTTAGAAAAGTTGAAGCTTAAAACCACAACAAACATATTACAGTGGACTATAAGTTAGACAAGTGATGGAGATTGACACAAACTAATCAATGATACTTTAGGTTGAGCAAGTGGTGGAGATTGAGACTAAATAATCCATGATACTTGTGGATGAGCATATAATGAAGCTTGAGAGCAATGAATCATTGACACTAGGGATGATGTATTAGAGATAAGATAGAAGCTTGTGGCCATGCACTGTGCAGTTTGTCTATCTCTATTTTTATGCTTCAGTGGAGCTTATCTTGGACAAATGGTGGAACTAGTGGCTCTCTACACTTGAATGGGACATAGCTTGGACAAGTGGAGAACCTTATGGATCTCTATGCTTCAATAGAGCATAGATCTGCTAAGTGATGGATCTTATGGCCCCTTGTGCTTGAATGGAGCATAGCTTGGACAATTGATGGACCTTATGACTCTCTATGCTTCAATAGACCATAGATTGAACAAGTGGTTGAGCTTGTGGATGTCTATGATCAACTGTAGCTTAGCTTGGACAAGTGGTGGACCTTGTGGTTGTATATGATTCAATAGAGCATAGTTTGGAAAAGTAGTAAACCTTATGGTCTATAATTGAATGGAGCATATCTTGGACACATGGTGGAACTTATGGCTCTATATGTTTCAATAGAGCTTAGATCGGTGGATGTTGTGTCTCTCTATGATTGAATAGAGTAGATCTTGGATGAGTGGTGGAACTCATGAGTCTCTATGTCATAATAATCAATATCTAATTCTCCTAAATGATTTTCTCATATTAAACTGATCATTTAATATGGGGAAGTGCCAGGGGAGAAAAATCTAGAATATTGGTTAAGCTAGCAAACCGGCCACTGTAGGGATCCAAAGGAGGGAAAATAGGGATCCAAAAGGGGGGCCATCTGCATAAGAGCCATGTGCAACAATGGTATAAAAAGACCCTAAGTTTCAGCCCATTAAGACTTCCAAAATGCTAAGGTTCCAAAATTCAAAGGTTGTGTCCAAAGGTCAATCATACGGGAATTGGATGCTTTGTGTGTGTACAAAAAAGTCTTTGCAATCCCTACTTAGGAGGGGGCGAGCTTTGCATGTAGGGGATGAGAGAGAAAGCCACACACACACACACACAAGCTCCCTTTACACAAAGGGAATGAGGGACACATGTCAACTCCCTAAGCCAGATGTCCACAAGGTGTACCCAATTCCTATTGGATGGCCTTGGAGGTGGACGAATGAGAATTAGGCTAGAGTAAATCTAGTTTAATTAATTTAAAAACACCTAATAAAATAACCAATGAGAATTAAGTCCTCTAGATGACTATTAGACACTCTCCCAAGGGGTCCAATGAGCATTCATCAGCCCAATGGCTTGCCTGATTCCTATTGGCCAGGAGGAAAAGGGGTCCAATCAGAGTTTAGTTGAATTATCAAATGACCTAAAGCTCTCAGAAAAGGGGAAAGGGGGACACATGTCAGAAGGATATCACTTATGCTGCTTAATTGCCATTGGCTAGGCCTGGGGAGGTCCAATGAGAGAATAGCAACAGGGGTCACTCAAGAGAGAGGGGGGGCTGATTTTTGCAGGGCATTATCACACACACACTCACACAATCTCATGTGTGAAGAAAAGAAGACTCTCTCTCCTTCTCAAGATTTAATGGAAAGCTTACCACCTACTCCAAGATTGTGAGAAGGGAGGCCTACACCAACAACTCTTGGATTTGTGATGCAAATCCAACCAAGAGACAAGCTTCAATGCATGCTCCTCTCCTCTACCATGCTAATTACTAAGCTATGCTATGCTAATATGAGTGATTATGTGAGGATATGTACATCTTTCTCGTAAGATACTCCTTCTTCCTCTCAATCTACTCTCATACCCTGCTAGCTCTCACCATCTTTGAAGGTGTGTGAGGTCTTGGGTCTGAGACCGGGGATAATTGATATTGTGTTTGCTAAGTGTGTTGCTTAGTGCATGAAGCTTTCATCTTCATTGCACTAGCTAGTCTTGAAGGAACACAAAGAATTGTATTGTACAATGTCTCTCTCTTAATGGAAGAAACCATAATACAAAGCCTTTTGGAGGGGGGACCGGCCCTATGAAAATCCGGTCCTCAACTATTGTCAATAGCTTAATTTCTCTCTCTTTTGAAAGTATTGTTCATGCTATCTAACTAGGTGTTATGCTTTTTGTTGCTCTCTCCACCCAAGCACTCTTGTATTTCTAATTAGGAATCTAATCTAATGAAATGCCCACTATGTTCATGCTAATTTCCGCTACACACAAGTTTTTAGGCCATTAAATGTTACATTGGTATCAGAGCACAAGGTTTCTTTTTTCTTGCTCAAGAAGGGAGGTCCTCAAGCTAGCTATAAATGGTTGGTATTATTAATTGCCTGTGAGTAAGTAGACTAGGGATTTTTTAGCCTTGTAGTGCGCCTGCCTTCATGTAGTTAACGGGGAATCGCCGTCAAGGGCTATGGTCTTAATAGTGGAGTCCTACGGGGCTTGCCTACGGCTTAACCATTATTGAGCTATTAGAAGCTTGACAGGAGCCGGTGCTGTTTTGGTGCTGAACGACCCTCTCTTCTATTCCTTGCAATTAATGGTATTCGAGCCACGGGTACAGTATCTTGAGTACTTTTTCTAAAGGGGTAAAGAGGAGTAGCAACTAGGGCTTGAAGTGCCAAAGTACACCTAAAAGGTTTACACCTAAAAGTTGTTAGAATGGCTGACAATAGTAAAGAGAGTGAAATTAATGTTGATAACTTTGATTTTGCTAATGAGAAAACTACTAATGATGCTCCGATGCTTGTTAACTATCTAGTTGCTAGGATTCAACTATCTTGTTGCTAGGCTTCAACAAGCCATGGGCAATCCATCTCCAAAGTGAAGTGCAATAGCAGCTCCGTGCTCATGGGATTCTCCATGCTCACCACCATGACGAGAGAACACCTAGGAAGCCTCCTTGTGAGACTTCCAAAAGAGGTCTCTCTCCGATTCAGGAAGAAGAAGAGAATCCATACGAAGGGCTCAAGAATTTACTTCTTGATGATGCATCTCATTCTCAAAGGAGAACTCAAGAGCCTCCACCGAAGGAACGAGAAAGAAGTGAGTCTCCCGCCACCTCGGCGGAGATGGCTCCACGAAGACGGTGGGCTAAATGCTCTCCATCACCACCAAAGCGGGGAAGACCATCGCACTCTTCTCCACACCATAATTCAAAGAGGGATGATAAAAAGCAAGAGAGGAAAAAGGAGAGAAAGAGGAAACCCTCTTCTCCATCTTCTTCATCCTCTTCCTCTTATGAAAGTGATGGTGAAGACGACGAAGATCAAGACAAGAAAAAGGCGAGAAAGAGGTCACCCTCTTCTCCACCTTCTTCAAATTCTTCACCTTCTGAAGAAAGTGATGGTGCAATCTTTGAACCATCAAAAAGAAGAGGCCATAGGAAATCCTATGCCGCATGGAAGAGGTCGTCCAAGCTAAAGAAGTTCAAAGAGGGAGGGAAGAGCATCTCTTTCCTTACCTATGATGGCACCTTTGGTGCTACGGACAAAGTCTTGGCCTTTATCCCAACAGTTTGATGCGGCGTTTGGAGATGAAGACTTCACAAAGTCCTCTAAGCTACGCCATGTAGCTATGCACTTTCAAAAGTCCGCCAGGCAATGGTGGTCTAGCCTACGAGCCAACGGTGAAGCTCCGCGAACATGGAAATCTTTAAGAGCTTCCATTATGAAGCAGTTTTTGGCCACCGATGCCAAAGACAAAGTACTTACCGAATGGTGAAGATTAAAGCTCTCTCTCTATGAATCCATCCACAAATATGTAGACAAGTTTTGGGACCTACAACTCAAAGCCACTGTCTTCAAAAACTTGGATTTTGGAGAGCAAAAACAACAATTTTGTGCGGGTTTAACCGAAGAAATGGTGGAGTATGTCAACTCCCAAAGGCCATGTACCATATCGGCGGTAATACACCATACTATGGTGGCCTCTCGAGTCAACTTCCAAACGGGGGCTAAAGGAAATAATAAGCCCACGGAAAACAAGGGCTCAAACGAGCCTAAGGGGAAGGACAATGTCCAAAAGTCTCCTAAGGGCAACTCCAACAAAGCTAAAGATAAGGGAGTTTACAAAGGTAAAAACAAACTCTCTCCTGAAGAGCTTGAGCGTTATCGCAAGGATAACCGGTGTTTCAAGTGCAAGGAACAAGGGCATGCGTACCGCGCTTGTCCCCAAAAGAACAACCGCCAAGTTCCTCCTAGAGCTACCTTGGTTGAAATCCAAGAGGAGGCGACTCACCAAACTAACCACAAAGGATATCCTCTATGCCATGCTTGGGGAAAGGTAAGAGAACATGATGCTTTTATTCTCTTTGACCCTAGTTCTGCTCACAATTTTATATCTATAGAGTTGGCCACCAAGCTAGGCATACAAGCTTACGAGATGGGAAAAGTCCTACTCGCAGACAGTGCTTTCAAGGGGCAAGAAGCTTCAGTCACTCCCTTAATCAAATTGAGGCTTCATGTCCAAAGCTATGTGGACAAAGAGGACTTATTTATCTCTCCTCTCAAGCATGAGGATGTAATCCTAGGGGCACCATGGTTTGATCGCCTGGCTGGCCAATGTTAAATTCCCTGAAAGGAGAATATCCTTTAAGTTCAGGGAAAAAGACGTGTATATAGATGCTAAGGAAATGGGTAACACTATCCCCATTGTACATACACCAGCTTTCAACAAGTCAATAAAGAGCTCTATTTCCGTGTACATGATTTTTGTTAAAGATTCTCAAAATGAACCTAATGCTTTAGCAAAAGAAAATAAAAGAAACCAAAAAGAATTAGAGTTATCCAATTTTCTCAAGGGGTTTCACGATTTTTTTATTGACGACATCCCTTGTGAGCTACCTCCTAAACGAGGTAATGATGACCATGCAATTGAAATTCTTCCAGGAAGTTCAATGCCTAACAAACCTCCTTATAGAGTTTCTCAAGCTCAACAAGAGGAGATTATGCGGCAAGTGCATGAGTTAGTTGAGAAGGTCATGGTTAGGCCTAGCTCATCTCCATTTTGCTCACCTGTGCTATTAGTTCAAAAGAAAGACAGCACATATCGTATGTGTGTCGACTATAGAGCACTAAATAGGATCACTATCAAGAATAGGTTTCCCGTTCCACGGGTAGAAGACCTATTTGATAAGCTACAAGGATTGACCTACTTTAGTAGGATTGACCTCAAAAGTGGCTATCATCAAATAAGGATAGTTGATTAAGATATTGTAAAGACCGCATTTTGCACTACATTTGGTTACGAAAACATTTTCATGCCTTTTGGCTTGACCAATGCACCAGCCACATTCAACCGCTTGATGGAGAAGCTCTTCAGGCCTCATCGAACCTTCACTGGAGTGCTCTTTGATGATATTATCATCTACTCTAATTCATTAGACAAACACAAGCAACATCTCTAGGTAATATTTCAAGTTTTAAGAGAGAGTAAACTTTATGTTAATCGAAAGAAAAGTGAATTTTTCTTGCAAGAGATTCAGTATTTAGGTCACATTATCTCTCAAGATGGCATCCAAATGGATCCATCAAAGTTAGAGGTAATAAAAGGATGAACTAAGAAGCTTTATAGGTATGTGTGCATACTATAGACGCTTCATAGAAAAGTTCTCACAAATTGCGGGACCATTACATGACCTAACAAAGAAAAGCGTTAGGTATACATGGTCTGCTAAGGAGAACAATGCTTTCGAAAAGCTTATCTCTCAACCTATGCTTACACTACCGGATCTCTCAAAACCATTTGAGGTCCAATGTGATGCTTGTGGTGATTGCCTTGGAGCTGTTTTGCTCCAAGAAGGGCATGCCATAGGCTATGAAAGCCGAAGGCTTGACCCTGTCGAGCAAGCTCTAGGAATATATGAAAAGGAACTCCTTGCAGTTCTACATGCCTTAGACTCATGGAAGCACTATTTATTGGGGACTCCTTTTATTTTGCGAGAACGGATCACCAAAGTCTTAAGTACTCCATGACACAGACCAAGCTCTCCGACAAAAAAATGAGGTGGGAAAATTTCCTCTCACAGTTTCACTTTCATATTGCTCACATTGCTGGCAAGCATAATCTTGTAGCTGATGCAGTCTCAAGACGACCGAGAGTGAATGCGATGTCAATAGCTACTCACAATGATCTATCTGTGATGATAGATGAGTATGCTAATGATCCCAATTTCAAGGATGTAATTTCAGCTCTTGCACTAGGGAAGAAAGAGGAGCCATTCACCCTACAAGATGGCTATCTTCTCTATGGAAATAGACTGTGTGTTACTAACTCACTACGTGATAAAGGGATGTACGAATCCCATGCTCCTTCTTATGCAGGACATAGAGGGATTCAAGCTACATTAAGAGGGATAGAAACCTACTTTTATTGGCCTACCATGAAAGCGAACATACAAGAGTATGTCTCGAAATGTGTGGTTTGCCAAAAGACGAAGTTTGATAGGAGGAAGCAACCTGGTTTTCTTCAACCTTTGCCAATCCCTAATTCACCATGGGCGAGCATATCCATGGATTTTATCTTTGGATTGCCTAAGTCTATCCATGGGAATACGGGAATATGGACGATAGTAGACAGGTTCAGTAAACAAGCTCATTTTATACCTGTCAAAAATACTATCAAAGCCCATCAAATGGCAACCCTCTGCATTTCACAAATTTTCAAGTACCATGGCTTGCCAATGTCCATAGTGTCGGATAGAGATCCTAGAATGACCAGTAATTTTTGGAAGGGTCTCCTTGAGAATTTAGGGACAAGGCTAAAAGTACTATGCTAAACTAGCAAAAAAGTACTATGGTCCCTTCCAGATTCTTAGGCCAATCAATGAGATGGCCTATCAACTCAAGTTGCCCAATCATTGGCTCATACACAATGCTTTTCATGTGAGCCTATTAAAGCCTTACAAAGGAGAGCCACCTCAAGAACCAACTATTGAAGACCCACCGGAGATCGAGGACCAAGAGGAGGTGCTGCAGTCCGAGTCCATTCTCCGACATGAAGACAAGGTATTAAGAGGCGGTAAGACTATCCCCCGATGATATTTTATTAAAGTCAATAATTATCCTTTTGAAGATGCTAGATGGATGCAAGGCATACAATTAAAGGATAACCTAAACCTTGTCAATGCTTCCCAAGAGTAAGCAAATGTACAAAATGTTAAAAATGAGCAAAGTTTTTGTCTTATAAGACTCTCTTTTTCTTTATTGTCCACAAAAATGAAGGAGTATGCATGCTTAGATCAAGTTTGCGGAGACGACGTCTCCCAAACACCAAGTAGAGCTTGTCACTCTACTATGGAAGATTGATAGGACTAATGTGCAGACATGCTTGCAGAAGCCTCATGCTCTCAAGCACCAAATGTACTAGTCATCCATTGTGGAATGATGTCGTAGGGTAACATAGAGATCCTCTACCCGCTAAGAAAAGGACTCATGAATATGCTTTATCTTCTCTACACCATAGTCGAGGACGACTATGATTTCAAGAGAGAGGTTATGTCATAACAATCAATATCTAATTCTCCTAAATTATTTTCTCATGTTAAACTGATCATTTAATTTGGGGAAGTGCCAGGGGAGAAAAATCTAGAATATTGGTTAAGCTAGCAAACCGGCCACTGTAGGGATCCAAAAGGGGGGTCATATGCGAAAGAGACATGTGCAACAATGGGCTAAAAAGACCCTAAGGTTCAGACCATTAAGACTTCCAAAATGCTAAGGTTCCAAAATTCAAAGGTTGTGTCGAAAGGTCAACCATAGGGGAATTGGATGCTTTGTGTGTGTACAAAAAAGTCTTTGCAATCCCTACTTAGGAGGGGGCGAGCCTTGCATGTAGAGGATGAGAGAGAAAGCCACACACACACACACACAAGCTCCCTTTACACAAAGGGAATGAGGGACACATGTCAGCTCGCTAGGCCAGATGCCCACAAGGTGTACCCAATTCCTATTGGATGGCCTTGGAGGTGGACCAATGAGAATTAGGCTACTGTAAATCTAGTTTAATTAATTTAAAAACACTTAATAAAAGAACCAATGAGAATTAAGTCCTCTAGAAGACTATTGGACAGTCTCCCAAGGGGTCCAATGAGCATTCAACAGCCCAATGACTTGCATGATTCCTATTGGCCATGAGGCAAAGGGGTCCAATGAGAGTGTAGTTGAATTATTAAATGACCTAAAGCTCTCACAAAAGGGGAAAGGGAGACACATGTCAGAAGGCTATCACTTATGCTGCTTAATTGCCATTGGCTAGGCCTAGGGAGGTCCAATGAGAGAATAGCAAGAGCAAATAGCAAGAGGGGCCGCCCAAGAGAGAGAGGGGGCTGATTTTTGCAGGGCATTATCACACACACACTCACAAATCTCATGTGTGAAGAAAAGAAGACTCTCTCTCCTTCTCATGCTTTAATGGAAAGCTTACCACCTACTCCAAGCTTGTGAGAAGGGAGGCCTACACCAACATCTCTTGTCTTTGTGATGAAAATCCAACCAAGATCCAAGCTTCAATGCATGCTCATCTCCTCTACCATGCTAATTACTAAGCTAAGCTATGCTAATATGAGTGATTATGTGAGGACATGTACATCTTTCTCATAAGATACTCCTTCTTCCTCTCAATCTACTCTCATACCCTACTAGCTCTCACCATCTTTGAAGGTGTGTGAGGTCTTGGGTCTGAGACCGGGGATAATTGATGTTGTGTTTGCTAAGTGTGTTGCTTAGTGCATGAAGCTTTCATCTTCATTGCACTAGCTAGTCTTGAAGGAACACAAAGAATTGTATTGTACAATGTCTCTCTCTTGATGGAAGAAACCATAATACAAAGCCTTTTGGAGGGGGGACCGGCCCTATGAAAATCCGGTCCTCAACTGTTGTCAATAGCTTAATTTTCTTTCTCTTTTGAAAGTATTGTTTCATGCTATCTAACTAGGTGTTATGCTTTTTGTTGCTCTCTCCACCCAAGCACTCTTGTATTTCTCATTAGGAATCTATTCTAATGAAATCCCCACTATGTTCATGCTAATTTTCACTACACACAAGTTTTTAGGCCATTAAATGTTACACTCTATGCTTGAGTAAATCATAGATTGGACAAGTGGTGGTCACTATATGGTTCTCTGTGCTTGAATGGATCATACCTTGGAAAAGTGGTAGACCTTATGCTTGAATTATCCTCTCTGATTGAATGGAGTATAGCTTGGATAAGTGGTAGAAATTATGGTTCTCTATGCTTTAATAGACCCTAGATTTTGTGGTGGACCTTGTGGCTCTCTATGTTAGAATGGCACTTTCCTTGGACACGTGGTGGACCTTGTGGCTACCTATGGTGGAATGGAGCATATCTTGAACAAGTGTTGGATTGAATGGATCTCGATGCTTCAATAGATCATAAATTGGACAAGTGGTGGACCTTATGGTCCTATATGACTTAATGGAACATAGCTTAGACAGGTGGTGAACCTTGTTTCTTTCTATGCTTAAATGGGTTAGTTCCTTGGACAAGTGGTGGATCTTATGGCTCTATACCCTTCAATAAATCATAGACAAGACAAGTGATGGACCTTGTGTTTTTCTATGCTTGAATCGATCTTAGCTTGGACAAGTGGTGGGTCTTGTGGCTCTCTGTGCTTGAATGGAGAATACATTGGACAAGTGGTGGGTGTCTTATGGCTCTCTGTGCTTGAATGGAGCATAGATTGGACAAGCAATGGACCTCATGGCTCTTTATGCTTGAATGATAGCATAGAATGGGACCTTATGGTCCTCTATGCTTGAATGGAACATAGCTTGGACAAGTGGTGAACCTTATGGATCTCTATGTTTCCATAGGGCATATATTATACAAGTGGTGGATATAATGGTCCTCTATAACTCAATACAGCCTAGCTTGGACAAGTGGAATGGAAAGGTAGTGAATCTAGGATGCATTTTTTCTCTTACACCACCATGTTTGGAATGGTCTTGTGATGGACCTTGGATGCACTAAACCTTCCTTAATTTGTTTCAAAAGGGCAAGTACTAAATACAAGATGCACATTTCCTTGTCACACCTTGCTTAGAGTGGCTTGGTGGTGGATAAAGATGTCCCTTACTCTTCAACAAGAATTTGAACTTTAAATCTCCAAGTGATTCATCTAAGAAACAATATATTCTCTATAACGTTTTAGAATGGACAAATGGTAGATCTAAAATGCAACAAAGCTTCTATAAGTTGTTTAAACTAGTCACTTATTGTGGATCAAGGATGTGATAACTGGTGAAAAAAATGTTTGTGGTGGATTTAGAATACACACTCTGACATAAGCCATTTAGATTGGCCAAGTGATGGAGCTTGGATGGATGGACACTTCAACAACTATGATTGAATCTTTGATGAGCTAGTATCAACTTTTCCATGATTTTTAGATTGGCCAAGTGGTGGATCTAAGATGAGTACTAGTCTTCCACAACTTGTTTTCATTCAATATAGAGGATGCACACCACCATTCAAAACATCATTAGAACGACTTTGATTTTATTTAGGATGGATCCTTCATTGCACAAACTATATATAATGAGAAGATGGTGGATTTAGGATGCATTTCCCCTTTTGCACTATGTCTAGAGTGACCAAGTGGTGGATCTAGGATGCACCAAACCTTCTTAAATATATTTTGAAAAATCCAAGCACTAAATAGAGGATGATTAACTTTCCCTTCCAAAACTTGCTTCATGTGGCCTGATTGTGGGTTGAGAATTTCCTTTCTCCCCTCCAAGAACTTGTCTAGATTGGCCAAGTGGTGAATGAAAGATGCACCCATCCTTACAAAACTTATTTAATAGTATTGATTGAATGGATAGTGTTACAAATATCTAGGATCTACTTGGGTTATAGACTTAGTCTTTTTCAAGGATGTAAGTAACAAAAGTAAACATATTTAGATTTTGGATAGATTTACCCTTTAAGTATTTTTTTTATTGCATAATAGACGTGGATCAATAATGTTTGAGAAAAAGTGATGATTATGTGGATGTCAATAATCATGTCAAAAAATATTTCTTGTTAATATGTCATCCTCTAGGAGGCTATTGTGTGATCTTTCATTGTTTTTTGCTTGGATCCAGGGATTGAGGGTGGGATAGATAAGGAATGCTTCAATCCAACAACAATTAATGAGAGCCTTCCATATTTATACACAAAGTTCTCACTTGAAGAATTGAATCCAATTATTGATACTCAAATTCAAATACCTGAGGCCTCTTTGCTGCATCTTTCATTGAAGGAAGCCATGGGTGAAAACTTTCAATCTATAAAAGATGTGCAAGAGAGTGTTGTTGCTGCAACTACTTTGGTTTCAACAAATCCCAACAAATCCATGTTGATAGTAATATTAGACTTGAATGGTCTACTTTTGAAATAAAGTCAACAACCATCATCAGTTCATGAATATATTCAATATGATTCATGAAGGCATATTGTGTTACAACCAGAGTGCATCCACTTTTTAAAGACCATATCAAAGAGATTCAATGTTGGGATTTGGTCAATATCTAGAGAAGCTAATGTTTACCGGATGTTGAGAACGCTTCAAAGCACTGCGGAGGAGAGATTTACATTTTTTGTAGTTTGGTCTCAAGAACCTTGCTATGTTCCCAAAGGCATGAAATTATTTAGACCAAACAATACTCAAGTTCTAGCTATGTTTGAGCCATTGGCAAAAATATCTGCATGCTTTGAATGTGATCCATGTAGAACAGTTCTTGTTGATGACTCTCCATACAAATGTTGTGTTTTCACCTACAAATAATTGCATATTTCTCTCAAAGCTTGATGAAGAAAATATGGTTGATAATGTTCTCACTAAAGAGTTGCTCCCATACTTGTTGGAACTTGATGAGAGCAAAGACGTGCATGAGTATATTGACTTTAATCGTTATAGACAAGCCCCAATATCCAATTTCCAATTTCCAATGAATACAAAGGTCTCATGGACTATTGGAAAGATCAAAACTCAAGATGGTCGCAAAAGAAGATAACCACAAATAAGCTATCAATGTTTGAGAATCTAGGAGACCTTTTTGGCAAGCAAGAGGAGTCAACTAATCCAAGCAAGGAAAAGGAGACTAGAAGGAATGAAGTAGTAGAAATAATGTCAAAACAAAAAACCAATATTGATATAATGAAGGGAGCACAATCAATATCCTTAACAAGGAAGCTCGGTTGTGCCACACCATCATTGAAGGCTGTAACATCTAAGGCTTTTGTGAAGAATCTACCAAATGAGCACAAATTTCTCAAACACTAAGGTACTACTCACTAGAAATCATGTTGAATTTTCAATAGATACTTTTACAAATGATATTTGTATTTTGATTCAAAACACTCACTTCATCATGGTTTCTTGCAGATATTATTCTTTGAAGGAGTATTTCATAGGGAATTTGGACAATTTATTCGGATGAAAGAAGAAACCTCTAAGAACATCCATGGGTTACTTTGCAAAATTTTGTGTCTTTGCAACTAAAAACAATTCACACAAAGGTTGTTCTCTATGTTTGAGTTTTTCTTGATATTGAACCATTGGTTTTTAAACCAATTATCACCTAATTGTACTTTGCCATTGGTTTTTAGACCAATTGTATCAATTGACTTGGAGATCTTTAAAGTTTACTTATGTATTGACAAATTGCCCTACTTTTATAATCACATGGTTTTTTAGTATTGTGATACCAATTTAAGATTCTTTTGGATGTCTATAGTGATCAAATGTTGAATGCTAAAACCATAAATTTTGTTTAAAGGTTTAAAAATGAATATCAACTAAATGTTTTGTGTTTCTTTTGAGAGCCAAAAGAAAGAAATATGTCATTTTTAGAGTGGAATAATTCATTTGAAAGAGAAAATTCTTCTGTTCGATCAACCTTTTATGGGGCTTCATCGAAGCCATCAACCACCCCCTACTCAATTACTACTTACCTTGAAGCAACAACGGAGGGTTCTTATCTTAGATATAGAGGGTTTACTACTTCATTCAGTTGAAGTGCGACACGGTGATATTGTTCCATCATGGGCCGAGCACATGCAAATTGTCAATGACAAAGATAAAGTTTATCATGTGGTGCGATGTGATGCAAAAGCTTTCTTGGACTTTTGTTTTGATTATTTTGAACCTTGAATATGGAGTTTCTATAACCTAACCAAAGCTCAACATATACTTGAGATGTGCTTTCCTAAGCATTGTTCAAAGTTTAAGATATTTATGAGCAATAAGATTTGTCAAAATCCAAATATTATGATTGGATTTAAAAGAGTTTACCATAAGAATTTGACTTCGGTTTGGGGAATGTTTGAGGATCTACATACTAGCAACACATTAGTTTTTGATGATAGTCCATATAGAGTGATGTGGAATATGCTAGGAACTTATCTCATATTTATACAATTTTGGAGACAAACACTTGAACAACTTCAATGCTTCTTAGAAGGCACAGTAGTTCCATGGTTAGTGGGATGGTTGTGTGCAAGAAACAAGAGGATTTATACTTCCAATACAATTGTGAACAAGGTAGAGGATCCTGAGACAACTTATGTCATGAATTTCTACTTGTCAAGAAGACAGTGTTGAGAGTCATATGTTGAGGTTGTTTGGCAAGGATGTAGTGATAGAGATATCAACTGTACACAAAACCACATATCAATTAGAACTCGTTCATTGTAAATTGTTATTCAAGGTGAATATAAATTATACATTTATCTTTCATTCAACCATTTATCACGTTTTTTTTCTACTTGAAGTGTAGGGGACTTCTGTTCAATCTAATGTGTTTCACATGGAGTGCACCTTAACATTTGGGAGACTCTTTATAATGGAGTGCATCCTTCTTATGGGTACTATTTTTCTTTTTGTTTTGAGTAGAGAATTATTTATATTGTGCTCAAATCTTATGTAAATGGATCCACCATAAATATTTAGGCTTCATTGTAACTGGGATTTTTCCACAAAGTTCACCCTAGTGAAAGGGCACTTCTTTATTAATGGAGTGAATTCTAATTTAGGGATACAAATTTTTCTTTGTATTTTTAGTTTGGAATGTGATCACTATTTTTGTTTATAATGTATAAATGGATTTGGTCAAGAGACCCCTTTTTCCTTCAAGACACAAGTACGACATGAACAATATCCTTTTTTCTTCAAAACATGAGAATGACTTCTTATTCTGGATCAATGGGTGGTATATATTATTTAGTACTTAATATAAATTGTATCAATAGAAGACCTCTTTTTTATACTCATTCAATAAAAAGAATATTCATTGAACAATGTTGTTGTCACATTAGCCTGGAGACTCATATAAGAAATGGTGGTAACAGCAATGCAACCACTTCTTATGGTTCTTCTGTGAGTGAAAAATCATATATCCCTAATTCTTTTGCTAGCAGTAATTTGAAATTCTAGTGATAAGGGCAAAAAGAAGATGCATTGCCATTATTGTAAAGTAAATGATCAAAGACTATATTAGGTAAAGTGGGAAAATCCAAATTTCTAAGCTGGACAACTTTCAACATATCACGTATAAAATAATGAGATTTTTGTCAAAGACGTCAATTTGCTTAAGGTCTCATTCCAATCTACGTACGTAGATTACACATTGAGAACAAAATTGGACATGAAATTTCATGGTTTTAGTCAATTGAATCATTAAGATACTAGTGCATTCCAGTTATTATCATTGTGTATGCCTTATTTTCCTAACTCTGATTTATCTCAAGGTGAAGTTTCAAGGCCCACCACTTATCCAAGCTAGGTTCAAAATGAGTACCTAAACTTATTCAAGGTCCACCACTTGTCCAAGCTAGGATCCAAATTGAGGAAAACAACCCACTTTTCTATGACATCGAAACTCATCCAAACAAAGTCCACTACTAATCTAGAATTTCTTCATTTCAGGCATGAAGCATATATAAAACATGTATCATATGATTGGTTGCATCATAAGAGTATTGGTTTGATGGCGCACTTATCTAAGCTAGGCTCCCTTGGAGGAATATAAATCCCACCAATTGTCCAAGCTACACTCAAAGTGATATGTTAAAATGAGTAGCTGTATATATATTTCTAAGTTGTTCTCTATTGAAATAAATAAGATTTCTAGTGAGAAAAACCCCATTCTCAAGACTAATGATCACTTTCAATTTTTATGAACATAGCCAATTTGACCGTTAACAAATAAAAAAATTGAATGTTATTTAAGGTATCACTTTCATTTGTCCCTTTTAGATATTTTTTGAGCTACATCAAGAAGTGTCAAGATCACATATATTGCATTCTAGAATACCATGTGATACTCCACTTTATGCACATAAATATATTCTTTTGAACATGTTCATGAGGATAAGACATTTAGGTATTTAGCTATACTTATGTTAAGTCATCCTAATTTTATACATTTTATAACAAAGGGGTTTTTAAATCCACCACTTGGCCATTCTAAACTATTCAATCAATTTCATGTTACTTGTATCAATGCTATTCTATGTGTATTTATGAGAAAAAAGCAGTTGTTATAAAGAAAATTTCAATATATTTGCAACTATAATAAATGTAAATCTCTTGTGTTTATTACATTGTTATTATCATTAAATATATTTGGAAAACACAAGTCTTAAGGAAGAAGAATTAAATTAATGTCAATAATGGATTTTATGATAAAGAGTTACGATTTTGACACTATATTCTAAATGAATGGGTTATAGCTGCATATTTTTCAAAATTGTATGATTTAGATAATAATTTTTTTATTTATGCATATGAATTCCCATATTTTTGGAAAGTGAATCTTGCAACAACAACAATGTGCACAATGCATCAAACTTGACAACTTCAGGATTTCCTTGGGTCATAAGTCTCCAAGTACTAGCAAAATTTTGGTAAGAGTTTGGCAAGGCATAAAGAACAATCTGCATAAGGGAATTGTCTGAAACAAATTTACGTGCAAAAATAAGTTTCTCATTGATATCCTTGACACCAGCAAGTAAAGTGTCCATATCATCTTCCTCATGCATAATATTTGACTCCAGCTCTTTACGTAGCAATGCTATTTTTTCCTCATTGCGGCTTGCATAAAGACCATCCAAAATATCCCAAGCCTATTTTGCAATTTTGGCTGAACAAATGTGAGGAGTAATGGTGTGCTTCATAGACAACGCAATCATTGCATGAGTCTACGCATCCTTTACATCCCAACGAGCTTGTTCTTTCGTAGGAAAAACAACTCTAATAGTAGCAATACCTGCAACATCCTCAACATTGCCTACATCCTTAAAACCAGGACGTACGTCAATGCCTTGCACAATATTCCAGACACCCTTTGACATAAGAACATGTTGCATCATGTAAGCGCACATAGGGTAATTGTCCCCATCCAATCTGTCCTCAGCATAGCAAACATCTTGAACACATCTGTGTTGTTGTCAGCCATGAAAAATGTCTACACATGATATGAAAATTTCCCGAAGCGAGGAGAAACTGAGTGAGACCAACACATGTTATATAGAAAAACCCACTGTAGACTATATTGGACTTCTTATGCAATAATTAGCATTGACAAAAAAATTGCAAAAAATGACAAAATAGCATGTGCAATACTGCCTGTAGTGGAAATGGAGGCCGAAATGAGCCCAAATACAAAATTGAATAAAGTGAGAAGGCGTGTGCTGGAGCTGCTGGCGACTAAGCCTCGGAGGATGCAACCTCCTCTGATATCAATTGTTGGAATTAGGGTTGCAAGAAAACACACAGAGCTTGGAGAAGGCAAAGGAAGCTCAAGGCACACAAAGAGAGTGTATTACATGGTGTGCAATGGAAAGATATATAGGCCTAGAGTGATGGGCATATATCCAATGCACGGGGAAAAAAAACACCTAAAGAGGAGAAAAATGCCCCAACGGTCCTAAGTGTGTTCACACACATGACTACCACATGCATATGGTAGCAGGTCATTGAAATTGACCATTAGAAACTAGTTACGCATAACTTGAAGAAAAATGGATTTTTGAAAAAGCTTGATTTGATGACTTTGAAGCTGCATAATAAGTAGATAATTAATTGTATCATCAAACTATTCTTCAATTTTTCCAACCTCTACAAGGTTATACATTCAAGAGCGTGGAAGAAAATCGATAGCGTGGAAGAGAAAATTGCACAAATTGCTGGCCATTTGATGGTTGTTGCATCCTAAGTCTTGTGTTGCGATGCCTATTTTCTTCACACAACGCTACTGTACAAGGTGATTTTTTTTGCACGCATGGATTTGAATCAACGATGATTTAGGATTGTTGAGATGTAGAAAGAAAAGAGAGAGACAAGACAAGAGACACACCATGTACGCTCCCAAAGACTGCTTCATATTGAGGACAAGATACAAATATATAGGTGAGACCAAGTTGATTAGAGTGAGCCATATATAGCTCCAACATCCCCACTCAAACAAAGTCTCTAGCTTTGGATGAAAAAACCCTTGGGGAGTTCAAGGGAAAAATCCAAGCCCCTATACAATGTGAAAATATAAACCAACGATGATGATGTGAAAGTGAATTGTGTATCTATGTACAAATATACAAGTGACTCAGAGATCACAATGTGCAAATATGGAGTGTGCATAGTGCATGGTACCTATAGGATTACAATGTCATATGTACAAAGCTATTCCAGTAGCAGAGAAGCTAATTTAAAAAAAGTGAGGCCGAAGAAGCTCCAAGCTCCAAGTGTAAGAGGATGAAATGTGACCTGTTGAGGCCTTTGGTAAGAATGTCTGTAATCATCTGGTCACTTGGACAGTGTTCAACCATAATGGTTCCTTTGGGTACTTCATACCTGACATAATCATAATGGATAGCAATATGCTTTGACTTATTATGTTGAACATAGTCTTTTGCAAGACTAATAGCACTTTGGTTGTCACACCGCAAGGGTGTGCTAGAAGGAGGAGAGTGACTAATATCAACTAGCATTTGTTGAAGCCAGATCAACTCATGAGATGCAAGTGATACTGCAACATATTCTGACTCAGTCGTAGAAACTGCAACACAATGTTGTTTCTTGCTGGTCTAAGAAACAAAACAACCATTTATAAAGAAGCAATTTCCACTAGTAGATTGCATAGATAAATGTGAGCTTTCCCAGTCTACATCTATGTAACCCAAAAGAGAAAGAGATTGCATAGAATCCAATGTGAGTTGTCGTTGATAGACCAAACCAAAATCTGTAGTGTCTTTCAAGTATTTCTGTGAGGTCCCTGCCCCTTGTCGAGAGGAGCGGAGTACCTTTGATAGGTCTCCAATCCTGAGAAAGAAAAACCAACGGACATTGCCTTAGCTACTACGTAGCCACGGGCATGAAACGTTAGTGAAGGATTGATCCTATCTCGCTATAGCGGAGCGTGATCACCATAACCCTATCTAAAAACTATCTATAATCAATTATACCTAAAAGTATAAATCTTAGAGTGACCAACCTGTGCGCTTTTTTCTCCATGTTTTAGAAGCACAGCCGCCAAGGTTTGTCTCTTTTAAGATTTATGACTAAAAAAAAATTCTAGCGTTGGAAAGTTACCCGACTCATCGGGTCCACCCGTCCATAGAATGATACCGTCGGGGTATCATTCTCCCACTTTCCACACCATACTCACCCTTCTTTTGTTATCTAATTACTACCACACTGTTTAAACATACATGTTCCTTTACTTTATTTATGATACTGGTTCGTTAAGACAACCCTTCAAACAGTATTACAAACAATTGTCAAACAAGAAGTCGTCCAATTTTAAACCAACAACCCTTGGATTAGGTTCACTCAAGAATCTCTACTGACGCTATTATGTCCGATCGGTATATACATTATTTATAAAAACCCTTGTCCTCATGAGCGTCCCATACCGCTCGATAAGTATTCGTTGTGCTAATATGGACGTACTGTCGTCACAACAACAATGGTGCCAATCTGGGCGTCATCCTCATGCCACGGCAAAACAAAACTGTAGTATCCAGCTGGGCTAATCTGGGTGTACTCCCACCACAGCATCAGCGGTGCCATCCTGGGCGTCATCTCACGCCTCGACAACTGCCACATAATACTAGCGCTATTAAGTAGAGAGACTTGAGAGAAACCATACCGAAGGTTTTGGACAAACATTCTTTCCTATAGAAACCAGTTTAACCAGACAATCTTTCCTACTTATCAAACATATGACGAGTTTCTTGGGGTTAAGCCCCGTGGTTTCGGTCCGTGTTTTCTTTTCATAAGGTAAATAATATATTCCTATGGTCTCGCATATGCAATGATGCATAATTTGAAACTGCAATACTAACCTGTACCATAGCTTCGATTGGTCCGATTGGTGGAGACATAGTATGTTCCGCAGTGGTTCCACCGTTACTTGTACCAGCTTCATGATCATTAGCGCCTTGGGTTCGAGTACGCTTTTGAGCCATTTTTTTGTACTACACTTATGTTATACACTTAGAACTTTAAATTGGTCAATTTTCCTAGTAATCTCCTTGTTTTCAAAGAGAGTCTATAATTTGAACCCTCGCCAACTCGGATTCATATTTAGTGTTTTTGTTCTACATCTAATTTCTATACATCAAATATTTGCTAATCTTAATGAATCAAAAATTAAGTGTGTAAATTACGAGTGAAAGTTTAGGAATGCATTACTTTTATGCATGACATTTCTAATCCAATTCTAACTTCAATTCTATACTTCAACTAAATCAATTTTTAGTATTATTCAAAATTCTACTTAATCTAATTGACAATGAAATTGGTGAATGGGAATTTCATCATGTATAATAAGAATATGATGAGTTCTCTTATGTATTAGCTTTCAATTAACAATATATAAGTTTATAGTGAAGATGTACTAACTAGAGAGAGTAGGTATACTTAGAGAGATTAAAGTAAGAGAAAACATACACACACATCTTTTCTAAAGTTAATTGAATCTTACTATCCATTAGAAAGATTAGAGTAAAAGAGAACACACACACACATACTTTTCTAAAGCTAATTGAATCTCACCAATCTATTAGAGAGATTAGAGTAAAAGAGAACACAAACACATACTTTTCTAAAGCTAATTGAATCTCCCCAATCTATTGGAGAGATTAGAGTAAAAGAGAACACACACACATAACCTTCTTAAAGCTAATTGAATCTTACTAATCTATTAGAAGATTAGAGTAATAGATAGCACACGCACACACATAACTAATTGAATCTTACTAATCTATTAGAGAGATTAGAGTAAGAGATAGCACACATACACACATATCCTTCTTAAAACTAATTGAATCTTACTAATCTATTAGAGAGATTAGAGTAAAAGATAACACACACACACACACACACACATCCTTCTTAAAGCTAATTGAATCTTACTAATCCATTAGATATTAGAGTAATAGATAGCACACACACACATATCTAATTGAATCTTACTAATCTATTAGAGAGATTAGAGTAGGAGATAGCACACATACACACATATCTTTTTTAAAACTAATTGAATGCTCAATTAATACACACCTTATTAGTCCACTAGAGGTTTTGCTCTCTTAGTGGCTTGTGGACGCCTTCTCTCTAAGAGAAGTGGCAGCACTTCGTGAGCGCTATAGAGGCAATCTTTATGTCTAAAGTGTGAGCATGGATGCTCTAATTATAGCAGAAAAGAAAACGTTTTTTAATTATTTTTTTAAAAAAATATTTTTTTTATTTTTTTATTTTTTTCCAAAAAATCATACCCGCGTTTTTGGTACCCTTGTGGTACCCATGAGCTTGACCACTTTGTCATTATCATCAAAAAATAAGGCCACACAGGCCCCCCCTCATTAAGATTAGTCAAGAGTAGCTTCTCCTTTTTCATGTGACAGTGTGTCCCACTTTGTCCCCTCCTATGTGAGTCCATGTGCCTTCATTTGTCATCCCTGTGTATTATTTTATTTATTTCCTTAATGATAATTTACTTTACATTTTTAAGTTAAACTTTACAGTCTTATATTAACTTTACAGTAGTAAAAGAAAATTCTACAATCAGTAAATAAGTCTTGCAATAAGTTAGTTAGTGATTCATATAGCTAAACATGTCAGAATTTTGTAGCGTAAATTTTAATTTCTAGGTTTTCTCAACCTATGATTCATAATTTGAACTCGAATATCTTAAATGAGGAGTGATGGTTCAAAAAAATACAAATGCGTAATAGAACTTGTGTGCAGTTTGAAAGTAGAGACCTTACAATTTCAATACACACTATGTTGCAAACCAATGCTTAAAAGAAGAACATGCAAGATGTTGTCCAAGATAATTAGCAACAAACAGAATATCAGGACAAATGTTCATGCCAAAAAATTGAAGACATCCAATCAAGTTAGCAGAAGGTTGATTTGTGACAAGTTGACCGCCATTGTCAGAAGTGTTCTTCGTAGAGCTCGCAAGACAAGGTGTGTTGGACGAATATGCAAATTCCATACCAAATTTTTGAATAGTATCTGCAATAGAATTTGATTGTCGAAGGTGTATGATTCTGTTGGATCTGAATGCTAAGAAATGAGTGAATCTCTCCAAGATCCACCATATCAAATACAGAAGACAGTAACATTTTCACTTGGTGAAGAAGTCCCAAATCATTGGAAACAAGGATGGTATCATCCACATAAAGAGCAAGAATAACAAAACTGCTACCTTGGTGTTTTATGTATAAGTTGGTATTTCAAGGAGTGGAAGAAGATAAGGTACCCATATATAAATCTCCAATACCCTTTACATGTCAAGTCATATCATTAGCAAGATAAACAACACGTTGAACTGGTAGTGGATGATAGTTATGGAGCCACTTAGACTGATATGTCATATTTCCTGTAGCACCAAAATTGAAAATAAAAAGTGATCCATCACGTACATGCAGTATTCTATCTAGAGCAACTAAACATAGGATGCAGCTTGTTTCTGGTACAATATTGTTTTGATGTTCAGTAGTATATGCTCTATTATGATCAGTGTCATATCGACGCTTATAGTACCTATGAGTGGGATGATCAGATCGTTCACAATATTCACAAGTAAAAGAAGAAGACTCTTTAGATAAATGTGGTTGTTTCATGGTAATATTGTGTTCTTCATCATATTGACGTGCCCAAAAATTATCTTCAGTATGGCCATTTCTGTTGCAGTAAGAACATTGCTTATTAGGAAATTCGAGACAAGAGAAAATATTACCACGATGGCCACCTCTGTGGTTTCCTTGTTGAAATGGATGCCTTCGAGCATAAGAAGCACGTTCCATTTGTTGTGACTCAGTCTCCTCTTGTGAAATCATAGTTGTATCATGACCAGCATTACGTCGTTCTGGACGTTGAAAGTATTCAATTAAAGACATGTAGGCTTGGTCGAAATCAAGACCATCTTTATTAGAGAGAATAGTAACAATGTTATCATAAGAAGAGTCCTTCACTGTATCAAGGAGAAGTGTAATCAGTTGTTTTTGTGGAACAGGATCACCGACAGGCAGCAAGTTGATTAATAATATATTGGAAAGACTCAACATGTCCGATCATGGCAGTACCAACTTCATATTGGAATTTGTTAAGCAACCGTCTCGAATAAAGTATTTCTATAATAGATTTCTTTTGAAAGTTTGCAATAAGGTACTTCCATACGTCGTGGAAAGTAGGCATTTCATACAAGCAAAAGGGAATCAATAAGAGCAAAAAGAATATACTGACGAGCTGCTTTATCATGTCATTGCCAATCCGTATATGCAACATTTCAATCTTCAAATATAGGTCCGTATCAACATTAGAGAGTTCATTGCCTTCAAAAATTTACAATATCTTTGCTTTCCAGCCTGGAAATCCTTGGCTTTGGAAAGGAGGAACAGAACGCTGGCCAGAAGGAAAGCCGTTGACGAGAATAGTCATAGCCATATCTGGTTGTGAGAAGACGTATATGATAAGATCGTAAATCTACACACCATATATGGTGAAGACTACAATTGAGAACAAGAGAAATATGGAAACTGTGTTCTGTCAATGATAAACGCAAGAAGGATGCTCAATAAACGTCCAAAGATGTGAGAGACGTCACCCAAAAAAGAAGGGAAAAGGAGACGTTAATAATAGAAGAGTCCTCAAAATAAATTAACGTGAGATGCAAGATACGGCCACAATATGAATAGAAAAAAGCTAAATTTGCTAGAAAAAGTTGATGCCAAAATTAGCAAAACAATCACGAACTCTTCACGAAGACGCACGAGGACGAAAGCTATGTCAAGCTCAATTACAATAAAAACAACATAGCTTTTTGCTATACAACTCCGTGACGCAAACCTAGAACTCAAATTGAAGAGCTCAAGAAGACAAACAAGTGTTGGATGAAAATCACCATGTACGCTATGATCCATGGCGCTTTTCTCGTTTCTCCAAATTTTGAGCAGAAGACCCCCAAAAATTTAGACGAAGTTCAGGGTGACAAAAAACAAATCAACAACAAAACATAATCAATGATTCATTATATTGATTATCAATAAACACCACACAAAACACTAATCGTATTCTTCTTAACACAAAACAACCACAGTTTAAACAAGAATCAATCCTCAAAAAATAAAACGGTAGCAATTTTGAATCTTACATGTGAATCACATACACATATTGTTTTGTCACCATGAATTGATTCGATGCGTGATCGTTACCGCTTTGAGATCATGTTGAGATGTAGAGAGAAAGAGAAAGACGAGACAAGGGACACACCATGTACGCTCCCAAAGACTGATTCATATTGAGGACAAGATACAAATATATAGGTGAGACCAAGTGACTAGAGTGAGCCATATATAGCTCCAACAACGATTACAGAGTTAGGTTCCCTTGTTAAAGATTGTTATAATGGTTTTTTGGCATCCCAAGAAGGTGCCTTGCTCCATGTAGCAGCTACATGGTTTGGTGCTTCATGGGCACACCAAGAGTATGGTGAAATCCATGGAGAAATCTTGTTTTTTGGTATGCTTCACAAGTTCAATTCCAAGAATCATACATTTTATTGCCGATTTGAGGGCGATCCAAAGAAATATGTCGCTAGTTGGGATGATGTCTGCAGTTATGTTGTACAGAGCTCCATGAGACTAAAAATACATCTTAAAATCAATGAGGTACCAAGAATCATAGATTTTATTGCCGATTTGAGGACATCCAAAGAAATATGTTTCTAGTTGGGATGATGTCTGCAATTATGTTGTACAGAGCTCCATGAGACTGAAAATACATCTTAAAATCAATGAGGTAATTCATACAGTTACACCTATTCCTTCTACATTTGAAATTGGCAAGTCAAGTCATGCACCTTTGCTTGAAATTAACAATTTGGGGGTTGATGTTCATGATGCCATGCACTTGAAGGGGAGATATTGCCTACCATTTTGGAGAGGATGGTGGTCTTGGTCCTCTTGAAACCACTCTGATTTGAGACTCTTGAGACCACTCCAATTGTGAGGAGACGTGGAAGGCCACCAAAACCAAAAAATCAGGGTAGATCTAAGGGTTCTAGCATGCATAAGAATACCAATCCATCACTTGAATTCAACAAAAATCTTGGTGGTTGGCCTCACAAGCAAAATCTACCTCATGTAGAAGGGATACCTACACCCTCAAGTAACCCTTTTGATGGGGTTCAGGATGATGATGATAGTAATCATGAACATGCATCAGAGGGTGAGGGGGTAGATGGTGGTGTTGATGAGGCACTAGAAGTAGAAGGTCCAATTCTTGATGACTCTCCCAAGGGTGATGCTAATTTTGTTGATGTTGTTCCTCCCGAGTGGAATAGTGGTGATGGCCTTGAGGAAGAGCCTCTTGGAAGATTTACTCCCCCCTTCAATGGAGTTAAAGGGCATTTATGTCGTGAGTTTTGTGAGTTTCATTTGTTTTTTATTGATCACATTGTTAATGAAACAAATATGTATACTAAAAAAGAAAGGCAAAGGTGTGGAAAGTTGCATGACTCTATGTGAAGGTGACTCTTTTTTGCATTCATGTGTGTTTCTATGACATGGCACTTCACTACATGCCATCCAAATGACACTATTGGAAAGATGATATTGTAGGCTCACTGTAGTTTCCTAATTTTGGTGATAAAATGAGTCAAACTACATCTCAGCAGATAAAAAGGTTTCTCCACTCACAAGACAATTCACAAAGACCACCTCATGGATGTAGAGAGCACAAGTTATGGTAGTTGTTTGACTTGGAGGTCAAAAGAATTACTGTGGATGAGCGCGTTATTCCCTCTAAATGCAATTTGAATCCATGCAGGGTTTATAATCCAAAGAATCCTCATAAGTTTGGCATACAAGTATGGAATTTGTGTGACTCAACAATGAGGTATAATATTTCTTTTCACATTTATAATAAGATGCCATGCCCTGAATTGTCTTTTCATGTCGTTGCAAACCTAGTGAAAGCCCTTCCAAGAAAAGGGCATCATGAGTTTTTTGACAGGTATTTTACCTCTTTAAAGCTTCTACAGAACTTGAGATGTGAAGGGCAAGATGGTACAGGTACTTATGTGGGTAATAGCAATAACTTTTCCAATGCAAAAATTCTACACTTGGGTAAGCAAGCACAGGGTTCTAACCGATATGCCTATTGAAAGAAGTAGGGTCTCATTGCTTGCTCATGGATGAACAAGAAAGAAATTTTTTTTTCTTCTAATTGCTATGGAATTCAAAAAGGTGGGGTGAAGTGCTTGGTAAAGGATGTAACGAGGATGGTTGTTTCATGCCCTGATGTTGCTCTAAAATATAATGCATGTAAAGCTGGTTGTGATGTGTTTGACAACATGGTGCTTGGGAATGGATACAAATTGAAAACTACAATGCATGGGCTTTTGTGGTGGAATGCAGGCTTTTGGGGTCTCATGGATTATGTGCTCACAAATTGTTGGATCATTTGGAAGAACCTCTATGGAAAGAGGGATGTATTCAGGCTTGATTTTATGTTGCATATGCATGAGAAGCTAGTAATAATGCTTTTAGGCCTTATGTATGTAAGCGGTTGATGATTTAGGATGCTTAAAATGGTCACTTTACCACATGTTTTCATGATGTAGCAAGTAGGCATTGCGTGGTATGATGTGCAAAACGAAAGAAGCTCATGTATGAGAACTAGGAAGTGGATGGCTCAAAGCCATCCCACACCAAGTGGGGATATGGTAAGTGCATGAAAACAATGTGTGTTGATCTTGCTTCAAGGACTACCATGCAAGAGTTGTTGTGGATTTTCTCTTTGACCGTCACTCAAGGGTGACTAGAAGACGAGAGCAAGTCTTATGTAAGTTCTTTTTGTGCTTGACATGCATGTTTACCATGCTCTTTTTCAACTTTCTCATAGATCTCTTTTTTTTCAGGAGAGATTGGAGTCCCACTCATTACTGTTTCCAGCCTTCACAGCTGTTTCTCGATGGATTTTCTTTGTTGATGGATATTTTTTGTTGTTGTTGATGACTGGTTTTAGGACATAGTTTCTACAAATGGTTCTCATATTTCATGTATGGCATGTAATGTGATTCTAATATGTTGCTTGATTGTGGTATGTTGGTTCTTGTTCTCGAAATTATGGTTGTTTGATGGTGGTGTGTGTTTATGTCATGCTAGGTTGTTTTACATAAAGTACTTTGTATTTGCTCCTCTTTTTTTATTTCCTACACTTTTGGAATAGGAATCAAAGTGTCATGGCTATGGGTTGTAGGGATATGGGTTTCAGCACTCGCCATGTGTTTTTATCGTTTTTGTGAATATTGGTTTTGACACTCACCATGTTTTTATGGTTATGGTTTTTATCATTCATTGTGGATGTATGGTTATATGTTTTGCCACTCTCAAGTCTCCATGTGTTTTTATGGATATGGGTTTCGACACTTGTCGAGTGTTTTTATGGTTTTATGGTTTTCATTATTCGCTAGGTTTTTTATGGTTATGGTTTTAATCATTGTAAGTGCTATTATGGTTATATGTTTTGGCACTCTCCAGGTATTTTTATGGTTATGATATGGGTTTCAACACTTGCCAGGTGTTTTTATAAATTTTTCCAGGTTTTATGGTTATATGTTTTTATCATTCACCGTGTGTTTGCCAGGTGTTTTTATGGTTATGATATTTTCCAGGTTTCATGGTTATGGGTTTTATCATTCTCTGTGTTTTCGACACTCTCCAGGTGTTTTTATGGATATGGGTTTTGACACTTGCTAGGTGTTTTTACGGTTTTTTGAACACTCGCCGGGTGTTTTTATGGTTTAGATTTTTTTAAAGGTTTTATGGTTATGGTTTTCATCATTCATTGTGTCTTTGACACTCGCCATATGTTTTTATGGTTATGATATTATCCATGTTTTATGGTTATGGTTTTCATCATTCACTGTGTGTTGGACACTCTCCAGTTGTCTTTATGGATAGGGCTTTTTCAAAGCTTTTATGGTTATGGTTATGGTTATGGTTAAGGTTATTGTTGGGTTAAAGGCCCGTGTGCCCGGTTGCCCATTGTTCAGCCGCCCATGTACAGCCATTCATTTACTCATTCATAATAACTATACTCATAACTACACATTGTAGTGTGAGTACCGCCCCGCCACACACTGTGTCTATCTCCTTCTTCGTGTTGGCTCTGTGTGTGTGTGCTCTCCAATCCCAACAAGTGGTATTAGAGCTTGGTAGTGAGAGCATTGAGAGCTTCATCATCATTGTTGAGTGTGCTGGAAATTGTTGTTGTTTCATTGCCGTTTTTTGGTTTCGTGCACGCGCGCATTTCTAAAGAGCAAAAGGTTTTTCCGAGCTTGGCATTGGAAGGTTCAGCACTCCGCGAGTATTTTCAGCAGGTGTCCTGCGGTTTAACCCCCTTTTCGGAGCCATTCGTGCCATTAGAAATCCCATCCGAGCTACAGACTAGGAGCTACGTTTTTTTTTCAGCTCTCTTTGGTAGTTTTCTGCTGCCAGAGCTTCCATAGCCATTACAGGTGCCATTTCTGTAGTGTCTTCCACTTACGTGTGCCCACAACTCATTTGAGAGTGTGTAGCCTCTTCTTGGAGTGGCCTCATACACACAGATAGAGTGGGAGTTTGGCGGCATTGTCTTCTACAACTACAGGTACAGGTACAGGTGCAGGTGCAGGTACAGGTACAGGTACAGGTACGAGTACAGGTTACAGGTTACAGGGAGCTTTGGATGCAGGTTTCTTCTGTGGTTACAAAACATGTATTTTGACTGTGGGACAGCCATATATATGGTTGTGGTTTGAGTGGGAGCTTCTACTCTTCTGGGCAGTCTGTTTATGCGTGTTCTTGAGCTACAGGTTTACATAATCTATGTATGTTGATGGATGTGGATATGGCAGTTTGACAGACACTCTTTATGCATGATATTGTGGAGATTTGGTTCACTTACACATAGAGCGGGTTTGCTCTTGATTGCAGTGTTGCGGTTTGAGTACGGACAGGTACTTGGTTGACAGTAGAGATTGGACTTCGTTGAGATTGTGCATTGGTTATATGCTCACTTGGATCCATTTATGCTCACGGATTTGTGTAAGCTTGGTCAGCTTATGTCTCTATTGTGGTTATTCAGACATGGAGTATGTTTATGCCTCTATGACAACTCATAGTTGATGCATTTTGTGGCACGGTTTTCCTGGGCCGGTTGAGTTACAGGTGTCACGGGTTTATGCATTTGTTTGTGGATTTCTACGTACGTTTTTTTTTTACCATATTATGGGCTGATTTATACTCTATGCGTTTTCTCTTTGATTGAGCAACAGGTGTTGTCAGATTTGCAACACTACTTTGTTGTGGCAGTTTGTTGGTTGATTACAGGTTTCTCATTGTTGCATTCTTGTTGTAATGGGCACTAAAGAGGACACAATTTTCAATATTGAGAAGTTGGATGGTGCTAACTTCTCATATTGGAAAGATCAGATTTGGGATGTCTTGGTGCAGAAGAAACATATTCGACCTCTAAAGTTGCAGGGAGTTAAGCCAGAGAACATGGAAAGGAATGATTGGGAGGAGTTGGATGAGATGTGCAGGTCTACCATTAGGCTTTCCCTTTCAAAGTCTATTTATTACAATGTGAAAGATGCACAAGGTGGAGCTTATGAGCTATGGCAGCGGATTTGCGATATGTATGATAAGCATTCGGCTGCTTCTATGGTGTATTGGATTAAAAAGCTTATTGATTTGCAAATGGAGGAAGGTGCTTCCATGAATGCGCATTTGAATGAGTTCAATACAATTTTCAGCCAACTTGCTACGTAGAAAATTACGTTTGAGGACAATGTAAAAGCTATGTTTTTACTTGTCACGTTGCCTGAGTCATGGGACACATTTAGGACAGCCATAAGTAACTCGGTTCCTACAGATGAGTTGACAAGTACTAATGTGGAGTCTAGTCTTCTCACGGAAGAGATTAATCGAAAGAATAATGCAGGTAGTAAGTCTTCTAGTGCAATGGTTGTCAGAGGCAGGACTATGGACAAGTATAAGTCCAACAGGGGTAAATCTAGAAGCAAGTCCCGTGCAGGCACAAGTAAAAAGGATGTGGAATGTTTTCATTGTGGTAGAAAAGGCCATTTCAAAAAGGATTGCTACAAGTGGAAAAGGGAAAATGGAGATGGTAAGAAGAAAGACCATGATGCTAAGGACAAGCCTAAGTCCAATGTCAAGATTGAGGAGTTAAATGCAACACAGGGAGAGTGTAGCTCTCAAGATGACCATGTATGTGCTCCGACTAGTGCTACTAGTGAAGAGCTTGGTGATGTGTTGCTTGCATCCTATTTTGATGATACTTTTCTTCTCACTCATGAGAGTAGTATGCCTATGGATTGGGTCATTGACATTGGTGCTTCTTTTCACGTTACGCCTCATAGGTCGTGGTTTCATGACTATGATGCTTCGAGCACAGGTACTGTCAGGATTGCCGATGGGCGTTCTATGCAGATTCATGGCATTGGGGATATTCATTTGGCTATGCCAAACTCTACTACGTTTGTCTTGCAGCGTGTGCGTCATGTGCCGGCTCTTGCAAAAAGCTTGATTAGTGTGGGTCAGTTGGATTCACTTGGTTTCAATGTATCTTTTGGTGATGGAGGTTGGAAGCTCACTAAGGGCAGCCTTGTTTTGGTTAAAGGTGCTAAGAGGAATACGTTGTATTCCCTTTGTGTAGCTAGTGTGGCTGATCACATTGTGGGGATCACTGAGCAACCTCCTGCTTCTTTATGGCATCAGCGTTTGGGGCATATGTCACTAAAAGGTTTGAAGTTGTTGGCATGTGCGGATTACATTCCCGTTTCAGATTTTGGTGGTTTTGAGTTTTGTGAGCATTGCCTTTATGGTCGACATGCTCGGTCTTCTCATAAGAAGAGCGTTCCACACAGATCTTTGGAAAATCTAGCTTTGGTGCATAGTGATGTATGTGGGCCGATGCCCAATGATTCTCTTGGAGGTGCTATGTACTTTGTTACGTTCATTGATGATGCTAGCAGGAAGGTATCGGCATACCCCATTCGTAAGAAGGATATGGTGTTTGATATATTTAAGCAATGGCTGGCTCTTGTTGAGAACCAATCAGGTTGTAAGTTGAAGTGCTTACGTACGGACAATGGGGGTGAATTTATGTCTCATGCTTTCACTACATTATGTGTTGAGAAGGGTATACGGCGTGAGCTTAGTGCTCCCTATACACCTCCTCAAAATGGTTTGGCAGAGCGCATGAATAGGACTATACAGGAGAAAGTCCGTAGTATGCTTTCTATGGCTGGTTTGTCAAATGGATTTTGGGCTGAAGCAGTTGCCACTTCTGTGCATTTGATAAATCGTTCACCTAGTGTTCCTTTGGGCTTCAAAGTGCCTGAAGAGGTATGGACATGTTTGCCACCTTCGTATGGTCACCGTTGTGTTTCTGGCTATGAAGCTTATGTACATGTACCTAAGGCAAAACGCAGCAAATTGGATCCAAAGAGCAAGAGATGTATCTTCTTGGGTTATGGTAGCTCTGGTGAGATGGGTTATCGATTGTGGGATCCTATTGACAGGAAGATTGTACGCAGCCATGATGTTGTTTTTCATGAGGACTCTATGTATAGAGCATCACCGCGAACGGTTGAGGTTCGGCGTGTGATATTTGAGGAGGATGGTCATCGGTATGATGGCCCCATGGATGCTCGTGGGCAGCCCATTGACCCTCAAGTGGGAGATCAGCCCTTGTTGGGAGATCATGTAGATGTGGGACAGCCAGATGCACCTCCTGCACAATTTTTGAGGCGTTCAGAGCGGCGTACAAGACAGCCTCAGCGTTTTGTGCCTTCTATGGATTATGTATTGTTGACTGATTGTGGGGAGCCGTCATGTTATGATGAGGCCATGTCTAGTGTTGACAAGCTCAAGTGGGAGCAGGCTATGCAGTTAGAGATGGATTCGTTGATCCAAAATGAAATGTGGAGCTTACTCCTTTGCCAAAGGGTAAGAAGGCACTACCATGCAAGTGGGTTTACAAGATAAAATTGTGTTCAATGGATGCAAAGCCTAGGTACAAAGCAAGGCTTGTGGCTAAAGGATTCAAGCAATAGAAGGGCATTGATTTTGATGAGATCTTCTCCCTAGTGGTGAAGATGTCTACTTTGCATATGTTGTTTGCTTTGGTAGCTACAGAAGACATGGAGTTGAAGCAAATGGATGTAAAGACAGCTTTTTTACATCCAGAATTGCACGAGGATTTGTACATGGAGCAACCAAGTGGGTTTGTTATTCATGGTTCAAAGAATTTGGTATGCTGTCTTCTTAAGACCTTGTATGGGCTGAAGCAATCATCTCGTGAATGGTATCGTAAGTTTTATGCATTCATGAGTTCATTGGGCTATGCACGTAGTTATGAGGACCCATGCCTCTATACTCGCAAGGCTGCAGATGGTAGTCTTATTGTTTTGGTTTTGTATGTGGATGACATGCTGATCGCAGGGAAGTGTATTTCTGATGTGGATGCCCTGAAACATAGGCTACATGAGACCTTTTCCATGAAGGATCTTGGGGATGCCAGTCATATTTTGGGTATGTGGATCACTCGTGATCGTTCTCGCAGGATGCTATTTCTTAGTCAGAAAGAGTACATTGACAGGGTGCTTGAGCGTTTTCATATGGAAGGGGGGAAGGCCATTAGTACCCCGTTGCCTCCATATGTAAAACTCATCCATGATGATTGCCCTCAGACAGATTTGGAGACTACAGAGATGTCTCAGATTCCCTATACGTCAGCTGTTGGTTCCTTGATGTATTCCATGGTGGCTACGCGTCCAGATCTTGCTCATGCAGTTGGTGTGGTTAGCAGGTACATGTCTAACCCGGGCAAGCGTCATTGGGATGCAGTGAGAGGTGTTCTCAGATACTTGAGAGGGACTTCAGAGTTGTCCCTATGTTATGGTGAGAAGGATATGTCTGTTTGCAGATATACAGATTCAGACTATGCAGGGTCAGTGGACTCGAGGAAGTCTACTAGCGGCTATGTGTTCACAGTTGCAGGTGGACCGGTTTTGTGGGCATCGCGTTTACAGCCATGCGTTGCTTTGAGCACTACAGAGGCTAAATATATGGCTGCCACTGAGGCTGCCAAGGAGGCCGTATGGCTCTCATGACTAGTGGGAGATCTTGGTATGGCTGGTGATGCTCCGATTCTACATTGTGATAGCTAGAGTGCCATAGCGTTGGCACGGAATCCTGTCTTCCATGTGAAGACAAAGCACATTGAGGTGAGGTATCACTTCATACGAGAGGTGCTAGAGGACAAGCGCATAGATCTTGTCAAGGTACACACTAACAATAACCCTGCTGATCTACTCACGAAGTCGTTAGCCTCACAGCGGTTTGCACACTGCAGATCGCTGATGGGTATGGCTTGACTTCTTTTGCTGTACTTTGGCCACTTTAAAGGCACACTGCCTTTAAGTGGGAGATTGTTGGGTTAAAGGCCCATGTTCCCGGATTCCCGTTGTTCAGTCGCTCATGTACAACCATTCATTTACTCATTCATAATAACTATACTCATAACTACACATTGTAGTGTGAGTACCGCCCCGCCACACACTGTGTCTATCTCCTTCTTTGTGCTGGCTCTCTGTGTGTGTGCTCTCCGATCCCAACAGTTATGGTTATGGTTTTCATTATTCACTATGTTTTCAACACGCTCTAGGTGTTTTTATGATTTTATGGTTTTTATGATTATGGGTCTTTGAAGCTGTGAAATAGATTTTTAAGAATAATTTCCTTCTCACTATGAAAGGACAATGCAAATAAGTGCCTTATTTGTATCCATGACAACTAACAGAGACTTGCAGTGCTCATGTAGTGGTTGATTCACTTAATTGTTCTCTTACTTTGGTATATGCAAATATACCAAAAGCTATCAAAAAACATGCTAATTTTGACCAAAATGTAGACCTTCCAATAGATTTTTTGAGGCTTGTTGGACGGAGAGTCTCACACACCCATGAAGTGCATGCAAACACTACCTAGATCAACATAATGTCAATCGAGGACACAGATGACACGATAGGAACACGGAGGAAATCTCTTTAGCTTGTCAAGCTGAGACCATCCTACACATACAACACTCAGGAAGGCCAACTAAACCACAATCAAGGACCTCACTGCTCTCAACTTCACCACCTAGCCACATACACACATATAAAAGGTAACTCACCTAATCATGCAAGATTCGTACGAAACTTAAGGAACACCATCCCCTCACTAGGATACACCTGACCCTAAGCTTCTACACTCAAAACCCTCACCCTAAACCCATCTACGGAAAACGCGTAGGATGACAGAGCAGAATTTTGAAAGTGCCCGAAACTAAAATTTATGAGTACCTATGCGTAGCTTATGTCGCCACGATTCTATAGACTACTAGCACGCAAAAAACAGACATTGTTTGATACACTTATGGCCACAAATAGCTTGTAGATGATTCGGCGTGTGCGCTTCGTCTCACGTGGAATGCTTGGTGTCGTTGCGTAGCTCTCCTCGAGCCTACAACAATGGTGGAGTCGGATCTCCAATGTGTTGAGCAAGCCGGGAATAGCGAGAGGATAAAGCTCACGCTCACTCTCTTTCTCTCTCACACATAGTAGACGGCAGCGCTAAAGTTTAGATTATGAAAAAAGTCTTTTTACAAAATGACCTAGATACCTTATATACTAAGGCTACCTTAGGTTTAACCAAAAATGGGGTTGAAAGGGTCAAATGGCTTTGTATTTACAATCTGGAAGTGCCATTGCACCCCAGCTTCCGAAACTAGAATAACTACTCATTACAAATGATGTTTATAGCCATAATCCGTAGCATTTTATAACTCGCAAAAGATAAGACTTTGGTACAAAACTTGAGTTATGTTGTGTTGTTGACCCAGCGGTCAACATTCCCCCCTTCCGCGTTCATGTCATCCCTGACATGACCTGGTTGTCGATGGCGATGTGGTGCCTTTGTTTTGTTGTTGGAAAGAAAGTATAGACCATAGCCTTTGCAATAGCTTGTCTTGTTCGTCCAATCCGATGTACATAGTCTTCACATGATTCAGGAAAATCATAATTGATGACGAACTTTATGTCTTTCACATCCACGCTCCGAGCTGCAGCATCTGTTTCTGTCATTATAGGTCTACTGCCAGATCTAAATTCAAAAAGAACCCAATGTCGTTTAACTTGACTCTTATCATCATGGATAGAGAAAGCTCCATCCATCATTTGCTCCAGCAAATCTATCAATTTGGAGTATTTGTGATTCTCAGAAACAACTTCTACAATCTGTAGAATTGAGTGATTGGCTTTCTGATCTTGTGAGTCAATGAAAACTTTGTAAGGATTTTGTAGAAATTGTATGGCTAAACCCTTAACTTCTTTAGGCCAAGTTGCACTCCAATGCAAAGTCTGTGTGTCAGGCCGAATCCAGGACTTAATTATTCTAATTTGAGGTTCAAAACCATGCCGAGCATTCGATGCGCATTATCAAGGACAAGCTTTTGAGATCCTCTTATTACTTTTATGTCTTCTCTTCTTCATTAGGGACTTGTTTGTTCCTGTGCAATCATGTTGTTAGTGTTTTCTGCAGCTTTCTCATTGTACGCCATTCTTCGACTCACCATTGAGGAGAAGTATGCTATGATCTGAAATTGGTGCTCCAATTCATTTGTCAATTGATTTGAGTAGCATGTCCTTATTGTTGATGTAGAAGGAATATGTACAAGAGGATGGTGATAGGTGTCTTTAGCTTAGGGTCTAAAACCTGGATGACCAAAGGGAAAAAAAACCCGGTGGAAAAAAAGTGGATTAATGTCCTATAATGTGTGAGTCGAAAGTGGTCTTTGCTTCATCCCTTGTACGCTTGGTTGGGGACGGGATTTAGGCTTTGAAAATTGATACTGTGGTTGTTTTGGAATCCAAATGAATTCCTGACTTTTTTGTGCTTGAATCAACTTCTTTGGAGCCCAAACTTGAGTTGTGAAAGCTTGCAATTTTGTGATATTCTTACCCGTTCGTGCACGCTTTCCTTGTTTTTGTTTCGGTGTTGGATCTTGTGATTTGTCATTAGAGATCTTTGCCTTCTCGATCCATATTTGTTTTTGGCCAATCTAGCTTTTTGGTATCCAGATTTGTCTTGTTCTTTTGACCTGTCATGGTTGTTGCTGAAGGGGTTGGTGATAGTGATGGCCTGAGTTGATGATAAGGGATGTTGTAAGATTCATCACTATCGCTACTATCCTCAGCAAGGTTGAGTTCTTGTACTTTCCCTTGATTTTTTGGCTGGTAGTGGAAAGTTACTGTCTGTTTGCTCATGGGTGGTAGTTTCTTGGAGGACTTTTCTAGCCCATTGATTAGAGCATTGTTAGCTCGTTGCTCTGGTCGTATTCCTCCTAGTTGAGCCTTTGCATTCTTATTAGGATCCATGTATGAGGATGCTTGTGGTGGCTGTGTCTTCACGAAGGACTTTGGAATCCACTTTTGATGCACTTTATTCGTGTAGCGATGACATTGATTCTTGGGTCGTTGATCTTCTTGAAGCTCGAAGTGTTCTACAGAGTCATAGAACTTGTCGTCTTCTTCATCTTTTGATTCTCCACATTTCTTTGTTTGTTCCTTATTTCGAGAGCTTGTTGATGTCTGGATCTCTTCGTTTTCCTGGATTACACTCACTGCAAGATAAGGAACGACATCATAGCCATTTTCATCACAAAACTTTGTTGTGGGAGCATCCTCCACGGTGCACACGTCCAGAGTAGCCAAGATGTGTTCCCATCCAAAAGGCTCTAACTCTTCTTCAGGAAATGGTTCTGGGATATAGTCCATATCCTCTATAACCCACTCTAGGATACATTCCTCACGTTTCAAGCTACCACATTGTGAAGCTCCATACATCCACAGTTCTTTAGGCTTTCCTAACCAACCTGGAAGTTCTGATCCTGCTACTGTGGCGGAATCAAACTCCTCAACCGGTGTTCTCGTCACATCACTATAGCTATGGTCCCTCAATTTTATCTTTGTTATGGTTTCCATATGTCTCAGGTATATATGGTCATAACCCCAATCTTGGACCATTTTCAATTGTAGCATGAATGGTCTTCCCAGAATGATGTCATAGTTGTTCTTCTTGCCAAAGTCAACAACAACAAAAGTGTGTTCATATTCAATGCCACAAGAAGTAACAAGTACTTTTTCTCGCAGTCCTAGGGGCTTTTCCTTGTGTCCGTCTGCAAGCTGCAGGGTCATTCGTGTGGATATCAAGGAAGGTTTTCCCCATTTTTTCCAAACCTCTTTGGTTGCAATGGACACACCAGCTCCACTGTCAAGGATTGCCATGGTTTTTACATTATTGAATTCCGCAGGAAGGGTGGTGTTTCCATCTTCTCCCTCATAATACTCGCCTACCTTGTTTAATGGCACTAGCCTAGTATTTAGTTGAGGTATTTTAAGCTCTTTGATGCCTTCCTCGATTTGAGTCATTGGGGTTTTTACACCAAATTTCTCTAGACATTTACCCACATTAGCCTACATGTTTGGTCTTATTGTGAGCAACTTAGCTAACATTATTGTACAGGTGACTGGGGTAGATAGAATATCTACTAGCCCCTTTGAATCGATGGCCTTGTTGGGAGATAGTCTCTGTGATGGGACTACAACCACATCTGACTTGGTCTCGTACTCTCCCATGTAGGACGGTAGTGTTCTTAGCGAATGGGGTTGACTATCCATAGATTGTATAGATCCTTTGTCGCCCCAATACGATCGCACGTCTAGATTCATTTGAGATCAAGTCTCAAATTCCACTATTGGTGGTAGAAACACTCCTCGTTCATCACCAGTCTTGTCTTCTTAGGTCATCGGCTTCATTGGCCTCTCTGACTTGTTTCCACAATTTGTCAAGACCATCTATCTCTTTACAATCCTCAGGTATATCTTGGTGAAATCCCTTGGAAGAGTTATCCGTGGTATTCCGTACTATCCTTGGTTCTAATGCTGGGTCTTTGAGGTTTGGTCTATGCTCATGACTAGAATCTGGCTCTTTTAGTTCCTGGTTTGGTGGGATTACTTGTGTAGGCATGACATGGATCACATCCTCAAGTTTTGCAACTTGTGGTTCTAGTAAAGCTTGGGCTGTTTGAATCATTTTTTGGCACATTTCAAACCTTTGTTTTTCTAGTTCCGCATAGGGATATGTCATCCACCTGTGTTCTTGGGTTTGGTTGTTTTTGAGCCTCACATCATAGGCTTTCAAGAGGGTATCTAATATCTCATTAACCTTCTCTGCCAGCACAGATACTCCTGAACTAGAACTTCTCGGTTTCTCATCTGTGGATGGTTCTTCTAGAGGTTTAACCACCTGTGTAAGAGAAGGTGCCTCCTTTTCCTCATGTTGTTTTATCTTCTCCTTAGCTTTGGTAAGCTTCTCAGCTAGGGATTTTTGCTCTCGTTCCCTGCATGCTTTCATCCTAGTCTTTCTAGCTTTCCAACTATTTTGTTTGCTCTTGGTTTTCTGACTAGGTGCGTGTGTCTTTGGTCCATCATCTGTCTTTAGACTCGTGTCACTTTCCGTGTTCTTTGTCTCTGGATTCTCATCAGCTTTCTTTTGAGCTTGTGCTCTCATAACCACTTGAACTGGTACAACATTTTCATTTTCTGAGCTACTAGGTAGCTGAACAATCCCTGATACGTTTGTCGTGATTTTCCTGATTTGGTTTGGTTTTTTCGGGAAATCGGGGATCAAGTGAGTGATGCCACACTCAAGACAATAGTCATTTACTTCAATGATCTCCATATGAGGACATTGTTTGACCAAGTGGTTGTCACTACTTTTATGACAATCTGTCTCTGGTTGAGGAGATTCTTTTAGCATTTCCTCTTGGCTATAAGCAAGCTTTGACCTAAATAAGCCGCTATTTGCAATGAATCGCAATGTCCTTTCGTCCATTTCATACCTTCTTTATTTTGACTGAAACCCAGGAGGTGGAGGTTGTACCGGCCTCACCACTCCATGTGTTTCTCTCACATTTTGTTGCTCCAAAGAGTAGTACCCACTTTGGTTTCTATACCACATTGTAGTTGGTACTGGCGTTGGTTTATTTGATGTCTCCGTCATTGGCATGTATCTCATGTCTACCGGCATTCTAGCACCTGGTAGCGGAGGTTGTTGTCCCAAGACAAGCTGTAGCCTTAAAACTCCTACTGGTCTTGGCGCATTCCCCGTAATGTATCTAGGTGGAGTAGGTGCTTCTAGAACAGGTTGTACATACCTCTCCCTAGCATTTTCCATGCTATAATAGCACTCTTCCCCCGTATGGTTCTTCCATTTTTTCTCAATTTCACACCACTTCGGCTCTCCCGAATCATACCTTACAAGAGGAATCAACCTCTCGACCAAGTCATCGATAAGCTTTTCTTGATCAATAGGTGCCGTTGTCTTGGCAATGGACTCACTTATCTGTGAAACACTGTGCTGAGAGGATGTGTCATCTCCTTGACTCTTTAAGTCCTTTTCTTTGTATGCCTCACAGTTATCCACTAGATAAAGAGCTTCTTTGATCAACTCGTTTAGCGTCATCCTCCTTATCATATGCAAATCCTTCTAAAGGCCCGCATCTCTCATTCCCTGGATAAAGATCAGCATCAGTCGTGCTTGTGTAGGTAATTCCGCTCTCGGACAGAGCTTAACATATCTCTTGAGCTGTAATGATGCTTTGCGTACTGATTCATCCTCTTTCTGTTTGAATCTATGGATTTGCGAGACCATGTTGTGAGCAATGCCTTTTGGCGAGAATTCTTTAATAAACTCCTCAAACAGCTCATCTAGGGTCTCAAAATCCCATTTTTCCACCGAGTCGAACCATGTAGCCACATCATCTTCTAGAGTCAATCCAAATCCCGCAAACCGTGTCGCAAAATCTGAAACTTCCTCTGCTCTAATAACTCTTCTAAAAGCCGCTACGTGATCTCTCAGATCTTTATCTCTGGAGTATTTTCTGTTTACCCATTTCTGGACTTGGGATGGTCTAACTCGTCGATTGTCTACAAGTCTAACCAGAGACTCTCCCAATCCTTCTCTCGTTATCTCTCTTGAAGGGAATCCTGGTGGCTCTCTTCTTGGAATTCCTATAGGAGTTCTCGTGTTTGGTGGAGGCATTTGTGGTCCTTCATTGACCAAATATCCACCTCTTTCTAGTACAGTCTGTGGATTTGTGCTTTCTACAACTCTGTATTCTCGTCCATACTTGTCTACAACTATAGATCTCCATTGACAATCGACTCCGTATGTGTAGACATATAAGAGCTTGTAATCCGTTATCTCTTCTAGGTATGGATCTGAGCACCTATAAAGATTGACCTCATTTTCGTCAATGTATCTATATAGTCCTTCATTCTCATGACCAATCATCCAAACTCTCTCAACAAGATGGATCTTTATCAATTGCAAGTTTGGAAGATCCATTGTGGGAGGATATTCCTCTATCGTCGGGATCTCCAAGCTTGTGTAAGCTGCATTTGAATCTAGGGTAGACATGATTACTGGGCTTAAGAGCGTTTTCTTGGTTCAAGTAGACTTAGTCCAATGTGATCAAGTGCTTTGGTTAGGGAAAAGTCGAAACTATGTCCAAAACCACAACCGTTTCGTCACAATTCTCGCAAATTGTGGCTTTTAGACACCCCTGACTTCCGCATGAATTTTGAGGCTTCAAACGATGTTTTTTTCAAAGTTGAACTAAACGGTTGCCGTTGACATGCATTTAATTCAATTTTTGCTCTAAGATCTGTAGAGCCGCTCTCAGGCTACGTTTTGATATAAAAACTTTTTCAATCCGATACCGTTTGTGAAAGTTATGGCCAAAACAGTGAAATGCAGTTTAGACTGGTCAAAATGAGTCCAAATTCAATTTTGAAAGAATATTTGGGATCTCTGTGACACTGTGAACACTCTTGTATGATCAAAAGTATAGTTGGATCCTAAAACTGGCCTAGAGACATCCTACGCGTAGGATGTCTATATGCTCAGAATTTAACAAAATTTGGTCTAGAGACTCCCCTTAAGTCCAACAACACAATGGTATGCTCAGAATTTCATTTGGACCTAAAAATGGCCTTGAGACATCCTACACGTAGGATGTCCTTTTGCTCAGAATGACTTGAAATTTTCACCCCAGCTTCTCCTTGATGTGCTGATCACAGTGGTGTGCTCATAGGTTGGTTTGGAGTCCTAAATGAAGCTGGAGACATCCTACGCGTAGGATGTCTAACTGCTCAGATTTTGTCCAAACTTGATCCCACGATTCTCCTAGTGCTCAGCAACCCAATGGTATACTCAAAATTGAATTTGGATGCCAATAGGTCAAGATTTGGGCTGCATAAGCTTCTAGTGCACTCCAAGAGTAGGATGTCTGACAATTCTTGTCTTTGCTTGGTAAATAGGCCAAACAAGCTCCAAATTCACCTTTGAAAACAGTTCTGGAATCCTGGAGACACTTAGAACCTCCCTATATGGCCAAAGTAGAATTTTGACCACTTTATGAACCTGGAGACATCCTACGCGTAGGATGTCTTTTTGCTCTATTTCAACTCAAACTTGCACTGTAGCTTCCCTTTGATGTGCTTAACTCACAGCTATTTTTACTTTTTGATTCTGACACCTATAGGTTGGTCAAATGATCAAGAATCTGTTACAAAAGCCTGATGTCTGTTCTGATGAATTCCCAAGTCAAATCAACTCCAAATTGGACCAAATTTGCCTAGGGGGCTTATCTAAGGCTATATGATAGCATGGTATGGTCACATGAGAATTTTGGTCTCAGAATTATGCAGTAGACATCCTACGCGTAGGATGTCTTTTTGCTCAGAATGAACCCAAATTTGAACCACAGACTCTCCTTAAGGTGCTGATCATTGTGGTATGCTCAGAATTTATTTTAGAGTCCAAAATCACACAGAAGACATCCTATGCGTAGGATGTCTTTTTGGCTTGTTTGACCCCAGACTTGTCCCACAGCTTCCCCTTGATGTCAGTAACCCAGTGGTATGCTTAGATTTTGGTTTGGATGTCAAAAGACCCCAAAACTAGCTATCCTTGCCTTTTTTAGTCAAAAATGCTAAAGTTTGTTCAATCTTCACTTTCACTGACCCAAATGAGATGAAATTTATCACATGTACTCAATACAACATTTAGAACATGCCTATGGAGTCATCCTATGGTTTGGTCTCAAAATTATGCCTTGGGCACAATTTGGGTAGGATGTCTGGCAATTTTCGTCTATCTGGCCTTATCCTGTCAAGATTTGGTCAAATTTCCACTTTCCAGGTGAAAATAGGGTAAAACCTACCTTCTAAACACACTGGTAACCTCAGATTTTCAAAAAAGTGCCCAGATCACCCTGTAGACATCCTACGCGTAGGATGTCTACTGCTGATTTTTTGAGACTGAAGTGTCCCTAATGCTTCCTTATGCTCTCTGCAAGTGCAAGTATGCTTCACAATTGCCAAAACATGCAAAAATCACTCAATTAATCCTTTGCTAAAATTTTACGTTTTCTGACTCCGCCTTTTAGCTTTTGGTCAACAAACATAGGGAAAAACACCCAAGTGAATATGTTACTAGGGTAAAACCTACCCTCTGAACCCACTGGTAACCTCAGTTTCCCCAAATTCCCTGCCAAAAGTGCCCTGGAGACATCCTACACGTAGGATGTCTATTGATGAAATTTTTGGCAGAAATCATCCACAGGCCTCCCCAAGTCTTGATCACTACTTTTCAAGCATTCCTAGCAGTTTTTATGCAAAATTGTGCTCAGAATCTTAAGTTTCTTGTTTTCGCGTTTTTGACACTCTGTCTTTGGTCTTTTGGGTGTCAAGAGTTGGTCAAAACTTTAGTTTCAATGTATACTTAGGGTAAACCCCCCTTCTAAACACACTGGTGCAGTCAGAATTTTCAAATTTGGTCTCCAGAACCCCCTTGAGACATCCTACACGCAGGATGGCTATGTTTACAGAATTGCAGGTTTTCTTCACAGAACCCTTGCAAATTCTCTTTTATATGCACAGCATCAGTCAGTCATACAAAAATATCCACAAAAGCTTGTTTAATACATTTTTACCCTCAAAAGCATACTTTTCCGTGATTTCAAATGCAATCAAGCACTTTAGCAAATAATTCAGTGTTGAATAGCTCTAGATCAGAATCGGATCACTTACCTAAAGCTACTCCTACAAATCATATGGGGTTTTGCATCTATGAGTAGAAAAACGCTTCACTGCCACACACGGACTAGTAAACGCTTTTATCACCTCACAAATCACTCGACCACCAACAACTACTCTAAACCACATATCTTAACTAAACCTATCTAATCCCAGACCCTCGGCAAGACACACGCTTCCTCGCTATCCACTTGATCGCGGAATATCCTCTTCCGGATCCACTTAAGAAAAACGCTTTCTTTAGTCGAAACTAAATCAAGAAACTATCACACGAGTGTTAGTAGGAAACCTACTTAGGTCCTTGTGTCCCCGGCAACGGCGCCAATGTTGGACGGAGAGACTCACACACACATGAAGTGCATGCAAACACTACCTAGATCAACATAATGTCAATCGAGGACACAGATGACACGACAGGCACACGGAGGAAATCTCTTTAGCTTGTCGGGCTGAGACCATCCTACACACACAACACTCAAGAAGGCCAACTAAACCACAATCAAGGACCTCACTGCTCTCAACTACACCACCTACCCACATACACACATACGGAAGGTAACTCACCTAATCATGCCAAATTTGTACGAAACTTAAGGAACACCATCCCCTCACTAGGATACACCTGTCCCTAAGCTTCCACACTCAAAACCCTCACCCTAAACCCATCTGCGAAAAACGCGTAGGATGACAGAGCATAATTTTGAAAGTGCCCAAAACTAAAATTTATGAGTACCTATGCGTAGCTTATGTTGCCACGATTCTATAGACTACTAGCACGCAGAAAACAGACATTGTTTGATACACTTACGGCCACAAATAGCTCGTAGATGTGTCGGCGTGTGCGCTTCGTCTCGCGTGGAATGCTTGGCGTTGTCGCGTAGCTCTCCTCGAGCCTACAACAATGGTGCAGTCGGATCTCCAATGTGTTGAGCGAGCCGGGCGTAGTGAGAGGATAAAGCTCACGCTCACTCTCTTTCTCTCTCACACATAGTAGACGGCAGCGCTAAAGTTTAGATTATGAAAAAATTCTGTTTACAAAATGACCTAGGTACCTTATATACTAAGGCTACCTTCGGTTTAACCAAAAATGGGGTTGAAAGGGTCAAATGGCTTTGTATTTACAATCTGGAAGTGCCATTGCACCCCGGCTTCCAAAACTAGAATAACTACTCATTACAGATGATGTTTATAGCCATAATCCACAGCATTTCATAACTCGCAAAAGATAAGACTTTGGTACGAAACTTGAGTTATGTTGTGTTGTTGACCCAGCGGTCAACAAGGCTATAACCCCTCATTCATTTGAAGTTATGCTATGATAGTTGCCACAAAAATGTTGAAATGTCTAAGTCAAATTTTTTTGAGAGCACAAAGCTACGTACTAACGAATTTTCCTATTTTCTATAATGTGTAAAAATACACCTAATTTGAGAGCTTATTACTCTCAATTCATTATGAATTCACAATTTCCCTAGAGCATATAAGTATGGGCATATTCACAAGACCCAGTTTTGAAGTTTTTCTAAGATCCTACAAAGGAACCTTTTATGTCTTGTTAGGTTATCATCCTAGTGTTAAGGCTTGGGATGTGGTAGTCAAGTAAACCTAGACGATTATGGTGGACTTTAAGCAAAGAGCTAGGGAAATAAGAGAAAAGATAAGTATGATGATAAGGGCCCAAATAGAGGAGCTAGAATCCTCTTCTCCCCCCAAATGCACTCCTCCTTCCCTCTTAGAGCTGAGGAAAAACTGATACTAGAAGAATTATCGGTTGCTAGGTCTTCCATCCATTAGACAAGGGACTTTTGGGCCGAGAAGGTACACAAACTTGATAAAAATATGATTGCATTCTTGGTCAGATTATCAAGGAGGTTATGAGAAGAGGAGTGTTAAAGGGAATTTTTGTTTCTAATGCCATTAAGGATCTGTGTTTACAACAATATGCAAATGATACAAATTCTATTATAAGGAATGATCAACAATCCAATAACAGCTTTTTGAGAGTGCTTGCAACATACTTTTTGTGTGACTAGTTGTTCCACTCCTAAAATAGGATATAAGAGCTCTATAGGGCTTGTTCCTCAACTAATTTGTACTCCTTTTTTGGATGGATAGGTGTTTCATATTTTGGGGACTCTAATGGGATTGAAAGTCACCCTCAACCAAACATGGGAGGTGATTTTTGCTAAATTAAAAAAGAAAGCGTTTAAGTGGCAAAATCACGGTTCCTCTCTAGCATTTATAACATTTGTGCTTGTTGGAGCTATATATGGATCACTCTACTCAACTTGGTCTCACCTTTATCTTGTCCTCAATATGCATCAATCTTTGGGAGCATACATGGTGTCTCTCTCTCTCTCTCTCTCTCTCTCTCTCTCTCTCTCTCTCTCTCAGCGTGGAGATAGCAACACAACCACTCAACCAATGACATCAAAAACCATGATCATGGCATCCTTGGTATCGACCATAAACAAACAAGTCACAGACTTATGGGAACTTGCAATATAGAATGACATGCTAAGGGTACTTGTGGTTGAGAATGAGAATCTCAAGAGGACACTTGAGATGCAAACAACACGTTTGATGCAACTTGAAGATGAATTGAAGGAATATAAACGCTCTCTTATGGACTTGAATGCTTTGAAGGAGCGCATAATCAAAGTAGAGAATGACCATGTATTGAAAGATGAGAAATTTGACACCATGAGCCCGGATATGCGACTGAAAAATGTATGCACAAAAAAATCTTGGGTTGATGTATGTGGTTCCTAAATCCTCAAGCATGCATGCTATGGCTCAAACAAAGAATGTTGAGAGTGTGAATATGGAGGAGTTGAAGGAACGGGAGCGACGTTCCGAGAACATTGTTATTCATGGAATTTTCAAAGAGAAGTTAGAGACGCCTCCTTCTCTTGACATTGTTATCAAAGATTTCTTCAAAATCCACTTTGGCATGTGTAGAGTTATGGCCTATGGATCACATAGAGTGGGTAAGCAAGGAGCTCCTTGCTCAAGAGAACGGCCAATTGTATGCACCATGCCGGATGAGACCAAACGAAAGATTATCCTTGATAATAGTTGGATTTATTTGAGGGATACAAAATGTTATGTACATGAAGATTGCACTATTAAGAAAACAAATATGTGCCACAAGGAATACAAGGAAAAGAATAAGAAAAACAAGGAGATCTCTCACAAAGAAAATGTGCCCAAGGAGGAGGTTAGTCCCTTGAGCAAGTAGGGATGTGCGACCTATGAGGCCTAGTTACAATTGAAACTATTATTTTGGAATTGCAATGAATATCCCCGGGGTCTTCACTAAGGATTACCGTATGGTGTCACCTGAGTGTACAATAGGGGGGGTGTATGAGGCCAAAAAGGTAGATTTTACAAAGCATGGTACCATATATAGAGGGTAAAATGCAGTTTTGGTGTACGTAGGTGACATCTTCCCAATACTACTAGTGAATCCCCCGGGTGAATATCCATGGAATGTGGGGGTTGGCATTGATGGCCAGAAATGACATGCGATATGGGGTGGCCTCTACACCACACATAGCCTGAACATCCCCAAGCATCATCTCGGGGTAGAAGTGATCCTATGGGTAGGAAGGGGCACCACCTAGCATAAATGCGGCTAGGACGCAAACATACATGACCTAGGGTAGCAAACATGAAATGCTCTCTAGGTAGTCAACACAAAATGGTGGTGTAACAATCGTTCACATGTAGAGAAATGCCTCATCACAAGTCATTAGTATGTGCACGAGAGAGATATGTGAAAAGCTTGGAACAAGGCACACTGAATGGCGGAAGCAATTCATTAGGAAAAGTTTGGACTCAAAAATGGGCCTTGTAAGAATTGTTGATGTGGAATAGCTTTCAAAAAGTGGGGATCGGTAAATTTTTTGCAAATAAGATCCAAACTTGTCGGAGGTTGGATATTTAGAATCTACTCTTCAAATGCTATCTATTGATATATAGCATGCATGTATCGGACATTGCCTTTATGTAGATCTAGAAAAAGGTGATTTTAGATTACCGTAATGGTAACAAAACCTGGCTGATTGAAAAAAAATGGCATAACTTTCATAGAAGTCATCCAAACTTTTTGGACCTTGGATCTTTAGAATCCATTTTTCAAGAACTTTCCAATGATAGGTCATATCATGGGATTCTAAGCAATATTTAGAGGGGTCTACTGGGTTGCTTTATTTTGTACAACTGAGATGATGTGGCACTCTTAAAAGGCCCAAAAATGAGTTCAAAATGTTCCTAATGGCACATGATGGAGCAAGAGTAGGGTGATATACAAGAGATGAAACATCCCGTAACCATGGGAATTTAGAATAGAGGATGGACCCCAATGATCAAGACAAAATTACACCCCTTTAATGGTGATGAAGATACTTACAAGTGGTGGTCTTGACGACTACAAACCTGGCTCTTGGCATTTGGGATGCAGCATGAGACACGAGTGCCATATGGTGCACGGCGAGGTTGGAGTTAGCGAGAGGGTTAGTTGAGGGAGAACAGCAAGAGGATGCACCCACCAATGACCTCAATCACCAACATTGAGAGCGATCCAAGGTGGTGTGGTGTTGATACCTTCAATCCAAGTGTGCTCATGTTTCTTGGTGGGAGAGTAGCAACTAGTTCACGTGCATAGAGTGGTCGTGAATTAGTAACTCAACGTGGTTTGGTGAATCATGGGGAGAATGGTGATGTTGCCAATGCTAAGTGCCCAAAGCTTAGAACTACGTGCATAGTGGTGCTTACAATGTAGAGTGCATGGAGCTAGTATGCCCCTCCTTCACTTGGGTGTTCTCCCTTGGGTGTCTCCTCTCCCCAGTGTATTGTGTCCCCTTTGTGCTAAGCGGAGGCCTCTTTATATAGGCTTGAGAGGTGGTCCTTACCCACTGGTCATTGCAAATATCCTTTGGTCTCTGTAGAAGGCCTAGATGCCTCTCTAGTAAGAGAGACAGAGAGAGAGAAGCTAGAGATAGAGAGAGAAAGAGTGGGGTGGAGAGATTTTTTTTACAATCCACTAGCCATGGCTAGGTTATTCGTGGAGAGTGGGATTTTAGGGTATTTACAAGGGTTTTATCGATGATTCGGGTGGTTGGTGTGAGGTTTTAGTGCTGCTGGAATCGGTTTTTGTCGTGAGAATCCGAGATGTTTTGAGTTACCTCCTTGTGGTGCTGGTCGGGGCATGCCTTTACCGCCTTTGCTCATTTTGGTGTTGGGGACGCGTGACTGGACCGCCTTATTTTTTTGTCAATGTCGATGTTGTTCAGTGTTTTTTTCCCTTCTATGTGTTGTGAGTGTGTGTATATGCGTGCGTGTACTCTGTATGGGTGGGTGCGTATACCATGTATTTATGTATGTATGTGTATGTGCTGATGAGTGCATATATGTATGGGTATATGTGTTTGTGTATGGTAAGAGAGAGATTATGAGAGAGCGTGAGATAAGGGTGTGTGTGTGTATGTGTGTAGGTAAATGTGTGCGTTTGTATAAGTGAGCGTGTGTGTGGGAACGAAGGTATAAGAGGGATATTAGTTATATATATATATATATATATATATATATATATATATATATATATATATATATATATAATTTTTATTTATTTTTTCCATGCTTGGCATGCTCGTTTACACAGAATGAAGGTGGGGGAGTGTGTGAGCGAGCGGGTGGGGGAATGGCAAGGTTGAGAGGTGTGTGTGTGTGTGTGTGTGTGTGTAGATATGAGAGAGAGAGAGAGAGAGAGAGAGAGAGAGAGAGAGAGAGAGAGAGATATGGTGAAGGAGAGAGAGAGACTTCCGCTTCTTGTAGGCAACGAGGGCGATAGAGAGGCAGGATGGCCGAGCACTGCGCCATGTGGTTGCCGACAAGAGAGCGAGAGAGCAAGTTGTTAGCAAGAGATGAGAGAGAGAAGGAGTGAATGAGGGAGAGACAGTGTTTGCCAAGAAGGGAGAGAGGGGAAGAGGGAGGTGCATAGGGAAAATGGTGGCCTGCTAGGCTGGGGTATGGACGAGCTAGGGTCGTGAGGTGGATCAGGGCATTGCCGAGCCTTCCGACGGTGTCACCAAGGCTTCGGTAGAGGAGAAAATAAATTTTTTCTTTTTTTTCTTTGATTTTCAAAAATTGGCTATCATTAGCCCTCCCCTGTTGGTTAGAGGCATTCATGTCTCTAACTCATCTGCTTGATCATTATCATCGGAGGTGGCGGTTGATGGTGTACCCTCATCTGGAATGTCGATAGGTGGATCCGGGTCAAATTGAAGAAAATAAGGTTTGAGCCGCCAACCATTTACCCTGGTTTTATGAATTTATCCATCAGCTTCCATAAGCTGGTAGCTTCCATTGGCAAAATTTTTCCTAATGATGAAAGGGCCTTTACGTTAGAGTAGGAGTTTCTTATCTTTGGACAGCTACATATAGTGCCCTTTGGCCCTTAGGCCATAGGATGCGTACAGTTGCATTGCAAAACACCTACATACAGCATCCTATGGCTCTAATTCCACAGGATGTTATATACCGATCATGAGACAACTACATACACTGCCCTATGGCCCTCAGGCCATAGGATGTGTACAGTTGCATCGTGAAACACCTACATATAGCATCCTATGGCCCTAAGGCCACATGATGTTATATACCCATCATGAGACAGCTACATATAGTGCCCTATGTCCCTCAAGCCATAGGATGTATAGTTACTAAACACAAAACACGTGCATAAAACAACATATGGACTAAAGGCCATATGATTTATACATACTCAATATGAACCACCTACATATCGCATCTTATGGCCCTAAGTCCATAGGATTCTGTATACCCATCATGAAACAACCACATATAGTTCCTTGTGTGTATATAATCATCATGAAATGCCTACATGTATACTCACAATGAAATGATTTTGTGATGGTTTTCTTAACAAATATTTATTGAAACCTCCTTGCAGGTATGGATTTTAATCAAGGTGATAGAGTATGCATGTTTGTAGCCATACAAAGGTTTCCCTTGGGAGTGTCTGTGAGACAAACCCAAACGCATATTGCTCAGGCATGCTTATTGGAGAAGGAAATGTATTAGTGTCAGTTGATTTGTGTTTTCAAAAGAAAGCACTTATTCCATTTCCAACAATGGATGCATTGACAGTGGGAGATGCTTCTCACAGTATTGTGAAATGGAGTATTGGATTGCTACAACATATGAATGAGATACAATACGATGGGGTTTCTATGTCTGAGACTCACAGAGGAATGGGAGCATTCAGCTGATGAAATGAGCTATAGGGAGGTTTGGAATGATAAGAGGGTTCAACTTTGGGATGAAAGCAAAACACATGTAGTAGCCGAAGGGGTTGTCATGTATGTGTGTCCACTTGATTCCGTGAACTTTGGTGACCTAGGTGAAGATAACATCGGTATTGGTATTGAGACATCCTATGCTTGTGAGGCTACTATTTATACACAATTTGATGTATGCAGCACCAACCTGGTTTGTTGTCCTATCAAGAGAGTGACAACTATGGATGGAAAATCGTTGTTACAATATGAGGATTTACATGCTAGTGATGCATTACAAGATACATGCATTGAATCAGCTCATTTGGTAGAGCCTATTGCAAAAAAATGAAAATATTGCTTTATGAATAGGAAGCCAAAAATGTCTGTGAAACCTTCTAAGAGATCCAATCAAGCATCCCTATCATTTGTCCAGCTTGTTTCAACCATAGATTGTTTTTCTATGAGGTGTTGTCGATATGCAAATAGAGATAAGGTCATGGCTATGTGCAATGAGTTTTGGGGACAAAGTTTGCAAAATAGAACCAACTATGTGTATGATACAATGTTGACTGCTTGGCGTGAGAACAAAACAACTGCAAAGACTTTGTTTTCATGGTAGTGAGGTCTATAGTAGAGCTTGGTACAAAATTCATGGCATTCCAAAAACTTCATTTTATCGTTACCTTGAACAATATGGAAATGGGGTTCGACGCTCAGTGCATAGTAATGATGGTGTCATAAGAAAAGGAAGAGACCATACAAAAATGGGAAGGGCATTGATGCGCTCTTTTGTAGATGAAAACTCGTAGAAAATGCCACATAAGAGTACAACTATGGAAGATGGTACCAGAAAAACCTTGCTTGCAATACCAAACACGTACAAGAAAATAGACATCTTACATGATGTCAATAAAACACTCGAGAGTATGAATCTAAAGCCAATGTCTAGCACTACATTCAATAGGGTTTGGAATACAGAGTTTGCTAATGTGACCTTGTAAAAAACAAGCGATTTCTCCAAATGTGTTGTGTGTAGGCGGATAAAGTCTCAACTAGAGTCAACAAAGGATGATGAGCTGATTTCACGTTTGAAGGATGAACGTAAAATTCACAAGATGCAACAACAAAGTTGTAGAAATGTGTACTACACCTAGCGTAAGTTCTCGCAAATGCAAAAGGATAAGTACTTATGCATTATACATTATAAAATGGACCGAAAAAAGACAGCAGTACCTAGATTGCAAGTGAACTCAAAGACTATGCAAAGGCATATCAGTTGCAAGTATCAGTAAAACAGGTATGATAACACATGGTCATGGGCATGGGATGTATGGTCATTTCTCATTGAATGGTCTATGGCCTTCAGATCCAAATGCTACAATTGGTTCCCTTGCATTATGCTTACAAAATTTGGAAAGAACAGAAAACCATGGGCTGGGAGATTTATGTCATGATGGTATGCCACGCAGCAATGTAACATTGTTCAATGCATTGAATTCAAGGACATCTCTAGGACACCAAAACAGAATGATGAAAGAGCATGAGAGAAATGCATCAGCAGTAGTAACACCACCGTTGGCTATTGAAGGATGTAATGGAGAGATTTCTAACTTGCAATCATCCTCCTCTCAATGTGTTGTGGATACCATGTCCACTCCCATGTTTCAAAAATTTCCTGAGAATATTTTGCAGCTAGATAATTGTGCAGGAGAGAATAAGAATTGATATTTATTTGCATACTTATCCTTGCTAGTAGCAAAAGGTGTTTTCAAAACCGTGCATTTGGGATTCTTAATGACATATATGCAATGTTTAACAGGTTCTCAAAGAGATTACAAACAGGAATGACCTACATTTTTCCACATTTGATGGAACATTTTCAAAAATGTGAAAGTTTAGCTCCAGCACCATTTCTAATGATGCAAGTTCCTGACTTCAAATCGTTTGTTAAAGTACATGTGTGATGGACAAGATTCTCTTGATGGACACTCTAAGCCACTTCAATTTCATTTCTTTATGCAAGGTGAAATCCCAGTAACGTAGTACAAAATTCACCACAAATCACATGATTGGATGCCGAGGGAGTCAGGAATTGAGTTGTGGAAAAAAGATGATCAAGGAAAACCAAAATTGCTAGTAGGCAGTCAAAATGTGGTTCCTATAGCAGACTATGTGAAGAATAGTCCGCTTGTTATTCAAGGGATTAAGACATATCTTGAATTCTGGAAAACATGGAATCTACTAAAGGGAAAGGAGCACGATTCTACAAAATACATGGATCCAGTTATTATTTATTGGCAAAAAGTAATTAGTGGGCTTGCACAACCAACCAATAAACAAATTGGTGAATATACATCATTTTGGCCAAAGAGTACACGAAATCATCGAATGCAACAGATAGAGGAAGAAACATATGAGTTTCAAGGATATGAAGAATTGAATGATCACTATGTTAGTCCTCAAAGTGCAAGGCCACAAGAAGCTTTTAGGCCTCAAATTGATGTAAGGAAAGGGGATTTTGTTCTTATGAGACTCGCATATCCAGAATATCCGATATGGCTAGGAGTTGCAGAGTCAGATGTTGATGTAGACAGTTCATCTCCTAACTACAATAAAGTTTTCATTCAATATTGGGCACCAAAACATCGTAAAAAAATTCCCACAATCCAAGAACAATGAGGATTGTTGGAAAAAGAATTGGTGCTGCAATCTTGTTGACCCAAAGCATTGGGACTAAATTGATGCACTTGAGTGTTCATGGAGTCCAATGGGTGGAAGACTTGTAGAAGCAATTAAAATCCCATCCAATGTTGTGGAGAAAGCACAAGCTAGCTCCGTGTCTATGTATGTTTTATAAACTATCAATTAACACCAACATGAAAATAAAATTTTGGATGGGACAAAAAAAGGTGTTTCTCAACACCACCATTTTCTTGAGAATCTATCTCTTTGTCTAATGTAACACAAGTCCTCAAGACAAGTCCCAAAATAAATGAAATTTTCCCAAATCAAATGGGAAATAAGTATCCATAGGCATTGAGATCAGTCCCAAAGATGTGGAATTTTCCCATTTCATCTAAAAGAGTGTTAGAGAATCAGTAAGAGTAGAATGAATGTACCAACAACAAGCTACTTTATCATGCCATTGCCAATCCGTGTAAGCAAGATGCCAATGTTCAAATATAGGTCCTTTAGTTATAAGAACCTTATCATGATCCGAAGCAACATGCTAAGACGAGCATACATGATTTCCAAGAACAACGTTAGAGAGTTCATTGCCTTCAAGAATTAGAAACATATTTTCTTTCCAACCAAGAAATTCTTGGCCTTGAAAAGGAGGAACATAACGGTGTCTAGAAGGAAAACCATTGAGAAGAATAGTCATATCTATATCCGGTTGTAAGAAGACATATAAGATAACATTGCAAAATTTGCAAACCATATACAGTGAAGTATTGACAAAGTATGAGCACTATATTTCTCTCTCGCCCTCAATGAATGTTGAAAGATGATGAGAGAAAGGTGAGACCAATAATAAAAGAGCCCTCCAATAGAGTGATGTGAGGCTCAAGATTGGAGACCGTAACATGAATAGTTAAACACTAAATTTATCCATAGAATTGACACTAAAAATTGCAATACTATCATGGATGCTTGTTGAAGATGAAGCCTGCATCAAGATTGATAGTATGAAAAATAACATAAATTTTTACTACAAACTTCATTTTTTGCAACCGTCAAAACCCTCATAAATTTCTATGAACTCCATTGAGCCAAAAATCCACAAAAAATGAGATGAAGATGAGGTGTCAAAATACAAATCATCAAGTAATTGTAATAAAAAATTCACCACATCAATAGGTAATAAATGCTACACAAAAAACTGATTATATTTCTCTTAACACAAAACAATCACGATGAACAAGGACCGATCCTTAAAAAAACATTTACAGCAATTAGGAATCTTACAAGCAAACCGCATACACATACTTTTTCTCTTCACCATGAGTTAAATTGTCAAAGGATCATTTCCACTTTGATATTTTTGGTGCAACCAAAGCTTGTCCGAGCTAGAAAGTGATCGATGCCAGGCAGAGGTTGTAGGCATGTGCAATGATGAAGGCTAGGGCAGGTACCAAGGTCTTGGGCAACCAAAGGGTAGCAGAAATGTATGCTCAATGAGGTTTTTTAGGCCAAAAGAGCTAAGGGTTGGCTCAATTGGGATAGAAAATACAAGTGTCCAAAATGCCAAGTCAGTGCTCTGCAACGCAGTGTTCGATGTGCTCTAGAAGCCGGTCCAGACAGCTGTCAAACGGAGGCCCGATGCTCAAGATATTGAAGTGTATAGATAGAAGATTTAGCAGATCCCCAACGGGCAGTGCCGCTGGGGACAGGTGGCCCAAGCTGATGTTAGTGGATACATGTGTAGAGCTCAAATTATGGAGTAGGCGTGTTTTCTTGGATTGCCAGTAGGAGCTCGGGATAGCAAGTTATGATCAATTGAAGATTTTTCAGGGGCTAGGTTTGAGCCCACTTGTCGGTATTGGAGGATGCACCATCTGGTGTTATTTTAACCTCGACAAATCTTTGAAGGTGGAGGACATCATGTGGAGCTAGCACAAATCGATAGCTCATCAATCGGGTTCATGGTCAGCAAGTTACTGCAAGTAGAAATTGGCGGAAGGTGATAGGGAGGACAATGTAGGTAATTTTCTTGGGTTTTTGTGGCCTCAAATAGCGAGCTCAGAGGAGTCAGAAGGTGGTAAGATTTTCCCGACCCGGGGTCGACTCAATGAAAATGTGGCACAGCTTGGTGGCTCAAGCTTCAGACCATTGGGCAGGATATGGGAGCCGGGGGAAGAAGGCCAAAGAAGGAGGTTTTTTTCTCTACCTTTTTGGAGGGTATTTTGTGATTTTGAAGGGCCATAGGGCCAATGACTGCCACGTGGTGGGTATCATGGTCCAACATGCGCAGCAAGGCTTCAAGGGTGCACATTTTATAGCTTGGACCATGAGCACCACTTGGAGTGTACATGGGGGTGAGAACTCCTTGGAGCTATGAGCTATGGCGTAAGTTGGCGGTGCCTCCAGCGCTGTGCGCGAGCAGAGGAGGCATATCCCGGAAGCGATTCTGCCTAGAGGGTGGTGCAAAGTGGTGGCCCTGCCCAATGGTGCACCCAAGTGAGAGAGGAGGTTGTAGGTGTAACTGATGACGCTGCAGGTGCCCAGTGCGGGCCAGTTCACATGCCGCAAGGCTTTTTTTAAAGGGAAAATGCAAGGCACCATTAGCGACATTGCTAATTAATGGTACAATGCATAAGAAGGGAGATGAGTCCCATGGTGAAGAAGAGAATCCAGAGGTGGGTCAAATCCCAAGGGAAAACTCCCATGTGCAAGGAAGAAAGAGAGAGCTTGAGGAGGTCGCTAGGTCAGCAAGAAGTCCAAGGAGTTGACCAGGTGCCCAATCAAAGGGATCAAAAGGAGAGAGTAAAGGAAAGGGCAAAATGGCAAGGTGGGAGACGGACCAAAAGTGAAGAAGGAGAGAGAAATAGAGAAAGGATAGGTCAAGAGAGCCGGACAGAGGTAGTCAAGGGTGAGCCAAAGAGGTAGTGTAAGCTAAGCTCCCCAGAAGGGCTAAAAAATGATAAAAAAATAAAAATATAAAAAGGTATAGGGGGAAATAGCGACATCGCTAATGCCCCCCCAAGTGCAAAGAGAGCAAGAGAGAGCAAAGGAAAAAGTAAAGCGGTTCCCCCTTTCCTAAAGATGCCAAATGTGAATGCCAGATGGGCCAATGAACGGGTAGCTTCCAAAGTTGAAGGCCCCCCACTATAAAAGTTAAATTTTAATCACATTAGGGGCCTTTTTGGTGCCATTTGAAGCTTGCAAAGCAGAGTTCTCTGATAGATCAACCCCTTTGTACTTTTTTTTTGAAAATGGCCATGGTGATGGCAGTGAAGTCTGTGTACATGCCTTTTTAAGTGCAATCAATCCGCTATTGCCCCATATTGTTGTTGTTTCCCTTTCCCCCCTTCTCTTTCTCCTGCTTTCATGTTTCCCCTCGGTGTCGACAGCTTGGATGTATGTGCCCCCCCTGGACCAAGGGTGTTTTGTGTGAGAGAGTGAGATTGATCGGCTGTGAGCATGTGTAAGGGTGGAGATAGACCGTGGCAGTAGGTGTGCGTAGTGTGGCATATTTTTGGAGTGTGTGAGTAGTGGAAATTGAGCAAACGGTAGTCTGCTAGTGTAAATTGTGTTTTTTAAAGGTGCTTTCTAAGAGGATAGGGGTGTTGTGGATACCATGAGCTATAGAGAGACCTTTGTTGTTGTGCTGGGTGTGTTCCCCCAATCCCCCTCTCCATTGTGTTGAGGTAGAGAGAGAGAGAGAGAGAGAGAGAGAGAGAGAGAGAGAGAGAGAGAGAGAGATTTATTATCTTCCTTGAAGGTCAAATATGACCCATTGGACCAAAGTTACATGTGATGTAGTATGTGTATGGCTAATGAGTGATGAGAGTTGTAATGGAGAGCCCACACTATGGCTGGGAGAGAAAAATTTGTAGGTCTAAGTCATGGCTAAAAATGTGAGAGAACCAAGTTCGGATGTGATCAAGAGCTGAGTACTCTAGTAATGTGTGGTACTCAGACTCTTGAACTTGCAGTGACCATAGTGTGCACAATTGATTTGACTCTTCTCCATTGTCCCAATCCCCTGTCTGGCATCAAATGGAATGGGAGGTAAGCTAAATGGCTACGATAGTGCATATCGCCGACAAGGGGATAGGCTCAAGCATGTAAGTGTGAGTATGGTTTTCTCTTTCAGCGAAGAACATGGTTTTGTAGTTGGAGGAAATACGGGTGGTGTAATGTATGAAGCATCACCCATTGGGTTTTTTCCAAGACGTAATACATTGGCATTGTAGAAAAGCTTCATTCACTTGGGAGTCAATTGAAGCATCATGTAGCAAGTGTAGTGCATACCATCTCCCAAACCACTTTTGTATGTCTTGCATCCATCCTGTGCTCAAGATATTTCTTTTATGCATCTTTTGGACCTTTTTTCTTGCTTCCCATGAAATTGTAGGAAGTCGATGTGAGGGGTTTTGACGCATCTTTTTCATGTACTCCACAACCCTTTCCATGCCCATAACCTCAATTGGAAGAGATCCCGACTCAAGAAGTAGGAGCATATATGGTGTTTGTGTCTTAACTTGGAGAAATTTTATAAGAAAATGTTTTTGGACATTCTCAAACTCTTTCCAAGTAGACTTTGATATGCTCTTGCCCCAGACTTCTGTTGGAGATATATATGGCTCACTCTACTCAACTTGGTCTCACTTATATATTTGTAACTTGTCCTCAATATGAATCAGTTTTTGGGAGCGTACATGGTGTGTCTCTTGTCTCGTCTCTTCTCAATATGGTATCAGAGCGGTAACGATTACGCGACAATTCAATTCATGGTAACAAAATAGAATATGTGTTATGTGATTCGCACCGTAAGATTCAAAATTGCTACAAATCTTATTTTTGAGGATTGATTCTTGTTAATTGTGATTGTTTTGTGTTGATAAGAACATGATTAGTGTTTTGTGTGGTGTTTATTGCTAATCAATGTAATGAATTGCTGATTACGTTTCTTGTCGATTTGTCTTTTGATACGCTGAACTTCGTCTCAATTTTTGGGGGTCTTCTACTCAAAATTTGGAGGAATGGAAAAAGTGCAATAGAGTGCAACATAAATGGCATTGCCACTTTTCATCCAAAACTTGTTCATCTCCTTGGCTCTTCAATTTGAGTTCTAGGTGTGCATCTATCGGAGTTCGCAGCAGAAAGTTATATTGTTTTTACTACAATCGAGCTTGACGCAGGTTTCGTCCTCGTGCGTAGTCGTGAAGCGTTTGTGATCGTTTTTCTAATTTTAGCGTAAACTTTTTTGAGCAAATTTAGCTTTTTCCTATTCATATTGCGGCCGTCAATCTTGAGTCTCATGTCACATCTCACGGACTCACTCTATTTTGAGGACTCTTTTATTATGAACGTCTCTTTTTTCCTACTTTTTGGAGTGACGTCGCTCATATATTTTGACGTTTATTGAGCATCTTTCTTGTATTTTTCATTGATAGAACACAGTAGTTATATCTCTCATCCTCAATTGCAGCCTTTGCCATATATAGTGTGCAGATTCTGTGATCTTATTTTATACGTCTTCTCACAACCAGATATATGGCTATGACTATTCTCGTCAACGGATTTCCTTCTGGCCAGCATTCTATTCCTCCTTTCCAAGGCCAAGGATTTCCAGGTTGGAAAGCAAAGATATTGTTAATTCTTGAAGGCAATGAACTCTCTAATATTGTCCTTGGAAATCATGTATGTCTACCTCAACCTGTTTTGATACAGATCATGACAATGTGCTTATCACTGAAGGACCTGTATTTGAAGATTGGCATGTTGTGTATACTAATTGTCAATGATGTGATAAAGCAGCTTATCAGTATATTATTTCTACTCTTTTTTTTTTCTCTTTTTCTTAATGTGTATAATTTGACTACTTCCCACGACATATGAAGTACCTTATTGCAAACTTTCGAAAGAAATCTGTTACAAAAATATTTTATTTGGGAGGTTTTCTTAACAAGTTACAATATAAAGTTGGTACTTCCATGACAAGACATATTGAGTATTTTAAATCTATTAGTTATCAATTTGCTACTGTCAATGATCCTGCTCCACAAAAACAACTGATTAACTTCTCCTTGACATGGTGATGGAATCTTCTTATGATAACATTGCTACCATTATTTCTAATAAAGATGGTCTTGATTTCGACCAAGTATGCATGTCTTTAATTGAATACTCTCAACGTCAAGAACGACGTAATGCTGGTCATGATACAGCTATGATTTCACAAGAGGAGACTGAGTCACAATAGATGGAACGTGCTTTTTATGCTCGAAGGCATCCATTTCAACGAGGAAACCGCAAAGGTGGCCGCCGCGGTAATATTTTCTCTCATCTCAAATTCTCTAATAAGCAATGTTCTTACTACAATAGAAATGGCCATGGTGAAGATGATTTTTGGGCACGTCAGTATGATGAACAACACAATATTACCACTAAATAACCACGTTTATCTAGAGATTCTTCTTCTTCTTGCAAATATTGTAGACGATCTGATCATCCAACTCATATATGCTATAAGCGTTGATTTGACACAGGTCGTATTAGAGCATATGCTACTGAACATCAAAATAATATTGTACCAAAAACAAGCTACGTCCTATGTTCAATTGCTCCAGACAAAATACTTTATGTACATGATGGATCACTTTTTATTGTCAATTTTGGTGCTACAAGAAATATGACTTATCAACCTAAGTGGCTCCATAACTACCTTCCACTACCAGTTCAATGTGTTGTTTATCTTGCAGATGATATGACTTGTCAAGTAAAGGGTATTGAAGATTTATATCTTGATACTTTATCTTCTTCCATTTGAATTTTGCAAGGAGTATTACATATACCAGATCTTCAATGTAATCTTCTTTTTGTTGCTAGACTTGTTGATCTTGGTCTCTTTGTTGGATTTGATCATACCAAATGACGAATTGAGAAAGACGGAAAAACTTTAGCCACTGCTCCTCGAAACAGTAATTTGTTTGGACTCTCTCTCAATGATTCTGTAGAAAATGTTGTCACTGCTCCAGGTGATCATGAATGCAGAGTATGGCATCACCAATTTGTTCATGCTAATTTCTCCAAACTCCTTGATCTTCAGCATCGTGATCTTGTTCATGGCATGGATCTTAAAGCTCATTCCTAGATGGGAATTTGTGAGTTTTGTGCTCTTGGGAAACACAACTATAAACCCTTTCCTCTCTCTAATACAACTCATTCTCATGACATATTGGATCTTGTTTATATTGATATATGTGGACCTCTACCTTCTTTGAGATCACAATATTGCTACTTTATTACCTTCATTGATGATTTCTCATGGTATACAATTGTATTTCTACTTAGATAAAAATCTGAGACCTTATCAATTTTCAAATAATTCCACAAGGCTTCAAACTGGTCGTCGCCTTAAGAAGATTCGTAGTGACAATGGAGGTGAATATGTTTCTCAAGAGTTTGTGAGTTATTATGCTGACATTGGAATTCATCATGGACATACTATTCCCAACAAAACGGCATTGCTAAACGAAAGAATCGCACTATTCTCAATGTTGTAAGATGTACGCTGATTCATTGTGGGTTATCTTGTGTTTTTTGGGCTGAAGCTACTTTGACAGCAGTATTCAGAATCATCTTCCTACTATTGCACCCTTTGGTACGATACCCATCAAAGCATGGACAGATGACCAGCAAGAAACAACAATGTGTTGCAGTTTCTACGATTGAGTCAGAATATATTGCGGCATCAACTGCAGCTCGTGAGCAAATCTGGCTTCGACAAATTCTCGTAGATATTGGTCACTTTCCGCTTTCTAGAACACTCTTGTGGTGTGACAACCAAAGTGTTATTAGTCTTGAAAAAGACTATGTTCAACATAATAAGTCAAAGCATATTGATGTCCATTATCATTATGTCAGGTATGAAGTACGCAAAGGCACCATAATGGTTGAACACTATCTTGGTGACTAGATGATTGTAGACATTCTTAGCAAAGGCCTCAATGAGTCACATTTCATCCTCTTGCACTCGGAGCTAGGAGTTGCTTCTGCCTTACTCTTTTTAGATTAGGTTCTCTGCTATTGTGATAGCTTTGTATATATGACATTGTAATCCTATAGGTACCATGCACTATGCACAATTGACACTTGCACAGTGCGATCTTTAAGTCACTCGTATATTTGTACATAGATACACAATTCACTTTCACATCATCATCACTCGTTCATATTTTCACATTGTATAGGGGCTTGGATTTTCCCTTGAACTTCCCAAGGGTTTTTTCATCCAAAGCTAGAGACCTTTGTTTGAGTGGGGATTTTGGAGCTATATATGGATCACTCTACTCAATTTGGTCTCACCTATATATTTGTATCTTGTCCTCAGTATGAATCAGTCTTTGGGAGCGCACATGGTGTCTCTCTTGTCTCATCTCTCTCTTTCTCTCTACATCTCACCAACTTCAACTCCATAAAGAAGAACCGGTGTCACCAATGCATCAAAAAGGTACTTCTTGAGAACTCAACACTTGATGTTTCCTGCATTACACATGTTCTCAAATGCATAATATTCTCTCTTTCTTGCTTCCAAATGATGCATAGCACATTCATGCCACTTGTGATTGGATATAACTTCAAGGCCAAGGTACTTAAAGCTCTTAAAAACTTCAAGTGTCTCATTGTTGTACACAATGCATGGCTTCTCGTTATGGTTGGTTTTCACAAGCATAACCTTTGTTTTGGATTCATTCACAATCAACCTACTATGCAAGAAAAAGTTCTCAAGGACAACCATAACCTTTTGTGCACCTTCTAAAGTGTGTGCTACAAGCACTACATCATCCACATACAACAAAAGCACGATTATCTCATTGCAAATAGTGACCTCTTCAATGGCTTCTTCTTGCATAAAGTTAAGTACCATTTGTTCCAATGATCAATGCATGGACCAAAGAGAGTTGGTGAAAACGGACATCCTTGTTTAACCCCAATAGTGCTTACAAAAATCTCTAAAATTCCTCTTCCCATGCGCTATTGACACATCACCTTCTCATAGATTCAAGAAACCGCAAGCAGAAACTTACTTGACACTTTTAATTCTTCCATCCTTCTCTACAAATTATTACATGGAATCATATCAAAGGCTTTCTTAAAGTCCACAAAACAACAATACAATCTCTTCTCTTTCAACCAACTTTCCTCTATGAAAACACAAAGAGTGACAAGATGATCAATAGTGCTATGGCATCGACAAAAACCCGCTAGTTCTTTTGAACTCTTTTCATTGTCTTGAGCTCAATCACTCAATTTCATCTCCATTATGCACCTAAACAAATTTTCTATAAGAGACCCAATTATTATAGTCCGGTAGTTGTTTAGATTCTTTACATCCCCTCCTTTATGCAAAGGCATAACCAAATTAGGACTTCAATCATAAGGCATATCATGTTGAAGTGTAAGGTTGAACATATCACACATCCACTCACAGGTAAAATCTCACGTCCATTTGATCATCTCCAACTTAATACCTTGAAGATCTCCCCCTTTGCAAGTGGCCAACTTTTCAAGCCACCGCATACATCCTCAATAGTAAAAAAAAGAAGGCATATATAGGAGTGAACAATAAAGTGGTATTTTTTCAGCATTTGGTTGCTCATATAATTGCCTACAATGTGTGTACATATCCACAAAACTCAAGTTACCAAAATTCTCAACCCGCTTGCCCCTCAAGTTTCTCCAAAATCTTCCACCTGCACGTGCATTTTCTTGGACTTGAGAAAGTTGCTTCTTTACTTCCCATCTTCTTCTCTTCTTTTGAATCAATTCCTTGTATGTATGCAAATGAATTTGATAGTTGTCTTGTCCATAGTTGCATCAAGATTTATCGAGGACTTTCGAGCATCTTGACATTCTTTATCAAACCACCTTTTGAGTGATCTATCTTTGGGGATATCATGGAGACGCCTTATGGCAAAGAATTCTTTGGCACAAGAACAAATAACTTTCTTGAAAGATTACCATTTGAATCTTTGTCATACATAACTTTTACTCAACCATTTCAATGTACAATGGTGCCCGTTTAAAATCCATACATAGTGATAACTTCTCTTCCCTTTGGATGAGATTATCATGCTTAGTTGATTCTCCACATGCAAGGTCAATATATAAGGTCTGATGGTCTGATTCTTGGGGCCATTGGCCAAATATAAAAATCTTTATGCGATACATGGTTGCTTTGGAGAGTAGCACATAGTCAATCACACTATCCCCACTATGTTTTCTACATGTAAATCCATTGGTTCCACTTCACAAAAATACACCATTGCAATGAGCATACTTGTGCTATTACAGATATGTAGAAGTAACTCTCCATAGTGATCCCGGCTCTTTCTCATCCATTGAAGTACAATCATACAAGCGAACTTCCTCCAACTCCCTTGAAATGTATGGCATATCAAATTGCTGAGTATCATGTTGCAATGTTTTTGTGCAAGCGATCATATTCCCAAATACAATAACATCACCTTCTCCTTTAAAATAAGAAATGTTCTCTTCTAAATCAAAAACTGGCTGATTTCTATCCATGCAAGCATAAAAGGGGGAATCATGATGAGGAATGTAGCAACCGGCTACAAAAATGGGTGCTCCTTTTGGTGTCATAATTGTCAGCCATACATAATGTTTGTACTTGTCATCTTTCACAATTGATACACATACAAAATCTTCCAATCCTTTCTAAACCATACATTCTACCCCTCCTTTCCCTCTTTGTTTCTTGATATTCTTTGACCACATCAATGAATGTACATTGTAATCCTGCAAACCATTAATCCTTTGTGTATCATGCTCCCAAGTTTCAACAAGAAGTACAACATCGGCTTTGCTTGTTAGTTCATCAATGTTGTTAGCCGATTTTTGGAAATCAAAGAAAAAAAAAATCTCCTCTGCTGAAGCCTTGGCGACACCATCAGAAGGCTCGGCAATGCCCTGGTCCACCTCACAGCCCTAGCTCGCGTCCATACTCCAGTCTAGCAGGCTGCCATTTTCCCTATGCACCTCCCTCTTCCCCTCTTACCTTCTCGGCACACACTCTCTCTCCCTCATCCACTACTTATCTCTCTCATCTCTCGATAACGACTCTCTCTCTTGCTCTCTTGTCAGCAGCCACATGGAGTAGTGCTCGGCCATCCTCCCTCTATATCTCCCTCATTGCCTACAAGAAGTCGAAGTCTCTCTCTCTCTCTCCTTCACCATCTCTCTCTCTCATATCTACACACACAGAAACACCTCTCAACCTTGCCATTCCCCCACCCGCTCGCTCACACACTCCCCCACCTTCATTCTGTGTAAACGAGCACGCCAAGCATGCACAATATATATATATACATAACTAATATCGCTCTTATACCTCCGTTCCCACACACACACACGCTCACTTATACAAATGCACACATTCCCCTACACACATACACACACACACACACACACACCCTTATCTCATGCTCTCTCATAATCTCTCCCTTACCATACACAAACACATATATGCACTCATCAGCACATACACATACATACATAAATACACGGTATGTGCACCCACCCATACAGACTACACGCAAGCATATACACACACTCACAACACAAAGAAGGAAAAAAAACCGGCCGACATCGACATCGACATCGACAAAAGAAAGAAGGCGGTCTAGTCAGGCGTCCCCAGCACCAAAATGAGCATAGGCACCGAAGGCACGCCCCGGTCAGCACCAAAAGGAGGTAACTCAAAACATCTCGGCTTCTCACGACAAAAACCGACTCCAGTAGCACTAAAAACTCACACCGACCACCCGAACCATCGACAAAACCCTTGTAAATACCCTAAAACCCCACTCTTCCCTAATAACCTGGCCATGGCTAGTGAATTGTAAAAAAACTCTCCCCACCCCACTCTTTCTCTCTCTATCTCTACCTTCTCTCTCTATCTCTCTTACTAGAGAGGCATTTAGGCCTTCTACGAAGACCAAAGGATATTTGCAATGACCAGTGGGTAAGGACCACCTCTCAAGACTATATAAAGAGGCCTCCACTTAGCACAAAGGGCACACAATACACCAGGGAGAGGAGACACCCAAGAGAGAACATCCAAGTGAAGGAGGGGCATACTAGCACCACGCACTCTACATTGTAAGAACCACTATGCACGTAGCACCCATGCTTGAGAGCTAATGGCATCATGTTTGGCTGCAAGCTTTGGGCACTTAGCATTGGCAACATCACCATTCTCTCCATGATTCACCAAACCACGTTGAGTTACTAATCACGACGAGTCTATGCACGTGAAGTAATCGCTACTCTCCCACCAAGCAACATGAGCACGCTTGGATTGAAGGTATCAACACCACGCCACCTTGGCCCGCTCTCAATTTTGGTGATTGAGATCATTGGTGGGTGCATCGTCTTGCTGTTCTCCCTCAACTAACCCCCGCGCTAACTCCAACCTCGCCGTGCAACATATGGCGCTCATATCTCATGTTGCATCCCAAATGCCAAGAGCCAGGTTTGTAGTCGTCAAGACCACCACTTGTAAGTATCTTCATCACCAATAAATGGGTGTAATTTTGTCTTGATCTTTGGGGTCCAGCCTCTATTTTGAATTCCCATGGGTACGGGATGTTTCGTCTCTTGTATATCACCCTACTTGTGCCCCATCATGTGCAATCTCTTCCGCCAATCAGTGTGCCCTGTTCCAAGATTTTCACATCTCTCTCTCGTGCACATACTAATGACTTGTGATGAGTCATTTGTCTACATGTGAACGGTTGTTACACCACCATTTTGTGTTGACTTCCTAGAGATCCTTTCACGTTTGCTACCCTAGGTCATGTATGTTTGCGTCCTAGCCGCATTTATGCTAGGTGGTGCCCCTTCCTACCCATAGGATCACTCCTACCTCGAGATGATGCTTGGGGATGTTCAGGCTATGTGTGGTGTAGAGGCCACCCCATATGGCATGTCATTTCCCGCCATCATTTTCTTGGCGCCCCCACCGAGGATCCTTTCATGAAACCCTCCTGTTTACAAGAGTGAAATCCCTAAAATTTTGTGGATGGATGAATGGTTAACAGGGTTCGCTAATAACTGGATGACAGAAGAAGAAGAGATCCAAGCACAACTAGACGAACTCCGCATCTGCATCGAATCTCAAGTGCCAGGCATAACGGTAATTGAGTTGCAGTGGGAGAGTCAACCAACATGCCAAACTCAGTGGATATACATAGGCCGGGTGCCAAGAAGAAGAAAGAGAAGGTTGAAACCATGTCCGCAACCTACAACCAACCCGCAACAACAAGATGGAAGGAGCTTTGCACAATAGAGAATCAACACTATTCTACTTTGAGAATCGGGTAACTCAAGTCACCGAGGTAATTATCACAGTCAATTTCCAAGTCGCACCTGATGCTACAACACAGATAACGAAAGCATTTGCTCCCACTCTCACTAGATAAACTAGGGATCTATTGAGTTTGTTTCAGGAAAGAACACCACCCTCTCCCACAAGCTTGGACAGTGACTAAGCACCTCTAAGTTTCACATGAATCAGTACAACCTACCTCAAGATATATCACACATACCAAAACATGTACGCTCAATTAAGGTAATACTGGACTTGAAGGCTCACTACCAGCACGTCATCGACACCATGCTGGGTGGGGAGTGGGGTTTTTTGAGGTTCTGGCATCAGATCAGCCATTTGTCTTACCTTTGGTACAAGGCAAAATACCGTTTGAAGTTTTAATCTTTGTCCTAATATAAGAGGCTATACATGCCTCCTTGTAAAGAAAAAAATAATAATAAATTTGCAAGCTAAGCAATGTTTCTTTCTAGCTCTCTCTCAGTAATCATTCAAAGTGTAGCATTTCCAACATTTAAAGGAAAGAAGGGGGAGGATTTGGTAACAGACTTCCTAGATTACTTTGAAGTAGCATGTGTATTGAGAAACAAAGATACGGATGAATCCTGGGTTAATCTTTAAGAATCTCATGAAGCTAGAAGCTAGATCATGGTACAATGCACTTCCACAAGCAACCAAGGATGACTGGGAGACTTTAAGCAAGAGCGTCTTTAAAAATATGCCACATATGAGTCCAAATTTGTGGATTTGTGGGAACGGTGGGTTGAGTCACTGGCAAGGAGGGAAGATGCACCTGATTTACTAAAGAAAGACCGGTTCACACATGGCTTATGGCCGCTTCTCAAGGAGAAGGTGAAGGGTAGATTCTCGGCTACGTACGAGTTAGCCATTGAGATTGCTCACCTTAAGGACAAGAAGCTGTGAATGAGATCCAAAGAAACCGAGTCAACAGAAGCAGGAACATCACACCGAACAACAACCATGGACAACCACCATTCCACCACCACCACCGTCTCTTGGGGTAAGAGATGACCGACAAGATATATTGGCCCATATTACTGACCAACTGCAAAATTTGTCTCTACACTTAATACAACAACATCCATCCCACCTCTTCCACCAGCACCACCACCTGATCACCCTGTAAACATCATAAGGCTAGAAGAGAAAGGAAAATCCGTAGTAGTGGATCCACCCAGAGCAAAGGAGAGGGACAGGGGTAAGAAGAAGGTAACCTTTTTAGAACCATTTGAAGCCATGACTGTGAAAAGGGCTCGGAGGGAGAGAGCTACACAATCAGATGATGAGAGAAGCATGAAAGGAGATACTAGCATGAGGCCATCCAGGCCACGACGGAAATTGGGCATCACCGACTTCCAGTTAGGGAAAAGTTCCAAGCCCTATGATCTAACATTGGATGTGGCAGAGCAAGGACCAAAGATTACATGGCCATAGCTTCTACATCTTGCACCAAAATCAAAGCAGCAATGGTCCAAAATGGTAAGTACAAGACGCTCCAAAGCAAGGGTAGACGGAGCAATTTCGGGTTGCAACATGGACAACATCCTCCCAATTGTCGACGTCAACATAAAAGGAAAGAGGGTTGGAAACACCTACATTGATGGAGGTGCACAAATTTGTGTGATGAGAAAAGCTATGATGCTTCAGTTAGGGCTCGAGGTAGAGAGGCCTTCTCCATGCAAGGCAAAGATGGAAAACAATGCAAAATTAAAGTGTGTGGGTGTGGTAAGTGCCGTGAAGATAAAAGATTTCAAAACTGAGGTAGAGTTAGATTTTTTTGTAATGCCTACTAAGGGGAAGGGCTATCCACTAATCTTCAGAAGGCCATGGTTGATGCCCATGAAGGAAAAACAAGACTGGGGCACTAGCCTTCTACGCATGACCCATAAGAAAGGGGAGACAATCTACTATGACATGAAGACTGGCAAGCAGAAGCAAAGGAACCTAAAAACATTGGCAGATAAAACCACTAGTGAGTCTTCCACTTCTAAGGAGGAGACCACATCCATCGACGAAAGTGATAGTTCCATCGATGTGATGGGTATCATCATGAAGGATCCACAAAGGGTAAGCACAACTGGTGATCCCTCATCAGAAGGTCAACACAATGAAGAAGAGAGAAAATCACCTGGCCTAGGAGAAAGTAGGTTGAAGGGTATGTTATCCATGGAACTAACACCTGAGGAGAAAGATAGTTTTTTCCAAATGTTGATGGGATTTCCTGACCTGTTCATTGACAACTATGAAAGAATCACAGGCATTACAGTGGTGGAACATCATATTAAGCTGAAGGAAGGGATAAAACCAGTTGTGCAAAAGGTACGAAGACTGGGGGTCATACAAGAAAAGGCACTCTTGATCGAGGTAAGGAAACTGCTAAGGCGGGATTCATCTATCCTGTAGAAAACTCCGAATGGGTGTCACCCATAGAGTGATGCTAAAAAAGAATGGTAAGTGGAGGGTTTGTGTTGACTACAAACCACTAAATGCATCTACAAAGAGAGACCACTTTCCTCTCCCTTTCTTGGATGAAACTTTGAATGAAGTAGCGGGTTTTGAATGCTATACCGTGTGTGATGGGTTTTGTGGATACTTTCAAATACGCATAGCCTTGGAAGATCAACTAAAAACCACTTTTATCACTCCATGGGTTTGTTTTACATACCGAGTTATGCCATTTGGTCTAACAAATGCACCTACCACATTCCAAAGATATATCACATATGTTTTTCAACTGTTCTTTGGAACATCCGTAAGAGTGTTCACTGATGATTTTTGTATATATAGCTCTCCCATTTCACACTTAGAAAAGGTAACTGAAGGTTTGGCCAGGCTGCAAAGCCTAGGTGGCCAATTAAATGTGGATAACTGCCACATTGGGGAGAGTAAAGTAACTCTACTAGGCCATGAAATTTCAGAAGAAGGTATCAACGCCGACCCCAGTAAGGTGTCCGTACTCATAGCCCTACCTTCACCAATGACCACACGTCAACTAGTCTCTTTTTCACAAAAAGTGAGGTACTTGAGTAGATTCATACATCTACTATCACAACTTGTTCTACCACTGCAACAGCTCACTCAAAAATCAACTTTCACCTAGGACGAGGAAATCGAACATCACTACAACAAGGTAAAGGAGGTCTTAGACACCCTGCCAACTATCTCACCGCCTAAATGGGATGAAAATTTCTTTGTCACCTCAAGTGTGGGTGATGACTCATTGGGGTTTGTGCTACTCCAAAAGGATACGACAACATCTTTCATGAGGCCAATCTACTTCTCTAGTCTAATGATGACAACAGTAGAGAAAGGTTTCACCCATGTGGAACACTTAGTCCTAGCCCTTAGATTTGCAACTACAAATTTTAGGTCATATTTGTTGCCTAAGAAATTTGTGATTCTAACCACGAATGAGATATTTCCCTATGTCGTACAACACATGGATGTGTCTGCTAGGGTTACTAAATGACTAGTTCGTCTGCAAGAATTTGACTACACGGTATAAGTGGAAAGCACGACAAGGGAAATCTTGGGAGGGCTCATGACCTACCAAGGCTTTGAGAGGAAGGAGAAGCAATCTAAGAGGTAAGAAATTCGATTACTTCCAATACCACCGATGGTAGAAGGAACACACTCTCTCTACTTTGATGGAGCTTACAAGCGAGCATCAGACAAAGCAGCTGATGCAGGCATAGTGGTCTTTGATGACAAAGAGGCAAAGGTATTTTCGTTGGGCCAATTGTTAGATTCACATTATAACAATGAATCTAAGTACGCAGCGCTAACCAAGGGTCTACAATGGTGCATCTCGCAAGGGGTACAACACCTTAATGTATTTGGGGATGCTCTACTTCTGGTAAGGGCAAGTAAATGGAGTATGGACATGCAAGAATCCTAGCTTGAGGACTCACTTAAGTGGTGTAAAAACCTTGTTGGGTAAGTTTGAAGAAGTTCAAATACACCATATCCCAAGGACTCAAGCAAATGCCCTAGCAAGTGAGAGACTGCAGGAAGTGGTAATTGGGGTTATAAAGCTAAAGCTCTCTCTATTTCAAGTTAGTGATGCCTTACCTGATATCATGAATTTTTTGGAAACAGGGGAATGCCCATCGGATTTAACAAAGGGACAAAAGCAATGGCTGACGCGGAAGGCCACGAGGTATTGGCTCATAAATGACGGTTTGTACTGTAAGGGTAAGGACAAAATACTCAGGAAGGTCCCTCTCTCTCACAAAATTACGAGAGTAATTGGTAGCTATCACGACGGGGTCTGTGGTGGTCACTTTGCCCTACACATAACAAGTAGGAAAATATTGCAGGCTGGCTTCATATGGCCTAGCCTCAACCGTGATGTACACCACTGTGAAAAACGTGTAAGTTGTGTCAAAAGGCTGGCACTAGGTCACTTATGCCTGAACCACAGACACCTATTCTTTTATATGGACCATTTGAAAAGTGGGGTATCGATGCCATAGGACCATTACCTAGGGCCAACTTAGGAAAATTCTACATCATCATGGGGGTCGACTACATGACTAGATGGGCAGAAGCTATAGCCACTACTAGAATCACAACGGTAGAGATAGCTAAGTTTATCTATGAGAACATATTATGTAGGTTTGGCACACCATTAGAGATCATCTCTGATAGAGGTCCAAGTTTGAGAGCAGACTTGGTAGGAGAATTAATGCAAAAACTGGGCATTACAAGGAGGCACTCTTTGCCATATTACCCTCAATGTAATGGCCTAGTTGAAAAGATGAATGGAATGGTTTCTAAAATTATTACTAAGCAGGTAAACAATCATCCTGGAGACTAGGATACGTACCTACTACCAGCTTTGTGGGCCTATAGAACCTCATTCCGTACATACTTGGGATTCACAAAGTATCATCTGGTATTTGGTAAGGAAGCAATCTTGCCCATTGAAGTGCAACTACAAAGTCTCAGAGTAATGGCAAGCCAACTTCAACGGCCGAACATGCATTTGAGAGATCAAACATCGACATTGAAAGACTACAACTGGACAGAGAAGAAGCAATAAATTATTATGCGGCACAAGCAGAGCACAAACGGCTCACAATGGGTATATAACATCTTGTGGCCTTAGGGCCATAGGATTCTATATGTAGGTGTTTCGTGATGCAACTGTACACATCCTATGACCTGAGGGCCATAGGAACTATATGTAGTTGTCTCATGATGGGTATATAACGTCATGTGGCCTTAGGACCATAGGGAACTATATGTAGTTGTCTAATGCCGGGCATATAACATAATGTGGCCTTAGGGCCATAGGATGCTACATGTAGGTGTTTCGCGATGAAACTGTACACATCTTATGGCCTAAGGGCCATAGGGCACTATATGTAGTTGTGTCACGATGGGTATATAACATCCCGTGTCCTTAGGGCCATAGGATGCTATATGTAAATGTTTCGTGATGCAAATGTACATCATCCTATGGCCTGAGGGCCATAGGGCACTTTATGTAGTTTTCTCATCATGGGTATATAGCATCCTGTGGCCTTAGGGCCATAGGATGATATATGTAGGTGTTTTGTAATGCATATGTACACATCCTATGGCCTAAGGGCCATAGGGCACTATATGTAGTTGTCTCATGATGGGTATATAACATCCTATGGCCTTAGGGCCATAGGATGATTCTATATGAAAGTGTTTTGTGTAGAGTATATATAAATCATATGGCCTTTAGTCTATATGATGCTTTATGCAGGTTTTTTGTGTTGAGTACATATACATCCTATGGCCCTCAGGCCATAGGGCGCTATATCTAGTTGTCTCATGATGAGTATATAGCATCATGTGGCCTTAGGGGCACAATGAGTTTGTATATATCCTTTGGACTTAGGTCCATAGGATGCTATATGTAGGTGTATTGATATGATTATATATATACATCCTATGGCCTTAGGTCCATAGGACCCTATACGTAGGTGTTTCATGATGAGTATATGAACATCCTATGGAAGAAAGGCCATAGGATGCTATACGTTGATGTTTCTAGCTAAGTATATATAGATCTTATGGGTTTATGACCACACGGTACTATCTACTCGTGTTTTGTGGTGAGCTATATATGCATCCTATGGACTTTGGGCCATAGGGTGCTATATATAGTGATTTCAAAAAGCTAGAGCCCACCAGGACATAAGGGAATACGTATGAGCCGCACGATATGCCCCGTGGCACATCCACATTGATTGATCATATGCCATGTGGTGTATCCACAACCATTGATTATATCTAGAGACCGTGTACCAAGTAGTCCCATGGATGTACATCCATATAATATGTTTACGTATTTGAAGGGACATAAAAAACAACGGTATGCACGTATCGCATGATCAAATGTGTGATAAAATTGCGTATGTGCACCTTTACAACCCTCTTTGAAAATGTGCACCACCACCTTTGCAACCCATTCTAGTATATGGCCTCCTCGTTTAAATATTATTTGTATAAATATGTGTATGTTGCATGTATGCTCACACTTTCAAAACACGTGCACTTAGTGTGCAATTGCACGTGCAGGAAAAAAGCCAAAAAATTTTGTTTTTTTTTTTTTTCTTACCCTAAATTTTTCCAAAATGTGTTTTCAAGTCTCCCGATCAATACTGCACAAAAAAATATTGCAGTTTTTTCAAGGGAAAATTCTCTAATTTTGAATGCTTTTTAGTGTATTTTTCAGTTTGCGATTTTTGGTCCCGGGATGGTGATTTCGACCATGGGTGTCATTCCACTTGTAGCGAGACCACACAGGCATAGACAAATTCTCACGCCAATTTTTCAAAAAAATTCTATATCTTTTTTTTTCTTTTTGTGGAAAGCTCTTTAAGTTTCCAATCCTGTGGTATGACTCTCCCCCTAAGAAAACGATTTTAAACCCTTCAAAATTCAAAATAAAAGAGAGCGGGAAGTTATGGTTTAAAATTTGAAAGTCAAATTTTGAATTTTGATTAACTTTATCTCTATCTCTCTCTTTCTTTCTCTCTCTTTCTTTTCAAAACCCTACTTTGCTCTCTCGAACACAGCTCTCTCCGCGCTCCCTGCACCTCTCCTAAACGCCCTCCATGCGCGCTCCCTGCGCCTCTCTTAAACTCCCTCCGTGCACGCTCCCTACGCCTCTCCCAAACACCCTCTCTGCCTACGCCTCTCCCAAACACCTCTTTTGCGCCACCTCTCTTGCGTGCCCTCCCTACCCCTTCAAGCACCTCAAACAAAGAGCGCCACTCTGTCACCCTTGCTGCACCTCTTCTTCCAATGAAAGAGCACCTCACGGTGCCCTTTGTTGAACGAATAGCCGCCCTTTGCTGCCCGTCGTGCGCCTCTCAAGCGTGCAACATCTCACGACATCGTATGCCTCCCTGAGCCTCTCTCTCAAACGTGCAACATCCTGTGGTGCCGCCTCTTCCGCCTTCTCTCTCCCTCTCTGCACCTCTCTCCCAAACACGACAATTCCTCATGACACCGCTCCCAGGTAAGCTCAATCTTTATTTTTTACAATTATTTACCTCTCTCTATAAAAAATTAGTAAAACAATAAAATAGTAAAACAAAAAATAACTAACCTTTGTATTGGACTCTTTTTCTTGGTGTGAGAGAGGTCTTAGAAAGAGGAGATGTGGTAGGGGATGCCTAAATGACAATTCTACATATAAACCAGTAGATATTCACGCCCAAACTTCACAAGGGACTGCCTGCCATATGAATGCCCTCATGAAACAGGTTCTTCAAAACATACAGGGAACCTTGTGCCCTTGGGGTCATAGGATGTGTAGAGCATAGAGAGGTTCTTACTAGCATATAGGGGAGCCTATGACCTTCAGGCCATAGGGTGCCAATATAGAGCATATATTGGTTCTTACTAGCATAGAGAGACCCAATAGTGCTTTATACCTGGGGCCATAGGGTGCCAAAAAAATGAGGGTTTTCTCAAAACAATGAGGGCACCTTGTGGCCTTGGAGCAATAGGATGTCAATATAGAGCTTAGAGCAAGAGCATAGAGAGATTCTTACTAGCATAAAGGGAACCCTATGGCCTTCAGACCATAGGGTGTCAATATAGAGAAAATAGAGGTTCTTACTAGCATAGAGGGGACCCTATGGCCGCGATCCCACAAGGTCTCCTCAATGGTTAAGAGAGAACCCTATGGCCTTGGGTCCATAGGTTGCCAAAAAACCCTCATGAAGGGTTTCTTTAAAACATAGAGGGTACCTTGTGGCCATGGGGTCATAGGATGTGTAGACAATGGAGAGGTTCTTACTAGAATGGCCATAGGGTGCCAATATAGAGCATAGATCGGTCCTTACTAGCATAGAGAGACCCAATAGTGCTTTATACCTGGGGCCATAGGGTGCCAAAACAATGAGGGGTTTTTAGAAACAATGAGGGCACCTTGTGGTCTTGGGGCCATAGGATGTCAATATAGAGCATAGAGCAAGAGCATAGAGAGCTTCTTACTAGCATAAAGGGAACCCTATGGCCTTCAAGCCACAGGGTGTAAATATAGAGAAAATAGAGGTTCGTACTAGCATAGAGGGGACCCTATGGCCGCTAGCCTACAAGATCTCCTCAGTGTCAGAGAGAGAACCCTATGGCCCTGGGTCCATAGGTTGCCAAAAAACCCTCATGAAGAGTTTCTTCAAAACATAGTTGGCAACTTGTGGCCTTGGGGGGCATAGGATGTGTAAAGCATAGAGAGATTCTTACTAGCATACAGGGGAGCCTATGGCCATAGGGTGCCAATATAGAGCCTAGATCGGTTCTTACTAGCATAGAGAGACCAAATAGTGCTTTATACTTAAGTCCATAGGGTTCCAAAACAATGAGGGTTTTTTTGAAACAATGAGGGCACCTTGTGGCCTTGGGGCCATATGATGTCAATATAGAGCATAGAGCATAGAGCATAGAGACCTTCTTACTAGCATAGAAGGAACCCGATGGACCTCAGGACACAGGGTGTCAACATAGAGAAAATAGAGGTTCTTACTAGCATAGAGGGGACCCTATGGCCGCCAGCCCACAAGGTCTCCTCAATGTCATAGAGAGCACCCTATGGCCCTGGGTCCATAGGATGCCAGAAAATCCTCATGAAGGGTTTCTTCAAAAAGTAGAGGGAACCTTGTGGCCTTGGGGTCATAGGATGTGTAGAGCATAGAGAGGTTCTTACTAGCATACAAGGGACCCTATGGCCTTCAGGCCATAGGGTGCCAATATATAGGATAGATTGGTTCTTACTAGCATAGAGATACCAAATAGTGCATTATACATGTGGCCATAGGGTGCCAAAACAATGAGGGTTTTTTCAAAACAATGCAGGCACCTTGTGGCCTTGGGTCCATATGATGTCAATATAGAGCATAGAGAGCTTCTTACTAGCATAGAGGGAACCCTATGGCCTTCAGGTCACATGGTCTCAATATAGAGAGAAAAGATGTTCTTACTAGCATAGAAGGGACCCTATGGCCTTCAACCCACAAGACCTCCTCAATATAGAGCAAATAGTGTTTTTTACTCGCATAGAGAGCACCCTATGGCCCTGGGTCCATAGGTTGCCAAAAAACCCTCATGAAGGGTTTCTTCAAAACATAGAGGGCACTAGGTTTATACCAAATAGTGATTTATACCTTGGGCCATAGGGTGCCAAAACAGTGAGCGGTTTTTTGAAAGAACGAGATATCTCCATATAGAAAAAACAGAGGTTATTACTAGCATAGATGGTACCCTATGGCCTTCATCCCACAAGGTCTCCTCAATGGTATAGAGAGCACCCTATGGCCCTGGGTCCATAGGTTTCCAAAAAACCCTCATGAAGGGTTTCTTCAAAACATAGAGAGCACCCTATGGCGTAGGGCCATTGTTTGTCAAAAATCCATCATGAAGGGTTTCTTTAAATTGAAAACATAGAGGGAACCTTGTGGAACATAGAGCGGTCCCTATGGCCTTCATACCTTAGGGTGCCAATATAGAGCAAATGGTGCTTTATACTGGCATAGAGAGTACTCTATGGCCCTGGGGCCATAGGTTGCCAAAACAATGAGAGTTTTTTGGAAACAATGAGGGCACCTTGTGGCCTTGGGGCCATAGGATTTCAATATAGATAATAAAGCATAGAGCATAGAGATCTTCTTACTAGCATAAAGGGAACCATATGGCCTTCAGCCCATAGGGTGCCAATATAGTACTAGTACACAGAGGTTCTTACTAGCATAGAGGGGACCCTATGGCCTTTAGTCCACAAGGTCTTCTTAGTATAGAGAAAATAGTATTTTTCACTGGCATACAGATCACCCTTGGGGCCCTTGAGGCGAACCCTATGTTCTTCAGGCCTTAGGGTGCCAATATAGAGAAAAAGGTGCTCTATATCAGCATAGAGAGCACTCTATGGCCCTGGGCCATAGGTTGCCAAAACAATGAAGGCTTTTTGGAAACAATGAGGGCATCTTGTGGCCCTGGGGCCATAGGAAGTCAATATAGAGCATAGAGCATAGAGCGCAGAGAGATTTTTACTAGCATAGAGGGAACCCTATGGCCTTCGGGACACAAGGTGCCAATATAGAGTAAACAGAGGTTCTTACTAGCATAGAGGGGACCCTATGGACTTCAGTCCACAAGGTCTTCTCAATATAGAGGTAATAGTGTTTTTTACTGGCATATAGAGCACCCTATGGCCCTGGGGCCACAGGTTGCCAAAAAACCCTCATGAAGGGTTTCTTCAAAACATAGAGGCCACCTTGTGGCCTTGGGGCCACAGGATGCCAATGTAGAGCATAGAGAGGTTCTTACTAGCATGCAGAGGACCCTATGGCCTTCAGGCCACATGATTCCATATGATGTTCGTGTAGAGGATCTAAAGGGGGATTTAGGCCATTCAAGGGATACTACTTTGAGGTTCCTCTAATGTCAAAAGAGAACCTGTGATCATAGTACCATAGGGTGTCCTAGGTACACTTGTAGAACCATTTTGTTGGCACCCTTTGGACCTAGGACCACATGGTTTAACATAGAGGGGACTCTATGGACTTAGGTCCATATGGATGTATTAATATCCATCTTGTCTAAATATATGTCATTCTCTTTATAGAAAATTTCTCAGAAGTGAATGTCAAAGTTAGTTGATGCAACAGGTTCAACACCAAGTTCTTCGTATCTAGATTTTCACTTACTCAATGGTGGAAGTGATGAGAAAGTCCACTTGTTCTTTCAAGATAAAGATCAATTGCCCTTCAAGGACTGTGGTATTGTGAAGGAGATACAGAAAGATTGTTCAGATCTTGAATGTCTCCATGCCTTGGAGTAAAACTACTCAATGGTAACTCCTACTTGTTGGAGACTATGGCCTTTGCTCAAAAATTGGTGAAGGTTGATTATGACGGAGTGGCAATGACAAAACCAGGGTGGGTGGAGCTTCAAGAGGACACTCCAAGTGTACTTTATAGACTTATATATTGAGGGATTTAAGAAAGTCAATCAATATTTAGGTAAATTGAGCATCACAAAGAATAATAAGAACCGAAAGACTAAAGACACAGGTAAAGAAAATCAATCTAAGACTCTCAAGGAGAGTCAAACTCCCTCACTTGAAGACAATAGTGGAAATCTGGCCGAAGAAAATATTTCAGTTATACCCGTACAGACTCAAGAAGCAGGAGATTTTAGTGGAATTGCAACCCTAACAGTTGAAACCCCCTCAGTGGTAGTGGTTTTGGACTCAGTATCCTTAGCTATGTTGGACTCTATTATATAGCCCAAAGAAAAAGATCTTGATAAAGAAGTTGCCAAAACTTCTAAGAGTGGGCTATATGGATACATTGAAATTGCACACTATTTTAAATTTGGTGTACAATTTCCCCAATTGATCCCAGTTGAGTAATGAAACCTTCCACCAGATGGCTATAAATGCGGACCATTGTCACATGTATATGTGAAATATCTCTTGAAGCAATTTGCAAGGCACTCTAGGCCGGTCTCCAGTGCAACAGACCTCATGCCGTATAACCCAATTACAAAAATGCTTTTACAAAGAGCTGAGGTGCATGGAGACAAGCTATCAACATACCACTACTGGATTCTAGCTAGTCAGCATTCCATCATAGCAGCTAGAGCTTTTTTGTGTAACAACAGCACTAAGTATGCTTTGAGAAAAGAGTTCTACAAGTTTAGAACTGCAAGGATAGTGGTAGACGCTCCCAAAGAGGTTGCTCTTTGAATCTCCAAAATGGAGAACATGGAGAGAATAACAACAATGAAACAACAGCCTTATGTGGAGATCTTGAAGCATGGCCGTAGTCAATGGCTTGCATATTCTAAACCAACAAAACCCAAGGCATGAGTTCCTATCGGTCATCCGAGTGGAGCACCTTGGGATGTAAGTTCCACTTCCCTATGCTTGTTTTTGTTACAAATATGTCTTCAAATAAATTTAATTTTCTTTTCTTTATTTTGAAGGCCCGGTTTCTAGGGAATCCCAGGCTCAATCCGGTTTGGTATAAAGGTTTTTTTTTTTTTTTGTATATATATGGGTCTGCGCAGCATTTCTATGACATCCTTATGATTAACTAACGAGACCTGGCCTTTGTAAATGTGGCAAACATTACGTTCAACCATAAATCATTTGTGTAAGGTCCCCGATCCCGCCGACACCAAAAACAAGATGGTACCGTTGACAGGTCTCTACGCCTACTAAAGTCGGAGTCCTTAAACAAGAGAAATTCCAGGGAATTCACCCTTACCATTGACAATGGTTTAGGTTTATAGCCCTAGAAAGAGACCTAGTTCTATCTCGCAGTAAAAACGGGACCAAAAACAATTTCCGGCACTATAACTTCATCATTCAGATTATGGTTTCCTTAGCCAACGCTTTCCACCCCCTAATATATGTGAGGGCATAGCCGTTGGTGGATTCCTCTTCCAAGTGAAGAACTTTCTAAACGTTTTAGTGTGCGGAAATGGATAGTTATCTGCTTAATCAGGTCCACCTATCCATGATTGACAACCTTAGTCAATCCCCACTTACCACCCTACACTCACACATGATTTTTGTGTTGTTTAATTACTACCACCTTCTTTTCACAATAAAAACAATGATTCCTTTTAACTTTCACAACTGCATTTCATTAAGACAACCTTTGAAAACAGTATTGAAGACATTCTTTCAGCAAACAAACATCTTTAGACTTAAGACAAGGTACTGTCATTCTGAAGTATCTCTGACCAGTACTGGCTTGTCTCAAGACCACCTATACATGGATGAAAAAAATGGCACCCATTCCTTATTTATAAAAACCGGGGTGGGAAAAGCCATCACCCAAAGTCCGGGCTCCCATACGCCAAGCGACTGCCTATACAACCGGGCGGTTCCTCTAGGATAAACTTGAAAGTACTATCCACAAACATAAACAAGCACGGGGTAAAGACTCCATGCGTGCTGAGGAAACCGACTCATCCATGATGGTATCTCCATCACTACTCATTACCTGGAGTAAAATATTTCCAAGGAATCAGAGGTGTCTCGAGACAAGCTGTCTTAAGGATGGCAAACATTTCTTTCCTAGGTCAATCAGTCATAACCCAATCATTTCTTTCCTATTTAAAATCATTGCTCGTTGGTTTCGTGGAAGTTACCTTCCCTTTATAGCCAGTTTATCCTTCCTAACCTTACGTATGCAATGTTAACTTAAAAATGAACTTGAAAAGATTTTAAGTGAACCAAATAGAAATCCACCTGGGACTGCTCGTCCATGTGTTGTGGGGCGGGGTGCCCGTAGACTTTCCTCTGTTGGCCTATGGCTAGGCCCAGCCTCATGGTCATTAGTGGCTTTGTTTAGCTTGTTGCTAACATCCTCTTCCTCGGTAAAAGGATTTTCCCTGGTTCTCTTTGGAGCCATGTTGGCAGCTTTATAAAAAGACTTAATCCATTAGAAGTTTAATTGAATAATCTTCTTTTTCCTTGTTTACCCAAAAATAAGGATTTTTGGAGTAAGTAGGTATCTTTATTAGTCAATTTGATGAGATATTCCTCCTGTAACTTATTTATGCTATAAGTAATTTCCCATTATTACCATTTAAGCTGGAAAGTCCTTTAGCTAGGTTTCTCCTTAGTCTATCTTCCATTTTAACCTTAGTAAATTATAAATTTCTATCGGCTAATGGATTACACTCCCTAAATTGTAATTGAATATGTTCTATCTTTAGTAATTTTCATACATTTGATTTATAACCTTTCCCTCCTATACTTAGGGTCTAAATTAGGTAAAATTTTACTGATAGTAATTTATTATACCATCCATTTATGTTGAGATAATTTTCCCACCCTTCAATAGTGATTTTGGACCTCAGGTATTTATTTGGTAATTAGATACATTCATTTACTAATTTTCCTTGTCTATTTCATACGCAAAATCAGTTACTTTTATTGAGGATAAATACCTAAACTATTTATCTGAGGTTGGAGTATTCATCATGGATTCCTCAAGGTGTGTTCTACCTTTGAATTTTATATCAAAGATTTTTGGATTAATTTACTATATTCCCCCTTTTATTTTTTCCTAAAAATAATCTAATTTTACAGAGATAATTAGATAAACTAATTATTTGAGGATAGCATAATTATCACGACTTCCTTTAAGATATAATTAACCTCTGATAACTAACTCAAGACTTTTTGAATCAATTTGATAATTCTGAGCTTGTCCTAATTATCACGGGTTCTCCAACATATAATTAACCTCTGATAAAGAACTCAAGTCATTTTGAATCTATTTGCTAGTTTCCCCTATTTAATTTGTACTAAAAATGGAGTATTTCTCCTAAATTAATTATCTGATCTTGCCCTAATTAAAAAAGATTTTCTAACATATAATTAACCTCTGATAAATAACTCAATTTCTTTTGAATCTATTTGATATTTCCCCTATTGAATTTGTCCTAAAAACAAAGCATTTTTACTAAAATGATTAGATAAATTAATTATCTGATCTTGCCCTAATTATCATGGGTTTCCTAACATATAATTAACCTCTGTAAAGAACTCAAATCATTTGAATCTATTTGCTAATTTTCTTTATTTAATTTGTACTAAAAACAAAGTATTTTTGCTAAAGTAGTTAGATAAATTAATTATCTGAGCTTGCTCTAATTATCACAGATTCCCTAACATAAATTAACCTCTGATAAATAACTCAATTCATTTTGAATCTATTTGCTATTTTCCCTATTTAATTTATTCTAAAAATAGAGCATTTATGCTAAAGTAATTAGATAAGTTAATTATCTGAGCTTACCCTAGTTATCACAGGTTTCCTAATATATAATTTACCTCTGATAAATAAATCAAATCATTTTGAGTCTATTTGCTAATTTCTCCTATTTAATTTGTCCTAAAAATAGAGTATTTCTTCTAAAGTAATGAGATAAATTAATTATCTAAGCTTTCCCTAATTATTAAGGTTTTCCTAATATATAGTTAACCTCTGATAAATAACTCAAATTATTTTGAATCTCTTTGCTAATTTTTCCTATTTAATTTATCCTAAAAACATAGTATTTCTGCTAAAGTAGTTAGATAAGTTAATTATCTGAGCTTTCTCTAATTATCACGGGTTTCCTAACATATTATTAACCATTGATAAATAATTGAAAGCATTTTGAATCAATTTAATAATTTTTCCTATTTAATCTACCTTAAAAACAGAGTATTTCTACTAAAGTAATTAGATAAATTATTTATCAGAGATTTCTCTAATTATCATGGGTTTCGTAACATCTAATTAACCTCTCATAAATAACTCAAATCATTTTGAATCTATTTGCTAATTTTCCCTATTTAATTTGTCCAAAAAACAACGTATTTTTGCTAAAGCAATTAGGTAAATTAATCATCTGAGCTTGACATAATTATCACAAGTTTTCTATCATCTAATTAACCTCTGATAGATAACTCAAGACATTTGGAATCAATTTGATTAGTTTCTCCTTTAATTTTCTCTAAAAAATAATATAATTCGGCCTAATTAATTATAAAAATTACTCAAAAAATTATCTTACCTAGCTGAATGACTGTCCAATGCAGCTTTGATCATTAATTCAATTTAATCTAATCTTAATTACTAAATTTTTCATTAATATGTGGTTAATTTGGCTAATTTCAGCCCTAATATGAGAGGATAATTAATTAGCTTAATATTTCCAAGCTTAATTACAACAATTAGCAGAGAATATTTAATTAAGAGAGGATTTATGAGTATATATAGACCTAATATTTAATTTATTAACAAAATAGATTAATCTAGCCTTGCTAATTAAGAAAGATTAGGCTAATTATCGTTTAAGTTAATCAACTAGAGCTTAATCTCTAGTGATTTCTGCATAGCGTTCTCTCTAGATGAGAGAGAGAGTGTCAAGGCTCCGAGTCTAAAAATTTATCAAGGGAAGGTTTTTATAGCTTTTCTGGCACCGAGGAGTTTCTGGCAGGGTTTGACACCCCAAGCAGCCCCCCAGCTTTCAAATGGCACCATCTACTGCTAAATCTATCCCTGGCAGGTCCCCCCCATCTCCACACTACCCCCATACCTTCCAAAATTTACTTTGGTTGATTTTTCTGATTTCTAATGATGAAAATTGGAATATCAGTTAATTCTAGAACCTTAGGATAAGAAGTCCTTGTTAATAATTATTACTGAAACCATCCAATTTTTATTAACTAATTGAATTCCTATTGTAACCTTCCAGGGTCTGTAACTTTTCCAGTTTTCATCAGATTCTGATTCTGAAAATTACTAACCATAGTAAAGCTCTGCTTATGATTCCAAAAATACCAATATTAGTCGTGTTTGAATCCTTCGACAGTGGTTTTCAATTTAATTTTACAAGCTTTGTACAATTTTTAAGGTTTCGGGAACTGGAAACCTTACAATCACCCCAACTTAAAGAATTGAGATATCCTCATCTCAACGGAAATTGGGAAAATCTTTGCGAAGTGATACTTCATCCTCCCAGGTGGCGTCTTCAGTGGGGTAGTCCTTCCATTTTACTAAATGTTCTCTGATAACTCTGTTTCTCAGACTCCTTTCCCTAGTGTCGAGAATACAATCTGGTTGGAGTTCAAGAATTCCCTGCTTTTGCATCACAATCTGTTCGTCATCTAGAGTGTGATTTGGATCTGGGATGTAGGGTTTTAGAAGACTGATATGGATACATTATGGACCTTGAGGTGCTCAGGCAATTTTAATTTATAAGCTTGATCATTGATTACTTTAATCACTTCATAAGGTCCACAATATCTTGGGCTTAGTTTTTTGTATTTTCCCATGGATAAAGTGCTTCTTTTTTGTCGTACCCTTAGGAATACTTTATCCCCTTTTTTGAAAACCCGATCAGATCGTTTTTGATCAGCATACTGTTTCTGGCGGTCCTTGGCTGCCTAAATGTCTTGTCTTATGACTTTGGTTTCGCACTCATCTCCTCCAACATTTCCTTTGAAGCTTCTCTCTTGTAGTAGGGTCAGAAAAGTTTAGGGGTGATATACATTCATGCCCATAAAGAGCATTAAATGGTGACATCCCAATGCTTTTATGAAAGGAAGAGTTATAAGCAAATTCCACCAGAGGAAGAAATTGGATCCATTTCCGGGGTTCTCTACGACAATAGGCTCTAAGGATGTCTTCAATAAATTGATTCACTCTTTCTGTCTGGCCGTCTGTCTGGGGGTGATAGGATGTACCGAAACATAGCTAAGTTCCCAAGGACAAATGAAGCTTTCATTTTGAAGTGAACTTTGCATCTCTGTCACTGACTATTCTCTTAGGAAGCCCGTGTAATTTGAAGACCTCTTCGATAAAGAGACGGCTTATGTCTGATGCAGTGTAACTTGTTTTTACAAGCATCAAATGGGATCCTTCAGTCAACATATCCACTACCACCATAATGGAGTCGTAACCCCCTTGAACAGTGGGAAGGACTGTTACAAAGTCCATGCTAATGAGTTCCCACTTCATTTGAGGAATATCCAGAGGTTGAAGTTTCCCTGGCATCATTACTCGTTCAGCCTTAATCCTTTGACAGGAAAGACATTGTCTGATGTAGCGAAGTATATCTCCTTTTATTCCTGGCCAGAAATAGCTTTTCCTTATGGAATTAAGGGTCTTTGCATAACCAGGATGACCGGCAATTAGAGCGTTGTGTCCTTCCTAAAGGATTAACTCCTTTAATGTTGTATTTTTAGGAATGTAAAGCCGATACTTATAATAGAGAAGCCCATCCTCAAGTGAATAATCCTTGATTCTGTCTTTCTCTTTCTCTTTTAGGTCTTGTTGATTGATAAAATGGATAAGTTCTTGATAATCCTTGTCTTCCAAGGAAGCTTCCTTAACCCTGTTTAAGATTGGATTGTCGACTGTGGAAATGGCCCCAAGAAAAACCTTTCGGCTAAGAGCGTCTACGACGACCACATTCTCTTTCCCTAGTTTATATTTTATTTCAAAGTCATATTCCTGTAAGAGCTCTATCCATCTTTTGATCTGCCTCATGCCGAGTGTTGCTTGTGAGAAAATCCATTTTAAACTCTGATGATCAGTGATTTTAACTGGAACCTTCCCCCTAGAAGATAGTGCCTCTAGATTTCTAGAGCATGGATGACATCTAGGAGTTCCAAATCATGAGTTGGATAATTTAGCTCGTGAATTCTTAATTTTTGAGAAGTAAAGGTGACTGGTTTGCCTTCTTGGTTTAAGACTCCTCCTATAGCAAGACCGCTGGCATCTGTTACCACTTCAAACTCTTGAGTGAAGTCAAGTGTGAGGTCCCCACCCCGTCGTATCAACAACGGATCTGATGGTAAACCTAGTGGCCACTAGATCTATAGCGGAAGCAATCAAAATGGATTAGGATTCAACTAGCGGACGATCTCTCATCACAAAGTGAGTTGAGTTCGAGCCTACTAGCAACGAGATCTAGCTCCACCTCGCAGGGGAAGCGTACTTGAACTATCTAACGATCCTAAGACCCACCTTCCAAGAGGAGAGAAAACCTGAGTGCCTTTTTCCCCATGTTTCAGAGGCACGTACTCTCAAGGATTCTCCGCTCTAGGGGCAATGAGTAATACTAATATCGAGTAAGCACTATGGGGACAGAGAGTTCCCGACCAATCGGGACCACCCATCTCGCAGGCATTGGCAACCTGAGCCAAGCCCCCACTTTCCACCCCCACACTCACACTTCCTTGTGTGACCTAATTACTACCACAAAGGTTGTTCAACATAAATATTCCTTGTCTAATTCTGAATCACGTGGTTCGTTAAAACAGCCTTTCAACCAGTATTGCAAACAACACCAAGACAGAATTCTAGTAAAAATTCTACTCAAACTTATTCATAAAAATTCCAATGTCCTGAAGGTACAACATCCCCCCTCCAGCGAGAGTTCACTCCTCCCATTGTCGCCTAGCTGCCCATACAACTAGGTATGTCCACCGCATAGAAAGCACGACATGGACATTCCCACCGCAGAGAAAGCAAGTCGTGGGTTCCCACCGCTTAACCAGCAGTCGTGGGTATCCACCGCTTAACCAGCAGTCGTGGATTCAAGAGCCCTTAACCAGGAACTCTACCCCCTATGATCAGGAGGGGGTTCATGACTAATTCAACATTGGAAATAGAATGAACACGTCGAGCTAAATTTTCCCTAGCAGACATTCTTTCCTATTGCAAACAGTATATCCATCAACATTATCTTCCTACTTTAGAACTTAACGTACAATGATTTCAATGCCGAGGTTTCCGTCGGATTTCTCCAACATGTTCGGGAATATGAACATTCCTAACTAGCGTATGCAATGTTAATTTAAACAACTTGAAATAAAAATATGATCTACCTCTTCCATTTCTTCATCGAAGGCTCGTGAGATGGCCGGTATTTGTTCCTCCATGGGAGCCTTTCCTTTTCCGTTGACATTGCTTGTTCCCGCTTCGCGGTCGTGGGCTCCACCGAAGCGAGTTCTCTTAACCGGGGCCATTTTTCTCACTACTTAAATGATAGACTTAAAAAAAAGAGCTAAGGTCCAAGAGTAACATGACAAACCAATTGGAAGATTAGATTTATTAAAGACTCCTCCTTATGCACGAGGTTAGATTTTTCTCTTTTTGCCCTAGCAATTTTTAAGGGTAATTCTGTATCCACCCTATGGGAAACGACTCTAAGGTTAATTACTTGGCTTAGATGATTAAGAAATTCAGAGTTTTTCTAATTGATTCACGAAAGATACGAAGTAAGCAAGCTCATTCATTTTCCTAGAGCAATATGAAGGTGCAAAGTGACCACAGCATGTGTGATGGAAAAACCTTCTTCTTATTGGACTAATGACGGATTAATTTTCAGCCTTAATCACATCTAAATGTGGGAGAAGATTAAGTATAATTTAATTACAACTCTATTGAGTAGTGAAAGATTGAATTCTGACAAATCTACACTATTACTAGCTGACAATTTATTGACTATACCGCCTAGAGAGAGAATCTTTCCTAATCATGCATCAATCCTTGATTAAGGATGATGAATGGCTGAATAAACTAACTAAATGAATGATAATTATGTAATGAAGTGTAGCTATGAAAACTTAGAGAGAAGCTATAGAGAATTATAGCCAGAAGTAGGCATAGTAGACAAGAATTATGAGTGGATAATGATGAGATTAACAAGAGCAGTAATTAAACCATAATTACCGTGATTAGGGGCTGAGAATCCTCTTAAATTTCTGATGCAATGAATCCTTGAGATGGGAATTTCGGCAGCACCTCCCTCCTTGCTTCTCCTTCAAAAGCTGTGTGTGTACCGGCAGCACCTTCCCAGTGTGTAGGTGTGTGAGTATGCAATGTGTGTGTGTGAGCATACATGCCTGTGTGTGTGTGTGTGTGTGTGGGCCTTTAAATAGGCTCCTACAGGCTGAAAATCGATCTGGGTTGCTAAATGTATCTGGGAGCTTCTCCAGTTAAGCATGGCAAGTCCAGTTCTCTGCCCACCAAGTGTCAGGTTGGCTTGGTTAACTGGTTCTGAGATTGAGTTGCAGGCTTGGCAGCTTTCCCAAGACTCCCACAAAGCAAGAGGGTGCCCCCTAGCTGCTATAGCTGATCTGGAGTGGGCTGGAACCTGTTCCCACACAGTCCCGGGCCCCCGGTACCTCCCCGGACAATTTTTAGGAAAATTGGTTCTAGGCTAAAACGGGTCATACGAAGCGGATTTTGATGCCGTAAATTGCCATACGAAGCTCTAACTAAGGCGTACTGGCCCGAGTACCTGCCATATTTAGCAGCCCCCGGGGTCCTAAAATGCATTTTTTTCAAATTCGGGGTACTGGTGCAGATTTTCGAGACGGTCGAGACTGGACGGGTCGGGTAACCAAAAACTTACTATATTTGGAAAATTTTCACAAAAATTATTTTAATTCACATTTTGAAGCTTTATAACATTTTAAACATCATGGCACTGACGGAATTCGGAAAACTGCTAAAAATAGTAACTTTTTTTTTCATTATGATCATTTCATGGTACAAGGGTGCTCTTTTTGGTTGGGGTCAGAGACCCTGCATCAAGAAGTTTGAGTACAGGTGCTGATGTGAGATTTTGTTTTAGTTTGAGGAAACAATCCTCATGCTCTTTTTCCCATGTAAGTTGGGCTGTCTTTTTAAATAGCTACGTCAAGGGTGCGGCAATAACTGCATAATCTTTGACGAAGATTCTATACCATCTTGTAATGCCCAAAAATCCTCGAATCTCACTGACCGTTTTGGGCGGTGGCTAGTCTATTATATCTTTAATCTTTGCGAGGTCTACTGAAATTCCTTCAGGATTTATTATAAAACCAAGATAAATAACTTCTGGCGTGAAAAACACGCATATACTCATCTTGGCATATATTTGATGTTGGCGTAGAAGATGAAGTACTTTACGTACATGGCCTTAATGCTCTTTTTCATCCTTGGAATATATAAGGATATCATCGAAAAACACCAACACAAAATTATCCAGATATTCTGTGAATATATCCTCCATGACCTTGTGGCCTAAAGGTCATAGGGTTCCCACTATGCTAGTAAGAAGTTCTCTATGCTCTATTCTCTATGCTCTATATTGACATCCTATGGACCCAGGGCCACAAGGTGCCTGCATTGTTTCTAAAAAACCCTCATTATTTTTGGAACACTGTGGACATAGATATAATGCACTATTTGGTGTCTCTATGCTAGTTAGAACGGATCTATCCTATATATTGGCACCCTATGGCCATAGGCTCCCTTGTATGCTAGTAAGAACCTCTCTATGCTCTACACATTCTATGACCCCAAGGCCACAAGGTGCCCTCTATGTTTTGAAGAAACCCTTCATGAGGGTTTTTTGGCATCCTATGGACCCAGGGCCATAGGGTGCTCTCTATGCCATTGAGGAGACCTTGTTGGTTGGTGGCCATAGGGTCCCCTCTATGCTAGTAAGAACCTCTGTTTTCTCTTTTAATAGGGGGCTTTTAGAGAAGAGGGAGTCTCATTTTCAATATTGCCCCTTCCTACACAATGGCACGCACAAAGCAAACAACAAGAAAAGATCAACCTTTTTGTGCTCACCCTCTCTCATCCATCCAAGGTGCTCAAAAACCACCTTGGATAAACAAACAAGAGCTCCTAGCAGAGATGGAGAGGGAATGGTCAGGTGAAGAGCAACAAGATGGACAACCTTCACGCAAGAAGAAATGGGTAGTGACTTCAGACACTAAAACCGAGACGGACAGCGAAGCACCAATCCCACCATGGAGAGAACAGGAGATCCCAAGAAATCATCGAGTCCCAGCTCGGAAGACATTTCCATGTGGCTCAGGAGCTCTACCATCAGATGAGCCTAGACGTGATCATGTGTTACTAAATGCAGAGGATTTTGAGGATGTAGAAGACGAGCCAGTTGGAGTGCACGGTGGAGTTAAAGACTGAGTCCGAGCACATGGTGGTCTTGAAGATGCGCAAGCTCCTTATTGCAAGCCCTCTCATAGAAAGAAATTATTTTTCAAGCTTCGCCCTCGCAGGGACCATGTCCCAAATACTACCATCCCTCAACAACGGGCTCCTACTGTGAAGCGACGCATTCCAAAGGCCTTGCAAGAGATTCGTCACTATCAAAAGACTGCTGACCTTCTCATTCGCAAGGCACCACTCGCACGTTTGGTGAAAGAGGTCATGCAAAGTTATTGAATGACGTATCGAATTCAAGGTATCGCCCTAGAAGCTTTGAAGGAAGCGGCAGAATATCAACTAGTTTCTCTTTTTGAAGACACAAACTTGTGTGCTATTGATGAAAAACGGGTGACAATAATAGCCAAGGATATAGCTCTTGCGCGTCGAATCAGAGGAGAGAGAAACTGAATTTGACTTTTATGCCATTTTGGCAATGTAGGGTGAAAGCATGTTAACCTGTCGCGCTTTTTGTGCTAGTTAGCAGTTTCAAGTTAGCACAGAGAGAGAGAGAGAGAGAGAGAGAGAGAGAGAGAGAGAGAGAGAGAGAGAGAGAGAGAGAGAGAGAGAGAGAGAGAGAGAGAGAGATGTCGATAGAAGGTAATTAAAAGAGCTGTCAGCCTGGCAAATGTCCTCAGTCTTAGCAAAATGAAATATTGTATCCAGTCGTTGTATATACATAGATAGAATATTGAATCTAGGTCAATAATCAACTGCATTTTCTCATCGATTGAGATTTTCAAGATGATAAAATAATCAACCGATTGTGGTTAATTGAAAAACCAAAAAGGCATAATATCAATGCAGTCTAACAAATCTAGCCAAAAAAGGTGAAAAAAAGCTGTCTGGGGGCCTGCCGCAGAGGCGCGGGGGGGCAAAAGTAACAGTTACTTTCGCCCTCCCGCGCGCCTCTGCGGCGGCAGGCTCCCAGACAACTTTTTTTCACCTTTTCTTGGATAGGTTTGTCAGGCTGCACTGATTGAACAGACTTTTAGCACTTCAATATCAACTGAACTAAGGGAGAGAGAGACGACACGCGACACGGAGTGGCGGAATTCCACCCTAGAGAGTATTGGACCCAAACCTTGGCGCCCCTTTCGGTATTTCTTTATATTTGCATCAACTCAGTAGAAGCCGGTACTCCAGACTCTGCACCTTCTCTAGGAAGCATGCCAGAGAATGAGCCCTTAGCACATATTTAAAGGGCCTTGGCCTATGAAAAGCAGTTTACATGAAAAGCCTTCAAACTCAAAAGCTTCTGGTTCCAATAGCAATGCCAAAAAGCTGTCAGCGTAAATAACGGAATTCTGTACAACTGCCACTTCAACAGTCAACGCAAAACGCGGAAATCCATACAGCCTGCCACGTTAGCACTGTTTGTGTAATTTTCGGAAATCTGCCACGTCATCAGTTCCATGTTGTGTGTGTGTGCGGGTCCAACTTTATTCTAATCCTTTATGTCACTTGGGGCCCCATCGGACGGGGTCCCCATAAGTTGGTAGGACTTCTTCTTCTGTTACTTGTTCTTCTTAGGGTTTAGGCCCCTCGACCGACATCTGCAAGTTGGCTTCATTCTTGAGGGCTTTGACACGTCAGCAGTTTGTGACATCTCCCCTTCTTGAAAGAGAGTAATCGTCTGCGATTACAACATATTTGCAAAACAACTCAAGTTAGCTTAAAAATTTCCGAGGGTCATTTCGAGGGACAATCAATTTGCTCTTTTTGTTAAGGAGTTAGCTTCTCCTTTCAGCTCTTTTGATAAAGGAGTTGGCTTCTCCTTTCATCCAGATTGGAACTCTTGATATTCCGGCGTAGTAAAATTAGCCATCACACCCAGACCATACTGATCTTCCACGGGTGTCTTGATGCACTAAAATTACATACCCGGGCTATCTCATCCAATTAGGAATATTCAGTGGTTGCCACATCACAAAGCAACACAAATGCTCACGTATGCATGTTACAAGATGTAGAAACATAAAGTCACCGATGAATACTCCTCCCGCATAACCTAACAAGGTCAAGGCTGGGAGATATTCAACAACTCCCTCATCACTCCTCCCGCATAACCTAAAAAGGTCCTGGCCGGGAGATATAGAGGCCTTTTACAACCAAACACCCCCAGATCGCAGTCTGCGTCGTTTGGAGGTGCTGAGAGTAACCATTGCTCATACTTCTTAATACTCCTCCCGCATAACCATCCTGGTCCGGGCCAGGAGTCACAACAACAATTATTTTACAAGCATACAACCAAATGCTCCCCAGGCATCGGCCTGCGTCGTTTGGAGGTTTTCTAGCATACAACGGAACGCTCCCCAGACATCGGCCTGCGTCGTTCTGAGGTTCAAACAATACCAAAATAGTATTTCTCACTTCTCCACCCGGAAGTAAAACCAGTATTAAAAACATTTCAAATCGGCACCAAAACAGGTTCAAAACAAATACCATCCATTTCAAACAAATTCCAACAGGATCACCAAATAAGTTCTCAAACAGATTTAAAACTTAAAAAGAAATCTCGACATCAGTCGAGCTCGAAAAGTCGACTGACTTTCCATCCTGAAACCTGCATAAAAAATTAGGGTTAGGTTCATTCCATAAGGTCGTAGCTGAGCACAGCATAGTCCATCAGCTCTTGGACAGATAGTGTTTTCTTTGGCGGCGATGGTAGTCCCAAGTTAGCAATCGCACTGGACCTCGAAGAACTCAATACAAAATTTCACAGTTAAAATCAAGTCCCATTCCAAATTTGAAATACCAAAGTACGAAGATGTGATATATCCCATTACAAATTTGAAAGAGTTAATTACAAGATATATGTAGCTATTGAGTGCTTGAGCCACCTAAGATATGGCGAGCAATGTTTTCTTGACGCTCTTGGGTGCAGTGAAGTTGTTTGTGCAGCACATCCCAAGCAATTTTTTCCACATTGCTTAGACCTACATCTTGGCTTAAGGCCACGTTACAAAGTACACGACCATGAATGTGTGTCGCAAATGCAGCACAGGCCAAAGATTTATTTACAAGATAAGTGACTTGGGAGGCTTGAGATATGGTTGACATGCATAGGATGCGGCTCATTGCTTTCATCATTACTCCTTGTGGATTATCGCAAAGCCGTCCCGGGGGAGCTTGCCAAGGTAATGCGCAAGGGATGACTTCCATCCGAAAGCTTGGTGCCTACCATCTCCTCCCCAACCTGCATGCTCATCCAACTGCACAACATTTTACAAAGAAATCAATAGGTAAATAAGATTTCAGAATGCAAAAATGAAAATTAACGTAATCACAAAACAAAAATTAATTGATACCTCTTGTTTTTTGTCATCCTCATCGTTTATGCCTTTGCTGTCAAGAGAAATGGATGAATTGGGAGACATAGCGACACTCTCAACTTCATCCATATGAACATGCATAGGAGTGCGTTGGGCTTCAAGCAATGCGCGTGTAGCTAAAAACTCATCCTCCGCAATCATCATCCTCCGACATAGATGAGTGCGGTGCATCTGTCACCGCACCATTGCCAACTCCATTGTATCTACCACACTCTCTCCAAGGGGTAGGAGGATTCGATCCAATGGATCGGACAAGGGGTCAATGGAAGAGGACTCTACAGTGGCACAGAGGATGGACAGGAACCCATCCATGCGGATGTCAAAAGTTTTTTCAAGATCATGTAAAAACAAATATTCCTCCCCATTTATGACAATTGGGGAGAGGTGTTCAAAAAAAACCTCCGGAGTTAATGTCTCCTCCGGTGCATTTGCAGCAGGCTTGAAGGATGCTTCTGCACCCTTATCACCCATGGATTTTGTGGCATCCATGACACCTCTTGGGTAGGTTAGGGCAAAAATATTGCCCTCTTTGCTTACATCCCAGGCTGATGTAGTGGGCTCCTTTGTGTCCTTGAGGACACCCCGAAGGCGCAAATGAGGCAAACTCACCTAAGATCTTTCAGGCTCCTCCACAAGAAGAAACACAAAATTCGCCAAGCGACTTAGAAACTAGGTGCCAACCTTCTTCTTTATCAAACATGAATCTTCAATATACTGACCTGCCTCACCCGCAATTACACAAAATCGCTGAAGCCGCTGAGTGAAAGGCCGATCGCCTTTGTGTATGTAGTGAAGCAAATTGCATGGAATCCACAATTCCTCTTGTTCGACAATTGGTATAGCATACTTGTTGATGTAGATTTCAAAAAATTCCAAGATAGGCTGAAAAGATTGGATGTTTAGGTGAATAGTTGCGTTCACATCAGGGAATTGGGTGAAGAAATTGTGGAGATCGTCATGATCTTGACACTCGGTTGTTTGTAAAAACGCTTGGAAGCGTTGTAACACCGTGGCTTTGGGAGGGGTGGAGGAGGATGCCATGATGCTAGCTGCTAAAGTAGGAATGCAAAGAGTGCTAGAGCTCAAATGAGAGTGTGAACAGGCTATGTAGGTGAATTGTGAAAATGGTACGGTTTAGGAGGTTTTATATAGTGCCCCCCCCAAAAAAAAAAAAAAAAAAAAGAATAATTAAAATATTAAACAATTTTCACACAGTAATACAAATAACAAGAAGTTATAAAAAACTTTCAAATTAGATTACAATCATTTAACTCTAAAAACACATCACTACGACTTTAAGATAATGTGCATTGCCAAAATTTGATACAACCATCTATTTGAACTTACAATTGTGATATTATAGGAAATTTAAGTACAAAACATAACTACACTAATGATAAAATCAGATTCTCTTCCGTCATCCACGTCTTTTCAATTTGAATCTTGCTCTCCATGCGGCTACCAATCTAGCAAAAAGTTAAGAGATAGCATACCCACCTTAGAGTGAGGAATAATCCAAAGAACATAAAGATTACATAATTAAGAGAGAAAGATCATTCACCTTACGTCATCCAATGCAAAACTTTGTAGCTTCTCTATGCTCTAAACCCATTATCACTAAGTGCTCCCACACATTGGCCAATGTCCAATGCTTGTTCACTTGGATGGTCTCAACAGCACCACTCGACAATTTGATTGCAATTTCAAATACCTCAATTGTAGCATCGGTGGACTGCAATGGAATCCATTCACCAAGCTTGCACATCCATCTTTCATAGAAGTACCACACGTAAAGGGTGGAGTGCACCTTGATGAAACGGATAGCAATGACGAAACTTCCAAAACTGACACCGAAAGCGATCTCCGTTGTGAAGTCCTTCAAGATACCCCCACTTCTTGCCAAGGATGGCTTCCAATGTATCGTAATGTAGATCTTTGCAAACATACATAGTGTTTGTATGATGGAAAGGCAAAGATCCAAATATACTAGCGAAGACATGAGCAGGACAACACCATCCAAGCCCAACGGAACGCAAGGATTTTCCAAATTTTAATGATGCTCTCACATCAGCTACAATCTTGGCTTTCAAAGACATTACAGTGAATGCATCTGGATTTGGCCACTCCATGCTACACAAGGTTGTAGCCTCCAAAGGTTGTAGCTCTCCGTAGCCTTGCTCATTTGTAGGTACAATGTACTTGTGGGTGTAGAAGAACACCCTTTGCCATGCAAGTTTTGATGAAGTTGTGTTGGGGAAGAGCATATCCCCAAGACTTGCATGCATGGTCGTAAATGTGCCTGAAAGGTACGAGAGCGGTTGCTCCTCCACAAGGCTAGAAGCAAAAACATCTACATAGAAACAAAACAGTCCGTGAGATGTAAAAATTCCATTTCTTTTACCACCAAAATCATTGAAGTGCAAGGGACATACAATTACAAGGAAAATCCCTTGGATTGGTGATCCCTCATAGACGCATGTGTCCAAACATGAAGACATGTTGAACAATTTCCACCGTAACCTTGTCTTTTACTTTCTTGAAGCCTATTAGTCTTCCCTTCTAATGGAGATCAACGTTTGTTTTTTCACGAACACGATGGGGACCGATTGCGGAAGGTTGCATGTAGACCCAAGCACCTTCTTGAAAAACCTGAGGTTCCCATTGCGGCTCCTCATTCTTCGAGTTGTGGAGAACCATACTTTGAATGATGGGTTTGGGGCGTCTATTTTGACCATTGTTGGCCATGGATGCTTAAGTGGGAGCTTGAAATTTCAATGGAGAGCTTGGGGAAGGAGGAGGGAGACAGTTTAGAGAGAGAGTGGGAGCTTAAAGTTGCAATGGAGAGCTTGAGGAAGGAGGAGGGAGACAGAGTTTACAGAGAGAGTGGGAGATTAAAGCTGCAATGGAGAGCTTGAGGAAGGAGGAGGGTGTAAGAGTTTAGAGAGAGAGTTGGAGCTTTGTGTTATGGAAAGGGGCTACGGCTACGGAGGAAGGGAGTCTTGGGAAAGAGGTTCTAGAGTGAGAAAATGACTTTTTCATCATAGGGTAGGTTTGGGGGGAGTTTTGGATGGAATATTTTGAATTTAAGTTTTTTTGGAAAATTTTAAAATTTTAGGGTTTTTGCAAAAACGTATCTGTGGACCCACCACTTCCCCCCGCCCCCCCCCCCCCCCCCTTTTATCCATCCACCTCCCTCTAGGAGACAAAGCAATAAATGAGTGGACAACCCTATTATTCCCTCTACTTTCTTATGTTCTAGACTTATACACATTGCTCTCTTCCTATTGGTGGCTGGAGCCTAATTAACCTTAATCCTATATGGCCCAAGGAGAGTCCACATTTTTCCTAATGGACTAGCCTTAACTAAATGAGCCTTAAGCTTCCCATTTAATCATTGTACTAATGTTTCTTCACCTAAGTGATTTTTGAAGGTTAATTTCCCTTGAGCACAATGAATTTGCGCTTGATTTTTTATTAACCAATCCATTCCTAGAATACCATCATAGATTCCTACTGGTAGAGTTTGAAAGTAGGATGAAGTCAGGGTTCCCCCTAGTTCAAACTCAACTTCCCCAGCTGTAAATTGAGATAGAACCTCTATCCCATTTGCTACTTCTACTACTAATTTCATGGTGGGATACTGGTTCAATTAAAGTTTCCTTAAACATTTAGGGGAGAGAAAAGAGTGTGTGCTGCCACAATCTATAAGTAGTTAAAATTTTTCACCTTCTCTGTTTGCAGTGGTTTGGATGACAGCATGCTGTTGCTGAGCTCCAGGGTTATCAATGGCGGCAAAAAGAGTAGCTCTTTCATCTTCCTCATCCAGCAAGGTAGGCTCTCCTACTGCAGCATAAGCTCTGGCTCCTCTACCTCTTCCTCTGCTTCATCCTCTATTGTCTCTACCTCTTTGATTATTTCCTTATCCTATCTGAGTCGGAGGAGTGGTTCCGGTAGCAACTCGAGGATTTTGCCCCTTAGGACATTGACTCCTGTAGTGTCCCATTCTATTACATCCATAGCATCTGATGTTCAGAAAGGTCTGCTCTATAGTGGCTAGAGCTGACACTACCCTCCATTGACTTCCTTGATTATAATTTCCCCTTGCTCTTTCTCTAAAATTATTGTAGTTGTAATAGCTCATGGCAGGGGGGTTTCCTTCAGTTGTTGCAAGTGGTTTAGCTCTTAGAAGAGCATCTTGAATAGAGATGGGTCTCATAGCTTCCAAGCGATTACTCAAAGGTTTGTTTAGATCCTGACAAAAACGAGCAATCTGTTGTTCCATAGTCATTGGTGGTGTGTAACGTCGTAAAGACACATATTTGGTGTAATACTCTTCCAAAGTAAGCCCTAACTGTTTGAGGGCGAAGAATTCATTCATTTTGATAGCTTGGTGAGATGGAGGAAATATCTTTCTTTCACTGCTTGCTTCATTCTTTCCCAAGAGGGACTAATGGAAGGGTTATCTCTACAGTATTGTTTCCACTAGAGTTTGGCATCTCCAATGAGTCAAAATATTCCTAACATTGCCTGATTTTCCGAAGCAGTTCCTGCTGCCAAGAAATAATCATCCATGGCGTTGAGCCATGCTTCGATCCATGCTTTGGCCTCACGTTCTAAGTTGGTTCCTTCTCCCTTGAAAGTTGGGAGTTGAACTTGTTTTAACAGTAGTTTCTTTTCCTTGGTGGGAGTATAGGGACTTTTTGCATTTCCCTGAGTTTGTACTTAAGAAAATCTTTTAGTGATTACACTAATTTTATTTTGTTATGCAATTTTTCTAATCCATATACTTTGAAAACAATGAAAACAAAAATCTGACAAATCATTATCACCATCTTACTTAAACTACACAAGCATGTCATAAAACCATGGTATATACAAAGGTTAATACAACACCGACTCATACTATGTACAAGATGGACTTATACTATATACAATGTGCAATTCTCTAGATCAACATCCTCTTTACCACTAGTGGGTCTGATAGGGGATCAAAAAATATGACGTCTTTTGGTCCCCTAAACATTGGGCCTACCCTCATGGGCCTGATCCTACCTGGGTATATTACTGTGGCTACCTGATCATATACCAACTGATTTTGTGACACTTCTACCCCATCTACAATAATGGTCTGATCTGAATCTTCAGTCCCACTGAAAAAGAAAACTTCGATGGTCCAAAGTGTTTCTGCCCACTTGAGTCTTTTCAGATTGAGTGTCAACGCTTCTAACTGTCCCGTATCAATCAGGAAAATTCCACTAAACTGTGACCAGCTGATTCCCCATGTAGAACGAGGGGAAAACATTAAATCTAACAATTGCATGATGCTCTTGCGAAGTACAAAGTTGTTGGAGCCGCAAGCAGCCTTGAACATGATGTTGAAAATCACAAACTTTTGGTAAGCTTGGCGGATATTTTCCTGTATTGATAGGGAAATTCTCATTTCACAATATACCATAATTAAAAATGCAATACAACTTGTGCCTATTTTTCAACTTTTACCCTCCTAAGGTCAGGACCTTATTAAACCATGCTCTGATACCACTTGTAAGGTCCCCAATCCTGCCGACACCAAAAACGGAATGGTGTCATTGACAGGTTTCTAGGCCTACTAAAGTCAGAGTCCTTAAACAAGAGAAATTCCAAGGAATTCACCCTTACCAGTGACAATGGTTTAGGTTTATAGCCCTAGAAAGAGACCTAGTCCTGTCTCGCAGTGGAAACAGGACAAAAAAAATATTTTCGGCCCTATAACTTCATCATTCAGATTATGGTTTCCTTAGCCAACGCTTTTTCCCCCCTAACATATGTGAGGGCACAGCCGTTGGTGGATTCCTTTTCCAAGTGAAGAAGTTTCTAAACGTTTTATTGCGCGGGAATGGATAGTTATCTGAATAATCAGGTCCACCCGTTCATGATTGACAACCTTAGTCAATCCCCACTTACCACCTTGCACTCACACATGATTTTTGTGTTGTTTAATTACTACAACCTTCTTTTCACAATTAAAACAATGATTCCTTTTAAATTTCACAACTGCATTTCATTCAAACAACCTTTGAAAACAGTATTGAAGACATTCTTTCAGCAAACAAAGATCTTTAGACTTAACACAAGGTACTGTCATTCTGAAGTATCTCTGACCAGTACTCGCTTGTCTCAAGACCACCTATATAGGAGTGAAAAAAATGGCATCCATTTCTTATTTATAAAAATCGGGGTGGAAAAAGCCATCACCCAAAGTCCGGGCATCCATACGCCAACTGGCTGCCCATACAACCGGGCGGTTCCTCTAGGATAAACTTGAAAGTACTATCCACAAACATAAGCAAGTACGTTGGCGTACTGAGAAAACCGACTCATCCATGATGGTATCTCTATCATTATTAATTACTTGGAGTAAAATATTTCCAAGGAATCAAAGGTGTCTTGGGACAAGCTGTCTTAAGGATGGTCAAACATTTCTTTCCTAGGTCAATCAGTCATAACCCAATCATTTCTTTCCTATTTAAAATCATTCCTGGTTGGTTTCGTGGAAGTTACCTTCCCTTTACAACCAGTTTATCCTTCCTAACCTTACGTACGCAATGTTAACTTAAAAATGAACTTGAAAAGATTTTAAGTGAACCAAATAGAAATCCACCTGGGACTGCTCGTCCATGTGTTGTGGGGCGGGTGCCCGTAGACTTTCCTCTGTTGGCCTATGGCTAGGCCCAGTCTCATGGTCATTAGTGGCTTTGTTTCTCTTGTTTCTAACATCCTCTTCCTTTCTAAAAGGATTTCCCTTGGTTCTCTTTCGGTAGCCTTATAAAAAGACTTAATCCATTAGAAGTTTAATTGAATAATCTTCCTTTTCCTTGTTTACCCAAAAATAAGGATTTTTGGAGTAAGTAGGTATCTTTAATAGTCAATTTGATGAGATATTCCTCCTATAACTTATTTATGCTATAAGTAATTTTTCATTATTACCATTTCATTTGGCAAGTCCTTTAACTAGGTTTCTCCTTAGTCTATCTTCCATTTTAACCTTAGTAAATTATAAATTTCTATCGGCTAATGAATAACTCTCCCTAAATTGTAATTGAATATGTTCTATCTTTAGTAATTTTCATACATTTGATTTATAACCTTTCCCTCCTATACTTAGGGTCTAAATTAGGCAAAATTTTACTAATAGTAATTTATTATACCATCCATTTATGCTGAGGTAATTTTTCCACCCTTCAATAGTGATTTTGGACCTCATGTATTTATTTGGTAAATAGATAAATTCATTTACTAATTTCCCTTGTCTATTTTATACGTAAAATCGGTTACTTTTATTGAAGATAAATACCTAAACTATTTATTTGAAATTGGGGTATTTATCATGGATACCTCAAGGTGTGTTTTACCTCTAATATTTATATCAAAGGTTTTTGGATTAATTTACTATATTCCCCTTTTTATTTTCTCCTAAAAATAATGTAGCTTTACTGGGATAATTAGGTAAACTAATTACTTGAGAGTAATATAATTACCACAAGTTCTCTAAGGTATAATTAGCCTCTAATTAATAACTCAAGATTTTTTGAATCAATTTGACAATTTCTCCCTTTTAATTTGTCCTAACAACAAAGTATTTCTTCTAAAGTAAATTGATAAACTAATTCTCTGAGGTTGCTTTAATTATCATGGATTTCCTAACATATAATTAACCTCTGATGAAGAACTGAAGTCATTTTGAATCTATTTGCTAGTTTTTCCTATTTAATTTGTACTAAAAATAGAGTATTTCTGCTAAATTAATTAGATAAATTAATTATCTGAGATTGCCCTAATTATCACATATTTCTTAACATATAATTAACCTCTCATAAATAGCTCAATTTATTTTGAATCTATTTGCTATTTTCCCTATTTAATTTGTCTTTAAAACAGAGCATTTATGCTAAAGTAATTAGATAAATTAATTATCTGAGCTTACCCTAATTATCATAGATTTCATAACATATAATTAACCTATGATAAATAACTCAAATCATTTTGAATCTATTTGCTAATTTCTCCTATTTAATTTGTCCTAAAAATAGATTATTTCTTCTAAAGTAATTAGATAGATTAATTATATGAGCTTACCCTAATTATTGCAATTTTTCTAACATATAATTAACATCTGATAAATAATTCAAATTATTTCGAATCTATTTGCTAATTTCTCCTATTTAATTTGTCCTATAAACTGAGTATTTATTCTAAAGTAAATAGATAAATTAATTATTTAAGCTTGTCCTAATTATCACGGGTTTTTTAAAATATAATTAATCACTGATAAATAACTGAAAGCATTTTTAATCAATTTACTAATTTCTCATATTTAATTTGTCTAAAAAACAACGTATTTTTACTAAAGTAATTAGTTAAATTAAATATCTGAGCTTGCCCTAATTATCATGGGTTTCCTAATATCTAATTATCTTTGATAAATAACTCAAATCATTTTGAATCTATTTGCTAATTTTTCCTATTTAATTTGTCCTAAAAACAACGTATTTTTGCTAAAGTAATTAGGTAAATTAATCATCTGAGCTTGACATAATTATCATAGGTTTCTTATCATCTAATTAATCTCTGATAAATAACTCAAGACATTTGGAATCAATTTGATTAGTTTTCCTTTTACTTTTCTCTAAAAAATAGTATAATTCTGCCTAATTAATTATAAAAATTACTCAAAAAATTATAAGATAATTTTTCTAGCTTAATGACTGTCCAATGCAACTCTGATAATTATCTCAAATTAATATAAGCTTAATTACTAAATTTCCCATTAATTTGTGGTTAATTTGGCTAATTTCAATCTTAATATGATAGGATAATTAATTAGCTTAATATTTCCAAGCTTAATTATAACAATCAGTAGAGAATATTTAATTAAGAAAGGATTTATGAGTATACATAGGCCTAATCTTTAATTTATTAACAAAATAGATTAATCTAGCCTTGCTAATTAAGAAGAATTAGGCTAATTACCGTTTAGGTTAATCAACTAGAGCTTAATCTCTAGTGATTTCTGCGTAGCGTTCTCTCTAGATGAGAGAGAGAGTGTCAAGGCTCTGAGTCTAAAAATTTATGAAGGGAAGGGGGTCTTTTTATAGCTTTTCTGGGCACTGGCATGGGCAGTTTCTGGCAGGATTTGACACCCCAAGCAGCCCCCCAGCTTGCAAATGGCGCCATCAGATCAGTGAATTTATCTTCACCCAAAAAATTCTTGACAACTTTAATGAAATACTTGGAGGAATATAATACCTCTTGTATGACTCAACCTTCAACAAGTAAGCACAAACGGATTTCTAGGATTATCATCATAAGAGAGGATGAAAATTGCTCTCCTAGATGACAATTAGAGAGAATCAGTTCACGTTTGAGATGGGAAACTAAGTAGCTACTAGCATCAAGGGTCTTTGATGTGAGTGATTATCTCATTTATGATGCTCATGTGATCTAGACTCTTGTATCAAAACAAAGGAGCTAGAGAGGAGTTTGAAATTGAGGTCAATGATGAGGATGCATCAGGATCCTTAAAGAGGGAAAACAAGCTACTCCATTCATGTGTCACCGGTGAAAAATCATAAGAAATTCAAATGGTTCACTTTAAAGACATGCAATGATACAATCCTAAGAAATATAGATGGTTCACTTCAAAGAGATTCCGGAAGTTTCCCAAATCCATCAATATCATAAAAGGGATAATCTCTCAGATTGAAGACCCGCAACACATTCTGTTGCTAAGCTTCTGAGCTCTCAAGTGAACTCGTTTTCTTTGGTGGTCCCCTATAAGATCCATTTTCATCATTGTTTATGATGATAATCCTAGAAACTTAGAAATCCCTTTTGTAATGTTTTTTGCCCTATTAAGAGGGTTTGTTCATCCTCGTGGATCTCATTTTAAGCTCATCTTCAAGGCTATAGTCTTAATAAAATTTCCCATATCCATCAGCTCGTAAAATGGATAATCTCTCACATCAAAGGTGCCTGATGGATTTAGCTGCTAAGTGTCATGAATATTACTTTATAGCCTTCTAAAAGTATTTTCTAGCTTAAACGGCCCATTTAAGTCCAAGGAAAATAAAAAAGAGAACAAGTGAAATTGATTAAGTGCTAATATACCAACCGATCAAGGCTTGGGACCAAAAGAGGAAAGTCCATAAAAGAGCAAGGGTAATTACTAACTAGTTATCTCGGGTGGCCTTAATCAAAGGTATAGGACATATGATCGAGAGAAATTTTAAGAGTCTTAAAATAGAAAGTGATTGTGCAAATTTCAAGTCATTAGAATAACATTTTAGACTCCCAAGTATTAAGTTTGAGAAGCCTTACTGTGCTTTTCTAACTTGTCACAAATTATCTTAAGCTAGTAGATTTTGGGAGAAGCTTGGAGCACCTCCAAAGCATTGTGTTAAGGTTTTCCACATGAGAAAATTCCAAAGGGTGAGTAATTAATTAGCCTTGGGTCAGTTTCTAAGCCTCTAGGATTTGTGCCAAAGGTCTTGCACCCAAGCTAATTATAAGTGTATGGTTTCTATTAAATGAAATGGAAAGGCTAAAGACTAATCTTAGATCTACCCTTTCTCATTGAGTAAGTTGACTGTAGTCTATGTTTACCAAGCTTGTATAGGCCGCATGTCCAAAGTAGCACTGCTTGCTTTGTTTAAACTCAACAAGTGTGGGTGAGTGTGTGTGGTGTCTCCACTTGCCATGAATAGTCCCAATAAGGGGGTTTGAGTTCTAGCATACAAGGCAAGAGTGGACAAGTGATGGGCATGATCGAGTTGTATTAGGTCAAGTGCATAGCTATGTGAAGAGAGGGCTAGTTGGATTTTTAGGGCTCTTGATTCTCTCACACTCTGTCTCAAGTGCCCAAGCTGGCAAAGCAAGATATCTCTATCTATCTATCTCTCGCAGTGGTCTCTAGTGCCAAGCCACACCATATCGATGCTAGCAAAGCGGGAACCACAAACAAAAAATATCAATTTGTGGGACGTAGCTAACCCAACTAGTGCATTGAGGCTACACTAGATAGCTAATCTCTCAAAAAATCCAAGTCTAGTGTTCTCTCACCTAGATCAGTCTCAAGTGTGCATCAAACATCAAAAGCTAACTCTCTTACTGCAAGCCTAATACGATGGTGTAGCTATAGTGCTTCAAATGCAATGAAACTTGCTACCTAGAATGAGTACCTTGAATTTTGAGAGGCCATGGAGTGATAATAAACATGGCAATATGCACGGTAATAAGTGTGATAATATGCACGGTAATAAGTGTGATAATAGTCATTGGATGTATATATGCACCTATTATTGTAACTATTGTTGGTAAACCATTACCATGTTTATTACTACACACACAAACTTTTCTCTCTCTATTTTCATTTGTTAATTTGTGGCAATGTTATCAATTATGGGATTTGCCTCTTATAGTGATATTGAATATTTCAAGTCTGTTGTTAAAACTCTTGTTGCTGCCAGTGATCCCGTTCCATAGAAGTAACTAATTAAAGTTCTTCTTGATAGGGTGAATAATTCTTTCTATGACAACATTACTACCATTCTTTCTAACAAGGAGGTTTGGATTTTGACTAGACTTGTATAGCGAATACTCTCAACATCAAGAACAACGTAATGATAATCATGATGTAGGTATGATTTCACAAGATGAGACTGAGTCACAATAGTTTTTTTATGTTCAATGTGTCCATTTCAACGAGCAAACCATGAAGGTGGCTGTCCTGCGATGATAGTTTCTCTCATCTCCAATTTTTGAGCAAGCATTGTTCTTATTGCAACAGAAATGAACGTACTTAAGATGATTGTTGGTGGGCATGTCAATATGTTGTGTTCTTTGTCAATATGACAAAGAGCACAAAATTACCACTAAAAAACCACATTTATCTAGAGATTCTTGTTCTTATTGTGATTATTGTGGACACTATGATCCTCCCACCTACATGTGCTTTAATCATTGATGCACAAAGTGGAAGCGATAGAAATTCACATCATGCGGATTGTTCATCTAGGATAACTCTAGTATGTGAAAAACGTAGATATGACAGAAATGAAGAGAAGATAAGTTTCCCTCCCAAGCCCTATTATTGCCCGTAGTAGGCAAAAAGGATACTTCAGAGAGATTTGTACCTATAGCGGGGAGAGATGTACCCTGTGCACTAGTATTTCTTCACAAGAAGGTTGTTGATATAGCGTTGTTGCTTGAATGCGTTTGAGAGAAACAATTAGGACACAACAGAGATGGAGATAGGAGTAGAGGTAGAAGTAGTAGAAGACACGAAGGTATAACTTGGGCTTGGAGTTGAAAAATGAAAATTCAGCAAAATAACAAAGCAAAAAACAACTTACTTATCAACCCCTTCAAGAGAATTTTCCAATTTGATGAAGATGGCAAGAGATAGAAGACTTCTGTCTTAATTGACTAGAGTTCATGTTTACAAGGATGCTTTCAAGTTTAAATTTTTATCTAGCCTTCCTCAAAGGCAAGTGTAGGGCTAAAGGCTAATTTGGCATGAATCCTCTCACTCCCTCGAATGGTTTTCAAGGAAGAAGAGGTCCCCTTTTATAGATGAAGGGAACCCCAAAGGGTTACACAAGAAAGAGAAGATCCAGTGTGAACAGAAACTGGTAAAGTTTTAAATGAGTTGTCCTTGCAGGATGTGGGCATACTGGGGTTCACCATTTTGATCATATCTCCTCAACCGTGTCTCCAAATAAAGAAACAAAAATAGGAGCAAACAATTCAATTCATGAGCTACTTTCCATTTTATATACTTTTTCCAAGTCGGATTGGAACCTTGTGTAAAAAATTCACCAAAATAGGATATCTATCTAGGAGCAAAAGTCTTCTTGTGGTCCCCTTAGCTCAGACTTCCACTTGATTCCAATGGACACCTCATGAAATATGAAAGCATGACATTGCTCCTTGACAAAGGTATGTAAGCATCTAAAAATGTACATGATAGAAAATATACTTATGTATCTAAAAATTTGTAAGATAGATCTTGTAGCATTCATTCCCACTATGTACATGTCATAGTACGACATCCACCCCCTCTAAACCTGCACATCATCTGGTATGTGCCACATATGATTTTTTGCAGTTTGAATTCCCTTGTAGATCTTCCATGATTTCACCTTCTGATAGCTTTCGATGCTTCATCTTTACTTGTGTCTTCCTATTCCTCTTCATCAATATCTTCCAGATCACTATATTTTGATCCTTTTTCCTGCAATGGAAACCCTTACTTTTGTACCATCTAGTTTAGAGAATCTGTAAGTAGCATTTTCATGCACATGCATTACAACATACGGTCCAAAACATATTTTTGAGAGCTTACACATGACTGTGTGCTAGTTATCAAGACTACTGTCATACACTAAGACCCAATCATCTTTGTGAATTGCTTTGCTCCTGATCCAATGTCGCTTATCAAAGTAGTCCTTGTTTTTCAACCTTGCATTTTTGAGTCGTTCTTTTGCAGCCTCAATGTCTCCAGGTATTCTCTTTACTTTCCTTATGCACAATGCAAAGAGATCTTCCCTGCTAAGCCCCTCTTGCCAAGGTAGTAAATTCCATGTGGGAATTGTATCTTCAATCGGCATTGTTGTCTTTTGACAATACATCAGCTCCGCAGGCATATAGCCAGTTACTGAGCTATGTGCTGTACAATCAGCACATAAAGCATATGGCAACAATTTTGGCCACTCACCAACTCTTTCTTAGCAAGCCTTGGCCAAAGCTTTGATCATAGGAGGATGCCCTCTTTCACTCTTTCCATTGCCTTCAGGTTTGTAAGCTATTGTAAGAGAAAGATTGATTCCTAATCTGGGAAAGATCTCCCTTGCTTCCTCAACATCCATTTCACCTCTATCTGTAGTGATGTTTCCCACACAACCATAATGGCAAATCACCTCATCAAGAAGAGATTTGCATATAGCTTTTGTGGTTTTAGTTGTTAATGCTTTCCCTTCAACCTGGATAGTTAAATCCTCTCCTAGAAGAACCAAGTATCTCATCTACCAAAGTCCTCAAGGCATTGTGACTAGATCCACAACCCATTTATATTTCATGGCTAGTTGATATATAGCGTCACAATTTAGGCAGACATTTGGATACATTTGACAAGTTACACACGACTCTACAAATTGAGATACATCTTTATAGATACCTTTCCACAAATATTTTTCTTTAAACTTATATAAGTTTTCCCACACACCCCTGTGTCTAGCCCATAGACTCTCATGAAGCGCTTGCATGAGCTTTACTTGAGTCTCTTTTTTACATATAACCCTTTGTGGTGTAGCAGCCTTTTGTTTAGGATGCTCCCACAAGTAACCATCCCTCAAAAAGTAGCCATATGCTTTCCCCCGTATCCTCCTAAATTATTGTTCATACCAATCCTCTTAGTTTTCTAGAGTACTCAAGTAGCTTCCAATAAGAAGCCAATCACCTTTATAAAGCACTTTCAAGAGCAACTCAAGTGGATTAGTTATGCACTATGGTTAGAATTTTTCAGAACAAAATTCTGATAAAATCTAGAAAAGTTACGGGCTCTGAAAGATTACACTATGAATTTAATTAGTTAAGAAAAATTGAATGGTTTTAGTAATTATTACTGCTAAAGACTTTTTATTCTAAGGTTCTAAAAATTACAGATATTTCTAAAATTAATCATTAAAAGTCAACAAACTAGAAGAAAATTGATTCTGTGTATCTGGGGGACTGTGTGGGATAATGATGAACTTTTCCAGACTAGATTTAGCAGTAGGGGGTATTTTGGAGCTGTAGGGCTGCTTGGGATGCAAGTTACTACCATAATTTCCAGCCTGTGAGTGCCCAGATACCTATAAATATGACCCCTTGCTTCAAAATTTCAGACAGACTCGGAGCCCTGGTACATTCTCTCATCTAGAGAGACCTCTACGCAAAAACCACTAGAGAGCAAAGATCTAGTTGGTTAATCCACGGTAATTAGCACTAAACTTTAATTAGTAAAACTAGGTTAATCTATTTATAATTTTTTTAATTAATTGAAGATGAAACCTATGTATACTCTAAACTTCTCTCCTAATTCAAAATTCTCTCATAATTCAAACTTCTCTATTGATTATTGTGATTAAGCTTAAGGATACTAAGCTAATTAATTATTATATCATATTAGGATTGAAATTACTCATTTTCATCATAAATTAATGATAATTATACTAATTAAATTTAGATTAAGATAAGATAATTATCAAAGTTGTGTTAGACTGTCATTATGCTAGAAAAATTATCTTGTAATTTTTTGAGTAATTTTAGAATTATTTAAGAATAATTACATTATTTTTAAGAGAAAAGTAAATGGGAAAATGATCAAATTAATCCAAATACTTTCAGATAATTATCAAAGATACATCACATCTTATGAAATCCGTGATAATTATCTTAACCTTAGATAATTAATTTAACTAAATATTTCAGTAGAATTTTACTAATTTTAAGAGAAAATGAAAGGGAAAAAATAGCAAACTAATCCAATATGCTTTGAGATAATTATCAAAGATCAATCATGTGTCATGAAACCTATGATAATTATCTTAATCTCAGATAATTAGTTTACCTAATTATCTCAATAGAATTACACTGTGTTAAGAGAAAATAAAAGGGGAAAAATAGTTAACTAGTCCAAAATGCTTTGAAATAATTATGAGAGCAAAAACATATCTTTTGAAACTTGTGATAACTATCTTAACCTCAGATAATTAGTGTAACTAATTATCTCAAAAGAATTACACTATTTTTATAGGCAAATACAAAGAAAAAAATAGAAAACCAATCCAAAATGCTTTGAGATAATTATTAGAGGTGAATCATATGTTATAAAACTCATGATAATTATTTTAATCTCAAATAATTAATTTAACTAATTATCTCAGCAAAATTACACTATTTTTAAGGGAAAATAAAAGGAGAAAAATAACAAACTGATCCAAAATGATTTGAGATAATTATTAGAGGAGACATATCTTAGGAAACATGTGATAATTATTTTAATCTCAAATACTTAGTTAAACTATTATCTCAGTAGAAAAACACTGTTTTAAAGAAAAAATTAATAGGGGAAATAATAAATTAAACTAAAAAGCTTTGAGATAATTATAAGAGATAAAATCACATCTTAGCAAACCCGTGATAATTATCTTAACCACAGATAATTAGTTTAGCTAATTATCTTAGTAGAAAAATACTATTTTGAGAATAAATTAAAGGAGGAAATTAGTAAATCATGTGATGTGATTACATGATATTTATCAGAGTTAGATTACAGAATAAAGAGGCCGTGATAATTATGTCAAAGTTAGGAAAGTAGTATAGATATTTATCTAAGTAAAATTATAATAATTCTAGCTAAAAACTAAAGAGAAAAATTAGTAATTCATGCTATATAATTATATGCTATTTACCAGAGCTAGATTACATGATGAGAAGGCCGTGATAATTATGTCAAGGGTAGAAACTTTATATAGATATTTAGTTTAGTCAAATTATACTAATTCTAGCTAGAAACTAAAGGGGGATATTAGTAAATCATGTTATATGATTACATGCTATTTATGAGAGTTAGATTACATGATAAAAAGGCTGTGATAATTATGTCAAGGTTAGAAAATTAGTATAGATATTTATCTATGTCAAATTATACTAATGTTAGATAAAAATTAAAGATGGAAACTAGATAATTGAGTTGGAAAATAAAAAGATAATTACTAGAGGTCACAAATATTCTTATCTTCTTGTGATAATTATACCATAGTTAATTAGTGAGTTTAAAAAATTATAATTGATCAAAAGTCCTATTTTTAGCAAAAGATTAATTAAAATAAATAGAGTTTGCGATCAATTTTTTTAAGGAAAATTGTAGTAAGTCTAAACCTATGATATAAAGTGGAGGAAATGAACTCTTTGAGAGAAAATAAATAGAATAAATATTAAGCTCAAAATAAACAGATTCCAAGCTTTAAAATCGATGAAAAAATTAAGAAAAAGATATACAAAATTATAAGAAAATTAGGATAGCTTAGAAAACCCTTAGGGAAGCTGTGAAAAAAATTATCATGCTTATATAGGAAAATAAGAAATTACTAGGTCAAGAATTTATGAATTAAGACTATAAATTTAACCTTGAATTATGTAAAATTGGATCCAAAGGTTAAGTCTAGCTTTCGGATAATTTATCTAATGATTAGACGTCCTTTTTATAAGGATAAGAAGTTATGGCACCTAAAAGGACCCGAGCAAATCCTACATCTGATGATGAGGACGTAGCTCCAAAACGAACTAGAGCGTCGCACGACGATGAAGCCGGGCCTAGTAGTAGGCCTACGGAGGAGAGTCTTCAGGCACCATCGCAACAGCATACGGCCAATCAATCCCAGGTGGGTTTTCCATTATTCAATTAAGTCTTTAAATAGTTTAGGTTCTTTTATAAGTTAGCATTGCATATGTAAGAAGTGAGTAAGAATAAGAAAAGGAATAATTGACAAAAAAATGGAGGGTAACTTCCAACATACATTGTTTATAATGTAGGAAAGAATTGATTGGGTTAAAATTGGTTGAATTAGGAAAGATATGATTGATCATCCTTAAGATAGCTTGTTTCAAGACACCTCCGACTCCTTGGTATATTTTGATGATAATGATGGCTTTCCAGGTACGGATAAGTCGGTTACCCCCATGAACGTTGAATTTCTACTCCGTGTCATGTCTTGATGTTTCTATATAAGTTAAGATACCGTTTTTTATCCTAGGGGAGCCGTCGGTTGTATGGGCAACTGGTTTGGTGTATGGACACCTGGAACCTTGGGTGGGGGTTTATCCACTCCAGATTGTGAATAAGGAATGGGTGCCGTTTTTTGAACCTTAGGTGGTCTTGAGACAAGAAGAGTACTGGTCATGGTTGTTATGGACAATGTTTTGATTGACATTACCTTGTTTTAAGTTTAAAGACTCTGCCTGTTTGCTAAAAGAATGTTTTCAATACTGTTTTCAAGGGCTATTTTTAATGAAATTCAATTATGAAAGTTAAAAGAAATCATTATTTTAAGTGTGACAAGAATGTGGTAGTAATTAAATAACAAAACAACATGTGTGAGTGCGGGGTGGTAAGTGGGGATTGCTAAGGTTGTCAATCATGGACGGGTGGACCTGATTAGTCAGGTAACTATCCATCCCCGCGCACTAAAACGTTTAGGAAACTTCTTCACTTGGAAACTTCTTCACTAAAACGTTTAGGAAACTTCTTCACTTGGAAGAGGAGTCCACCAACGGTTGTGCCCTCACATACGTTAGGGAAAAAAGTGTTTATTGAGGATACCTTAGCCAATTTGTGGAAGGGCTGAAATAGTTTTTTTTGTACTTTTAATACATTTTTAAGTTTCCGCTGCAAGAGAGGAGTAGATCTTCTTCTAAGGAAATAGACCCAAGCCATTGTCAATGGTAAAGGCTTATTCCTTGGATTTCTCATGTTTAGAGACTCTGATTTTTATCAGACCTAGAAACCTGTCCAGGATTCCATCCTGATCTTGGTATTGGCGGGTTGGGGATCTCACAAAATCGCTGCCAGTTTCTTTCAACTTGTCTTAGGCTAGCTTCTTTGCTTTCTCTTCGATTTCAACCCGTTGTTTTTGTTTTCTCATTTCATATCTTTTGATCCTGCTCCTTTTGATTCTTTGAGAAGAAAATTTCATGTTCTCCAAATCATCAGAGGAGTTGCATTTCTTTTTCTTTGCCTGGGCTCTAGTAATTACCTTGATTGGAACAATCCGTTCACTCTCTAATGAGCTACTAGGCATCACTTGGACTTCGTTTAATACGGTTTTACCCTTGTTCAAAGGATTCTTAGGACAATCTTTCGGAAGGTGTCCTCCCTTTTTGCAACATTCTATGCAATAGGCTTCAATTGGTTTGAGGTTTTTGTCAGGCTTTGGACATTTGTTTTTCCAATGGTCGTCAGCACCACAGTTATGACAATTTCCTGTTCTAGGCTTCATCATGGGTCTTCCCATGGGAGGTCTGACACCTTGATTAGCTACATAATACATTGGTGCGAGATCTGGTGGAGCATAAGTCATGGTTTCTTCCATGTGGATGTGGATTATACCAATCTCCTTCTACCATTACTGTAGATGGACTAGGCTCTGCGTAGGGTGTAACAGGCACTAATACTTGTTCATCTATGACTCCTTCAGTGTGCATGTACTTTACAGGGACTGCATTATGTCTTGGATACGGAGGTGGTTGTCCCAACACAGATTGAGGTCTTTCCATACCCATTGGTGGTCTTTGAACTGGGCCATATTAAGCTGATATCTGTACATGGGTTGTTCTTGTGGCCTCATGGGCACGTACTAAACATTCCCATCATACTTTGGTTTGAAGTAGAACTCGTGGGTCTCATGGTTGGTCCATTTACCCTCGATTGCACACCATTTTTGTGGCCTAATTGGTTGTCCTTGTGGAGGTATCCCATGTCCTGGTCCTCTCATAGGTACTTTTTTCATATTGTTCATCATGTAGTTCATCCTTTTTAGCATATCTTCTATAGCTGAGAGTGGTGCCGCAGTAGCCGTTCCCACTTGTGCTGGTTTTGTGGATGTTGTTTTCTCACTTTGGTTATCCTTAGGGACATCTTCTTCCTTTAAAATTTTGCAATTGTCTCCTAGGTCAATAGCATCAGACACATGCTTCTAGGGTTGTATGCTTTTTACTATAGAGTATAGCATGAAGTTCTTTGTTTAGTAGTCCCTCTAGAACAAAGATACAAGTTGTTCTTTTGCAGGTATCTCCATCTCTGGGCATCTGGCAATGTATTGTTTCATTCGCGTTGCACAATCCGTGACAGACTCACCATGTTTCTGTTTAAAGTTTTAGATTTGAGCTACCGTATTATGTTTGAGCCCCGTTGCTATCCTTGATCTAATGTGTTCAAGTCCATGATTGACCTTGGTGGAAATAATGTTTTGGAACCATGTCAAAGATTTTCCTTATAATTTCATTCCAGACCCATCGAATTGAGTATCGAAATTGAATATACGCTCTTCTCTTAGCACTTGCTTAAAGCTTGCTAAGTGGTCGTATGGATCCCCTGATCCACTGTATTTTCTATCCCATTTCTGAAAATCAGCTGGTCTGACGCGTCTGTTTGGTTCAACTCCAGGTATTCTGGGAATTGGTCTTGTTCTGAGTCCTTCAAACCAATCTACTGGAAATAGTGACTCATGTAGGCCTGGATTGGCCTTAGTGTCACCTGGTTTTCTACATGATGAGGTGGAAATTGGCTAGAATGGACAAGTGTTGGATCTTGGATGCACTCACCCTCTAGGACTTGGTTAGAATGCCCCACTTGGGGGAATCTAAGGTCTACCTATTTCATGCACTTTATTTGAAATTGCAAGTGGTGGATCTAGGAGACACAAACAATTGGATCCACATTTCAAGCCTTGGTTAGAATGGCCGAGTGGTGGATCTTTGATGCACATACCTTCCAAATCTTAGTTTGAGTGGCCAGGTGGTGGATCTAGGATCTACCCATCCAACAAAAATTGAGTAAAATTACAAGTCTTATGATGGCCAAGTGTTGAACGCACCTAATTTTAACACTAGAATGGTAACATGACACTTTTATGTCCTTGGACACTTTTGTGTCCTGTTAAGTGACCATTTTGCTTGAATTATTTGAAGAGTATGAAAATGAATTTCTAGGTGCTATATATCCACAAAGTTGCCTTATGAGCTGAACAAAACTTAGCATTTTTTTTGGAGTATTGATCTCACCATTAACCTTACTCTTGCACAACATTTTTGAACCTAAACTGTGTGAAAAAACAGGTCCTGTTTTTGGCTTTTTTTCATTTTTTGGCAACTATACCACTCTAAACTTCATGTTTGTGAGGTTTAGATGGCTAGAGGTTAGGCCTTCATAGTTCTCAACATGTTTTGATGCTTGTAGGGAGAGCTAAGTGTTAAAATTGAAAGTTATGACCAATTTACAAGAATTGCATAATCCCATTTTTTTGGCCATAATTAGCACTTTTATTATTTTTTTGGTGGCTTTCTTGATATTCAAATTCAATTTTGATTATGTAAGTGTAATGTATAACATAAAGCTAATATTCCTTGAGTTTTGGGGGACCTAATATGCTATATAGCATAGTATATGATAATGGTTGAGTTTTTTGATTGCTGAAGAATACGATACATTTTAGAGTCTCAAGTATAACTTTCTCAATATTGCCAGTTTCTTAGGCCAATTGTGTGTATTTTGTAGGTAGTAACCATATCTAATCATACAGTGCAAACTTGGCTAGATATTGAGTAGTTTCTATGGGTTTCTAGAGGTCATAATGCTAAACCCAGTTTTTTTATGTTTGCTGTATTTAGCACTTTATCATTGCCCCCAAGGTTCCAATCCTAAGAGATCCATTATCCTTTTGACATGCTCCATGGATCCTTTTGAATCCAAAGGCCCAAAGTTAACTAAGAAAACATGTATATAGTATCTGTATTGAGCGTGACTATAGAAACTTTGATGATAGGTCCGCAGAATGGCAAAAATGCAACTTTTTTGTACCTATTTTTTTGCCCAAAAAAAAATTAGTGAGGTAAAAGCAACCATATGTTTTGGTCACCAACCCATTGAAGTTAACGGGGCATTTTATCTCATGTCCTACAAAAATCCCCACTCGTATTTATATGCAATCAATCGTAAGAAATTGTTGTTTTGGGCAAAATGCACTGGTCCATCAACTTTGGAGACTTGTAGTGACAAAGGGATGAGAAAAATTACAAGTTTCTCATTTTTTCCATATGTAGTAGTTATTGAACTATAAGCTCATGAAAGGATTTTTCAAAATGAGTGGATCTACTATGGTTTTGGAAATTTTTTCCAAAACCCTGAAAGGACACTTTTATGTCCATTTAGGTTACCATTCTAGTGTTAAGACATAGTGAGAATGGCCAAGTGGTGGATCTAAATTACAATCACCTTTAAGGCTTTGTTAGAATGGCTAGGTGGTGGATCTAAGGTCTGCATATTGCACACACTTTGTTTAAAATACGAAGTTAGTGGATGTAGGAGAAACCAACCGTTGCATCCACCTTGAAAAATCTAGCTAGAATGGCCAAGTGGTGGATCTTGGATGCACCCACCTTCAAGAATTGGCTAGAATGGCTAAGTTTCTATCTCTCTTACACCTTTTGTTGAAAGTTGTAAATTCGAGAATTTAGGAGACACCAACCATTGCACCCAGCTTCCAAAACTTTGCTTGAATGACCAACTATTGGATCTTAGATGAACTTACTTTCTAGGAGTTGGTTAGAATGGCCCAGTGAGGAATCTAAGGTCTACCTATTTCACACATTTTATTTGAGATTTCAAGGTGGTGGATCTAGGAGACACCAACAATTGGATCCACATTTCAAGCCTTGTTTGTAATGGCCAAGTGGTGTATCTTTGATGCACCTAATTCCCAATTCTTAGTCTAAATGGCCAAGTGGTGGATCTAGGATCTACTCATCCAACAAACATTGTGTAAAATTACAAGTGTTATGATGGCCAAGTTTTGAATGCATCTAACTTTAAGACATGGTTAGAATGACCAAGTAATGGATCTACGATCTAAATTCACCTACCAATACTTGGTTAGAATAGCCAAGTGGTGGATCTATGGTCTATCTTTCCTTTAAAACTATTTAAAATTGATAGATGTTGGATGTAGGAGAGACCAACCATCGCATCAACCTTGCAAGATTTGGTTAGAATGGCCAAGTGGTGGATCTAAATTGCAGCCCCTTCAAGCCTTGGTTAGAATCTCCAGGTGACGGATCTAAGGTCTACATATTGCACACACTTTGTTTAAAATAGGATCTTGGTGGATGTAGGAGAAACCAAGCATCCATCTTAAAAAATATAGTTAGAATGGCCAAGTGATGGATATTGGATGCATTCACCTTGAAAAATAGGAAGTTGGTGGATGTAGGAGAAACCAACCGTTGCATGCACCTTGAAAAATCTGGTTGAAATGGCCAAGTGGTGAATCTTGTATGCACCCACCTTTAGGAATTGGCTAGAATGGGTAAGGATGTAAGGTCTAGCTTTCTTACACACTTTGTTGAAAGTTGTAAGATGAAGGATTTAGAATACAGCAACCATTGCACCCACCCTCCAAAACTTGGCTTGAATGGCCAACTGTTGGATCTTGGATGCACTTACCCTTTAGAAGTTGGTTAGAATTTCCCATTGGGGAATCTAAGGTCTACCTATTTCACACACTTTATATGAGATTGCAAGTTAGTGGATCTAGGAGACACTGACAATTAGATCCACCTTTCAAGCCTTCCTTATAATGGCCGAGTGGTGGATCTTTGATGCACCTACTTCCCAATTCTTAGTCTAAATGGTCAAGTGGTGGATCTAGGATCTACTCATCCCACAAACATTGTGTAAAATTATAAGTGTTATGATGGCCACTGTTATGATGGCCAGTGTTGAATGCACCTAACTTTAACACATGGTTAGAATGGCCAAGTGGTGGATCTACGGTCTACACCCAGCTACCAATACCTAGTTAGAATGGCCACGTGATGGATCTATGGTCTATCTTTTCTATAAACACTATTTAAAATTGATAGATGGTGGACGTAGGAGAAACCAATTATTGCATCCACCTTGCAAAATTTGGTTAGAATGGACAAGTGGTGAATCTAAATTGCAAACACCTTCAAGACTTGGTTAGAATGGCTAGGTGGTGGATCTAAGGTCTACATATTGCACAAACTTTGTTAAAATGAGAAGTTGGTGGATATAGGAAAAACCAACCATTGCATCCACCTCATAAGACCTAGTTAGAATAGCCAAGACGGGGATCTTGCATTGCATCCACCTTCAAGAATTGGCTAGAATGGATAAGTGGTCGATCTAAGGTCTATCTTTCTCACACACTTTGTTGAAAGTTGTAAGTTGAAGTATTTAGGAGACACCAACCATTGCGTCCACCTTCCAAAACCTGGCTAGAATGGTCAAGTGTTGGCTCACCCTCCAGAACTTGGTTAGAATGCCCATTTGGGAATCTAAGGTCTACCTATTTCATGCACTTTATTTGAAATTGCAAGGTGGTGGTTCTAGGAGACACAAACAATTAGATCCACATTTCAAGCCTTGGTTAGAATGGTTGAGTGGTGGATCTTTGATGCACATACTTTCCAAATCTTGATCTGAATGGCCAAGTGGTTGATCTAGGATCTACTCATCCAACAAAATATGAGTAAAATTACAAGTCTTATATTGGCCAAGTGTTTAATGTACCTAATTTTAAGACATAATTAGAATGGCCAAGTTGTGGATCTACAGTCTACCTTTCCTCCAAACACTATTTAAAATTCATAGATGGTGGACGTAGGAGAAACCAACCATTGCATCCACCTTGCAAGATTTGGTTAGAATGGCCAAGTGGTGGATCTAAATTGCAGCCACCTTCAAGCCTTGGTTAGAATGGCCAGGTGGTGGATGTCTGGTCTACATATTGCATACACTTTGTTAAAATACAAAGTTGGTGGATGTAGGAGAAACCAACCATTGCATCCACCTTGAAAAATCTAGTTAGGTGGGTGGATCTTGGATGCACCCACCTTCAGGAATTGTCTAGAATGCCTAAGGATCTAAGGTCTATCTTTCTTACACCTTTTGTTGAAAGTTGTAAATTAGTGGATTTAGGAGACACCAACCATTGCACCCACCTTCCAAAACTTGTCTTGAATGACCAATATTGGATTTTGGATGCACTCACTCTCTAGGAGTTGGTTAGAATAGCCTACTAGGGAGTCTAAGGTCTATCTATTTCACACACTCTATTTGAGATTTCAAGGTGGTGGATCTAGGAGACACCAACAATTGGATCTATATTTCAAGCCTTGGTTATATTGGCCAAGTGGTGGATCTAAGATCTACTCATACCAGAAACATTGTGTAAAATTACAAGTGTATTGATGGCCAAGTGTTGAATTCCCCTAACATTAAGACATGGTTAGAATGGCCAAGTAGTGGATCTACAATATTCATTCACCTACCAATACTTGGTTAGAATGGCCAAGTGGTGGATCTATGGTCTATCTTTCCTATAAACACTATTTAAAATTGATAAATGGTGGACGGAGGAGAGACCAACCATTGTATCCACCTTGCAAGATCTGGTTAGAATGGACAGGTGGTGGATCTTGGATGCACTCACCTTGAAAATAGAAAGTTTGTGGATGTAGGAGAAACCAACCATTACATCCCCCTTGAAAAATCTGGTTAGAATGGCCAAGTGATGGATCTTGGATACACTCACCTTGAAAAATAGAAAGTCGGTTGATGTAAGAGAAATCAACCATTACATCCACCTTAAAAAATCTAGTTAAAATGGCCAAGTGGTGAATCTTGGATGCACCCACCTTCTGGAATTGACTAGAATGGCTAAGGATTTAAGGTCTACCTTTCTTACACACTTTGTTGAAAGCTCTACATTGGAGGATTTAGAAGACACCAACCATTGCACCCACCTTCCAAAACATCAGTTGAATGTCCAACTGTTGGATCTTGGATGCACTTACCCTTTAGGAGTTGGTTATAATGGCTTGTTGGGAGTCTAAGGTCTACCTATTTCACACACTTTATTTGAGATTGCAAGGTGGTGGATTAGGAGCCAACAACAAGGTGGTGGACGTAGGAGAAACAAACCATTGCATCCACCTTGCAAATCTGGTTAGAATGGTCAAGTGGTGGATCTAAATTGTAGACACCGTCAAGACTTGGTTAGAATGGCTATGTGGTGGATCTAAGGTCTATGTATTGCACAAACTTTGTTTAAACTGAGAAGTTGGTCGATATAGGAGAAACCAACCATTGCAATCACCTTACAAGACCTGGTTAGAATGGCCACGTGGTGGATCTTGGATGCACCCACCTTCAAGAATTGGCTAGAATGGATAAGTGGCGGATCTAAGGTGAATCTTTCTCACACACTTTGTTGAAAGTTGTAAGTTGAAGGATTTAGGCGACACCAACCATTGTACCTACCTTCCAAATCTTGGCTAGAATGGCCAAGTGCTCGATCTTGGATGGGCTCATTCTATAGGACTTGGTTAGAATGGCCCACTAGGGAATTTTAGGTCTATCTATTTCATGAACTTGTTTTGAAATTAGAAGTGGTGGATCTAGGAGACAAAAAAAATTGGATCTACATTTCAAAGCCTTGCTTAGCATGGTCGAGTGGTGGATCTTTGATTCACATACTTTCCAGATCTTAGTCTGAATATCCAAGTAGTGGATCTAGGATCTACTCATCCCACAAAATTTATAGAATTACAAGTTTTATGATGGCCAATTGTTAAATGCACCTAACTTTATGACATGGTTAGAATGGCCAAGTGGTGAATGCACCTAACTTTAAGACATGGATAGAATGGCCAAGTGTTGGATCTACGGTCTACACCTACCTACCAATACCTAGTTAGAATGGCCAAGTGATGGATCTAAGGTGTACCTTTTCTATAAACACTATTCAAAATTGATAGATGGTGGACGTAGGAGAAACCAATTATTGCATCCACCTTGCAAAATTTGGTTCGAATGGACAAGTGGTGGATTTAAATTGTAGACACCTTCAAGACTTGGTTAGAATGGCTAGGTGGTGGATCTAAGGTCTACATATGGTACAAACTTTGTTAAAATGAGAAGTTGGTGGATATAGGAAAAACCAACCATTGCATCCACCTCATAAGACCTAGTTAGAATGGCCAAGTGGTGTATCTTGCATGCATCCACCTTCAAGAATTGGTTAGAATGGATAAGTGGTCAATCTAAGGTCTATCTTTCTCACACACTTTGTTGAAAGTTGTAAGTTGAAGTATTTAGGAGATACCAACCATTGCGTCCACCTTCCAAAACATGGCTAGAATGGTCAAGTAATGGATCTTGGATGCACTCACCCTCGAGGACTTGGTTAGAATTCCCCATTGGGGAATCTAAGGTCTACCTATTTCATGCACTTTATTTGAAATTGCAAGGTGGTGGTTCTAAGAGACACGAACAATTAGATCCACATTTCAAGCCTTGGTTAGAATGGCCGAGTGGTGGATCTTTGATGCACATACTTTCCAAATCTTGATCTGAATGGCCAAGTGGTTGATCTAGGATCTACTCATCCAACAAAATTTGAGTAAAATTACATGTCTTATATTGGCCAAGTGTTTAATGTACCTAATTTTAAGACATAATTAGAATGGCCAAGTGGTGGATCTACAGTCTACCTTTCCTACAAACACTATTTAAAATTCATAGATGGTGGACGTAGGAGAAACCAACCATTGCATCCACCTTGCAAGATTTGGTTAGAATGGCCAAGTGGTGGATCTAAATTACAGCCACCTTCAAGGCTTGGTTAGAATGGCCAGGTGGTGGATCTATGGTCTACATATTGCATACACTTTGTTTAAAATACAAAGTTAGTGGATTTAGTGTTATGATGGCCAAGTGTTGAATGCCCCTAACATTAAGACAGGGTTAGAATGGCCAAGTAGTGGATCTACAATATTCATTCACCTACCAATACTTGGTTAGAATGGCCAAGTGGTGGATCTATGGTCTATCTTTCCTATAAACACTATTTAAAATTGATAGAATCTTGTGGACATAGGAGAGACCAACCATTGTATCCACCTTGCAAGATCTGTTTGCAACGACCAAGTGGTGGATCCAAATTGTAGCCACTTGTTAGCCTTGGTGAGAATGGACAGGTGGTGGATCTTGGATGCACTCACCTTGATAAATAGAAAGTTGGTGGATGTAGGAGAAACAACCCAGCATCCCCCTTGAAAAATCTGGTTAGAATGGCCAAGTGGTGGATCTTGGATACACTCACCTTGAAAAATAGAAAGTTAGATTATGTAAGAGAAACCAACCATTACATCCACTTTAAAAATCTGGTTAAAATGGCCAAGTGGTGGATCTTGGATGCACCCACCTTCTGGAATTGACTAGAATGGCTAAGGATTTAAGGTCTACCTTTCTTACACACTTTGTTGAAAGTTGTAAATTGGAGGATTTAGAAGACACCAACCATTGCACCCACCTCCAAAACATGAGTTGAATGTCCAACTGTTGGATCTTGGATGCACTTACCCTTTAGGAGTTGGTTAGAATGGTTTGTTGGGAATCTAAGGTCTACCTATTTCACACACTTTATTTAAAATTGCAAGGTGGTGGATTTAGGAGACAACAACAAGGTGGTGGACATAGGAAAAACCAACCATTGCATCCACCTTGCAAATCTGGTTAGAATGGTCAAGTGGTGGATCTAAATTGTAGACACCGTCAAGACTTGGTTAGAATGGCTATGTGGTGGATCTAAGGTCTTAGTATTGCACAAACTTTGTTTAAACTGAGAAGTTGGTCGATATAGGAGAAACCAACCATTGCAATCACCTTACAAGACCTGGTTAGAGTGGCCATGTGGTGGATCTTGGATGCACCCACCTTCAAGAATTGGCTAGAATGGATAAGTGGCGGATCTAAGGTGAATCTTTCTCACACACTTTGTTGAAAGTTTTAAGCTGAATGATTTAGGTGACACCAACCATTGTACCTACCTTCCAAATCTTGGCTAGAATGGCCAAGTGCTCGATCTTGGATGGGCTCATTCTATAGGACTTGGTTAGAATGGCCCACTAGGGAATTTTAGGTCTATCTATTTCATGAACTTGTTTTGAAATTAGAAGTGGTGGATCTAGGAGACAAAAATAATTGGATCTACATTTCAAAGCCTTGCTTAGCATGGTCGAGTGGTGGATCTTTGATTCACATACTTTCCAGATCTTAGTCTGAATATCCAAGTAGTGGATCTAGGATCTACTCATCCCACAAAATTTATAGAATTACAAGTTTTATGATGGCCAATTGTTAAATGCACCTAACTTTAAGACATGGTTAGAATAGCCAAGTGGTGAATGCACCTAAATTTAAGACATGGATAGAATGGCCAAGTGTTGGATCTACGGTTTACACCTACCTACCAATACATAGTTAGAATGGCCAAGTGATGGATCTAAGGTGTACATTTTCTATAAACACTATTCAAAATTGATAGATGGTGGACGTAGGAGAAACCAATTATTGCATCCACCTTGCAAAATTTGGTTTGAACGGACAAGTGGTGGATTTAAATTGTAGACACCTTCAAGAATTGGTTAGAATGGCTAGGTGGTGGATCTAAGGTCTACATATGGTACAAACTTTGTTAAAATGAGAAGTTGGTGGATATAGGAAAAACCAACCATTGCATCCACCTCATAAGACCTAGTTAAAATGGCCAAGTGGTGGATCTTGCATGCATCCACCTTCAAGAATTGGCTAGAATGGATAAGTGGTCAATCTAAGGTCTATCTTTCTCACACACTTTGTTGAAAGTTGTAAGTTGAAGTATTTAGGAGACACCAACCATTGCGTCCACCTTCCAAAACTTGGCTAGAATGGTCAAGTGTTGGATCTTGGATGCACTCACCCTCGAGGACTTGGTTAGAATTCCCCATTGGGGAATCTAAGGTCTACCTATTTCATGCACTTTATTTGAAATTGCAAGGTGGTGGTTCTAGGAGACACGAACAATTAGATCCACATTTCAAGCCTTGGTTAGAATGGCCGAGTGGTGGATCTTTGATGCACATACTTTCCAAATCTTGATCTGAATGGCCAAGTGGTTGATCTAGGATCTACTCATCCAACAAAATTTGAGTAAAATTACATGTCTTATATTGGCCAAGTGTTTAATGTACCTAATTTTAAGACATAATTAGAATGGCCAAGTGGTGGATCTACAGTCTACCTTTCCTACAAACACTATTTAAAATTCATAGATGGTGGACGTAGGAGAAACCAACCATTGCATCCACCTTGCAAGATTTGGTTAGAATGGCCAAGTGGTGGATCTAAATTGCAGCCACCTTCAAGGCTTGGTTAGAATGGCCAGGTGGTGGATCTATGGTCTACATATTGCATATACTTTGTTTAAAATTACAAAGTTGGTGGATTTAGGAGAAACCAACCATTGCATCGATCGTGAAAACTCTAGCTGGAATGGACTAGTGGTGGATCTTGGATGCACCCACCTTCAGGAATTGTCTAGAATGGCTAAGGATCTAAGGTCTATCTTTCTTACACCTTTTGTTGAAAATTGTAAATTAGAGGATTTAATAGACACCAACCATTGCACCCACTTCCAAAACTTGTCTTGACTGACGAATATTGGATTTTGGATGCACTTACTCTCTAGGAGTCGGTTAGAATGGACTACTAGGGAGTCTAAGGTCTATCTATTTCACACACTCTATTTAAGATTTCAAGGTGATGGATCTATGAGACACCAAAACTTGGATCTACATTTCAAGCCCTAGTTATAATGGCCAAACGGTGGATCTTTGATGCACCTACTTCCCAATTCTTAGTCTAAAGGACCAAGTGGTGGATCTAGGATCTACTCATACCACAAACATTGTGTAAAATTAGAAGTGTTATGATGGCCAAGTGTTGAATGCCCCTAACATTAAGACAGGGTTAGAATGGCCAAGTAGTGGATCTACAATATTCATTCACCTACCAATACTTGGTTAGAATGGCCAAGTGGTGGATCTATGGTCTATCTTTCCTATAAACACTATTTAAAATTGATAGAATCTTGTGGACATAGCAGAGACCAACCATTGTATCCACCTTGCAAGATCTGTCTGCAACGACCAAGTGGTGGATCTAAATTGCAGTCACTTTTAAGCCTTGGTGAGAATGGACAGGTGGTGGATCTTGGATGCACTCACCCTTAAAATTAGAAAGTTGGTGGATGTAGGAGAAACCAACCATTGCATCCCCCTTGAAAAATCTGGTTAGAATGGCCAAGTCGTGGATCTTGGATACACTCACCTTGAAAAATGGAAAGTTGGTTGATGTAAGAGAAACCAACCATTACATCCACCTTAAAAAATCTGGTTAAAATGGCCAAGTGGTGGATCTTGGATGCACCCACCTTCTGGAATTGACTAGAATGGCTAAGGATTTAAGGTCTACCTTTCTTACACACTTTGTTGAAAGCTGTAAATTGGAGGATTTAGAAGACACCAACCATTGCACCCACCTTCCAAAACATGAGTTGAATGTCCGACTTTTGGATCTTGGATGCACTTACCCTTTAGGAGTTGGTTAGAATGTCTTGTTGGGAATCTAAGGTCTACCTATTTCACACACTTTATTTGAGATTGCAAGGTGGTGGATTTAGGAGACAACAACAAGGTGGTGGACATAGGAAAAACCAACCATTGCATCCACCTTGCAAATCTGGTTAGAATGGTCAAGTGGTGGATCTAAATTGCAGACACCTTCAAGACTTGGTTAGAATGGCTATGTGGTGGATCTAAGATCTATGTATTGCACAAACTTTGTTTAAACTGAGAAGTTGGTCGATATAGCAGAAACCAACCATTGCAATCACCTTACAAGACCTGGTTAGAATGGCCACGTGGTGGATCTTGGATGCACCCACCTTCAAGAATTGGCTAGAATGGATAAGTGGCGGATCTTGGATACACCTACCTTCAAGAATTGGCTATAATGGATAAGTGGAGGATCTAAGGTGAACCTTTCTCACACACTTTGTTGAAAGTTGTAAGTTGAAGGATTTAGGTGACACCAACCATTGCACCTACCTTCCAAATCTTGGCTAGAATGGCCAAGTGCTCGATCTTGGATGGGATCACTCTATAGGAGTTGGTTAGAATGGCCCACTAGGGAAGTTTAGGTCTACCTGTTTCATGAACTTTATTTGAAATTACAAGGTGGTGGATCTAGGAGACAAAAACAATTAGATCTACATTTCAAAGCCTTGGTTAGAATGGCCGAATGGTGGATCTTTGATTCACATACATTCCAGATCTTAGTCTGAATATCCAAGTGGTGGATCTAAGATCTACTCATCCCTCAAAATTTATAGAATTACAAGTTTTATGATGTCCAATTGTTAAATGAACCTAACTTTAAGACATGGTTAGAATGACCAAGTGGTGGATCCACGGTCTATCCGTTCTACAAACATTATTCAAAAATGATAGATGGTGGACATATGAGAGACCAACCATTGTATCCACCTTGCAAGATTAGGTTAGAATGGCCAAGTGGTGGATCTAAATTGCAGACACCCTCAAGACTTGGCGAGAATCACCAAGTGGTGGATATAAGGTCTCCATATTGCATGCACTTTGTTTAAAATGGGAATTTTGGTGGATGTAGGAGAAACTAATTTTGGTGGAGAAAATAACCGTTGCATCCACCTTGAAAAATATTCTTAGAATGGCCAAGTGGTGGATCTTGGATACACCCACCTATAAGAATTGGCTAGAATAGATATGGATCTAAGGTCTACAACAAAATTTGTGTAAAATTACAAGTCCTATGATGGCCAAGTGTTGAATGTAGCTAACTTTAAGACATTTTTAGAATGACCAAGTGGTGGAGGATGGATGCACCCACCTACCAATACTTGGATCATGGATGTACCCATCTACCAATACTTCGTTAGAATGACAAAGTTTTGGATCTAAGGTCTACATATTGCACACACGTTGTTTAAAATGGGAAGTTGGTGGATACAAGAGAAACCAACAATTACATCCACCTTATAAGATTTGTTTAGAATGGCCAAGTGGTGGATCTTAATTGTAGTCACCTTCAAAGCTTGGTTAGAATGGCCAAGCAGTGGATCTAAGGTCTACATATACACTTTGTTTAGAATATGAGTTGGTTGATGTAGGAGAAACCATTCATAGCATCCACCTTGCAAGACGTGCTTAGAATGGCCAAGTGGTGGATCTGAATTGTAGCCACCTGCAAGGCTTGGTTAGAATGGTCAGGTGGTGGATCTAAGGTGTGCATATTGCGCACATTTTGTTTAAAATGGAAAGTTGGTGGATGTAGGAGAAACCAACCATTGCATCCACCTTGGAAGACCTAGTTAGAATGGCCAAGTGGTGAATCTTGGATGCACCCACCTTCCAAGGATTAACTAGAATGGCCAAATAGTGAATTTAGTATCTACCTATCGTACATACTTTATTTGAAGATTCAATGTGATGGATCTAAAGTACACCAACAATTGTACCCACCTTTCAAAGACTTGCTTAGAATGGCCAAGTGGTGGATCTGTGATGCATTCACCTTTCAAGGCTTGGTTAGAATGGCCAAGTGGTGGATCTACGATGGATACAATCTTGAAAATGTACTTTAAATGGTTTATTTTAAAGGATTCAAGATAATCTACCTTCAAAAACTTTATTAGATGACTTATGGGATCTAGGATACACCTACTTTGGTTATCAAATGTATAAATTGGATAAATATTTGATTTTGGAATCTAAAAGTCTTGAAGAGTGTAAATAAAATATTATGTGTAGATTAAGTTTTATACACTTACAAAAAATTATAACATTCAATGTGTCATTATAGATTCTAACCAGTATTGTGTTTTCTTTGATTTCAGAGAAAAATGGTTCAAAAACAAAAATCTGTGATGGTTCCTATTAATGTTGACTTTGCAAGTGATGATAAGAGAAAATGCTACTTAGACGTTTATGGAGTGCAAGGTGCACAATTTCATAAAGTGCATGTATTTGTGGTTAGCAACAAAGATGAGAATAGATTTGATGATCTAGCGCAGGTAGTCTCTGCAAGTGTTTCGATAGTTGATGGACATCCTGACATTGAGTGCATTAACATTGGGATACCTGGCAATTCTGAGTACCAACTATTGACAAATTCTTATGTCGTTGAAAAAATGGTTAAAGACAAGGAAGAGACAATATTTTCATGAGGTTGGGATGTTAATGAAGATAGGTTGGGATGTTAATGAAGATTTATTTGATATCACTGTAGATAGGCTACAAGATGCAAGTATTCTTGCTTTAAAAGGCACGCAGATGAAGAATAAGAAATCGAATAAGAAGACCACAACCAAAAACGCAAGAGGTGTTACAACAGTTGGTGCTGCAGACATAGATAAGCCCATTTTGAGATCAAAGGACATAAGCAATCAACCCTTATGAAGGTTTGTGGAGCCCGATCGCTCAGAGAACAAGGTTCAAAAAGCAAAGAAGAGTGCTACAGGAGGCATGGAAAAGTATTCAACATACTTTTCTTTCAAGTATAAGGAGTACAAGATTCCCATCACTAATTGTTTTCTTGCTCTTGATCATTATAATTATCATCAGCTAAAGCCTGATCAAGTATAAAATTGTATGCTCTTCTTTAGAGCAAGTGCTAATCAGCCTTATCATGTGCTTATCTAATTCCTGTAAAGAATTGTGGCCAAAAGTCCGGAGTTCCAATGACACGTACTGAGGTAGAAGAAGAAAGACTTGTTGAATACAAGTTTTGGATCATTGATGGACAACACTCAATTTATGTAGCCAAAATGTTAAGATCTCAAGAAAGGAAAAAGGATGGTGGCTCCCAGGATCTAATAAAAGTTTATGAGAAAAGAAAGACCCGGATTGTTGTAGATCCATCCCCACAAGTTGCAACATCCATATCAGCCATAGAAAATGAGGAGTCCAAGGCGCTATATGTTAAGCAACCTTACAGTGACATTCTTAAGTATCTTTGAAGTCAGTGGATATTTCAAAAATGCCTATCATGTCCAAACATTGAGAAAAGGAAGGTGAAAAATCTCACACACCTTGGTTTTGCAGGAATTTCTCAAAATGGCAAGGATTTCTGTTGGTGCATCATTCATCACCAAACAAGCTCACATGGTCACTTACTTTGACCCTAGTTATGATCGATGGCTGAAGATCATAGAGGAATTAGAGAGAGAGAATAATAATCCACGGGCCACCGTGTTTAGATATTTGTGTGGTCTAGATGAAGATAAAGTAGAAAAGATTCAAACAGAAATAAAGACTAGAATGATTGTTTTGTCTAAGGGTGCAAAGGATACACCAAGACATGACTGATCATATCAAGCAACTGAAACAAGATTCAATTACTCAAGATGAGTTTCTTGAGCAATTCGATGTTCTCGATGAGGGAATCTGGATGTGAATATTGGGAGGAGATTTCTACCACATACAACATAAATGATGTTGTTTACTCCCATTTTTTGACACCCTGTGATACTTGGCTGATATCACATCTACAATGTGGTACAAAGAAGATTGATTTTCCAAAAGAGGCAAGAAAGTATATCCAAGGAATGATCAACATTGTGAAAGACAAAGCAGATTCAGTTATAGATCTTCCATGGTCTATATATGTTGTCACTCTTCAAATGGAGGGAAGATCTTACTTAGAGCGCCATTTAAACAATCCTATCCCTATAGGATTGTGTATCTTGGACAACATACATGATTTGGAGATCAATCTACAATGGTCAATTGAAAGATTCAAAGATCTTATAGATGGAATCATGGCTATTGAAGATGGGTCAACAGAACCACAATGTGTGATCCTTTCTTTTTGAATAATAAGGACTATGTACAGTTACAGTCTACTTTGCAAAGTATGAAAAACATGGTCAAAATACAATTTGTTGGGGCATTGCACAATGTGAAGCATTTGGAATTTACTGGTGCTATAGAATTCTTCACCACACTAGTGCTCTTGAGCAAGGGAGATTCCTTTGAGGAACTTATTAGTTCTTCAAATCCAGGGACATAATCCATAATACTAGATGCAGGACACCTTGATCTAAATTTTGGAAGTGTGAGTCAATTGTCAGATGTTGAGTTTCTACAACTCAAGAAGGAGTTGACAATCAAGCAATGCATTCAAAAGTATTTCAAACAAGATTTCAAGCTTATTGAAATATTTAGTGATGGCTACATAATAGAGTTGGGAATCAAGAAAAAAGGGGAATTGTTATGCCTTGTGGACAGTACTCACTACCAAAGAAATCTTAAAACAAGACTTTTGAGCTTTGCAAATCAGCATGAGAATGTCAAAAACTGGGCAAAACTTCAAAGTGATCAATTAGATCAGCCCATTGATGACCATGGAGTATCAAATACGGCAGGAGCCTTGGCAAGGAGACACACATATTAGTTACATAATTTTTGAACCTTGAAGAAAGTATGAGCTAAGCTTCTATACCCACTTGTCATGTAATTATTTTGAAATAAGTTTTATATCTTTTTTAAAATATGTAATGATAGTTTCATCATGTATATTCTCAAGTATATTAATCATTGATTTAAGATCTTTGACTTCATTTTTGCTCAAAAGTATCATGCAGTGAACCTTTTCTTAATAGTATAAAATTGTAGGAATGATACATCATTGCTTATTACATCAATAATTTGAGTAACATATCTAATAAAAAAATTTCATGTAAATTGGCATTAAAAATTTTGATTTTTACTATATTGAATTGATACTTCATGTGATATAAAACTTAACTAAAACATGTAGTCTACAATGTTTGACATTTTTTAACCAAAATATGTTATTGCAAACTCAAAAATGATATGAGATATTAAAAGACAATGTCTTTCACATTATGTGTGTCATGATGATCCTCTTGGTATACAAACTTTTTCCATTCCAAAGGATAAAGTCTTTGAGATAAGTGGTGTTATCTTTGAAGTAAGAGCTTCAAATATACAAGGAGCTGGCACTGCGATTTTTGTGCATACACATCTTCAAAAGGGTATGACTATTCTCCATTATGGTCGTGATAAGTATTTTCATGAGACTTGGAAGAAGTTGTGCAAGATTTCTCCGAGGGAATCTAGGTATCTACTTCTGAAGGATCCAAATGTCAATTGTGTGGACGATGAGATATATATTGTTGGTGACATAGAAAATGGAAATTTGGCAGAATATATAAATAGTACTCATGGTCTAAGTATGAGCCCAAATGTATGTTATACTTTTGATCCCAGTTTTCCACCTTAGCATAAAGCCACCACAACACAAATTAGATTGGATAAATGTGTCTATGTTTGTGTTGAAACCCTATGCCACATAGAAAGTGGTGAAGAGCTTCTTGTAGAATAAGAATTTACATGACATCACTCAAAGCTCATGATAAAGTCCCATATATGAAAGTTATTGATAATCTATTTGAAACCGACTCATTATCGAGTATGTATCATGATAAGCCGTGACCTGTGATGGAATTACCATGTTATGCAATGAATACTTCATTTTATATAGTAATATGTTCCTATAGTGATATCCATTGAATTTCACAAGATTTTTTGAGCTAGCATAATAATGCTCTATTTCAAAGTTCATGTATCATGCTAAATATAATCCATACAAGAATTTTTATCTCATTGTACATATTTTATCAGAGCATAAACTTATGCAATAGTTCATTTTGAATGCATTTTTTATTTTGTACCGTTAAGAATATCCCAATAGTGAATTTTGGATGTACCAAACCCCTGGTAAACCTTGTTTAGGATAGCTAAATGTTAAGTTAAAGGATGCACTTTTCCATCCATACCTTGATTAAAGTGTCTTGATGGTGGATTGGAAATTCCTTGCTCCTCTCAAGAACTTCTTTAGATTGGACAAATAGCAGATCTAGGATGCATGCATATTTACACAATGTTCTTTGTGACTGGAAAAGTACTAGTTTATTGAGTACACCAACCACCCTTCCACAACGTGTTTGGAATGTTTGGTTTAAGATGCTACCACCTTCTAAGACTTGTTTAGACTTCAATAGAGCATAGAAATGGTAAGTGATGGATCTTATTGCCCCCTATGCTTGAATGGAGCATAGCTTGGACAACTCGTGGACCTTATGTCTCTCTATGCTTCAATAGACCATAGATTGAACAAGTGGTTGACCTTGTGGATCTCTATGGTCAACTGTAGCTTAGCTTGGACAAGTGGTGGACCTTGTGGTTGTATATGCTTCAATATAGCATAGTTTTCCAGACAAGTGGTAAACCTTATGGTCCTTTATGATTGAATGGAGCATAGCTTGGACACATGGTGGAACTTATGGCTCTATATGTTTCAATAGAGCTTAGATCGGTGGAGTTGTGTCTCTCTATGATTGAATAGAGTAGAGCTTGGATGCGTGGTGGAGCTCAATGCTTGAGTAAATCATAGATTGGACAAGTGGTGGTGACTATATGGTTCTCTATGCTTGAATGGATCATACCTTGGAAAAGTGGTAGACCTTATGCTTGAATGATCCTCTATGATTGAATGGAGTATAGCTTGGATAAGTGGTAGAGATTATGGTTCTCTATGCTTAAATAGACCCTAGATTTAGTGGTGTACCTTGTGGCTCTCTATGCTAGAATGGCACTTTGCTTGGACATGTGGTGGACCTTGTGACTACCTATGGTGGAATGGAGCATATCTTGAACAAGTGTTGGATTCAATGGCTCTCGATGCTTCAATAGAGCATAAATTGGACAAGTGGTGGACCTTATGGTCCTCTATGATTTAATGTAACATAGCCTAGACACATGGTGAACCTTGTATCTTTCTATGCTTGAATGGATTAGTTCCTTGGACAAGTGGTGGATCTTATGGCTCTATACCCTTCAATAAATCATAGACAAGATAAGTGATGGACCTTGTGTTTTTCTATGCTTGAATCGATCTTAGCTTGGACAAGTGGTGGGTCTTGTGGCTCTCTCTGCTTCAATGGAGCATAGGTTGGACAAGTGGTGGACCTCACGGCTCTCTATGCTTGAATAGAGCATAGAATGGGACCTTATGGTCCTCTATGCTTGAATGGAACATAGCTTGGACAAGTGGTGAACCTTATGGATCTCTATGTTTCCATAGGGAATATATTATACAAGTGGTGGATATAATGGTCCTCTATAACTCAATACAGCCTAGCTTGGACAAGTGGAATGGAAAGGTAGTGAATCTAGGATGCAATTTTTCTCTTACACCACCATGTTTAGAATGGTCTTGTGATGGATCTTGGATGCACCAGACCTTCCTTAATTTTTTTCAAAAGGGCAAGTACTAGATACAAGATGCACTTTTCCTTCTCACACCTTGCTCAAAGTGGCTTGGTGGTGGATTAAGATTTCCCTTACTCTTCAACAAGAACTTGAACTTTAAATCTTCAAGTGATGCATCTAAGAAACAATATGTGCTCTATAAATTTTTAGAACGTACAAATGGTAGATCTAAAATGCAACAAAGCTTCTATAAGTCGTTTAAAATGGTCACTTATTGTGGATCAAGGATGTGATAACTGGTGAAAAATGTTTGTGGTGGATTTAGAATACACTCACTCTGACAGAAGCCATTTAGATTGGCCAAGTGGTGGACCTTGGATGGATGGACACTTCAACAACTATGATTGAATCTTTGATTGAGCTAGTATCTACTCTTCTATGATTGGGCTAGTATCTACTCTTCCATGATTTTGAGATTGGCCAAGTGGTGGATCTAAGATGAGTACTAGTCTTCCACAACTTCTTTTGATTCAATATAGAGTATGCACACCACCATTCAAAACATCATTAGAACGACTTTGATTTTATTTAGGATGCATACTTCATTGCAAAAACTATATATAATGAGAAGATGGTGGATTTAGGCCGCATTTCCCCTTTCGCACTATGTCTAGAATGACCAAGTGGTGGATCTAGGATGCACCAAACCTTCTTAAATATATTTTGAAAAATCCAAGCACTAAATAGAGGATGATGAGCTTTCCCTTCCAAAACTTTCTTAATGTGGCCTGATTGTGGATTGAGAATTTCCTTTCTTCCCTCTAAGACCTTGTCTAGATTGGCTCTAGATTGGCCAAGTGGTGAACGAAAGATGCACCCATCCTTACAAAACTTATTTAATAGTATTGATTGAATGGATAGTGTTACAAATATCTAGGATCTACTATGGTTATATCCCTAGTCTTTTTCAAGGACGTAAGTAACAAAATTAAACATATTTAGATTTTGGATAGATTTACCCTCTAAGTACTTTTCTTCTTGCATAATAGACGTGGAGCAGTAATGTTTGAGAAAAAGGGATGATTATGTGGATGTCAATAATCATGTCAAAAGATCTTTCTTGTTAATATGTCATCCTCTAGGAGGCTATTGTGTGATCTTTCATTGCTTTTTGCTTAGATCCACGGATTGAGGGTGGGATAGATAAGGAATGCTTCAATCCAACAACAATTAATGAGAGACTTCCACTTGTATCCACAAAGGTCTCACTTGAAGAATTGAATCCAATTACTGATACTCAAATGCAAATACCTGAGGCCTCTTTGCTGCATCTTTCATTGAAGGAAGCCATGGGTGAAAACTTTCAATCTATAAAAGATGTGCAAGAGAGTGTTGTTGCTGCAACTACTTTGGTTTCAACAAACCCCAACAAAATCCATGTTGAAAAATAATATTGGACTTGAATGGTCTACTTTTGAAACGAATTCAACAACCATCATCAGTTCATGAATATATTCAATATGATTCATGAAGGCATATTGTGTTACGACCAGAGTGCATCCACTTTTTAAGGACCATATTGAAGAGATTCAATGTTGGGATTTGGTCAACATCTAGAGAAGCTAATGTTTACCAAGTGTTGAGAATGCTTCAAAGAACTGCATAGGAGATATTTACATTTTTTGTAGTTTGCTCTCAACAATCTTGCTATGTTCCCAAATGCGTGGAACTATTTAGACCAGACAATCCTCAAGTTCCAGCTATGTTTAAGCCATTGGCAAAAATATTTGCATGCTTTGAATGTGATCCACGTATAAAAATTCTTGTTGATGACTCTCCATACAAATGTTGTGTTTCACCTACAAATAATTGCATATTTCCTTCAAAGTTTGATGAAGAAAATATGGTTGATAATATTCTCACAGAAGAGCTGCTCCCATACTTGTTGCAGCTTGATGAGAGCAAAGACATGTATGAGTTCATTGACTATAATTGTTATAGACAAGCCCCAATATCCAATTTACAATTTCCAATGAATACAAAGGTCTCATGGACTATTGGGAAGATTGAAACTCAAGATGGTCGCAAAAGGAGATAACCACAAATAAGATACCAATGTTTGAGAATCTAGGAGACCTTTTTGGCAAGTAGGAGTAGTCAACTAATCCAAGCAAGGAAAAGGAGATTAGAAGGAAAAAAATAGTAGAAATAATTTCAAAAGAAAAAACCAATATTGATATGATGAAGGGAGCACAATTAATATCCTTAGCAAGGAATCTCGGTTGGGCCACACCATCATTGAAGACTGTAACAACTAAGGCTTTTGTGAAGAATCTACCAAATGAGCACAATCTTCTCAAACACTAAGGTACTACTCACTAGAAATCATGCCAAATTTTCAATAGGTACTTTTACAAACGGTATTTTTATTTTGATTCAAAACACTCACGTCATCATGGTTTTCTGCAGATTTCATCCAGATTATTCTTTGAAGGAGTATTTCATAGGGAATTTGGACCATTTCATTGAGATGAAAGAAGAAACCTCTAAGAACATCTATGGGTTTGTTCTCTCTGTTTGAGTTTTTCTTGATATTGAACCATTGGTTTTTAGACCAATTGTCACCTAATTGTACTTCACCGTTGGTTTTTAGACCAATTATATCAATTGACTTGGAGAGCTTTAAAGTTTACTTATGTATTGACAAATTGCCCTACTTTTATAATCACATGATTTTTTAGTATTGTGATACCAATATAAGATTCTTTTGGATGTCTATAGTGATCAAATGTTGACTGCTAAAACCATCAATTTTGTTTTAAAATTTAAAATTGAATATCAACTAAATGTTTCGTGTTTCTTTTCAAAGCCAAAAGAAAGAAATATGTTGTTTTTAGAGTGGAATAATTTATTTGAAAGAGAAAATTCTTCTATTCAATCAAGCTTTTATGGGGCCTCATCAAAGCCATCAACCACCCCCTTACTACTTACCTTGAAGCAACAACAGAGGGTTCTTATCTCAAATATAGGGAGAATCATGTAAGTGCACATAGGGTAATTGTCCCCATCCAATCTGTCCTCACGATAGCAAAAATATTGAACACATCTATGTTGTTTTCGACCATGAAAAATGCCTGCACGTGATGTGAATTGGCAAAAAATGACAAAATAGCATGTGTAGTACTACCTGTAGTGGAAACGGAGGCCAAAATGAGCCCAAATGAAAAATCGAAGAAAGTGAGAAGGCGTGTGTTGGAGTTGCTGGCGACTAAGCCCCAAACGATGCAACCTGCTCTAATATCAATTGTTGGAATTAGGGTTGCAGGAAAACACACACATCTTGGAGAAGATAAAGGAAGCTCAAGGCACACAAAGAGAGTGTATTACTTAGTGTGCAATGGAAAGATATATAGCCCTAGAGTGATGGGCATATATCCAATGCACGGGGAAAACAACCTCCTAAAGAGGAGAAAAATGCCCCGACGGTCCTAAGTGTGTTCACACACATGACTACCACATGTATATGGTAACAGGTCATTGAAATTGACCATTAGAAACTAGTTACACATAGCTTGAAAAAAAAACAGATTTTTTAAAAAGCTTGATATGATGACTTTGAAGTTGCATAATAAGTAGATAATTAATTGTATCATCAAACTATTCTCCAATTTTCTTAACCTCTACAAGGTTGTACGTTCAAAAGCGTGGAAGAAAATTGATAGCATGGAAGAGAAAAGTGCACAAATTGCTGGCCATTTGATGGTTGTTGCATCCTAAGTCTTGTGTTGTGATGCCTATTTGCTTCACACAACTGTATTGTACAAGGTACTTTTTTTTCATGCATGGATTTGAATCAACGACGCTTTAGGATTGTTGAGATGTAGAGAGAAAGAGAGAGACAAGACAAGAGACACACTATGTACGCTCCCAAATACTGATTCATATTGAGGACAATATACAAATATATAGGTGAGACCAGGTTGAGTAGAGTGAGCTATGTATAGATCCAACATTCCCACTCAAACAAAGGTCTCTAGCTTTGGATGAAAAAACCCTTGGGGAGTTCAAGGGAAAAATCCAAGCCCCTATACAATGTGAAAATATAAACGAGCAATGATGATGTGAAAGTGAATTGTGTATCTATGTACAAATATACAAGTGACTCAAAGATCACAATGTGCAAATATGGAGTGTGCATAGTGCATGGTACCTATAGGATTACAATGTCATATGTACAAGGCTATTACAATAGCAGAGAAGCTAATCTAGAAAGAGTGAGGCCGAAGTAGCTCCAAGCTCCGAGCGTAAGAGGATGAAATGTGACTCGTTGAGGCATTTAATAAGAATGTCTACAATTATTTGGTCTCACTTGGACAGTGTTCAACCCTAATGGTTCCTTTGCGTACTTCATACCTGACAGAATGATAATGGACAACAATATGCTTTGACTTATTATGTTGAACATAGTCTTTTGCAAGACTAATAGCACTTTGGTTGTCACACAGCAAGGGTATGCTAGAAAGAGGAAAGTGAACAATATCAACTAGCATTTGTCGAAACCAGATCAGCTCACGAGCTGCAAGTGATGCTGCAACATATTCTAGCTCAATCGTAGAAACTGCAACACAATGTTGTTTCCTGCTGGTTCAAGAAACAAAACAACCATTTATAAAGAAGCAATTTCCACTAGTAGATTGCATAGATAAATGTGAGCTTGTCCAGTCTGCATCTATGTAACTCAAAAGAGAAAGATATTTCATAGAATCCAATGTGAGTTGTCATCGATAGACCAAACCAAAATCTGTAGTTCCTTTCAAGTATTTCAATACACACTATGCTACAAACCAATGCTTAAAAGAAGGACGTGCAAGATGTTGTCCAAGATAACTAGCAACAAACAGAATATCAGTACGAATGTTCATGCCAAAAAACTGAAGACATCCAATCAAGTTAGCATAAGGTTGATTTGTGACAAGTTGACCATCATTGTGAGAAGTGTTCTTCATAGAGCTCGCAAGACAAGGTGTGCTGGCCGAATGTGTAGATTCCATACCAAATTTTTGAATAGTATCTGCAATAAGCTTTGACTGTCGAAGGTGTATGGTTCCGTTGGATCTGAATGCTAAGACATCAGTGAATCTCTCCAAGATCCACCATATCAAATACAAAAGACAATAACTTTTTCACTTGCTGAAGAAATCCCAAATCATTGGAAACAAGGATGGTATCATCCACATAAAGAGCAAGAATCACAAAACTGCTACCTTGGCGTTTTATGTATAAGTTTGCATTGCAAGGAGTGGAAGAAGATAAGGTACCCAGATATGAATCTCCAATACCCTTTACTTGACAAATCATATCATCAGCAAGATAAACAACACATTGAACTAGAAGTGGATGATAGTTATGGAGCCACTTAGACTGATATGTCATATTTCTTGAACACCAAAATTGACAATAAAAAGTGATCCATCACGTACATGAAGTATTCTGTCTGGAGCAACTAAACATAGGATGTATCTTGTTTCTGGTACAATATTGTTTCGATGTTCAGTAGCATATTCTCTATTACGGTCTGTGTCGAATCGACGCATATAGAACCTATGAGTGGGATAATAAGATCGTCCACAATATAACCAAGAAAAAGAAGAAGAGTCTCTAGATAAACGAGATTGTTTCGTGGTAATATTGTGTTCTTCATCATATTGACGTGCCCAACAATCATCTTCAGTATGGTTATTTCTGTTGCAGTAAGAACATTGCTTATTAGGAAATTTGAGACAAGAGAAAATATTACCACGACGGCCACCTCTACGGTTTCCTCGTTGAAATGGATGCCTTCGAGCATAAGAAGCACATTCCATCTGTTGTGACTCAGTCTCCTCTTGTGAAATCATAGTTGTATCATGACCAGCATTACGTCGTTCTTGACGTTGAGAGTATTCAATCCAAAACACGTAGGCTTGGTCGAAATCAAGACCATCTTTATTAGAGAGAATAGTAACAATGTTATCATAAGAAGAGTCCTTCACCGTATCAAGGAGAAGTGTAATTAGTTGTTTTTGTGGAACAGGATCACCGACAGCATCAAGTTGATTAATAATAGATTAGAAAGACTCAACATATCCTGCCAGGAAACAAGCCAAAGACCCCAGAGAATTACTGGAAAAAATGCATTAAGAAGCCAAAGCTTTGAAGTTGAGAGAAGCCCAAGAAGCGGAACGGAAAGCTAAAGAGGCGGCAGAGTAGCAAAAGCAAGAAGAGGAAGCAACTGCACAAGGAGGAAGCACAACATGATCAAGGTGACGTGTCTTCTCAACCTTCTTCATGTGTTTCAGAACAGCATGATCACCCCATGCCGATCCCACCATCTTCACCAGCAAGTAAAGCCGCAGAACCTGAGCCCACCAAGGAGACAGAGCCTGAACAAAGAGAAACAGCAGAATATGCACAACAAGCAACTGAATCTACACAAGAGCAGCAAAAGGAGCAAGACAAAGATCCAGAAAGGGCAGCAAATCCTGCAGCAGAGGACAACACAAAGTTTGAGAAAATAAGAGAAAAGGAGTCCGAGGAGACACCTTCTACCTCAATACAGCAAGAAAAGGCAGAGGCATCCATGTAGCCTTAGGATGACAAAGCAGAAGAAGACCATCCATAGCCTCAAGGGAAACAACAACCAGCCACCATGACGTAGCCGAAAGATACACAAGAGATTGCAGAAACATCAAGGCAGCTAGCCAAAAATGAAGCTTGGCAATCAAACGATGAAGTGATCGTGCAAGTCAACAAGTATGCCAAGAAAATGTAGGACATGACATAACGACTCCAATTAGTAGCACTTAGCCGTAGAACAAAGGCCAAAGAACTCAAGATGGTGATTTTGATGCTCTCTAAGGAGATCTAGACGTAAGATTAAACGTCATCACCGATCTACAAAGTCAAGTGCAGGAATTGAAAGCTAAAGCTGAACAACGTCAGCTAGCTAGAGATAAACATCAAAAGGAAATGGAGGAGCTCGGTAACCTGCTTACAAGTTGTTAGATGCTTGCAAAGCAAAGATGAACAACTGATAGAAGCTACCAACAAACTTCTAACTACAAACTTGTCAGTTCAAAAGATGCAAGTACAATTAGATGTAGCGAAGGACTCCCTACAATACTCAGAGCAGAGAATAAATAATCAAGCAATTTTCTTGTGGCAAATAAGAGAAAATCCTGCAGTGGCCTCAATCAAAGGAACAGACGAGGTCTACAAAGAATTAGAGAAAAAGAACAAAGACCTCGAGCTAGAACTAAAACTGGAGCAGTCTCAGCGCAGAGACCTGGCTTTAATGCTGGTGCAAAGAGAAGACGAGCTGCTAAAAGAAATAGTTGAGCTTAAACGATTCAACCAGCTTTTGAGAGAGGGACAGCGAGAAACAAAAGAAGAGGCACGAACTTTAGAGCAGCCATAGATAGAGATCCCCTCAATCTCATTCGTTGAAATGGAAACACAGCCAGCAGAAGAGCTAGGTTGCGAGGAGGAATTTCAAGGACAAATAACCAAAATAGATACAATGCCAATGGTCCAATTGTCAAAGGCTAAGGAAGATGCACTGAAAGAACAGATTATACAAGAGGTAGATGAGTAGTGGAAGGCAACAATATATTGGGAGCTGAGAGTTCTTCACTCTCTCAACGTTACACAACTCAGCCCCAATCAAATCAATGCGCAATGGCACCAACAATCCCTGCCCTATCCTTTGATAAAGGTGGAGTTTTTCCAAGTCAGAAAGAGATTTTACAAAGACATGCAGGTAGAAGGTGCAAATCAAGAACACCCAAAGTGGAGGCTGAGCTAATTGAACAAGAATTCAAGGTGTTTGATTCTGTTCACAAGATCACCTGCAGTCCTACAGAAGATTTCGACTTTCTATCCTGTACCAAGAGTAAGGACTTGGCAAGCACAGGAGGAACTAACAAAGAACTGGACAAATTGGTTGAACTACCCCACATTGCCTGCTCCAGAAAAGGGACCGGCGATAGAAGAGTACATGGTGAAAACCCTAACAGGTGCCATGTCCTTCTTCAAAAGTCTACCTAATCTATCATGTGCTATGTTATATAAAATTTGCCGAATACTGCTCACGTGCATCAAAATTTTCCATGAGCTAGAGCAAGTAGGCATCGTGTGGATGTCATTCCTTGAGGGTAATCAAGGGTTATGCTACAATCTGAGTGGCCAACATTCTGAAGAAGTTCTCTATGGCTTCTACACCAGATGTATGTTTTTACCATCTCACAATATGTTGGCGTTTGAGGAAAGCGTTCTACACATGGCAAACGTAAATTTTTGGGCTAGTGATCAGCAACCTGACACCAAGTTTTGCCGGTTACTCCGCAGTAGAGCTGAAAAACAGAGTCACTATGCAGTTCTTGCAGGTGTGCCAGATAAATAGAGGAAGATCAAGTACCAAAAGGCACTAAATGCGCTTAAAGACCGCCTCGCCAACCGTCAACCCAAAGACTACTTCAGCCCATAAAGCTGTGTCAAGGGACGACACAGGTGAGGAGGGGGGGAATGTTAGCAGCAAGCTAACATGGATACCATTTTTTGGAGCTCTTATTGTAAAAAAAATTTGGAATATTGTAACTCCTATTTTTCAGATAAACCTTGTAATTATTGAGTCGGGGCTACAACCTTCCAGATTGTATCAACCTGTCATTACCTATCTTTAGTTAGAGCTCCTAGATTATTAGTTTTGACCACCAAAAAACTTGGCTAAGGTATAAAAGCCAATTTTTGTGAGTTATTATAAAGTTTTGGATAATGCAATAAACCGCGTGAGCTAACAACGCTCACTGCTCTCCTTCTCGTGCTTCCTACTCCCTCCCCGGTTGTCACATTGCAGTCGTGTTTGTTGCATTGCAACCGTAGGTATGAGCTCTACGCATTGACGTAAACACTTCACGGCATTTTGTAGATTTTGGCGTCACCGATAATTTCATCATAAGTAGGAATTTACACTTCAAAATAGAAAACTAGGCATAGGCTGGGTATTGAGGCATCATTACTAAGCATTTAGGTGCATTCTGGGTTGAAAATGGCTAGGTAAAAAATCCATTGCTGTTAATAATCGCGATTTTGGCACTTGACCTAAAGTGGGATTTGAGACCATAATCATGTGTACTTAGGTCTTATAAACATGCCCCGGAAGTTTCATTACGTTTGGATGTCATTTGATGCTGTAAACGGATGTGATTTGTTTGCCGCTTAGTGATTGGATTTTGGTGATTTCAGTCACTTGAGTGTAGCTTGATTTAGATGCGATTTTTTTGTTGTTTTTGAGAGATGGAAAACCTCTTGTAGCCTCTATGCACTAGTTGAGTCAGCTTCGTCCCATGGATTGACAATTTAATCGTGGTTCTTCTCGCTAAAACTGCATTAAGATAGGATAGTGAGGTTAGACACCCGTCCCACATTTGGCACCGCTGTCGGGCATCGAAGAGACCTAAACAAGGGAAAAACATGAGTGTCTTGTGAAGTTATCCTTTAACTTCCTCTAGGATCTCCCAGAGTTAAAAACTTTCTTTTAGAAACCGCATAGCTTAAGATTGTCGTCTTTTGCTGTGTAGAGGTAGCTTGGAAGTAATTGATGATTACTCACGATATACCACTGTTTTTTTGTCTAGATAAAAAATTGAGGCCTTATCTATTTTGAAACAATTTCACAAGGCTGCAGAACTTCAAATTGCTCATCACTTCAAGAAACTTCGCAATAGTGAAAATGGAGAAAAATATGTTTCTTGAGAGTTTTTTGAGTTACTATATTTACAGTGGTATTCATCACAAATATACTATTTCATATTCTTGAGAGTTTTTTGAGTTACTATATTTACAGTGGTATTCATCACAAATATACTATTTCATATTCACCTCAACAGAACAATGTTGCTTAACGAAAGAATCACTTTATTTTCAATGTTGTAAGATGTATGTTGATTCATTTTGGGTTATTCCGTTCTAGACTAAAGCTGATATGATACGACCATAGCCTTGATATTTTCATCTTTGTGTTGTTTTGATATGCTCTTTTGTGTTCTTTCTTTGTGTGTGTGTGTATACCCTGTGACTTCATGGCATCTATGGTATAAATCCTTCATATAGTTCTTGGAGTTCTCTCACAAACACTCATAGCCAAAATTCCGTTGCTTTTGTGGCAAGACCGAAGAATTCTTGACATATTTTTGGTGAACCCGATGTGAATTTACCAGGGTGAGAGTTTGTGGGTAACCATGTGTGATCATGTGGAGAAGCATGGTATGCATTTTGACCTAGAAACGATGAAAATGTTTGAAGCATTTGCAATGTTTATGCAACAACAGCATGCCATTGAAAGAAGGGAGATTTCAACAATCAAATCTATACAAGTGTTTGTCAACAGAATGGATCACTTCAATGGCAAAGATGTAACCAAGTACTTGCGCGAGCATGTCAAGGAGATGGAGTTGCATCGTGTGCTAGAAGGTGAGACAATTCAAATCTTTCAGCTAGTTGTTGCTCCAAAAACTATGAAACATGCTAGGGCAATTAAAGATGGGCATGGGAGAAAATAGGAAGAACTCAAAGTAGCTTTAAAGGAGGAATATTTCATGGAGGACTTTGAGAAAGTGACCAAAAGGACATTCTTAGAATGGGACTCAAGCCAAAGCAAGGACTATCAATAACAAAGATACTAAGGGAATTTGTGCGGCACTGTGCACAACTCACTAAGACATAAAAGTCCACACTAGATGCAAAGAAGACAAATATTTTCTTACAACCTGTAAGTAAAGATTTTCAGGAAAACTTGGAGCTTCTTCTTGAAGATACAAATGTTGAGCAAGGACTAAAGAACAACTAGAATGAGGTTGAAGGTGTTGTCTCACTGCTTGCCAAACGACAAATAAGAAGGGACAAGATGGTAGTAAGCACTACAAGTTCTTCCACCTCAACTTTTGACAAAATGGTAAAGCCTACTTTTATAGCTCCCTAAGTTTGATGAGTCCATGCTAGATGATCTTTTGAAGGGAATGCATGACTTCAAGGTGACGCTTGCAAAGCTTGAAGAAAAAGGCCAACCATCATGGGAACTTCCTAGACAAAGACAATAGCTCAAAGAGGGGTTTGTTAATAGAAATATTTGGTGTGATAGTACAGACCATCTGAGAAGGGATTGTGATAGTTTTAGTGATGCTTTGAGAGAATATGTTGTTTTTTTTAAGGATGGTAAAATCCACTTAAGAGAGACATGTCTACCCTTGAGAAGTAACTTTGGGAAGAGGGGGATGCAAACCTTAGTTGAAGATATGGAAACTAACCATGCCACCTCTTCAGTTGAGGTTGCTCCTTATGGAGCAAAGATCAAGCAGTGCAAGGATTTCATGAGTACTGATGATGGTAATGATAAGTATGGAGCCTAATTTACCCCTTGTAATTTTCTGTGGTAAAAGCGCACATTTGTAAGGCCCCCATTATGAGGAGAAGCCATCATGAGTGAAGGAAAATCACTCATCGAAAACCAAAAATTTCACGGACAAGAATCCGCCCCGAGACTTTTTTTCCCCTCACCAGAATATTATGGCCGGACGGCGGCCGGAAAGTGGTCGGAAAATAACCGATCGGTTGGCCGGTAGTCAATGGCCGGTGGCCGAATTCAAAAGCGGATTTGTCTACACAAGGGCGGCCACACATGGGTGGATTGGAGGGTCCGATTTGGACTTATTCACACAAGGGCGGCTGCACATGGCTGCCTCTCATGACAGAGGGCAACACTTTTGGACTATAAAAGGAGGCCATTTCTACACACATTATATAGTGTGAAGTTGATGCAACAAGGTGAGTGTGAGGAGGTGAGAGTGAAGCAAGGTGGGAGCTCTATTAAGGGTTTAATCCCTTTGTAAACTACTTCTTTTGAAGTGCTAAAGCCATTGAGTGGCTGCTTTCCCGTGGATGTAGCCCACATTGGGTGAACCGCTTATATCGTGTGTACTCTCTCTCTCTCTCTCTCTCTCTCTCTCTCTCTCTCTCTCTCTCTCTACTCTATAATCTCTTGTGTGTGAAATCTATCTCTCTCCATTAAGTAATCTACTCAAATATCTATTTAGCTACGTCATATTTCCTAACAACTCGTATCAGAGCAAAGTTTTCTCGTAGCTAAGTTATCTCAAGGAATGGATTCCTTGAATTGAGTGGGAGTTATGGCGGAGGAAGAGAAGCTCAAGATTGAGAAGTTCAATGGCAAAAACTACCAACATTGGAAGATGCACATTGAAGACTATTTCTACCAGAAGGACCTGTATTTGCCACTAGGCAGTCTTGCGAAGAAGGCCGCAACAATGGCAAATGAAGCATGGATTGTCCTTGATTGAAAGGCACTGGGAACAATCTAGTTAAGCTTGGCGTCAACGGTGGCCTTCAATGTTTCGGAGATGAAGACCACGGAGGACTTGATGAAGTCACTTGACGACTTCTACAAGAAACTATCGGCATCCAATAAGGTATTTCTTATGAAGCGCTTGTTCAATCTAAAGATGGTAGAAAATGGTTCAGTCGCAGAACACCTAAATGACTTTAACACAAACATAATTCAACTTCGATCGGTGAAAATCAATTTCAATGATGAAGTGTGAGCTCTCCTTATACTATCATCTCTACCGGATAGTTGGGACAACCTTGTGATGGTTGTAAGTAATATTATTTCTGGCACAAATACTCTTAAGTTTGATGATGTTGTGGGTGTTCTCCGAAGCGAGGAAATACGAAGGAGAAGCACAGGAGAATCATCAAGTGCTGCACTGTCAATGGAAACAAGAGGAAGGGATAAGGAGAGGTTCAAAAACCAAAAAGGTCCTGATCGCTCAAGGCGGAGCAAGTCACACACAAAGTCAGTTCTTGAATGTTGGAACTACGGCAAGAAAGTCCACGTCAAGAAGGATTGCTGGTCTAAGAAGAAGAAGGAGGCAGAGTCTCAAGAAAAAAATCCAACATCAGAAGCCAATGTGGCAGGTAAAGTAGAGCAAGATTCTCTAATTCTCTCATTAGACAATGTGTCTAATTTCTGGATAGTAGATTTCGGGGCTTCATTCCATGCGACACCACACAAGCAACATTTCCAAGATTACACCACAGGTAATTTTGGGTATGTATACTTGGGAGATGATGAAGCTTGTGGGATTGTCAGCAAAGGTACAGTTTTTGTCAAAACTTATAATGGAAATGAGTGGAATCTTAAAGATGTTAGGCATGTTCCTTCTCTTCACAAAAATTTGATCTCTATAGGACAATTGGATGATGAAGGTCACAACATTGCATTCGGAAACAAACGATGGAAGATCTCAAAGGGTCTTTGGTGGTTGCCAAGGGAGAAAAAGTTGGCACACTTTACTTGTGTACTTTTAGTACACAACCTTCAGCTTGTGCAGCAACTACAGAAGTTGACAGTGCGGTGTGGCACTACCGGCTTGGTCATATAAGTGCCAAAGGAATGCAAATCCTTCAAACAAAGAAGCTTCTACCAGGTTTGAAATAAGTGGACTTAGAGCTCTGTGAAGATTGTGTTTATGGTAAACAAAAGAGAGTAAAATTTCAAAAATCAAGAAATGAAAGAAAAAATAAAAAACTTGAGTTGGTTCATTCTGATGTTTGGGGTCCTGCCAGTACACCATCACTTGGTGGCTCATTGTACTATGTAACATTCATAGACGATGCAACTAGGAAAACATGGATTTATGTCATGAAGAATAAGTCCGATGTATTTTCCATATTTCAAAGGTGGAAAGCCTTTGTGGAGAATGAAACAGGTACCAAGATTAAATGCCTCAGATCCGACAATGGAGGTGAGTATTGCAGCCAAGCTTTTGAAAGCTTTTGTGCTAGCAATGGCATTCGGAGGCAAAGGACAACCCAAGGACACCTCAACAAAATGGAATTTCGGAAAGAATGAACAGAACAATCATTGAGCTAGCACAAAGCGTGAGCTTTGCGGCTACATGCAGGACTATTGCTTGAGATTTGGGTAGAAGCTGTAAGTACGTTTGTGTACTTAATCAACCGGTCACCCTCAACGGCATTGGATGGGGGAGTTCCAGAAGAGGAATGGACAGGTAAACTGGTGAATTATGCATTTCTCAAAGTGTTTGGGTGTGAGGCTTTCATGCACATAGATAGAAGCCTAAGATCAAAGCTAGATGCAAAGTCCAAAAAGTGTTTCTTTATTGGCTATGGAGAAGGTGACTTTGGGTATCGCCTATGGAATCTTGAAGATGATAAAATCTTAACAAGTAGGGATGTAATTTTTAACGAACAAAATATATACAAAGATTACTTGGAAAGAAAACAAACAAAAGAAACAGGTGATGAGTACATGGAGCTTGAGGACGGTGAAGACTCAAGGACTGCAAATGGTGACAATGTGCAACAACGTCAACCAAATGAGGAGCCTCAACCTATTCCCTGAAGATCTACAAGAGCAGGTAGACCTCCAAAAAGGTTTGTTCCTTCCTTCAACCATCTCTTGATCTCAGATTCTGGAGAGCTGGAATCATACGAAGAAGCTATGCAACATGAATCCAAAGAAGAATGGATGAAGAGCATGCAAGTGGAGATGGACTCACTACATCGCAACCAAACATGGGAGTTGGTTGAGTTGCCTAAAGGTAAGTGGGCACTTCAAAACAAATGGGTGTATAAATTGAAGGAAGAAGAAGGTGGGAAGAAAAGGTACAAGTCTAGGCTTGTGGTAAAAGTTTTCTCAAAAGAAAGGTATTGACTTTAATGAAATATTTTCTCCTATTGTAAAAATGAACTCAATTAGGCTTGTCTTAAGCCTTGTGGCTGCTCATGATTTGAATCTCGAACAAATGGATATAAATATGGCATTCCCTCATGGTGACTTAGAGGAGGAAATCTACATGCTTCAACCAAAGGGGTATGAAGTAAAAGGTAAGGAGAAAATGGTTTGCAGATTAAAGAAGATCTTGTATGGTTTAAAGCAAGCATAAAGACAATGGTACTTGAAGTTTGATCGATGGATGTTGGATCATGGATTCACAAGATGCAACTCGGATCACTACGTCTACACGAAGAATTTGGGAGATGGGAAGTTCATCATCCTAATGTTGTATGTTGATGACATGCTGATTGCAAGTGCTAACATGCAGGACATCAAAGACCTAAAAAAGGATCTATCTAAATCTTTTTCAATGAAAGATTTAGGTGCTGCAAAGAGGATACTTGGTATGAAAATATCAAGGGACAAGACGAAGAAGACAATAAAAGTATCTCAAGAGGATTACATCAAGAAGGTACTAGAAAGGTTTGCAATGCAAAATGCAAAACCAGTTTCTACACCTTTGGCTGGTCACTTTAAATTAACGAAGGATATGTGTCCAAAGACACAAGAGGAGATAGCCTATATGTCTAAAGTTCCATATGCTGCAGTGGTAGGTTCTCTAATGTATACTATGGTTTGTACAAGGCCAGACATTACACATGCAGTGGGAGTTGTGAGTAGGTTCATGGATAACCCAGGTAAAGAGCATTGGCAAGCTGTGAAGTGAATACTTAGGTATCTAAAAGGGACAACAACAAATGCTTTGTATTTTGGAGGAACTAATATTTTTCTAGAAGGGTATGGTGATGCAGATATGGCAGGTGACAAAGATACTCAAAGGAGCACTACTGGCTATGTGTTCACGGTTGGAGGCACAACAGTAAGCTGGGCTTCAAAACTGTAGAAAGTGGTCTCACTTTCTACCACGGAAACAGAGTATGTAGCAATGATGGAGGCAAGCAAAGAAATTATGTGGCTTCACAGATTCTTACAAGAGCTTGGATTCAAACAAGACAATTGTGTTTTGTAAAGTGATAGCCAAAGCGCTATCCATCTTGCAAAGAACTCAGCCTTTCATTCAAGGATAAAGCACATTGAGGTGAGATATCACTTCATACGCACTCTTTTGGAAGAGGGACAACTAAACCTAGGAAAGGTGCATATAAGTGAAAATCCTGCAGACATGTTTACAAAGGTGGTCAACAACGAGAAGTTGAGCTTTTGCTCATCTTCAATTGGCATTCAAGGATAAGAAGCGAGGATGGAAAGCAGTCACTGGTTTGGTTTGGAGATCAGTCTCCAAGTGGGAGATTGATAAGTATGGAGCTTGATTTACCCCTTGTAATTTTCTGTGGTAAAAGTGCACATTTGTAAGGCCCCCATTATGAGGAGAAGCCATCATGCGTGAAGGAAAATCACTCACCGAAAACCAAAATTTTCACGGCCAAGAATCCGCCCTGAGACTTTTTTTCCCCTCGCCGGAATGTTCCTTTTCGCCGGAATATTATGGCCGAACGGCGGCCGGAAAGTGATCGGAAAATGACCGATCGGTTGGCCGGTTAGCCGGTTGCCGAATTCAAAAGCGGATTTGTCTACACAAGGGCGGCCACACATGGGTGGATTGGAGGGTCCGATTCGGACTTATTCACACAAGGGCGGCTGCACATGGCTGCCTCTCATGAGAGAGGGCAACACTTTTGGACTATAAAAGGAGGCCATTTCTACACACATTATATAGTGTGAAGTTGATGCAACAAGGTGAGTGTGAGGAGGTGAGAGTGAAGCAAGGCAGGAGCTCTACTAAGTGTTTAATCCCTTTGTAAACTACTTCTTCTTTTGAAGTGCTAAAGCCATTGAGTGGCTGCTTTCCCATGGATGTAGCCCACATTGGGTGAACCATGTATATCATGTGTACTCTCTCTCTCTCTACTCTGTAATCTCTTGTGTGTGAAATCTATCTCTCTCCATTAAGTAATCTACTCAAATATCTATTTAGCTACGTCATATTTCCTAACAAGTAAGTTGTGGCCCAACGTTGTGGAACTTTGTAGGAAAGGAAATCTTACAAAGGAGATCCTCCATAAAGCGGGGAACTGCATACGCCTAGAAACAAGATGGATTGATTTAGTGGACTTGTTGTCAGTACATGCCTACATTAGAAAATGCCAAAAATGAAGCTATTGTAGAAGAGAAGCACAGACGTGAGAATGCTGATGAAGGACCATCAAAAAGATCTTTTAGAAGTGGGGGAAGGCGACTCAATGCCTTGCCAAACACCCCCAACACAAGGAGCATCTCCACCTGAAGTACTCATGGAGGAGTCTACAACACGAAAGAAGAAAGATCCAACAAAAGGTAATCTAAAAGTCCCAACTTATAAACTACAATCTGATGTTGAGGTTGCTACATATTTAAAGAAAGTCTTGGAGAATAGGATTTTGAATAGCAAGATTGAGTTTACTCTGGGAGAAGTCCTTGGCATTGCAAAGTGTGAATTCCATGAGGAGATCATTGACATCATCTAGAGAAAGAGGAAAACTCATGCTGAGGTTGCTTGTCCATAGGTTGAAGGTGAAACCTTGAAGACACAAGGGATGCAATTGCCAGATAAAGAGGATGATGGAGGTGTGAGATCCCCAACCCGTATTAAAAGTCCAAAAAAAACTATTTCAGCGCTATAACTGCCACACTTGGACTAAGGTATCCTCAAACAATGCTTTTTTCCCCCTAACAGATGTGAGGGCACAGCCGTTGGTGGACTCCTCTTCCAAGTGAAGAAGTTTTCTAAATGTTTTAGTGTGCAGGGATGGATAGGTACCTGACTAATCAGGTCCACCCGTCCATGATTAACAACCTTAGTCAATCCCCACTTACCACCCCGCACTCACACATGATTCATTTATTTTTTAATTACTATCACATTGTTTTAACATTTAAAATAATGGTTTCTTTTAACTTTTCGTCACAGTAAATCCTTCAATCAAGTATTAAAGACAGCATTGTAAAGCATTCTTTTAACAAACAAATATCTTTAAACTTAAGACAGGGTACTGTCAATCAAAACATTGTCCATAATAACCATGACCATTACTCTTCTTGTCTCAAGACCACCTAAGGTTGAAAAAATGGCACCCATTTCTTATTCACAATCCAGAGTGGATAAACCCCCACCCAAGGTTCCGGGTGCCCATACACCAAACTAGTTGCCCATACAACCGGGTGGCTCCCCTAGGATAAAAAACGGTATCCTAACTTATGTAGAAACATCAAGACATGACACGGAGTAGAAACTCATCGTTCATGGGGGTAACCGACTTATCCGTGGTGGCTGGAAATCCATCATTATCATCAATTTATACCAAGGAGTCGGAGGTGTCTTGAGACAAGCTGTCTTAAGGATGATCAATCATATCTTTCCTAATTCAACCAATTTTAACCCAAACAATTCTTTCTTACATTATAAACTATGCACGTTAGAAGTTACCTTCCGTTTTCGACCAATTCTTCCTTTTCTTATTCTTACTCACTCTACGTATGCAATGCTAGCTTATAGAAGAACTTAAACTTATTTAAAGACTTAATTGAATAATCGGAAACCCACCTGGGACTGATCGGCCATCTACTGCTGCGCTGACGCCTAAAGACTCTCCTCCGTAGGCTTACTACTAGGCCCAACTTCATCGTCGTGTGACGCTTTAGTTCTTTTTAGAGTTCTGCCCTCATCATCAGATGTGGGATTGGCTCGAGTCCTTTTAGGTGCCATAACTTATTATTCCTTATAAAAAGGACGTCTAATCATTAGGTAAATTATCCGAAAGCTAGACTTAACCTTTGTATCTAATTTTACCCAATCTAGGTTAAATTTATAGTCTTAATTGGTAAATTCTTGACCTAGTAATTTCTTATTTTCCTATATAGGCATGATAACTTTTTCCATTGCTTCCCTAAGGGTTTTCTAAGCTATTCTTATTTTCTTGTAATTTTGTATATCTTTTTCCTAATTTTTCCATCTAATTTTAAGCTTGGAGTCTGTTTATTTTAAGCTTAATATTTATTCTATTTATTTTCCCTCAAAGAGTTTATTTCCTCCACTTTATATCATAGGTTTACACTTATTATAATTTTCCTAAACACTTTTGATCGCAAAGTCTATTTATTTTAATTAATCTTTGGCAAAAAATAAGACTTTTAGTCAATTATAATTTTCTAAACTTACTAATAAATTATGGCATAATTATCACAAGTAGATAAGGATATTTTTGAACTTTGGTAATTATCATATTATTTTTCAGCTTAATTATATAATTCCATTTTCAATTTTTAACTAAAATTAGGATAATTTTACTTAAATAAATATTTATACTACTTTTCTAACCTTGACATAATTTTCACAACCTTTCTATTATGTAAGCTAACTTTGATAAATAGAGTGTAATCATATAACATGATTAGCTAATTTTTCCCTTTAAACTTTAGCCAAAATTAGTATATTTTGACTTAAATAAATATCTATACTAAGTTTCTAACCTTGAAATAATTATCACGGCCTTTTCATCATGTAATCTAATCTAGATGTGATAAATAGCATGTAATCATATAACGTGATTTACTAATTTCTTTCTTTAGTTTTTAGCTAGAATTAGTATAATTTGACTTAGATAAATATCGATACTACTTTTCTAACCTTGACATAATTATCATGACCTCTTTATCCTATAATCTAGTTTTCATAAATAGCATGATCAGGCTTTGTACAATTTCTAAGGTTTCAGAAACTGGAAACCTTACAATCACCCCAACTTCAGAAATTGAGATGTCCTCATTTCAACTGAATTTGGAGAAACCTTTGAAAAGTGATACTTCGTCCTCCCATGGGGCATCTTCAGTGGGATAGTTCCTCTATTTTACTAAATGTTCTCTGATTAATCTGTTTCGCAGACTTCTTTCCCTAGTATCAAGAATACAATCTGTTTGGAGTTACTTGCTAGTCAACTTTTCCCGAAGAAACTCTTAGTGTTGAGCTTATCTTAAAAACCTTTACAAACCATTTGTATCATCTCAAAAACCAGGTTAAATCAATTCCATAAAAGATCCAGATATCCACCTTGTCATCATGAATGCGCTCAATCTAACTGACCATTCAGAGAAATCAGTGTTTGACAAGTATCATGTATTCGAGCTTTGCCAATCTGAATGCGTTCGGTGTGTTCTTGCCAGCTTGAGCAATCTGCATTCGGCACAAGCTTCCACTAATGCACCAGAGGTACCCCTCTGTTCTCTAACCTGGTTGACCAACAATATGTAAAGGGTTTTAAGAAGTATCATACTAAGAGTTCTTTTCGGCTTCCTATTAGTCTCGTACCTTAATATTTTCATATCTAGGTCATTTTCCAAGGAAGGCTATCATGTGCACAAAGAATGTGAGTTGGTTTCTTGATAATTATCTCATTCTTAAAATTCAAATTCTTTTCTGACTATCGAGAACCTTTGCCTCATTTGCTAGTTCAACCCTTAATATTTTTGATTGAATGCTAATTTAACTTGAGACACCTTAAGTAATTTTGGAAAAGAAAATCATGTATACCATTTTAGTATATAAGTAACTCAAATCTTTACATTATTGAGTTATAGTGGTTTACAAAGCTCTAGGATTGCTAATTGTGACCAAGCGAGTGGCTCTCTTATCTTCCTCATTCATAAGGTTGGTTCTCCCATGATTGCATAAGATCTAGTTACTCTTGCTCTTCCTCTACCTCCTCTTAGATTATCTCCTTGATTTTGAGGAATGGGTCTAGCAGTAGTTCGAGGGTTTTCCTCTTCACGACAGTTATTTCTATAGTTCCCCATTTCATTGCATCCATAGCACCTAACATTTGGGAAGGTCTGCTCCAAGTTCACTGTTGCAGCTAGTCCACGTTGTTGGTATCCTTGGTTGAAAGTTTCCTTGGCTCTTCCCCTAAAGTTATTAAATCCATTATAGTTCCTTATGGAGTTCTAGCCTTCGGTTGCAAGAGGCTTAGCCCTGAGAAGGACATCCTGTATTGATGTAGGCCTCATGGCTTCAAGAAGTGTACTCAGGGGTTTGTTGAGGCCTTGACAAAGACGGGCAATTTGTTGCTCCATGGTCATCTGGGGATCATAGCATCGTAGAGACACAAACTTGGTGTAGTACTCCTCTAATGAAAGTCCTAGCTGGCGTAGACCAAAGAACTCGTTTATCTTGATAGCCTGATGTGCAGGAGGGAGATAACATTCTTTGATTGCCTGCTTCATTTTCTCCCAAGATGGACTACTCGTGGGATTATCTTTGCAGTGTTGCTTCCACCAAAGTTTTGCATCTCCGCTGAGACGGAACATACCCAATATTGTTTGGTTTTCCGGAGTAGTTCTTGCAGTTTTAAAATAGTCGTCCATAGCATCTAACCATGCTTTGGCATCTCGCTATAAATTGGGTCCCTCTCCCTTGAAAGTAGGGAGTTGAACTTGCTTTAGTAACAATTTCTTCTCTTGAGCAACAGTGTAAAGGCTATCTACGCGAGTATTTCCCTGAGATGAAGTAGTGGAATTTAGTACTAGATGAAATCTCTCTTACTTATGCTTTTAACTTATCTCATACTCAAAACTTTTGCACATAGGATGAAGACAATTACCAAACCATAAACAAAATTGTTTATAGCATACCCATGAGAACCATAGTATGTACAAGAGTTAATACAATCCATGAAGGTCCTACTATGTACAAGGGTGACAAAAATCCTATACTAGAATTTTGTGGACTTTGGGTGGATTAGATATAGGATCAAAATATACATCTTTTGATCCATTAAAACTAGGGCCTACACCTATGGGCCTAATTCTATCTGGGTGAATTACTTTAGACACCTGATCAAACACCCACTGATTTTGTGATACTTGGGCATCATCTATTACAAGGGTTTCCTCTGGATTCTCCGTTCCAATGAAAAAGTATACTTCAATCACTTGAAGATCTTCGGCCCATTTGAGTCTCTTCATATTTACTTCTAAACCTTTTAACTCTCCCGCATCAATGAAGAAAATTCCACCAAATCCTGTCCAGCTAATCCTCTAAGTGGAAGGAAAAAATATCTTATCTAGCCATTTCATCACGCTTTTTCACATCGAATAGTGTCGGGATAGGCAAGCTCTCATGAACCTAATGTTGAAATCCATGTATTTGCGGTAGGCCTGATGGAAATCTACCTGCAAAGATGGGGATAATTCTCTCTTTCTTTTCAATTAATTACCTCTTTAATTGAATTTGTCGAAGATCTATTATTTCAACCTAACATCTTAAACTTTTCTCTACGTCCAAGACTTTAATTAACACATGCTCTAATACCACTTGTGAGATCCCCAACCTACCAATACCAAGATCGGGATGGGATCCTTGACAGGTCTCTAGGTCTGATAAAACTCAGAGTCTCTAAACACAAAAAATCCAAGGAATAGGCCTTTACCATTGACAATGGCTTGGGTCTATAGCCTTAGAAGAAGACCTAGTCATGTCTTGCACCGCAAACTGGAAAATGTATTAAAAGTACAAAAACAATTTATTTCGGCCCTATAACTTCCACAAATTGGCTAAGGTATCCTCAACGAACGCTTTTTCCCCCCTAACATATGTGAGGGCACAGCCGCTGGTGGACTCCTCTTCCAAGTGAAGAAGTTTCCTAAACGTTTTAGTGCACGGGGATGGATAGTTACCTGACTAATCAGATCCACCCGTCCATGATTGACAACTTTAGTCAATCCCCACTTACCACCCCGCACTCACACATATTGTTTTGTTATTTAATTACGACCACATTCTTGTCACAGTTAAAATAATGATTTCTTTTAACTTTCATAACTGATTTCATTAAAAACAGCCCTTGAAAACATTCTTTTAGAAAACAGGCATCTTTAAACTTAAGACAGGATACTATCAATCAAAACATTGTCCATAACAACCATGACCAGTACTCTTCTTGTCTCAAGACCACCTAAGGTTCCAAAAACGGTACCCATTCCTTATTCACAATCTGGAGTTGATAAACCCCCACCCAAGGTTCCAGGTGCCCATACACCAAACCAATTGTCCATACAACCGGGAGGCTTCCCTAGGATAAAAAACGGTATGCTAACTTATGTAGAAACATCAAGACATGACACGGAGTAGAAACTCAACATTCATGGGGATAACCGACTTTTCTGTGAATGATGGCTGGAAAGCCATCGTTATCATCAAAATATACCAAGGAGTCGGATGTGTCTTGAGACAAGTTGTCTTAAGGATGATCAATCATATCTTTCCTAATTCAACCAATTTTAATCCAAACAATTCTTTCCTACATTATAAACAATGCACGTTAGAAGTTACACTCCGTTTTTGGTCAATTATTTCTTTTCTTATTCTTACTCACTCTTTATGTATGCAATGCTAACTCATAAAAGAACTTAAACTATTTAAAGGCTTAATTGAATAATGGAAAACCCACCTGGGATTCATTGGCGATATGCAGTTGCGTTGGCGCCTGAAGACTCTCCTCCATAGGCTTACTACTATGCCTGGCTTCGCTGTCGTGCGATGCACTAGTTTTTTTTTACAGCTACATCCTCATCATCAGATGTAGTATTTGCTCGGGTCCTTTTAGGTGCCATAACTTCTCATCCTTATAAAATGGACGTCAAATAATTAGGTAAATTATCCGAAAGCTAGACATAATCTTTGTATCCAATTTTACCCAAATCTAGGTTAAATTTATAGTCTTAATTTGTAAATTTTTGACATAGTAATTTCTTATTTTACTATATACGCATGATAACTTTTTCCACGGCTTCCCTAAGGGTTTTCTTAGCTATCCTAATTTTCTTATAATTTTGTATATCTTTTTTCTAATTTTTCCATCCAATTTTAAGCTTAGAATTTGTTTATTTTGAGCTTAATATTTATTCTATTTATTTTCTCTCAAAGAGTTTATTTCTTCCACTTTATATCATAGGTTTACACTTACTGTAATTTTCCTAAAAACTTTTGATCGCAAAGTCTATTTATTTTAATTAATCTTTTGCTAAAAATAGGACTTTTGATCAATTATAATTTTCTAAACTCACTCATTAACTATGGTATAATTATCACAAGGAGATAAGAACATGTGTGACCTCTACTAATTATCTTTTAATTTTTCAACTCAATTATTTAATTTCCATCTTTAATTTTTAGCTAAAATTAGTATAATTTGACTTAGATAAATATCTATACTAATTTTCTAACCTTGACATAATTATCACGACCTCTTTATCATGTAATCTAACTCTCATAAATAGCATGTATTCATATAACATGATTTACTAATTTCCCCTTTTAGTTTCTAGCTAGAATTAGTATCATTTGACTAAACTAAATATCTATACTAAGTTTCTACCCTTGAAATAATTATCACGGTCTTTTAATTATGTAATCTAGCTCTGATAAATAGCATGTAATCATATAGCATGATTACTAATTTCCCTCTTTAGTTTTCATCTAGAATTAGTATAATTTGACTTAGATAAATATCTATACTCTTTTCTTAACCTTAACATAATTATCACAACCTCTTTATCTTGTAATCTAACTCTGATAAATAACATGTAATCATATCACATAATTTACTAATTTCCTCCTTTAATTTATCCTCAGAATAGTGTTTTTTTACTAAAATAATTAGCTAAAATAATTATCTGTGGTTAAGATAATTATCACTAGTTTTTTAAGATGTGATCTACCTCTGATAATTATCTCAAAGCTTTTCTATTTATCTTACTATTTTTCCCCATCAATTTTTCCTTAAAAATAGTGTTTTTCTATTGAGATAATTAGTTAAACTAATTAACTGAGGTGAAGATAATCATTGTGGGTTTTCTAAGATATGTGTTGTTTCTAAATAATTATCTGAAAGCATTTTGGATCAGTTTGCTATTTTCTCCCTTTTATTTTCTCCTAAAAGCATTATAATTCTGTTGAGATAATTAGTTAAATTAATTTTTTGAGGTTAAGATAATTATCATGGGTTTCATAACATATGATTTACCTATGATAATTATTTCAAAGCATTTTGGATTAGTTTTTTGTTTTTTTCTTTGTATTTTTTTCTAAAAATAGTATAATTCTTTTGAGATAATTAGTTAGACTAAATATCCGAGGTTAAGATAATTATCACAGATTTCAAAGGATATATTTTTGCTTTGATAATTATCTCAAAGTCTTTTGGACTAGTTTGCTATTTTCTCTCGTTTTGTTTCCCCCAAAATTAGTTTAATTCTATTGAGATAATTAGGTAAACTAATTATCTGAGGTTCAGATAATTATTACGGGTTTCATAACATGTAATTTACCTTTGATAATTTTCTCAAAGAATGTTGGATAAGTTTGCTATTTTTTCTTAAAATTAGTATAATTCTACTGAGATAATTAGTTAAACTAATTATCTGAGGTTAAGATAATTATCATAAATTTTATAAGATGTGATTTACCTTTGATAATTATCTCAAAGTATTTTGGATTAATTTGATCATTTCTCTCTTTACTTTTCTCTTAAAAACAGTGTAATTTTGCTTAAATAATTATAAAAATTACTCAAAAAATTACAAGATAATTTTCCTAGCATAATGACAGTCTAACACAGCTCTGATAGTATCTCATCTTTATCTAAATTTAATTAGTATAATTATCATTAATTTATGATTAAAATATGATATACTAATTAATTAGCTTAGTATCCTTAAGCTTAATCACAATAATCAGTAGAGAAATTTGAATTAGAAGAGAATTTTAGAGTATACATAGGTTTAATCATCAATTAATGAAGAAAATTATAAATAGGTTAACCTAGTTTTACTAATTAAAAAAGATTAGTGCTAATTACCGTTGATTAACCAACTAGAGCTTTGCTCTCTAGTGATTTTTGCATAGAGGTCTGTCTGAAATTGTGAACCAAGTGGACATATTTATAGGTTTCTGGGCACTCACAAGCTAGAAATGGCAGTAACTTGCATCCCAAGCAGCCCTACAGCTCCAAAAATGCCCCTTGCTAAATCTAGTCTGGAAAAGTTCATCATTACCCCACACAGTCCTCCCAGATACACAAAATCGATTTTCTACTAGTTTGTTGACCTTTAATAATTAATTTAACAATATCTGCAATTTCTAGAACCTTAGGATAAAAAGTCTTTAGCAGTAATAATTGCTAAAACTAATTAAATTCATAGTGTAACCTTTCAGAGCCTATAACTTTTCCAGATTTTATCAGAATTCTGTTTTGAAAAATTCTAACCATAGTAAAGCTCTGGTTATGGTTCCAAAAATACCAATATTTGCCATAGTTGGATCATTCTACAGTGTTTTCTTAACAACCAAGTTAATTTTATCAAGCTTTGTACAATTTGTAAGGTTTCAGAAACTGGAAACCTTACAGAATTCAAGGAGACCACCGTGAAATCTGGAGGATCCATTCTGGTTGATAAAATTTTTGATCCTATTAATGCCTCGTTGAAAGCCTACCAAGCAGGACTCAAAGCAGGCCAAAACATGAAAAACAAGTTAAAAAATATCCATCTCCACACATGGAAGCAACGAAGCTAGAAGCTTATCAAAATTTGGTAAGAATCACGCAAGCAATGCTGGAAAAACAAAAACCCAAGCTTGAAAGTATTGCAAAACCTGAAGAGCTTGCGATAGAAGAAACGAAAGCAAAATCCGATGTGGTGGCAGAAACCCACTTTGAAACAAATGAACCAGAGCTTATAGTGCCTGACAACGAAGATGCCTTAGATGGAATTCCATTCGTAGAGGAAGACTGGCCAGGGCACTTATGGAAAAAAGTGAGAGAGGTCAATGATGGGAGCCTAACTCTAAAGTCAGCTCCTATAGAGGAAGTTTGGTTGGATAAGCTACCTTCTGATATGAACATGGATTTACAATCCTTGTACAAGGATTGCGGATCGGAAGCTTCAGGAATGTCAAAACCATTGACATTAAAACATTACCTTCTTACTTGGGAGATAACAAGGATGAATTCATCGTGTGCAAGACCACTCAAGTAAAAAGAACTGAACAGACTCTAGAAGTAGAAAACATTCATTCAATCATGTGTACACCCATCCAATGCACTCTTACCTTGGGAGAACTGTTGAAACTCAGACCATTCTTGTTGAATGATTTACAAAAAACCCTAGAGAAGGTGGGGATAATGGGGTTAATCACGAAGAATTTGGGAAATTTAAAAAATAAAATGGAAAACAAAGAGATTCGATCAGTTCCTATGAACAAAGTCGGAGAATATTATGAAGGGGAAGAAGAACACACCACCCTCCAGTGAAATATAATGACATTGAAACCATGGCGATACTGGATAGTGGAGCTGGCATAGCCATAGCCACTAAAGCAGTATGGGAATCCTGGGGACAACCAACCATCAGACAAACTCGAATGAAATTGCAGTTGGCTGACAGACACACTGAGAGACCTTTAGGGATGCTTGAAAAAGTGATAGTCAATTCTTGTGGTATTGAATATCAACACACTTTTGCCATAGTAGACTGGGAAAAAACTCAATTATGAAATCATATTGGGAATACCTTTCATGCGACAGGTACAGCTTCTCCAAGATTGGGGACACAACTATCTGTACTTGAAGCAAGTGGGATCTATAGCTAGAGTCAATCTAAAAGATCACACTTATAGAGATGTCTTGAAAACACCCATCCAAGAGTTTGATCTAGTCTCTTTGGCTGAAACTAAACTCCCATCCTGGTTAAACAAAGACACTCCTATTTGGATGTGTAGATCTTCACAAAACGGAAGCTTAAGACGAGAAGAATGTATCCTAGAAAGGGACTACACTGACGAAGCCTACGTACCAGAACCCTTTTCGGAGCATTTATTTGAGCCATTTGAGTGGACTCAAATTTTAGCGACAATGGATGTATGTTTGAATACGTTTATGCCTACTCAATTTTGCAATGAGGATGGCTACGACATAATTCCCATCCAAATGATATCAATCCTCAACATCGAAAACAAAGATGAGGAACCCAAGGACACAATGAAAGCTCAACAAGTCTTTTTAGACCTCTATTACGATGCAACTGATGAGCTAGATGAACACTCAGCTACCTCAGAAGATTCGGGGTCAGAAAAAGAGCATACGAGAGATAAATTACTCTTACAAGGAGGGGAGCAATTTTTTTTTAACTTTCCAAACCAAAAATCAAGAAGACAAAAATGATATAGATGAAACAGAGACATCAAAATTGTGATAACACAACCTATGCCATCAGTCTCCAATAAAACACAATTCTTGATGCAGATAGATGCTAATGATTGTGTCAAGGACAAAATAACTCGTAGATATCCTTCAAACAAAAATTCAAAAATGTCTCAGATATCGAGAAAAACAAGGAAGGGTACTCAAGAGAAATCACAGGAAAAGAAACCACTCATGACCAGAGTCGAGTGGAAAAAGAAATATCAAGAGTTGAAAAAAGATCTGAAGGAGATATACACTATTGAAATGGAAACCACGGAAGAGGATGGTAAGGATGTAATGCATGTTTCATCCCATTACAAAAAGTATACCTTCCAAGATCAAAAAATCATAGTGCAACAACCTGTTAGGGAACTACGAAAACAAGGCGAATCTTACGAAGGTCCTGAAAACGCTAAAAGGGTAGACTTGGTTGAACCAGGAGAAGGAACCAAGAGAAGAGCTTAAACCTGCTTACATTGCGAATGACCTAACATAAGAAGAAGAAAAGCTTTTGCTGAGTTTGTTAAAGAAATACCGAGATATCTTCGCTTGGTCTTACAAGGATCTCAAGGGTGTTGATCCAGAAATCAGTCAACATACTATACCCATGAGAGATGATGCGAAACCAAGTAGACAGAGACCATACACGTATAACGAAACATTTTCCAAGAAAATCGAAGAAGATATTGAAAAACTAAAGGAAGCCGAATTCATTTACGAAATTGAACACACAGATTTGTATCCCCAATTGTGGTAGTACCCAAGAAGAATGAAAAATTACGAGTGTGTGTTAATCTGAAAAAGGTGAATGCAACCACCATTAGAGACAACTTTCCTCTTCCAATAACTGAGCATATATTAGAACGAGTTGCAAGAAAAGAAGCTTACAGCTTCTTGGACGGCTTTTCGGGCTACAATCAACTTTTGGTTGACCTTGAAGATCAGCATAAAACTGCTTTTGCGACAAAATGGGGTATATTGCCTATCGGGTTATGCCATTTGGGTTGACTAATGCTGTAGCCACGTTTCAGAGGTTGATGAGCCATGCTTTCAAAGAGTATCTTTGGAAATTCTTAGAAGTATATATGGATGATCTATGCGTACATTCAACAATCTGGGCTGATCATTTTAAACACCTCAGAAAGGTATGCGAAAAATGTAGACTTTATAGGATTTGCTTAAATCTTGAAAAGTGCACATTCATGGGAAGACAAGAAAAAATTCTTGAACAGATAGTGTCTAAAAATGGCATAGCTACTGATATTGAGAAGATTCATGTCATTGCTGATTTGCCTAGACCAACAACAGTAAAGGGGGTACAAGCCTTCATGGGGCATTGTGGATATTACCAACGGTTCATCTACATGTACACTATAATTGCAAAACCCATGTATAGCTTGATTACGTACTTTGAGTGGACCGAGGCATGTGAAGAATTCTTCATGAAGCTTAAGCAAGCTCTTACCTCAGCTCCAATATTGAAATCACCAGATATTCCACGTACATGTAGATGATTCTAATTTTGCTATCGGTTGTATACTAGCTCAACCAGGAGACGGGAATATTGACTTTCCTATTTCTTAGCTAGCCGACAATTGAACATGGCAGAAAAGAATTACACCACCATCGCAAGAGAAGGACTAGGAATGATCTATGTCGTTAAAAAGTATAGACATTACATATTAGCCAACAAGTTTGTGTTCTTTGTGGACCACCAAGCTTTGTTGTATTTGGTCAACAAGCCATGCAGCATAGGGAGAATAATGAGATGGTTCATCATTCTTCTCAAATTTGATTTCACTATGGTTGTAAAAAAAGGCACTACACATCAATGAGTAGATCATTTGTCAAGGATTGTTTCAGGGGAATCACCTAAAGAGGTAGAAAATGATCTACCAGATTCTTATTTGTTCTCCGTAGAAATGATACCTAGATGGTCAGAAAACATTGTGTCATTAATGACAATAGCTCAAGTAGATTCACAAATACTACTTCGTATCACAATTGGATTAATCGAGCAATCAGCTATGTATCAATTACTGGAAGGCTATACAAAAGAACTCGAGACGGGATATTGCTCTTATGCATTAACCGTGAAGAAAAAGAACGGTACCTAAGTCAAGCACATGCTACCATAGTAGGACTTCACTTTGTGAAGACCAAACTATGCAACGAATCTTGAGACTTGGAGTATTTTGGCCGACTATGAGAAGAGATGTTAGATCTTTTGTAAAGGATTGCCCTCAATGTCAAAAATAGACACCCATTCCTCATGTAACATTGTTTCAAATGTCACCTGTTCCTAAGTGGAGTAGTTATCTAGTTACTTACTTATCGAGTTGAACATTTCCTGAGGATATGAGTAAACGCCGTCAAAGAGCAATTGAAACTGAAGCAAGAGACTATGCTCTTATTGGGAACCAATTGTAACGGAGAGGTAAAGATCAACATTTGCGTCTTTGTGCAAATGAAAACGAGTATATTTCGATTATAGAACAAGCACATGTTGGACTAGCTAGATGTCACTTTTCTAGTAAGACCACCACAAGAGCAATCTTGATGGCAGGCATATGGTGGCCAACACTTTTTGCAGATGCCAAAGAATATGTTTGAAGATGTGATGCTTGTCAACGAGTAAAAATGCCAACATGAGTAGATAGCATGCCCTTAAGACCAATGATGGGGGCTAGAGCCTTCGCAAAATAGGGTATAGATTTTGTTAGACCGATACAGCCACCTGCTTATAGAACCCAAGCTCAATATATCATTGTAGCCACGGACTATTTGACCAAGTGGGCTGAGGCTAAAGCAACTCAAAAGAATGATGCCAGAACCACTGTTGCATTCTTATATGAGTATGTATTCACGAGACATGGACTGCCAATAGAGATTGTCAGTGATCGCGGAACTCATTTCCTCAATGAGGTAATAGAGTATTTGCTTAATGCGTTTATGGTCATCCATAACAAATCAGCTCCCTATCACCCACAAGCAAACAGACAAGCTGAGCATATGAATAAAATTTTTAGCTCGGTGCTGACTAAAGTGGTTAGTTCACGAAGGACAGACTGAGAAATGAATCTTCGTGCTGCTCTATGGGCTTATTGAGTTTCATTCAAAACATCTCTAAATGCTACATCCTTTGACCTTGTTTATGGTCTTGATACCATACTGCTAATAGAATTTCTATTGTTGACATTAAGGGCAACACAGAATCTTGAGTAGACTGGACATGAATTGTCAGAAAGACTTGAAGATTTGGAAAAGCTAGACAAGCAAAGGCTAACTGCTGTAGCTCATATCTATGCACAAAACTGGAAACAAAAACAGTTTTTTGACTCCCACTTAATCACAAAGATCTTCAAGAAAGGGTACTTAGTTCTAGTCTATTCCCTTAAGCAACACATTCTCAAGTTTAAGAAAAAGGGAAACGGACCATTTATCATTGAAGACGTATCTCCAAGTGGATGTGAGATCCCCAACCCGCCAATACAAAGATCGGGATGGGATCCTTGACAGGTCTCTAGGTCTGATAAAAATTCAGAGTCTCTAAAAAACAAAAAATCCAAGGAATAGACCTTTACCATTGACAATGGCTTGGGTCTATAGCCTTAGAAGAAGACCTAGTTCTGTCTCGAAGCGAAAATGGGACAATGTATTAAAATTCCAAAAAACTATTTCGGCCCTAAAAAATGCCACAATTGGACTTTTAAACGTATTAAAAGTGCAAAAAACTATTTCGGCCCTAAAAAATGTCACAATTGGACTAAGGTATCCTCAACCAACGCATTTTCCCCCCTAGCAGATGTGAGGGCACAACCGCTGGTAGACTTCTCTTCCAAGTGAAGAACTTTTCTAAACGTTTTAGTGCGCAAGGATGAATAGTTATTTGACTAATCAGGTCCACCCGTCCATGATTGACAACCTTAGTCAATTCCCACTTACCACCCGACATTCACACATAATTCTATTGTTATTTAATTACTACCACGTTCTTATCACAATTAAAATAATGATTCCTTTTATCCTTCATAATAACAAGATTTTATTAAAACAGCCCTTGAAAAAATTCTTTTAGCAAACAGAATCTTTAAACTTAAGACAGGGTACTGTCAATCAAAACATTCTCCATAATAACCATGACCAGTACTCTTCTTGTCTCAAGACCACCTAAGGGTGAAAAAATGGCACTCATTCCTTATTCATAATCCGGAGTGGATAAACCCCCACCCAAGGTTCCGGGTGCCCATACAGCAAACTAGTTGCCCATACAACTGGGCGGCTCCCCTATGATAAAAAAACGGTATCCTAACTTATGTAGAAACATCAAGACATGACACGGAGTAGAAACTCAACGTTCATGGGGGTAACCGACTTATCCGTGGCTGGAAAGACATCATTATTCATCAAAATATACCAAAGATTCGGAGATGTCTTGAGACAAGCTGTCTTAAGGATGATCAATCATACCTTTCCTAATTCAACGAGTTTTAACCCAAAAAATTCTTTCCTACTTTATAAACAAATGCACATTGGTTTCTTGGAAGTATCTTTTGACCAACTATTCCTTTTTTTATTCTTACTCTCTCCTTACGCATGCAATGTTAACTTATAAAAGAACTTAAACTATTTAAAAACTTAATTGAATAATGGAAAACCCACCTGGGACTGATCGGCCATCTGCAGCTACTCTAGCATTTGAAGACTCTCCTCCGTAGGCCTACTACTAGGCCGAGCTTCATCGTCGTGTGACGCTCTAGTTCTATTTACAGTTCTTCCCTCATCATCAGATGTAGGATTGGCTCGGGTTCTTTTAAGTTTCATAACTTCTTATTCCGTTATAAAAACGACGTGTAATCATTAGGTAAATTATCTGAAAGCTAAACTTAACCTTTAAATCCAATTTTACCAAAATCTAAATTAAATTTATAGTCTTAATTGGTAAATTCTTGACCTAGTAATTTCTTATTTTCCTATATAGTCGTGATAACTTATTTCACAGTTTTCCTAAGGGTTTTCTAAGCTCTCCTAATTTTCTTATAATTTTTTATATCTTTTTCCTAATTTTCCGATCGACTTTTAAGATTGGAATCTACTTATTTTAGGCTTAATATTTATTATATTTATTTTCTCTTAAATATTTTATTTTCTCTTAAATATTTTATTTTCTCAACTGGTTATCATATGTTTACACTTACTATAATTTTCCTAAAACTTTTGACCACAAAGTCTATTTATTTTAATTAGTCTTTTACTAAAAATAAGACTTTTGGTCGATTATAATTTCCTAACCTCACTATTTAACTATGGTATAATTACTATAAATAGATAAGAATATTTTTGACCTCTAGTAATTATCTTATTATTTTCCAACTTAATTATATAATTTCCATCTTTAGTTTTCAATTACTATTAAGATACTTTTACTTAAATAAATATTTATACTACTTTTCTAACCTTGATATAATTATCACGGACTCTTTATTATATAAGCTAGCTCTGATAAATAGAATGTAATCATATAACATGATTTACTAATTTCTCCCTTTAAATTTCAGCCAAAATTAGTATATTTTGACTTAGATAAATATCTATACTACTTTTCTAACCTTGAAATAATTATCACGGTCTCTTTATCATATAGATTAGCTATGATAAATAGCATGTAATCATAGCACATGATTTACTAATTTCCCTCTTTAATTTATTCTCAATAGTAGCTGGTTTTTTACAAGGATAATTCATTAAAATAATTATTTGTGGCTAAGATAATTATCACAATTTACCTAAGATGTAATTCACCTCTCATAAATATGTCAAAGATTTTTATATTAATTTGCTAATTTCTCCTTTTATTTTCACCTAAAAATAGTGTAATTCTATTGAGATAATTAGTTAAACTAATTAACTGAGACTAAGATAATTATCACAGGTTTCATACCATGTAATTTATCTTTGATAATTATCTCAAAGAATTTTGGATTAGTTTGCTATTTTTTTCTTTTTATTTTCCCCTAAAAATAGTGTAATTCTATTAAGATAATTTATTAGAGTAAATATTTGAGGTTAGCATAATTATCACGAGTTTCATCAAATGTGATTTACCACTGATAATTATCTCAAAGCACTTTGAATCCATTTATTATTTTCTCTCTTTTAATTTTTCATTAAAAAAATGTAATTCTGCTAAGATAATTAGGTAAACTAATTATCTGAGATTAACATAATCACAATTTTTCTAAGATATGATTAACCTTTGATAATTATTTGAAAGCATTTTGAATCAATTTTCTATTTTTCCTCCTTTAGTTTGTTCTAAAAACAATGTAGTTCTGTTAAGATAATTAGATAAACTAATTATCTGAGGTTAACATAATTATCACGAGTTTCTTAAGATGTGATTAACCTCTGATAATTATCTTAAATCATTTTGAATCAATTTTCTATTTTCCTCCTTTTAATTTGTCATAAAAATAGTGTAATTCTGCTAAGATAATTAGGTAAACTAATTATCCAAGGTTACATAATTATCACAAGTTTCCTAAGATGTGATTAACGTATGATAATTATTTGAAAGCATTTTGAATCAATTTAATTATTTTTCCTTTTATTTTTCTCTCAGAAAAAGTGTAATTCTGCTTAATTAATTATGAAACTTACTCAAAAAATTATAAGATAATTTTTTTGGCATAATGACAGTCTAACACAACTCTGATAATTATCTCATCTTAATCTAAAACCTAATTAGTATAATTTTCATTAATTTATGGTTAAAATAAATAATTTCAGTCCTAATATGATATAATAACTAATTATCTTAGTATCCCTAAGCTTAATTACAATAATCAGCAGATAATATTTAATTAAGAGAGGATTTTTTAGTATACATAGGATTAATCTTCAATTAATTAAGATAATTGTAAATAGGTTAACGTAGCTTTGCTAATTAAGAAAGTTAGGGCTGATTATCGTTTAAATAACCAACTAGAGCTTGATCTCTACTCATTTTTGCGTAGAGGTTTCTCTAGATGAGAGAGAATGTGCCAAGGCTCCGAGTCTCTTAAAATTGTGAAGCAAGGGTCATATTTATAGATTTTTGGGTACTCATAGGCTGGAAAATGACAATAACTTGCATCCCAAGCAGCCCTACAGCTCCAAAAACGCCCCCTATTGCTAAATCTAGTCTAGGAAAGTTCATCATTACCCCACACAGTCTCCCAGATACACATAATCGATTTTCTACTAGTTTGTTAATTTTTAATGATTAATTTTGGAAATATCTACAATTTCTAGAACCTTAGGATAAAAAGTCTTTAGCAGTAATAATTACTGAAACCATTCAATTTTACTTAACTAATTAAGTTCATAGTGTAACATTTTAGAGCCCGTAACTTTTCTAGATTTTATCGAAATTCTGTTCTGAAAATTTCTAGCCCGGGGTTTGCTATGCTTAAGATTCCAAAAATACCAATATTTGCCATGGTCGGACAATTCTACATTTATTTTTCAATAATCATATCAATTTGATTAAGCTTTATACAATCTTTAAGGTTTCAGAAATTGAAAACCTTACAATCACCCAACTTACGAATTTGAGATGCCCTCATCTCAACCGTAATTGGAAAAATCTTTGAGAAGAGAAATTCATCCTCCCAAGTGGCATCTTCAAAAGGATAACCTTTTCACTTTACCAAATGTTACTAATTGGAGTTGCTTGCTAGCCAGTTTTTCCTCAAGAAACTCTTAGTGTTGAGCCCATCTTAAAACCTTTACAAACCATTTGCATCACCTCAAAAACCAGATTAAATCAATTCCATAAAAGATCCATATATCCACCTTGTCAACATGAACGCGCTCGGTCTAACTGACCATTCAGAGCAATCAACACTCGACAAGTATCATGTATTTCAGCTTTTCCAGTCTGAAAGCGCTCGACGTGTTTTTGCCATTTTGAGCAATTTGCGTTCGGCACAAGCTTCCACCATTGCACCAAAGGTACCCCTCTGTGTGCTCTAACCTGGTTGACCAACAATATGTAAAGGGTTTTTAGAAGTATCATACCAACAGTTATTTTCGGCTTGCTATTAGTCCCGTACCTTAATACTTTCATATCTACGTTATTTTCCAACGAAGGCTATCATGTGCACAAAGAATGTGAGTTGGTTTCTTGATAACTATCTCATTCTCAAAATTCAATTCTTTTCATACTGTCGGGAACCTCTGTCTCATTTGCTAGATCAATCCTTAATTTCTTGATTGAATATTAACTTAACTTTAGATTCCTTAAGTAATTTTAGAAAAGAAAATCATATAACCATTATAATATATAAGTAACTCAAAGTTTTTCATATTGATTTATATTGGTTTACAAAACTACCTATTGTTGGTGAGCTCTAGGATTACTAACTATAGCCAAGCAAGTGGCTCTTTAATCTTCCTCTTTTTTATCAAATATCTCTTTAATTGAATTCATTAGGATCACTTATTTCAACCTAATACCTTAACTTTTCCCTAGGTCCAAGACTTTAATTAACAAATGCTCTGATACCACTTGTGAGATCCCTAATCCGCCACCCAAGATCGGGATGGGATCCTTGACAGGTCTCTAGGTATGATAAAAAATCAGAGTCTCTAAACAAGAAAAATACAAGAAATAGACCTTTACCATTGACAATGGCTTGGGTCTATAGCCTTAGAAGAAGACCTAGTCCTGTCTCGCAGCGGAAATGGGACAACGTATTAAAAGTCCAAAAAACTATTTCAGCCCTATAAATGCCACAATTGGGCTAAGGTATCCTCAATCAAAGTTTTTTTTTCCCTAACAGATGTGAGGGCACAGTCGTCGTTGGTGGACTCCTCTTCCAAGTGAAGAAGTTTTCTAAACGTTTTAGTGTGCAGGGATGCATAGTTACCTAACTAATCAGGTCCACCCGTCCATGATTAACAACCTTAGTCAATCCCCACTTACCACCTCGCACTCACACATGATTTTTTTGTTATTTAATTACTACCACATTCCTATCACAATTAAAATAATGATTCCTTTTTTCCTTCATAACAGGATTTTATTAAAACAGCCCTTGAAAACAGTATTGAAAACATTCTTTTAGCAAACAGACATCTTTAAACTTAAGACAGAGTACTATCAATCACAACATTGTCCATAATAACCATGATCTTGTCCCAAGACCACTTAAGGGTGAAAAAATGGCACCCATTCCTTATTCATAATCCGGAGATTATAAACACCCACCCAAGGTTCCGGATGCCCATACACCAAACCAATTGCCCATACAACCGGGAGACCCCCCTATGATTAAAAAAACGGTATCCTAACTTATGTAGAAACATCAAGACATGACACGGAGTAGAAACTCAACGTTCATGGGGGTAACCGACTTATCCGTGGTTGGAAAGCCATCATTATTCATCAAAATATACCAAAGAGTCGGAGGTGTCTTGAGACAAGTTGTCTTAAGGATGATCAATCATACCTTTCCTAATTCAACCAGTTTTAACCCAAACAATTCTTTCCTACTTTATAAACAAATGCACATTGGTTTCTTGGAATTACCTTTTGATAAACTATTCCTTTTTTTATTCTTACTCGCTCCTTACGTATGCAATGTTAACTTATAAAAGAACTTAAACTATTTAAAAACTTAATTGAATAATGGAAAAACCACCCACCTGGGACTGATCGGCCATCTGCAGCTGCGCTAGCGTTTGAAGACTCTCCTCCGTAGGCCTACTACTAGGCCCAGCTTCATCGTTGTGTGACGCTCTAGTTCTTTTTAGAGTTCTGCCCTCATCATCAGATGTAGGATTGGCTCTGGTGCTTTTAGGTGCAAGAACTTCTTAATCCATTATAAAAAGGACGTGTAATCATTAGATAAATTATCCGAAAGCTAAACTTAACCTTTGTATCCAATTTTACCCAAATCTAAGTTAAATTTATAGTCTTAATTGATAAATTCTTGACCTAGTAATTTCTTATTTTCCTATATAGTCATGATAACTTTTTCCACAGTTTTCCTAAGGGTTTTCTAAGCTCTGCTAATTTTCTTGTAATTTTCTATATCTTTTTCCTAATTTTTCCATAGATTTTTAAGCTTGGAATCTACTTATTTTAGGCTTTATATTTATATTTATTTTCTCTTAAATATTTTATTTTCTCAATTTGATATCATATGTTTACACTTACTATAATTTTCCTAAAACTTCTGACCACAAAGTCTATTTATTTTAATTAGTCTTTTGCTAAAAATAGGACTTTTGATCGATTATAATTTCCTAATCTCACTAATTAACTATGGTATAATTATCGTAAATAGATAAGAATATTTTTGACCTTTGGTAATTATCTTATTATTTGCCAACTTAATTATATAATTTCCATCTTTAATTTTAAGCTAAAATTAAGATACTTTTACTTAAGTAAATATTTATACTACTTTACTAACCTTGACATAATTATCACGGCCTCTTTATTATGTAAGCTAACTCTTATAAATAGAATATAATTATATAACATGATTTACTAATTTCGCCCTTTAAATTTCAACCAAAATTAGTATATTTTGACGTAGATAAATATCTATATTACTTTTCTAACCTTGAAATAATTATCACGACCTCTTTATTCTATAATCTAGCTCTCATAAATAGCACAAGATTTACTAATTTTCCTCTTTAATTTACTCTCAATAGTAAGTGGTCTTCCACTAGGATAATTGATTAAAATAATTATCTATGGCTAAGATAATTATCACAATTTACCTAAGCTCTAATTCACCTCTCATAATTATCTCAAAGATTTTTATGTTAATTTTCTAATTTTCCCTTTTATTTTTTCCCTAAAAATAGTGTAATTCTACTGATATAATTAGTTAAACTAATTATTTGAGACTAAGATAATTATCACAGGTTCCAAAACATATAATTTACCTTTGATAATTATCTCAAAGAATTTTGGATTAGTTTGCTATTTTTTCTTTTCTATTTTCTCTTAAAAATAGTGTAATTCTATTAAGATAATTAACTAGAGTAAATATTTGAGGTTAGCATAATTATCACGGGTTTCATGAAATGTGATTACCATAGATAATTATCTCAAAGCACTTTGAATCTATTTTATATTTTCCTCCTTTTAATTTGTCATAAAAATAGTGTATTGCTGCTAAGATAATTAGGTAAACTAATTATCCAAGGTTACATAATTATCACAAGTTTCCTAAGATGTGATTAACGTATGATAATTATTTGAAAGCATTTTGAATCAATTTGATTATTTTTCTTTTTATTTTTCTCTTAGAAATAGTGTAATTCTACTTAATTAATTATGAAAATTACTCAAAAAATTATAAGATAATTTTTTTGGCATAATGACAGTCTAACACAACTCTGATAATTATCTCATCTTAATCTAAAACTTAATTAGTATAAGTTTCATTAATTTATGGTTAAAATAAATAATTTCAGTCCTAATATGATATAACAACTAATTATCTTAGTATCCCTAAGCTTAATTACAATAATCAACAGAGAATATTTAATTAAGAGAGGATTTTTAAGTATACATAGGATTAATCTTCAATTAATTAAGATAATTATAAGTAGGTTAACGTAGCTTTGCTAATTAAGAAAGTTAGGACTGATTACCATTTAATTAACCAACTAGAGCTTGATCTCTACTGATTTCTGCGTAGAGGTCTCTCTAGATGAGAGAGAATGTGCCAAGGCTCCGAGTCTCTCTAAAATTGTGAAGCAAGGGTCATATTTATAGGTTTTTGGGTACTCACAGGCTGGAAAATGACAATAACTTGCATCCCAAGCAGCCCTACAGCTCCAAAAACGCCCCCTACTACTAAATCTAGTCAAGGAAAGTTCATCATTACATCACACAGCCTCCCAGATACACAGAATCGATTTTATACTAGTTTGTTAATTTTTAATGATTAATTTTGGAAATATCTACAATTTCTAGAACCTTAGGATAAAAAGACTTTAGCAGTAATAATTACTGAAACCATTCAATTTTACTTAACTAATTAAGTTCATAGTGTAACATTTTAGAGCCCATAACTTTTCCAGATTTTATCGAAATTCTGTTTTGAAAAATTTCTAGCCCGAGGTTTGCTATGCTTAAGATTCCAAAAATACCAATATTTGCCATGGTCGGACAATTCTACATTTCTTTTTCAATAATCATATCAGTTTGATTAAGCTTTATACAATCTTTAAGGTTTCAGAAATTGAAAACCTTACAATCACCCAACTTACGAATTTGAGATGCCCTCATCTCAACCATAATTGGAAAAATCTTTGAAAAGAGAAATTCATCCTCCTAAGTGGCATCTTGGAAGGGATAACCTTTTCACTTTACCAAATGTTATTGATTGGAGTTACTTGCTAGCCAGTTTTTCCTCAAGAAACTCTTAGTGTTGAGCCCATCATAAAACCTTTACAAACCATTTGTATGATCTCAAAAACCAGATTAAATCAATTCCATAAAAGATCCATATATCCACCTTGTCAACATTAACGCGCTCGGTCTAACTGACCATTCAGAGCAATCAACACTTGACAAGTATCATGTATTTTAGCTTTTCCAATCTGAACGCGCTCGACGTGTTCTTGCCATTTTGAGCAATTTGCGTTCGGCACAAGCTTCCACCATTGCACCAAAGGTACCCTTCTCTGTGCTCTAACCCGGTTGACCAACAATATGTAAAGGATTTTAAGAAGTATCATACCAACAGTTATTTTCGGCTTGCTATTAGTCCCGTACCTTAATACTTTCATATCTACGTTATTTTCCAACGAAGGCTATCATGTGCACAAAGAATGTGAGTTGGTTTCTTGATAACTATCTCATTCTCAAAATTCAATTCTTTTCATACTGTCGGGAACCTCTGTCTCATTTGCTAGATCAATCCTTAATTTCTTGATTGAATATTAACTTAACTTTAGATTCCTTAAGTAATTTTAGAAAAGAAAATCATATAACCATTATAATATATAAGTAACTCAAAGTTTTTCATATTGATTTATATTGGTTTACAAAACTACCTATTGTTGGTGAGCTCTAGGATTACTAACTATAGCCAAGCAAGTGGCTCTTTAATCTTCCTCTTTTTTATCAAATATCTCTTTAATTGAATTCATTAGGATCACTTATTTCAACCTAATACCTTAACTTTTCCCTAGGTCCAAGACTTTAATTAACAAATGCTCTGATACCACTTGTGAGATCCCTAATCCGCCACCCAAGATCGGGATGGGATCCTTGACAGGTCTCTAGGTATGATAAAAAATCAGAGTCTCTAAACAAGAAAAATACAAGAAATAGACCTTTACCATTGACAATGGCTTGGGTCTATAGCCTTAGAAGAAGACATAGTCCTGTCTCGCAGCGGAAATGGGACAACGTATTAAAAGTCCAAAAAACTATTTCAGCCCTATAAATGCCACAATTGGGCTAAGGTATCCTCAATCAACGTTGTTTTTTCCCTAACAGATGTGAGGGCACAGTCGTCGTTGGTGGACTCCTCTTCCAAGTGAAGAAGTTTTCTAAACGTTTTAGTGTGCAGGGATGCATAGTTACCTAACTAATCAGGTCCACCCGTCCATGATTAACAACCTTAGTCAATCCCCACTTACCACCTCGCACTCACACATGATTTTTTTGTTATTTAATTACTACCACATTCCTATCACAATTAAAATAATGATTCCTTTTTTCCTTCATAACAGGATTTTATTAAAACAGCCCTTGAAAACAGTATTGAAAACATTCTTTTAGCAAACAGACATCTTTAAACTTAAGACAGAGTACTATCAATCACAACATTGTCCATAATAACCATGATCTTGTCCCAAGACCACTTAAGGGTGAAAAAATGGCACCCATTCCTTATTCATAATCCGGAGATTATAAACACCCACCCAAGGTTCCGGATGCCCATACACCAAACCAATTGCCCATACAACCGGGCGACCCCCCTATGATTAAAAAAACGGTATCCTAGCTCGCTCCTTACGTATGCAATGTTAAGTTGTAAAAGAACTTAAACTATTTAACACTAGGTTGGTAACCTAACAGGACGTAAAAGTGTCCTTTCAGGGTTTTGAAAAAAACTTCCAAAACTATAGTAGATCCACTCATTTTGTAAAATCCTTTCATGAGGTTATAGTTCAAGGCCTACTACATATGGAAAAAATAAGAAACTTGTAAAATTTCTCATCTTTTGGTCACACCAAGCCTCCAAAGCTGATGGACCAGTACATTTTCATCAAAACAGTCATTTCTTACGTTTTGTTGCATAAAAACAAGATTAGGGATTTTTGTAGGACTTGAGATAAATTCCCTGGTTAACTTCAATGGGTTGGTAATCAGAACACATGATTGCTTCTCACTCACTGTTTTTTGTTTTGCTAAAAGAAATAGGTACAAAAAAGTTGAATTTTTACCATTCTGCAAACCTATCATCAAAGTTTCTATAGACATGCTCAATACAAATAATATGTGCATGTTTTCTTAGTTCCCTGTTGTCCTTTAGGTTCATAATAAGCCATGGAGCATGTCAAAATAATGATACATCTCTTTTCAAGGGGAATCTTGGGGAGAAAGATGAAGTGCTAAATACAGCAAACATGAAAAAACTAGGTTCAACATTATGAGTTGTAGAGTCCCATAGAAATTATTCAATATCTAGCCAAATTTGATCCTTATGACTAGATATGGTTACTACCTACAAAATGCATATAGTTGTCACAAGAAACTAGCAATATTGAAAAAGTTATACTTGATATACTAGAATATTTCGTTTTCTTTCATAATTGAAAAAATCAACCATCGTTGTGTACTATGCAAAATAGGGTATTAGGTGCCCCAAAACTCAAGGAATATTAGTTTTATGTTAGAATATGCGACATAGAAAATCAAAAGTGCATTTAGATATCATGAAAGCCACCAAAAAAATCATAGAAGAGCCAAAATTGGCTAAAAAATAGGATTTGACAATTTTTGTAATTTGCTCATAGCTTACAACTTTAACATTTATTTCTCCCTAGAAGCATCAGGACATCTTGAGGACTACTAAAGATAGTCCTCTAGCATTATAGACCTCACAAACATGAATTCTAGAGTGGTATAGTTTCAAAAAGTTTTAAAAAAGCCAAAAACAGGACCCGTTTTTTCACACAGTTTAGGTTCTGAAATGTTGTGCAAGGACAAGGTTAAAGATGGAATTGATATTTCAAAAAAATGTCAAGTTTTTTTCAGCTCATGAGACAACTTTCTAGATAGATAGCACCTCAAAATCCATTTTGAAACTCTTGACATAATTCAAGGAAAATGGTCACTTAACAGGACATAAAAGTGTCCCAGGACATAAAAGTGTCCCATTACCAACCTAGTGTTAAAGACTTAATTGAATAATGGAAAACCCACCTGGGACTGATCGGCCATCTGCTGCTATGCTCGTGTTTGAAAACTCTCTTCCGTAGGCCTACTACGAGGCTCAGCTTCATCGTCGTGTGACGCTCTAGTTCTTTTTAGAGTTCTGCCCTCATCATCAGATGTAGGATTGGCTTGGGTCCTTTTAGGTGCCATAACTTCTTATTTTGTTATAAAAAGGACGTCTAATCATTAGGTAAATTATCTAAAAGCTAAACTTAACCTTTGTATCCAATTTTATCCAAATCTAGGTTAAATTTATAGACTTATTTGGTAAATTGTTGACCTAATAATTTTTTATTTTCCTATATAGGCATGATAACTTTTTCGACAATTTTTCTAAGGGTTTTCTAATTTTCATATCGACTTTAAGCTTGGAATCTACTTATTTTGAGCTTAATATTTATTATATTTATTTTCTCTTAAATATTTCATTTCTTCAACTTGATATCATATGTTTACACTTACTATAATTTTTCTAAAAACTTTCGACCACAAAGTCTATTTATTTTAATTAATCTTTTGCTAAAAATAAAACTTTTAGTCAATTATAATTTCCTAACCTCACTAATTAACTATGGTATAATTACCGTAAATAGATAAGGATATTTATGATCTCTAGTAATTATCTTATTATTTTCTACCTTGATTATATAATTTTTGTCTTTAATTTTCAACTAAAATTAAGATACTTTGACTTAAATAAATATTTATACTACTTTTCTAAACTTGACATAATTATCATGGCCTCTTTATTATGTAAGCTAACTTTGATAAATAGAATGTAATCATATAACGTGATTTACTAATTTATCCCTTTAAATTTCAGCCAAAATTAGTATATGTTGACTTAGTTAAATATCTATACTACTTTTCTAACCTTGATATAATTATCACGGTTTCTTTATCCTATAATCTAACTCTGATAGATAGCATGCAATCATAGCACATGATTTACTAATTTCTCCCTTTAATTTATCCTCAATAATAGTGGTTTTCTACAAGGATAATTATTTAAAATAATTACCTATAGCTAAGATAATTATCACAATTTACATTTGATATAATTCACCTGTAATGATTATCTCAAAGCTTTTTGGGTTAATTTGCTAATTTTTTTTTATTTTTTTTTTCTAAAAATAGTGTAATTCTACTGAGTTAATTAGTTAAACTAATTATCTGAGACTAAGTTAATTACCACAAGTTTCATAACATGCGATTTATCTCTGATAATTATCTCAAAGCATTTTGAATTAGTTTGCTATTTTTTCCCTTTTATTTTATCCTAAAAACAGTGTAATTTTGCTAAGATAATTAGGTGAACTAATTATCTAAGATTAATATAATTATCACGGGTTTCTAAGATGTGATTAACCTTTGTTAATTATCTGAAAGAATTTTGAATCAATTTGCTATTTTTCCTCTTTTAATTTGTCCTAAAAATAGTGTAATTCTCCTAAGATAATTATCTGATATTAACATAATTATCACAAGTTTCCTAAGATGTGATTAACCTCTGATAATTATCTTAAAGCATTTTGAATCAATTTGCTATTTTTTTGCTTTTAATTTTTTTTTAAAAACAGTGTAATTCTGTTAAGATAATTAGGTAAACTAATTATCTGAGATTAAAATAATTATCACGGGTTTCCTTAGATTTGATTAACCTCTCATAATTATCTTAAAGTATTTTGAATCAATTTGATCATTTTTCTCTTTATTTTTCTCTCAAAAACAATGTAATTCTGCTTAATTAACTATGAAAATTACTCAAAAAATTATAAGATAATTTCCTAGCATAATGACAGTTTAACACAGCTCTGGTAATTATCTCATATTAATCTAAAACTTAATTAGTCTAATTTCCATTAATTTATGGTTAAAATGGATAATTTCAATCTTAATATGGTATAATAATTAATTAGCTTAATATCCCTAAGCTTAATTACAATAATCAATAGAGAATATTTAATTAAGAGAGAAATTTTGAGTATACATAGGCTATATCTTCAATTAATTAAGATAATTGTAAATAGGTTAACCTAGATTTGCTAATTAAGAAAGATTAGGGATAATTACCGTTTAATCAACCAACTAGAGCTTGATCTCTAGTGATTTTGACGTAGAGGTCTCTCTAGATGAGAGAGAACGTGCCAAGGCTCCGAGTCTCTCTGAAATTGTGAAGCAAGGGTCATATTTACAGGTTTCGGGTACTCACAGGTTGGAAAATGGCAGTAACTTGCATCCCAAGCAGCCCTACATTTCCAAAAACGCCCCCTACAGCTAAATCTAGTCTGGGAAAGGTCATCATTACCCCACACAGTCCCCCAGATACACATAATCGATTTTCTACTAGTTTGTTGACTTTTAATGATTAATTTCAAAAATATCTGCAATTTCTAGAACCTTAGGGTAAAAAGTCTTTAGTAGTAATAATTATTGGAACCATTCAATTGTACTTAACTAATTAAATTCATAGTGTAACCTTTCAGAGCCCGTAACTTTTTAGAATTTTATCGGAATTCTGTTCTGAAAATTTCTAGCCGGGGGTTTGCTGTGCTTAAGATTCCAAAAATACCAATATTTTCCACGGTCGGACAATTCTACATTGCTTTTTCAATAATCATATCAGTTTGATTAAGCCTTATACAATCTTTAAGGTTTTAGAAACTGGAAACCTTACAGTGGAGCAGTAAAATTATCCACCCTAGATGGTGAACCAGTGGCTAATTGGATTAGTGGATGTTGTTTAAAGAAATATAATTCACCATTAACCAATGAATTGCTAGAAAGAGTGCATGCAGCCAAACAAAGGAAGATCAAACGGCAGAGGGTTATTGATGAAGCCCAAGAGGAAGCTAGGCTTCGGGTACAGCTTCGGGTACTCAAGCGGAAAGCGACTCTCAAGAATCAACAGATACCGATTCCCATCAACACTTTGGAAATAGATGATCGACATTGGGAGCTACCTAAAGAAGCAGTTTCAACAAATGATGATTGATTAGATGGAATGGACCTGTGCATCAAGGTACATCCCAACAATCATAGTACCAATGCTTGGTTGACACAAGAGCTAGAGTAAATGCAGTCTGTTACTCCACATACAAGAAGGCAACAATTCAAGCATTGACGGCAGGAATAGCGACAATCAAAGGATGAAACAAGAACCCAACTCCAATATTGGGAGTAGTCAACTTGAATGTGATAGTACATGGATGTTCATGTCCTCATCAGTTTGTATGCTTACCAGATGAACACATGAATGAAACGATGATTCCTGGAATTCCCTGGATGCGTACATACAAAGCAGTACCAGATTGGGATGTGAATCAACTAAAGCTATCACCTAAAGGAGGGCAGCTCATTGTTCCAATTGCACCAAGCAAGGAGGAATGGAAAAGAAGCAATTAACAGACCAATCAACAGACCAATCCACAAAGTCAATCTTCTCCATCCCCTCGATAATCAAATGCTACATGTAGCATGCAAGGAGTCAGGCAAATTTGGATACCAAAACACAGCTTAAGGATCAACCGATTCAGATCTGGGTGCCTAAAACTTCACCGATGAAACAAAAGAAGGTTCCACAGGTTTGAACACAGAGACGAGCATCTCCAAGAAAGGAACCTAGCATGAAAATGTTTTGGAAGAAAAAGGATCACTTATCTTCTCCACAAACCATGAAACCAATCAAGCAATGGCGAGTTAAGTCTCAACAGACTCCACAACGCCATGCAGCACCACGCCGACCAAGCTACCACTGGCGAGAAAAATCTCGACAACAGTCAAAAGTGCTACTAACATCTCAAGCAATCAATGTGATAAAGCATCCTGATGGTACAATCAAATAGAGAGCACACAAGCTACAAGATTTTCTCTTTGGTAGGCATCAACAACAAACCTCGACATCGAAAACCCTTGAATTAATTACTCAAGACCCAACTCTTGCACAACATATTGGTTTGAATTGCATTGATCTTCATATCATGGTAGAGCCAACCATGGCTATGCATAGACACAATTGTTCAACCCATGCACACAGTCGTCTCAGAGTATGCCATCTAGGAGGGGTGGAAGGGCACTAAGTACTAATAATTAAGGGCAATGTTTGAAGAGGGAGAAAAAAGTTTGATATTAACGTGTGATTTTTTGCAAAATTACCTAATAATGTCCTTATAATTCATCATCAAGGAAAAATTCATTGATATCTTCCCGATGAGTGTAAATAGTGTATACACTATTAGAAAATCATAAAAAATAGTCCTTATTTGGGTATTTTTTATCATTTTTGTTGATAATGAGGCTTAAAAATAGAGAAATCCAACAAAAAAACAATAAAGCTGTGTTTTTCAAGGTATTTTCTTAATTATTGGATTTTTACTTTACTTTTTTAGAGAATTTTGCTTTTTTTTCAAATAAATAGGTCAAAATTAATAATAATAGCAGGGAGGCTCATATGGAAAAATGAAAGAGGCGATGTTGATCAGAAAGACAAGACGCACAAGCACAAAAATTTTCAAAAAAATTAGAAGATGGAAGCCTAAATTAGACGGCCACGCCTATTTTTGCAAAATTCTTGCAGAATGAGCTACAGGAATCCAATCAGAGAAACTGTTGAGTCTAACATAGATTTCATGGCCTAGTAGGACTAACGAGGAAATGTGGGAAAATTTGGTTCGGGAAGTCCGGGTATAGATATCCAAGGTAGGCTAAAACCACCTCATTTCCACTTGGAGCCTTTGCAGAGAGAGATTTTCGGTCTCTTTCACGCAACTTTTCTGGAGCCCACAATTGACCGTTTTCAGTGCTGTCTCACACGAGACATGAGGGGTAAGTTCTTTATTCGACAATGATCCATTTTGTACGGCCGGTAGCTAGTCTAAAGCCCTAGAAAAAACCCTAGAAATCGAGCAGTGCACAAAGATCTATGACCTAAAACTGACCTTAGCAACCTGCCAGCTTGACCAAATCAGATGGGATCTGAACCATAGCATGCCCTAAAATAATAGAACCTTTCTATACCATCAGATGACCATTTGGCTGGGGTCATTGGCTGGGGTCATTGGGATCCCCAATAGAAAAGTTAGGTGTTTGGCAAATACCAGAATTCTGACCTGGCTTGCTAATGAGGTCCATATACCATGTATATGATTGGTTTAGTGAAATCCATCAAGCAAAGCCCTTGAAAAGCAAAAAATGGCTCGAAAGTTACAAAGCGTCAAATTCAACATACAACGTCAAACTGACTCCAAATGAGCCAGAATTAGACAGGTTGCTTAACGACTATGTTACGGACAAGTCCAAAGCTTCAAAGTTGACCGACCAACCCAACAAACAGAGTAGTCACAAAAAACGGTGATTTCAGAGTCGACAGAGCACAAAGTGATGCCGACATGACCAAACTTGACCAAATTCAATTCAGGACTTGTATTAGGTGTATGAAACATGTCCAGGTCAAAATTTGTAGGTTCTGCAAAGTTTTGTCACTATAGTAAATAATCACGATAATTTACTTTGCATCAATTTTGCTTGGAAATTGTCAAATCACCTCACCCATCATGTGTACACACCTAGTACATGCCAAAAATCAAGTATGAGCCAAAATGACTACCCATTACTTGTAAAATTGCCAAAAAACGCAAAGAAGTCTTTGCAAGGCAAAATTTGGGTTATGGGCCACATTTCTTGATCCAAATCACGTCATATCTCATATACAAGGTCTATACAATGCCTAGAACCCATTTGTACCAAAAAATGTCAATTTTGGAAGAAAAGTTAATAATTGCGATTATTTACTTTCTGGTAAAAATTGGGGAACTTGGATATTGTGTCATCATACATCCAAAGTACATGTTGTGATAAGCCCACTAGCCAATTTTAAATCAATTTGGAGTTCAAAATCTCAAATTTCCTTTATATCTACTGGTTCAGAGACCTAAAGCCAAAATATGGTACCATTTTTCACCTTGTGCATCCAAATGAGCCCATATTTCACTCAGAGCATGTATGTGGTATATACTTCAAGCCTATAAAGCCAAGTTTGCAAAAAGTTGGAAATTTTTCTCAGCTATAAATAATCATGATTATTTACTTTGGTTGCAAATTTTTGTTTTGACCATACAATTTTGTTCCTTGCATGATTTTATGCATCTTTGCTTGTTCAAAAATTGATTTGAAGCAAATTGGACCAAATTGTCAGCATTTCAGTCTAAAAGGACATTCTAGAGAAAAATCCGATAAATCTACTAACTTTGCACTCTATTCACAGAACAGGATCAATGCAAGCAACAGAGAGGGCCAAGAAGAAGCTAAACCATATCAACTAGACCGCGAGTCGGTCAAAGCAGCAAAGGTATCCTACCTTTCTAGAGAACAGCTGGAAGAGTACCACACTACGGTCTTCACTGGCAGGTTCAAGAGTGAAGAGGGGCATCAGGTGGAGTTCCAACTCCTGCCCAAAGAGGTATATGATGTAGCTGCCAAGCCAGAGACAAAAGAGGCTAATCGCAGGTTGGGGCTCAGGCATTTCTACGAACAAGAGCTTTGCGGAGTGGACTTTTAGAAAGCTTACGAGCTTCTATCCACCATCAAAGAAGACGAAGACGCACAGATATCAGACACCCAAGGAAACAAGGTCAAGGTAGTGATCACAAAAGAGATAGTGGCAGAGGCACTCAGACTGCCCACTGAAGGATTTACCATGCGGACAAGAGACAGGAAAACCGTAGGCACATTTACCAAAGAGATAGCCGCGGCTATATTTGACGATCTTATCCACAAACAGGTGGAAGAGCCAATCCATTTGTACCACCAACACTTCCATTTTTTGGCAAAAAGTCCAACAAGGTACACTACACCAAATCACGTCGTGGCCACCACCTTCACTCAGGTTCTCAAGTCGACAACAAGAGTGACCACGGAGCACGTGCAGTATGTCTTGACAACCTTGAAGGGCACCAAGAAGGAAGGAAAAAGCATGTACTTGGGTGCGCCAGAGGTGTTGACTAGAATAGCATATCATGCCATCGGCATGGCTGGCAACTTACCACCTGCCCCTGATCAGAATACATGGATCTTGGCAGCACAACCCTCTCCACAAGCTACAAGGTCAAGTAAAAGGTCACATAAATCAGATGATGAGTCAGCTGACAGCTCGCTGGAATGGCACAGCAGTGAGAGCTCTGACAACGAAGAAAAGAGAGTTCAGCGAGAAGAGATGAAAAGAAAATCTATGGCCGCACACTAAGAAGAGCCAGCTCAAAAACAAACGTACTTTGAAAGAGAAAAGTAGGCTTACCAAAACAGTAGGCAAGCACAAGGGAAGGACCTAGAAAAGTGGGTATCTGCAGGACTTAAAGGCCCTTGAACAAAGCATCATACAAGAAAAGAGGCGGATGATCCAACAGAGCATTTAGAAAGAATGTACCAAGAGGCTGAAGCACTAAAGGTGAAGGAAACAGAAGAAGCTGCAAAGAAAGCCAAGGAAGAGAAAGACCAAAGGCAAGCCGAGGAGACGGCTAGACAAGAGCAAAGTCATGGATCTCCCCAACCCATCTCACAGAACAACAAGACCATACACTGCCTAGTCCACCACCATCACCTACAGGCAAAGATACCAATGAGGAAGCAGAGCTTGAGAAAGAGAAAGATTATGAGTCCACCCAACAAACAGAATATGCAGGCAAAGACACCAATGAAGAAGCAGAGCCTGAGAAAGAGAAATATTATGATTCCACCCAACAAAAAAAATATGCACAAGAGGCTGACCACGCCGACGGACACAAAGAAAAAGAATCCGAGCCAAAATCGGACAAGGAAGCTGAAGATACTCAAAAGACAAAAGAGAAAAAGGCAAGTAGATTTGAAAAAGAGACTGATAAAGAGGCAGGTGTGGAAAAAGAGTCTACCACTGCACATGAGAAATAAACTGAGCCAGAGAAGGAAGAAAGTCCGGCACCTGAAGAGACAGCAAGGGTTGAGACAACACCCTCCACTTCTACTCAGCCAGAAACTGCCGAGGCATCAAAGCCTCAGGATGGCCAAGAAGAAGACTAACCATTTACCTCCACACAAGAACCACCAGAGCAGAGCCACAACGCAGCAAGAAGCAACACATGAGGCTGCAGGCACATCTCAGCTAGCACGATAGGAGGAGTGGCAGACAAACAATGAAGTAATAGTACAGGTCAATGAATATGCATGGCAGATGCAGGAAATGACGGAGAGACTCCGTTCAACAGCTTTAAGCCACAGCACAAAGGCCAAGGAGCTGGAAATGGTGATCGACGCTCTTCAAGGAGAGCTAGAAGACAGAATGATTGTCATCACTGATCTCCAAAGGCAGGTGCGAGAGTTGAAGGCAGAAGTAGAACAACATCAGTTAGCTAGAGATAGGCAACAAAAAGAAATAAAGGAGCTAGGTGATCTACTCACTAAATTATCTGACGCTTGCAAAGAAAAAATTACGAATGAATATCTTACAACCTCTCTGTCAGTTTAAAATATTCAGGTGCAGTTAGATGTTGCCAATGCTTCTCTGCAATATTCTGAACAGAGGATCAATGATCAGGCTATTTTCTTACGGTAAATCAAAGAAAACCCAACTGTGGCGTCGATCAAAGGAACTGACGAAGTCTATAAGGCACTTGAAAAGAAAACAAAGACCTAGAAATGGGATTAAAGCTCGAACAATCACAGCACAGGGACCTGGCACTGATGCGGGTTCAAAGAGAGGAGGAGCTCCTAAAGGAGATTGCAGAACTCAAGTGGATAAATCAACTCCTCAAAGATGGAAAACCAGACATGCAGGAAGAGGCAGGCATGTCAGAGCTGCCACAGATAGACATACGGTCTCTTTTGCTGAGTTTGAGACACAATCAACAGCAGAACCGAGTGGTTATGAAGATTTTCAGGTTCACATCACAGATGCAGACACAGTGCCAATGGTCCAGCTGTCAAAAGCTGAAAAAGACGCACTGAAGGAGAAGATCACCCTAGAGGTGGATGAGCAATGGAAAGATACTATGGATTGGGAGTTGAGAGTTTTACACTCTGTCAATGTCACTCAACTCGCTCCAAATCAGATCAACGCTCAATGGCACCAACAATCCCTGCCGTACCCTCTTATCAAAGTAGAACTATTACAGGTAAACAAAAGGTTGTACAAGGATATGCAAGAAGATGGAACAGATAAAGACCACCCAAAGTGGAGGTTAAGCTGGCTGAAAAAGAATCCAAGATACCTAATTCTGGTCACAAGAGCACCTGCAGCCCTACAAAGTGATCCAACATTCTGTCGTGTACCCAGAGTAAGGACATGGCAAGCGCATGAAGCACTGCAAAAGAAGAGGCCAACTTGGCTCAAGTTCCCCAGGCTGCCAACTCCAGGGAGAGGCCAAGCGACAGAGGAATACATGGTGAAAACCCTAACGGGCGCCATGTCTTTCTTCAAGAGTCTGCCAGATCTCTCCTGTGCCATGTTGTATAAAATCTACCGAATGTTGCTAGCATGTATACAAGTTTTTAATGAGCTTGAGCAAACAGGAGCCCCATGGCTATCATTCTTGGAAGGAAACAAAGGCTTATGCTACGATTTGAGTGGGCAACCTTCAAAAGAGTTCCTTTACGGATTCTATGCCAGATGCATGTTCCTACCATCGAATAATATGCTAGCCTTTGAAGAAGCTTTCTACATTGGATTCTTCACCTGGCGAATGAAGATATTTGCACCAGTGATAAGCAACCTAGCATCTAGGTTTGTAGGCTACTCAGCGGTGGAGCTGAAGAATCAAGTAACAATGCAATTTCTGCAAGTTCCCAACAAAGAACGAAGAATCAGATACCAGAAGGCACTGGATACCCTTAAAAACCGCCTTGCCCACCATCAACCCAAAGACTATTTCAGCCCATAAAGTTGTGTCAAGGGATAACACAAGTGAGGAGGGGAGAAATGTTAGCAGCAAGCTAACGCGGCCACCATTTTTCAAAGTTCTCCTTGTAAAACATTTATTATTTTGATAAATCGGGAATATTGTAACTCCTATTTTCTCGGATAAACCTTGTAATTAATGAGTCGGGGCTACAAGCTTCTAGATTGTATTAGCCAGTCATTTCCCAGCTTTGGTAGAACTCCAGATTATTAGTTTTAACCACCCAAAAACCTTGGCTAAGGTATAAAAGCCAATTTTTGTAAATTTTTTATAAGTTTTTGGATAAGAAATACACAATTTAAACTAACGGTGCTCACCTCTCTCCTTCTCACGCTTCCTACTCCCTCTCCGATTGTCACATTGCGATTGCGTTTGTTGCATTGCAACTGCAGGTAAGAGCTCTACGCATTGACGTAAGCCATTCACAATATTTCATAGGTTTTGGCGGCGCCAGACCCGCGGCCTAATTTCATCATAACTAGGAATTTACACTTTTAAATCAAAAACTAAGCATAGGCAGGGTATTGGGGCATCATTGCTAAGAATTTAGATGCATTCTGGGTCGAAAACAACTAGGTCAAAAATCCACTGCTGTTAATAATCGCGATTTTAGAATTTGACCTAAAGTGGGGTTTGAGACTATAGGCATGTGTGTTTAGGTCTTATAAAATTGTCCTAGAAGTTTCATTATGTTTGGATGTCATTTGATGCTATAACGGATGTGATTTGCTTGCCGCGATAAGCGATTGGCTTTTGGTGATTTCAGTCACTTGAGTGTAGCTTGAGTTCGATGCGAGTTGTTAGTTGTTTTCCGAGATATTGACAACCTCTTGTAACCTCTATGCACTAGTCGAGTCAGCTTCGTCCCATGGTTTGACAAATTAATCGTGGTTCTCGCTAATACTGCAATAAGACAGAACGGTGAGGTTAGATCTGCATCCCATAGATGCAATGGTTGGTTTCTCCTACATCCACCAACTTCCTATTTTTCAAGGTGAGTACATCCAAGATCCACAACTTGGCCATTCTAACCAGATTTTTTAAGGTGGATGCAATGGTTGGTTTCTCCTACGTCCACCATGTTCCTATTTCAAACAAAGTGTGTGCAATATGCAGACCTTAGATCCATCATCTTGCCATTCTAACCAAGGATTGAAGGTGGCTAAAATTTAGATCCACCACTTGGTCATTCTAACCAAATCTTGCAAGGTGGATGCAATGGTTGGTCTCTCCTACATCCACTGTGTTGGAGCTATATATGGCTCACTCGTCCTAATATTCTATTTGTTGCTCATTATCTTGGACAACATCTTGTACGTCCTTGTCTTAAGCATTGGTTTACAGCAAAGCGTGTATTGAAATACTTAAAAGGCACTACAGACTTTGATTTGGTCTATCGACGACAACTCACATTGGATTCTATGAAATTTTTTTCTCTTTTCGATAACACAGATGTATACTGGGCAAGCTCACATTTATCTATACGATCTACTAGTGAAAATTGCGTCTTTATAAATGGTTGTTTTGTTTCTTGGACCAGCAAAAAACAACGTTGTGTTGTAGTTTCTACGACTGAGTCAGAATATGTTGCGGCATCACTTGCAGCTCGTGAGATGATCTGGCTTCGATAAATGTTGGTTGACATTGGTCACTCTCCTCTTTCTAGCACACCCTTGTGGTGTGACAACCAAAGCGCTATTAGTCTTGCGAAAGACTATGTTCAACATAATAAGTCAAAGCACATTGCTATCCATTATCCTTATGTCAGGTATGAATTATGCAAAGGTACCATAATGGTTGAACAATATCCAAGTGACCAGATGATTGCAGACATTCTTACCAAAGGTCTCAACGAGTCCCGTTTCATCCTCTTGCGCTCAAAACTTGGAGTTGCTTCGGCCTCACTCTTTCCAGATTAGCTTCTTTGCTATTGTAATAGCTTTGGACATATGAAATTGTAATCCTATAGGTACCATGCACTATGCACACTCCAAATTTGCGCACTGTGATCTCTGAGTCACTAGTATATTTGTACACAGATACACAATTCACTTTCACATCATCATCTCGCTGATTCATATTTTCACATTGTATAGGAGCTTGGGTTTTTCCCTTGAACTCCCCAAGGTTTTTTTAATCCAAAGCTATAGATCTTTGTTTGAGTGGGGATGTTGGAGCTATATATGGCTCACTCTACTCAACTTGGTCTCAACTATATACTTGTATCTTGTACTCAATATGAATCATTCTTTGGGAGCGTACATGTTGTGTCTCTTGTCTCGTATGAATCATTCTTTGGGAGTTTACATGATGTGTCTCTTGTCTCGTCTCTCTCTTTCTCTCTACATCTTAACACACCATCTCTCAGTTTGAGATAGTGTTTATAGAAAAGATAGACCATAGATCCACCACATGGCCATTCTTACAAGGTATTGGTAGGTGGGTGTAGATCGTAGATCCACCACTTGACCATTCTAACCATGTCTTAAAGTTAGGTGCATTCAACACTTAGCCATTATAACACTTGTAATTTCACAAAATGTTTGTGGAATGAGTAGATCCTAGATCCACCACTTGGCCATTTAGACTAAGAATTGGGAATTAGGTGCATCAAAGATCCACCACTTGGTCACTATAACCAAGGATTGAAATGTGGATACAATAGTTTGTGTCTCCTAGATCCACCACCTGAAATCTCAAATAAAGTGTGTAAATAGGTAGACCTTAGGTTCCCCAGTGGGCCATTCTAACCAACTCCTAGAGGGTAAGTGCATCCAAGATCCAATAGTTGGCCATTCACGCTAAGTTTTGAAAGGTGGATGCAATGGTTGGTGTCTCCTAAATCCTTTAATTTATAAATTTCAACAAAGGGTGTAAGAAAGGTAGACCTTAGATCCTTAGCCATTCCAGCCAATTCCTGAAGGTGGGTGCATCCAAGATCCACCACTTGGCCATTCTAACTGAATTTTTCAAGGTGGATGCAATGGTTGGTTTCTCCTACATCCACCAATTTTGAATTTTAAGCAAAGTGTGTGCAATATGTAGACCTTAGATCCACCACCTGGCCATTCTAACCAAAAATTGAAGGTGGCTACAATTTAGATCCACCACTTGGCCATTCTAACCAAATCTTGCAAGATGGATGCAATGGTTGGTTTCTCCTACGTCCACCATCTAAATTGTGTTTGCAGCAAAGGTAGGTTGTAAATCCACCACTTGGGCATTCTAACTATGTCTTAATACTAGTTTTGTAATCAAGCACTCAAATGTCCTAAGACACTAAAGTGTCCTGTTTTTCAAGCAACTTGTCATAATTATTTGGTGAATCTAGAAAAAACATTCATAGGTCATGTTCATATCTTAGGTCAACAATGAGGTGAAAAACATAGACAAATTTTAATTTTTCCAAAATTAATACCAAATTAAGATTATAATGATAAGTTTTAAGATGAAAAAGTCATAGAAATTTAGTGCAATTTTAACAATATTTTCATAAATTGAATATAACCTCATCAAAATAAGATTTTGCATATATTTCAAGGTGTATGGATAGGAAAAAACTTATTATAGCAAGAAATTGAGCTTCATAACTTAGTTATGGGACTAGAGTTTTGTTATAATCAAAAGAACAAAATCTTGAAAATGCTGACAAAGAGGAAAATTTTGGTCTTTTCAAGGTCTCTTTTATTAACATGATGAGGTTATGGGACAAAACCTAAGGTGTATAATGTATCTATAGTTCAATACCCATCAACTAAGCATTTTTCAAGGATTCAAACTCATAGGAATCTCGTAATTTAAGCTCATTTTAAAAAAATTGTAGTGCATAATTTCTTGCAAAAAAACATTGCTATGAAAAACTAATGAAAGTGTGTATATAAATCTCCTAATTGTGTCCAAATGAGGCCCAGGTATTTGTATATAAATAAGTGAGATGAATGGAAAAATCCAAAAGTGGAATTTATTTTAAGGCTTATCTTTGTTAAATAAAAAATCATGAATACAACATCCGTAATTTTTTGGATACGCCAAAAATCACCAAATGTGGCTTGCATAACCATTAAAAATTATCACCTTATGTAATGGAGTCATAGATCTAGTATATATGCATCATAAGACATTGTAAATTTAGATGAATTAAATGTTTTTTGTGATCGTTAATTGAATTTGTCAACGTTACATATTTGACCCACAGGACTTTCTATATTTAATTCTAGTCATAGAGGAATTTTTTCTCACGTGACAATTGCAAATGTATCAAACACATACATAAGTATCTACCTCGGATTATTGCATACACTCTGGTCATTTTTTCTTAGGTAGATCTATGAGTTTTAATGAAACATTGAATGTTGTTTTGCGTAGGTTCTTTTCATGAGTGTAGTTACGATTGAGGTTATGATCAAAAGTGAGGGATTATAATTTTTATGGGTACTTTGAATAACATTTTACAAGTTTACAAAAGCATTTCTTCAGATGTGTTCTAAATTTAATGTATCATTTTATTTAAATTCGTGAAAAAGGACACTAAAGTGTCCTTTTTGGTACCAAACTAGTGTTAAACTTAGATACATTCAACACTTGGCCATCATAAGACTTGTAATTTTACTCAAATTTTGTTGGATGAGTAGATCCTAGATCCACCACTTGGCCATTCAAACTAACATTTGGAAAGTATGTGCAACAAAGATAGAGTACTTGGCCATTCTAACCAAGGCATGAAATGTAGATCCAATTATTTGTCTCTCCTAGATCCACCACCTTGCAATTTCAAATAAAGTGCATAAAATAGGTAGACCTTAGATTCGCGAGTGGGGCATTCTAGCCATGTCCTAGAGGGTGAGTGCATCCAAGATCCAACACTTGGCCATTCTAGCCAAGTTTTGGAAGGTGGGTGGAATGGTTGGTGTCTCCTAAATCCTCCAACTTACAACTTTCAACAAAGTGTGTGAGAAAGATAGACTTTAGATCCACCACTTATCCATTCTAGCTAATTCTTTAAGGTGGGTGCATCCAAGGTCCACCACTTGGCCATTCTAACCAGATTTTTTAAGGTTGATACAATGGTTGGTTTCTCCTACATCTACCAACTTCCTATTTTAAGCAAAGTGTGTGCAATATATAGACCTTAGATCGACCACCTGGCCATTCCAACCAAGGCTGCAATTTAGATCCACCACTTGGCCATCCTAACCAAATCTTGCAAGGTGGATGCAATGGTTGGTCTATCCTACGTCCACCATCTATCAATTTTAAATAGTGTTTATAGGAAAGGTAGACACCACTTGGCCATTCTCATCAAGTATTGGTAGGTGGGTGTAGATTGTAGATCCACCACTTGGCCATTCTAACTATGTATTAAAGTTAGGTGCATTCAACACTTGGTCATCATAAAACTTATAATTTTACACATGTTTGTGGGATGAGTAGATCCTATATTCACAACTTGTCCATTTAGACTAAGAATTGGGAAGTAGGTGTGGTGCATCAAAGATCCACCACTTGGCCATTATAACCAATGCTTGAAATTTGGATCCAATTGTTGGTATCTCCTAGATCCACTACCTTGAAATCTCAAATAAAGTGTGTGAAATAGGTAGACCTTAGATTCCAAAATATCGTAGAGGCTCATTGGAACTCTCTTTAGCCCAACCAATAGCATTCAAGCACACTATGTGGTTAAGCTTAGTGAGAGTTTGACATGTGTCCAATGTGCCCTTTTAGAAAAGGGGTGCCCCTTGGGTGAGTGGAAGGTTAGGTCAAAGATTCCCCTAAGTTTGGGACTTTTATGCATAGTAAGCTTCTCAAGCAACTTCCTCATTAAGTGTGTAGGGTCTCTTTTTGACTCAAGCATCTTACCCCCCATGAATAGGAAGCTTCTCAAGCAACTTCGTCATTAAGTATGACAAGTACCCCGAGTACCTTAGTCATCAAGCATGACAAGCACCTTAGGAGGAGTTCCCACCTCAAGCTCAACCCTAGCTTCCCTAAGGTCAAATGCAAGTTTAGGTCAGGTTCCCACCTCAAGCACAACCCTAGTTTGCTTAAGGTCAAAGACAAGTTTAGGTCGGGTTTCCACCTCAAGCTCAACCCTAGCTTGATTAAGGTCAAAGGACTTTTAACACTAACCATTGGAGGTATTTAATGAATCTAACCCTAAGTTCTTTTAAGCTCTATTAGTTAACCTTTCTCTTTGACAGACCATCTCTCATTGGGGCCCCTTTACCATTGGCCCCGTGTTGAGATAGATCCGTAAGCATATGTCTATATTCTAACCCTTGTTCCCATTTATTATCCCACATTAAATGATCAGTTTAATATGAGAAAATCATTTGGGGTTGGTTAGATACTAGATATTTAATGACAGAAATTATCCCCATGCTAGTGCTCATGAATGTAATTGGAAGGAGATCAAGGATACAGAGTAGGTACACACATGCACTTGGTAGGGATCACTTTATGTTGGTAGAGAAAAGTGATTGGGCATCATAATCTCTCACCCATGTGAAGGTCTTGCATAAGGTGGCAAACCCTCAAAATGCTTGTTTGAAAAAATTGCATTTTTGGTTAGGGGCATCATGGTGACCATGCATTCTTTTCCACAACTATATTGGACATATCTGGCAGTCAATGTGCTCCAAATGATTCCATTTATCCTAATTTCATGAGGATATCAAATTTGGATGCAAATGAAACTACCTGCTGTCGCTACTAAAGCCGCTTCTTTGAGTTTTCAAATCGACACTCCAATTTGCTTTGATTGTAGCTTGACGGTAGGCCCAATTTAGGCTGCTTACGTGGTTATGCTTCTTAGCCAGATTAAGACCTTGAGTAGACTAATCATAATGAACCTACAAACCAACAAAGATGCTCAAGCTTGGTCCATGCAGATATCTTCCAACTTCGATGACACTCGTAGAGAAATATGGTCAATGTTAAATCCACTAAACTATCTGGAGCTAGCCCCTCTTCACTTGCCTGTATTAGCTTTCCTTTCTTGATGTTGCTACTACCGTTCATGTCATGTTCGAGATAATTAAAGATACAATGGTGATAAAGCATTACTTGATGGTCTGCCAAATTGTCCTTACAAGGAGATAGGGAACTTGTGACTCTACGATGTCTCTTATTGTAGTTGCAAGTGTGCTAGACTATGGAAGTGTTGAGCCAAGGTAGGATTTTTTTGATTAATGAATAGTTGGTAAGGATCGACAATAATTTGATGCAAACACCTCTCATGTGGATTGCAATCATTGTCAACAGCCACAACAAGAGGTTAGAGACTAATCATTGAACAAGTGAACCTTGGCACTTGCATCTAATATCTACCTATTTGATGCAAACACCTCCATGTGGATTGCAATCACTATCAATGGCCAAAAAATAGGTTAGAGAATAATCATTGAACAGGTGACCCTTGGCACTTGCATCCAATGTCTATCTACAAAGAGTCTCTAAATGTCATTCATGAGCTAAGAATCTACAATTTTTAGTGATGTATACTTCATGTGTGGCTGCTCTACACTACACCATGTGATATAGGTAGTTGAAATATTCTCTCTATGATAGCTACGTCGTAATAGCTGATTGTCAAAGGCTGGACACACCCTACGGAAATTGGCTGCTCGGTAGATTATCATTTTTTGTAATTATTCCTTTATTAAGAAAACCCGACATTTCACCTTGTAAATATTGGGGCTTACAGAAGTTTCCAGATTGTATCCCAGTTTTGACATTTAGATTGAGTAGATGTTTAAGATGGAACATTAGGGTTTGAGAATTGTAAGGTATTTATACCACTTTTTGACCTTAATAAAAGGACCTTTGTCATTTTAAAAAGTTTTGAAGTCTCTGAGTGAGTGTACTGTGTACAAGAGAGAGTGAGAGCTTCATCTTGATGCTACGTGCGCACCGGTGATCGGAATCAAGTGCGGAGAAGTGCAGCGTGTTGCCCCTGACGAGAGCTACGCGCCAATACCTACATTGCGCGCGTACGGTCCGGTTTTGCAAGCTCCATCTACGAGCTTCATCTAGTGATTCGGTGAGCATACATTGTCTAAATTTGCATTGCAACATATCCACGTGTTTGCATTGAGTAGAGCTACACATTAGGTACTTTAGATTTCAAAAACGAAGACCTGCAAATTTCAACCAAACATCCTACGTGATTTTGCACCGGGTGTTTTGGGTTGGGGTTTTGGTTCATAGACCTTAGGGAGAGCGACCTATTGGTGTTAGTAGGGTCTCCTTCAAGTTCTGTGGTGTTTTGAGATTGTTTGATGGGTGTTCAGCTCTAAAAAGCGTTGTAAGAAGTTTCCTCTTATGCACTCCTGAAGGCTGTGACTTAGACATTGGGTAGTGACCTCTGTAGGAATTAGTTAGGAGTCGGTCAAGTGTAGGTTGACACCCTATGCTTGCTTCCATGCGCCTGCGGGTCGAGCTTTGTCCTTAGCTGAAAAATCTTGTTAGGTGAGTTCTCGCTGTGCTGACGTCCATCGCGGCATATCCATCCAACATTGGCGCCGCTGCCGGGGACGAAAACCTTAGGTAGGTGACCGAGACTAGTCCTTGAGGATAGGGATTCTTTGGCTTGCCAAGAGTCTCATTTTACATTTAGATAGGATCAGAGGGTGGAGGAATCTCTAGGTCTTAGAGGGAGTCTAGGAAGCGTGTGTCTGGCCTAGATCCTTCAACTTAGGTAGTTTTAGGTGGACTTAGGTAGTTTTTAGTTGATTTGAGTTGAAGAGTAGGAGTTGGAGTGGTAGAAACGGTGAGAGGAGAGCTTGAGAGTTCGGAGAGGCCAGAAAGCAACCAAAACACCATTATCACCATTTCATATGATGAGTAGGAGTAGAGTAAGTAGGACATCATGATTCAGGATCTAGAGCAGTTCATGAATGTATACTTGCTTGTTAGAGTCATTACAAGGTTGTAAAAGACGCAAATAGACACAAAAGTGTGTTTGAAATCTGAAGTGAAGCCCAAAAGTTATTGTGAGTGTTTTTGATAGAGCTGCAGAGCATCAGGAGCATTTTTGTTAGGAAAAAAATTAATTTTAAGCCAGGAGACATCCTACGCGTAGGATGTCTACAGGCTAATCTGGTGGGAATTTTTGAATTTTGAGTTGACCAGTGTATTCAAAAGGTGGGGTTTATCCTATTTTCACCTGGAAAGTGGAAATTTGACCATATCTTGATAGGATAAGGCCAAATAGACTGAAATTGCAGACATCCTACCCAAATTGTACCAAAGCATTATTTTAAGACCAAAACCATAGGATGGCTGCATGAGCATGGTTTGCATGATATATTGAGTGACTGAGAGAGGTTTCATCTCATTTGGGTGAGAAAATTGGGTTCTAAGAAAACTTTAGCACTTCTGACTGGAAAAGGCTAGAACAGCTAAAATTGGGGACTTTTGAATTCCAAACCAAAATCTAAGCATACCACTGGGTTGCTGACATCAAGGGGAAGCTATGGGTCAAGTCTGGGGTCAAACAGGCCAAAAAGACATCCTACGCGTAGGATGTCATCTGTGTGATTTTGCACTCCAAACCTAATTTTGAGCATACCAAAGTGATCAACATCTCAAGGAGAGTATGTGCCTTGCATTTGAAGCTATTCGCGTAGGCTAAGGAGGAAATCCGAACTGAGTAAGAAAATACGCGTAAGAACGCAAGCACAAGAATAAAGATGGGGAGTGCCAGGAGCCACCTACACCCCTAGCAAGTCGACAAATCCCTTTCCAGAGGAGTATGACGCGACCTCACTTTCCACCTGACTGCATACATTCAACAATCACAACCAACCAGCAACTCAGCCATCATTGCACACATGGCTTTGACAGAGTGCAACATTGGAACAGGACCGAAATCGAGATGGTTATCAAGTCGCACGAAGGCTAAGGGATTTACAAGAACCAACACTCTATTCAAGGTATCAAGGAGAGAGTAAGCCAAAAACTCAAGGGTCAACAGAGCCTGAAAGACCACCCATAGAACAAGTTCGAAGAGATAAACCATCCCTTGCAAGGACTGTTAGAAATTACGGCTTAGAAGCACCATTGGGAGAGGAACCAGCCTACTACAGAAGGCCAGAGGAGGTATATAGATTGGGACGAGGAGATCCAATGATGAGATTTGTAGACCATCGTAGAATTAGACCTTCTCAAGTGCAAAAATGGGTAAACAAGAAATACACGGGAAACAGAGATCCGAGAGATCATGTAGTTGCCTTTGTGCGTGTAATTAGAGTGGAAGAGGTGTTAGACTTCCCTACCCAATTTGCAGGATTTGGACTAACCTTAGAGGATGATGAAGCTACTTGGTTTGACTCTATGGAGCATAGAGACTTTGAGTCTATGGAGGAAGTGTTTGACGATTTTATCAAGGAATTCTCACAAAAGGGAATAGCTCATAATACGGTCTCACAAATCCATAAATTCAAACAGAAAGACGGAGAATCTGTGCGAAAGGCAGCCCTAAGACTAAAAAGGTATGTTAAGTTCTACCCTGTGGAAGAACTGCCAACTCAGTCTAGACTTATGCTTATATTTATCCAAGGACTAAGGAATGCAGATCTCCAGAAGGACTTACATATGAAGAGGAGCACGATGTTGAATGAGTTAACCAAGGAGGCTCTTTACCTTGTAAATAATTGTGCAGTCTACAAAGAGGGTGAGTTCAAGGATCTTGACGACGATTCGTCCTCACAACAAAGTGGAAGCAAGTCTTCTAAGACAACACCGAAAGGAGAAGTAGCTGTAAACCAGGAGCAGCTTGTAGAGGAAGTGCTAAAAAAGATTACTTGTACGCCAAACCCCAGGCTAAACAGCCCAAGTGGTGTGCTATTGAATAAAAATGGACAAACCATGGGACGGAAGAATGTTATTATAACAAGGGATATGTGAGAGAGAGACCTTACGCTCCCCAAGCTCAATTACTTCTCCTCAAGTTCCACCGATGCCTAGGTATCAAGCAGGCAACCTACCAGGACCTGTAGGTGTAGAAAGACCACAACCAGTGTTGGGGCAATAACCACCCCTACCGGGATTACAACCAGTCAGCATAAGATACACACCAACCGTAACCAAATCAGAAGAGAAGGCTTTGGTGCCTATTCATGCATATTATGAAGATCCTAGGGGATATGCAGCAAATCCTATCTACTATCCACCGGAAGAACCCTCAACACCAGAACCATGGAGCATGATGGGCGGTGCAAGACTACCTACAACTGCACAGGCAGCAAGAGAAGGAAGATATAGCTTAGATGAACAAACATTGTTGTTCATAGCCAACGGAGGCATGGGCGGACAGACACATGCATACCAACAAAGGGGAGCTCAAGGAGCACCTCAACAACCCAAGGGACCCTGCTACAAGTGTGGTGGAGACTATTGGCTAAGAGACTGTCCTCATGATGAAATCATTAGAGACAACGCATATTGCACCAAGTGTGGAGTTACTCATTTGATTCCTGATTGCCCTAAGAACCCTAGCAAAGGAGAAAAAACTACCTTGAACTTACTGGAAGCAGTGCCTTCCAGTGGGGGGTCAGAAAAAAAGACAATCATACCTATTCAGGCAGTGACACGGGCTCAAGCTCAAAGAATGACGAACGAATCCATAATTGAAGAGCCAAAAACCGATGCCCCAAGTTCCAAAACGAAAAATCAAAGAAGCACTTGGAAAGCTAGAAAGGCACGTATAAAAGCCAGGAAAGAACGACAGAAAACGGCTCTATCTGAGGAGTTAAAACACACAAAGGATAGATTAGAGTGGTTAGAGGATCTAGCTAGCCTAAGCTCACACACTGCGGCAACCATAGCACCCAAAGAAATAGCAGAACCCAAAAGTGCAGGATCAAGAGGATCAGTACTGGGGAAGACAAGGTAAATGAGCAGTTAGATGCACTTCTAAAAGCTTACGAAGCCAAACTCAAAAAGAACCAAACCCAAGAGCAAAGATGGATGACTTATCCATATGCTGAAATAGAAAAACAGAGGTTGGAAATGTGTAGAAAGATGATTGAAACAGCTCAATCTTTGATAGAAAACCCTCTTGGTAAACTTGCAAATTGCCATGAAGTACCAGCTCCAACCCCTATCAAACCATCTTTAGAGGAACCAGTAGAAACGAAGGAAAGACTCATGAATGCCTATGGGTCTAGGGGAGAGCCTATCATAGTGCCAAATACAACAAATGAGGCAAGTGACGGGATCTAGCCTAAAACATTGGCAGAAATGGGTAAGGATTGTAACGGTCTAGATGAATTATAGAAGCAAATCCGTGAGGCCAACGAAGCTAACAGGGTGAGTTACCACATGAACAGCATAAAAAAGAAGAAAAATGAGATCTTACCTCCTATTGAAGAATTTGAGGCAAGATCACAAATGAACTTTGATATGCATTCGCAAGAGGGAGACTAGGGATCAATTAGTTCGAGGTACAGCCAACCAGACTCGCTGAAAACTTTACCCTCTTACCTAGGAGAGTATGAAGCCAAGTCTGAGGTGAGAGCAATCCCATCTCAAAGACTTTCTTCTAAAAAATTGATGGATTCACAAGGGTTGATTGAGTTATTGTCCACTCCGGTAGCATGCACAATCACATTAGCCAAACTCCTGAGGTTACGACCAAACATGTGGACCACTGTAGGAAAATTCCCAGAAAAATTTGGACTGAAAGACCCCACCTCGAAGCTTCAGGAAGGGATCAGAGAATTGGACAGGCCTCAACTAAACACTAGGCCAGTACCATTAAACAAGGTTGGAGAGTATTGCGAGGGAGAAGATGGAAACACCACGCTACCAGTAGAATTCCAACGAGTAGTTTCCAAGGCTATTCTTGGCAGTGGAGCAGGAGTTGCTATCGCCACCAAGGAAACCTAGAAAAAATGGGGAAAACCAGCTTTGAGAGATACCATAATGAAATTGCAATTGGCAGATGGGTTTATGGAGAAGCCTCTAGGACTCTTAGAAAAAGTAATTGTCACTCCATGCGGAATCGAGTATGAGCATACATTTGCAATAGTCGATTTCAACAAAAAGAACAATTACGAGATCATCTTAGAAAGACCATTCATGAGACAATTAAAGATGGTACAGGATTGGGGTTACGATCGCATATACCTTAGACATGGTGAGAAAACAACCAAAATACACCTAAAAGACCATAGCTACAAGGATGTGAACTAGACACCACTGGAAGAGTTTGATTCAGCTACATTAGCAGGGTCGAAACTCCCAGCATGGTTAGGGCAATAAAAAGAGCTATGGATGTGCGGAGCTTCACATTGTGGAAGCTTAAAAAGAGAGGAATGCGTCTCAGAAAGAGCGATTGAGGACAAGGATTATATTCCGGAACCTTTTCTTAAAGATGCCTTGGAACCTCTGGAATGGGAACACATACTGGCAACATTGGATGGGTGTACCATTACAGATAGTCCAACAACAAAATTTTGCGATAAGGATGGCTATGATGTGCTACCCTATTACATGGTAAGCATTATACCAGGAGGAGATGAGATGGTAGAACCACGAGAATGAGAAGAGTTTTATAACTCCTCTGAACATCTGGAGATAAATAATGATGCAGATAATGAGTGTTCAGACAACTCAAGTGAGCGCAGAGAGAAAACAGAGAATATCAAGTTTTATGATTTTGCTAATCAGCACCCTAGACTCCAGGAACTCTATAGGAGAAAACGAGTAGGAAACAAAGCGAAAGAGAACCTGATGCCCAGGATAAAAGGTAAAACTCACTATCTGATGCTTCTAAAAGTAGGGGATTGTGTAAAAGATCAAATATCAGGAAGATTCTCAAAAGTTCAAGGGGACGGAATGCGAGAGGAAATAAGACAAGCACAGAAAGCTAAAACAGAAACAAAATCACAAAAATCTCAAAAATAAAAAAAAGAAACAACGAAAGACCAAAGAGTGGACTAAGCTGGAGCGTAAACAAAAATACCAAGAACTGAAACGGTCTTTACGAGAGGAATGGACTACTGAGGGAGATAGTGATGGTAAAGGGGAGTCAGAAAAAGGAAACATGAATATACCATCATACTATCGGAAATTCACCATCCAATACATAAAAATCATAATGACACCACCAGTCAGGGAAAGAACAAACCAGGAATCTTACGATGGGCCAGAAAATGCAAAACGAGTAGACCTCGCGGGACCAGGTGAGAAGCCTCAGCCGGTCTCTATAGCAACCGATTTAGAGCTTGAAGAAGAAGAACGGTTAACACAACTTCTCAAGAAGTATAAAGATGTGTTTCCATGGTCCTACAAAGACCTCAAAGGAGTTGATCCATCGATATGTCAACATACAATTCCTTTGAAATCAGATGCAAAACCTAGCAAACAGCGTCCTTATACATATAATGACACATTTTCTAAACGAATAAAAGAGGATATTGACAAGCTAATGGATGCCGAATTCATCTATGAAATAGAGCATACAGATTGGGTGTCACCCATTGTGGTTATCCCCAAAAAGAACGGAAAACTACAAGTATGTGTAAACCTTAAAAAGGTAAATGCCGCCACCATAAGGGATAATTATCCCTTGCCAATCACAAAACATGTAGTAGGCCTACTACTAGGCCCGGCTTCGTCATTGTGCGACGCTCTAGTTTGTTTTAAAGCTACAGCCTCATCATCAAATGTAGGATTTGCTCGCGTTCTTTTTGGTATCATAACTTCTTATCCTTATAAAAAGGACGTCTAATTATTAGGTAAATAGTTCAAAATCTAGACTTTACCTTTGTATTCAAACGTAACCCATCCAAGGTTAAATTTATAGTCTTAGTTGGTAAATTCTTGACCTAGTAATTTCTTATTTGTCTATATAAGTATGATAACTTTTTCCACCGCTACCCTAAGGGTTTTCTAAGCTCTCCTAATTTTATTATAATTTTCTATATCTTTTTTCTAATTTTCCCATCAACTTTTAAGCTAATAATCTACTTATTTTGGGCTTAATATTTATTGTATTTAATTTCTCTTAAATATTTCATTTCCTTAACTTTATATCATAGGTTTACACTTACTATAATTTTTCTAAAAACTTTTAACAACGAAGTCTATTTATTTTCATTAATGATTTGCTCAAAATAAGACTTTTGGTCAATTATGATTTACTAACCTCACTAATTAACTATGGTATAATTACCATAAGTAGATAAGGATATTTTAGACCTTTGGTAATTATCTTATTATTTTCCAACTTAGTTATATCATTTCCATCTTCAATTTTTAGCTAAAAATAGTGTAATTTGACTTAGATAAATATCTATACTACTTTTTTAACATTGACATAATTATCGCAGCCTTTTTACCCTATATCAAAGCTCTGATAAATACCATGTAATCATATAGCATGATTTACTAATTTCCCTCTTTCATTTTTAGCTAAAAATTATGTAATTTGACTTAGATAAATATCTATACTACTTTTCTAACCTTAACATAATTATCACTGCCTCTTCACCATATAATATAGCTCTGATAAATAGCATGTAACCATATAACATGATTTTCTAATTTCCCTCTTTAGTTTTTTGCTAAAAATAGTGTAATTCGACTTAGATAAATATCTACACTACTTTTCTAACCTTGGAATAATTATCACGGCCTCCTTACCCTATAATACAGCTCTAATAAATAGCATGTAATTATAGTGCATGATTTACTTATTTTCAGCTTCAATTTACTCCTAAAAATATCGTAATTTCATTAAGATAATTAGTTAAACTAATTATCTGAGATTAGCATAATTATCATAGGTTATTTAGTATCTAATAAATCTCTAAAAATTAACTCAATTCAATTTGCACCTATTTACTAATTTTCCTTATTTAAGTTGCTCAAAAAATAGAGTAATTCTACTTTATTAATTAGCTACATTAATTATATGAGATTCTCCTAATTATTACAAATTCTTTAACACCTAATTAACTACTCATAAATATATCACAGCAATTGAAATCAATTTACTAATTTTCCCTATTTAAATTTCTCAAAACACAGAGTAATTCTGCCTAATTAATTAGATAGATTCATTATCTGTGTTTCTCCTAGTTTTCACGGATTCTTTAACACCTAATTAACCACTGATAAATATATCACAGCAATTGAAATCAATTTACTAATTTTCCCTATTTAAATTTCTCAAAAAACATAGTAATTATGTCTAATTAATTAGATAAATTCATTATCTGAGCTTCTTCTAATTATCATGGATTCTTTAATAGCTAATTAACCACTGATAAATATATCACAAAAATTAAAATCAATTTACTAATTTCCCCCATTTAAATTTCTCAAAAAACAGAGTATTTCTGCCTAAGTAAATAGCTAGATTAATTATCTGAGCTTCTCCTAATTATCACGGGTTCCTTAACACCAAGTAACCACTAATAAATATATCAAAATAATTGAATTCAATTTACTAATTTCTCGTATTTAAATTTCTTTAACAACAGAGTATTTCTGCTAAAAAAATTAGCTAGATTACTTTTTTGAGCTTCTCATAATTATCACAGGTTCTTGAACACCTAATTAACCACTGATAAATATATGACAACATTTGAAATCCATTTACTAATTTTTCCTATTTAAATTACTCAAGAAACAGAGTATTTCTTCTAACTTAATTAGCTGGATTAATTTTATGAGCTTCTCCTAATTATCACGAGTTTTTGAAGACCTTTTTAACCACTGATAAATATATCACAATATTTAAAATCCATTTACTAATTTTTCCTATTTTAATTACTCAAAAAAGAGTATTTCTTCTAAATTAATTAGATAAATTAATTTTCTGAGCTTCTCCTAATTAATACATGTTCTTGAACACCTAATTAACCACTGATAAATATATCACATCATTTGAAATTCATTTACTAATTTACCCTATTAAAATTGCTCAAAAAACAGAGTAATTATGCCTAATTAATTAGGAAAACTTCTCAAAAAATTATAGGATAATTTTCATAGATTAATAACTGTCTAATGAATCTCTGATAATTACTTCAACTTAATCTAATCTTAATTAATATATTTACCATTAATTCATGGTTAATTTGGCTAATTTCAGTCCTATTATAATAGGATAATTAATTAGCTTAGTATTACTAAGCTTAACTATAATAATCAACAGAGATTAATTAATTAAGAGAGATTTGAGGAGCATACATAGGCCTAATTTTTTATTTATTAACAAATATCTTAATCTAACCTTGCTAATTAAGAAAGATTAGACTAATTACCGTTTAAGTTAATCAATTAGAGATTAATCTCTAATGATTTTTGCATAGTGTCCTCTCTAGATGAGAGAGAGAGTAGCAAGGCTCCGAGTCTGTGTAAAATGTGAAGCCAGGGGTCCTATTTATGGTTTTCTGGCACTCATAAGCTCTCACCGACTGAAAAAGGCAGTTGCTTGAAGTTCAAGCAGCCCCCAGCAAGTCAAAAAAACGACCCCTGCTGCTAAATGAGTCCCTGGCAGGTCAGTGATGACCCTCCCATTACCTACCAGCTTTTAAAATGTCAATTATGCTATATTTTGACCTATTTTTGCTTAATTGATAAATATCTAGGAGGCCTTTAATAAAGTCTATGCTTAAATGATTATTGCAACCCTTCAATTTCACCTATTTTACTTAATTCACAGTGTAAATGTCCAGGGGTCATAACTATGTCAGTTTTTATCGGAATTCAATTCTGAAAATTTCTAGCCCGGGGTTTGCTGTGCTTAAGATTCCAAAAATACCAATATTTGCCATGGTCGGACAATTCTACATTGCTTTTTCAATAATCATATTAGTTTGATTAAGCTTTATACAACCTTTAAGGTTTCAGAAACTGGAAACCTTACAATCACCCCAACTTAAGAATTTGAGATGTCCTCATCTCAACCGAAATTGGGAAAATCTTTGAGAAGAGAAATTCATCCTCCCTGAGTGGCATCTTCGAAGGGATAAATTTTCCGCTTTACCAAATGTTACTGATTACTCTAAGAGTTCTTTCCAGTTTCTGGTTGGAGTTACTTGCTAGCTAATTTTTACTCAAGAAACTCTTAGTGTTGAGCCCATCTTAAAAACCTTCACAACCCATTTGTATCATCTCAAAAGCCAGGTTAAATCAATTCCATAAAAGATCCATATATCCACCTTGTCAACATGAACGAGCTTGGTCTAACTGACCATTCAGAGCAATCAGCGTTCGACAAGTATCATGTATTTCAACTTTGCCAATCTGAACGCGCCCGACGAGTTCTTGCCATTCTGAGCAATCTGCATTCGGCACAAGCTTCCACCATTGCACCAGAGGTACCTTCTATGTGCTCTAACCTGGTTGACCAACATTATGTAAAGGGTTTTAAGAAGTATCATACCAAGAGTTCTTTTCGGCTTCCCATTAGTCTCGTTACCTTAATACTTTCATATTTAGATCATTTTCCAAGGAAGGTTATCGTGTGCACAAGGAATGTGAGTTGGTTGCTTAATAACTATTTCAATCTCAAGATTCAATTTCTTTTCATACTATCGAGAACTTTGGTCTCATTTGTTAGATCAACCCTTAATTTCTTGATTAAATACCAACTTAACTTTAGATTCATTAAGTAATCTTGGAGAAGAAAATCATTTATTCCATTATAATATATAAGTAACTCAAGTTTTTACATTATTGATTTATAGTGGTTTACAAAGCTCTAAGATTGCTAACTATAGCCAAGCGAGTGGCTCTTTTATCTTTCTTATTTGTAAGGTTGGTTTTCCTATGATTGCATAAGATCTGGCTCCTCTTGCTCTTCCTCTACCTCGTTCTCCATTTCTACTTCCTCTTAGATTATCTCCTTGGTTTTGAGAAATGACTCTAGCAGTAATTTGAGGGTTTTGTTCTTTTAGACAGTTATTTCTATAGTGTCCCATTTGATTGCATCAATAGCACCTAATGTTTGGGAAGATCTATTCTTAGTTCACTACTGCAGCTACTCCACGTTGTTGATATCCCTGGTTGGAATTTTTCCCTGGCTCTTCCCCTAAAGCTACTATATCCATTATAGTTTCTTATAGAGTTGGTTCCTTCAGCTACAAGAGGCTTAGCCCTGAGAAGGGCATCCTGTATTGATGTATGCCTCATGGCTTTGATCCATACCTTTGCATCTCGTTCCACGTTGACCCCTTTTCCTTTGAAGTTGGGGGGTTGCACTTGTTTGAGAAGAAACAAGCACGATATAAAGAACAAAAGCAGGTATCTATATGGTTTCGTAAGATCGACGGATTGGCAATTTAAAGACTTATGACACGGCTAGGATTTAACTTCAGAATAGACACAAGATCAAGATATTCAATTCAAAAGACTTGGTTCTTTATTTATAAGGTGAATATTTACAAGGATAGCCTTACAAAAGAGCCTTAGGTATCTCATCCTAACTTGTTGTAAATTTTTGCGGCCTTTAAAGGATCCGCATAGCTGGCTGATTTGGAATATGGTGATACAAACGATGGGCGTTTGTAGTCAGATTTCTACAATCTTCTAATTGATTGGTATAATAGTTCTTATACTCATTGGAAATCGGAAAGTAAATTATAAGGTCCAAATTCTTAGGGGTATTCTGAGAAAAAGTTATGATTCTTCGATATGGAATTATCTCCACCACTCTATCCCATACCCATTCGTTCAGGCGTTTTCCCATGCCTCCTGGGTAAGTGGGAACAGTGATACTCGAGTTTGTACCCAAGAAGTAGTACAACTGAACCACTCTCAGTTCCTCAGCCCAGCGTAGTTTCTTTAAATCCGTGGTAAGATATCCCAGCTTCCGAGCATTGATGTAATATGTCCCGCCTTCATTGCTCCAGTCAAGCTCCCAGCCTTTATCTATCCAAGTCGAATGAGGAGTGTGAGTCTTCATCAGTAGCTCCATCACACTCCATCGAAAAAAATAGTTTGGAGAACGACAAGCACTCTCATAAATGAGCTCAAAGACTTGGAATTTGCGATATTCAATCACAGGATCTTCCTGAATTGTCGACGCATAAGCCTTTGGTTAGTTAACCAAATTTATTTATTTTTTCTATATTTATATATATATATATATATATATATATATATATATATATATATATATATATATATATATATATATATATATATATATATATATATATATATATATATATATATATATATATATACACACACACACACACATATATTTTCTTTTTATATTTTTAGACAGTACGAAATTTTCCCAACTAACTAACCCAGGCTCTAAAACCTAGGCTCTGATACCACTTGTAAGCTCCCCAACCCCGACTATTCCGAGATCGGGATGGGATCCTTGACAGCTCTCTACGTCTGATAAAAATCAAAGTCTCTAAACAAGAAAAGTCCAAGGAATAGACCTTTACCATTGACAATGGCTTGGGTCTATAGCCTTAGAAGCAGACCGAGTCCTGTCTCGCAGTGGAAACGGGACCACGTATTCAAACGGCCTACAAAAAAAAATTCTTATTCCGGCCCTATAACTTCGTCATTCAGATTATGGTTTCCTTAGCCAACGCTTTTTTTCCCCCTAACATATGTGAGGGCACAGCCGTTGGTGGATTCCTCTTCCGAGTGAAGAAGTTTCTAAAACGTTTTAGTGCGCAGGGATGGATAGTTGCCTGACTAATCAGGTCCACTCATCCATGATTGACAACCTTAGTCAATCCCCACTTACCACCCCGCACTCACACAAGATTCATTTATCTTATTATCACATTGTTTTAACATTTAAAATAATGGTTTCTTTTAACGTTCCATCACAGTAATTCCTTGAAGACAGCATTGAAAGCATTCTTTCAGAAAACAAACATCTTTAAACTTAAGACGGGGTACTGCCAATCAAAACATTATCCATAATAACCATGACCAGTACTCTTCTTGTCTCAAGACCACCTAAGGGTCAAAAATGGCACCCATTACTTATTCAAATCCGAAGTGGATAAACCCCCACCCAAGGTTCCGGGTGCCCATACACCAAACCAGTTGCCCATACAACCGGGCGGCTCCCCTAGGATTAAAAAAACGGTATCCTAACTTATGTAGAAACATCAAGACATGACACGAAGTAGAAACTCGTTGTTCATGGAGGAATCGACTTAACCGTGGCTAGAAAGCCAATCATTATCATCAAAATATAACAAGGAGTCGGAGGTGTCTTGAGACAAGTTGTCTTAAGGATGATCAAACATATCTTTCCTAATTCAACCAGTTTTAACCCAAACAATTCTTTCTTATATTATAAACAAATGCACGTTGGAAGTTATCTTCCGTTTTCAGCCAGTTTATCCTTCTTACGTATGCAATGCTAACTTATAAAATAACTTTAAACTAATTAAAGACTTAAGTGAACAATGGGACACCCACCTGGGATTGATTGGCCATCTGCTGCTGCTGCGCTGGCGCCTGAAGACTCTCCTCTGTAGACCTACTACTAGGCCCGGCTTCGTCGTCGTGCGACGCTCTAGTTTGTTTTGAAGCTACGTCCTCATCATCAGATGTAGGATTTGCTCGCGTTCTTTTTGGTATCATAACTTCTTATCCTTATAAAAAAAATTTATAGTCTTAATTGGTAAATTCTTGACCTAGTAATTTCTTATTTGTCTATATAAGTATGATAACTTTTTCCACCGCTACCCTAAGGGTTTTCTAAGCTCTCCTAATTTTATTATAATTTTCTATATCTTTTTCCTAATTTTCCCATTAACTTTTAAGCTAATAATCTACTTATTTTAGGCATAATATTTATTGTATTTAATTTCTCTTAAATATTTCATTTCCTTAACTTGATATCATAGGTTTACACTTACTATAATTTTTCTAAAAACTTTTAACCACGAAGTCTATTTATTTTCATTAATGATTTGCTCAAAATAAGACTTTTGGTCAATTATGATTTACTAACCTCACTAATTAACTATGGTATAATTACCACAAGTAGATAAGGATATTTTTGACTTCTGGTAATTATCTTATTATTTTCAAACTTAGTTATATAATTTCTATCTATAATTTTCAGCTAAAAATAGTGTAATTTGACATAGATAAATATCTATACTACTTTTCTAACCTTGACATAATTATCGCGGTCTCCTTACCCTATAATATAGATCTCATAAATATCATGTAATCATATAGCATGATTTAGTAATTTTCCTCTTTAATTTTTAGCTAAAAATATTGTAATTTGACTTAGATAAATATCTATACTACTTTTCTAACCTTGGCATAATTATCACGGCCTCTTTACCCTATATTATAGCTCTGATGAATAGCATATAATCATATAACATGATTTACTAATTTCCCTCTTTAGTTTTTAGCTAAAAATAGTGTAATTTGACTTAGATAAATATCTATACTACTTTTCTAACCTTGTCATAATTATCACGGCCTCTATACCCTATAATATAGCTCTGATAAATAGCATGTAATCATATAGCATGATTTACTAATTTCCCTCTTTAGTTTTTTAGCTAAAAATAGTGTAATTTGACTTAGATAAATATCTATACTACTTTTCTAACCTTGGTATAATTATCACGGCCTCTTTACCCTATAATATAGCTCTGATAAATAGGATGTAATCATATAGCATAATTTACTAATTTTACTCTTTAGTTTTTAACTAAAATAGAGTAATTTGACTTAGATAAATATCTATACTACTTTTCTAACCTTGACATAATTATCACGGCCTCTTCACCCTATAATATAGCTCTGATAAATAGGATATAATCATATAGCATGATTTACTAATTTCTCTCTTTAGTTTACCCCTAAAAATAGAGTAATTTGACTTTTATAAATATCTATACTACTTTTCTAACCTTCACATAATTATCATGGCCTCTCTATCCTATAATATAGCTCTGATAAAAAGCATGTAATCAAATTGTGTGATTTGACTTAGATAAATATCTATACTACTTTTCTAACCTTGGAATAATTATCACGGTCTCCTTACCCTATAATACAGCTCTAATAAATAGCATGTAATTATAGTGCATGATTTACTTATTTTCCCCTTTAATTTACACCTAAAAATAGCGTAATTTCACTAAGATAATTAGTTAAACTAATTATCTGAGATTAGCATAATTATCATAGGTTATTTAACATCTAATAAATCTCTAAAAATTAACTAAATTCAATTTGAACCTATTTACTAATTTCCCTTATTTAAGTTGCTCAAAAACTAGAGTAATTTTGTCTAATTAATTAGCTATATTAATTATCTGAGCTTCTCCTAATTATCACGGATTCTTTAACACCTAATTAATCACTGATAAATATATCAGAGCAATTGAAATCAATTTACTAATTTCCCCTATTTAAATTTCTCAAAACAAAGAGTAATTATTCATAATTAACTAGATAGATTCATTATCTAGGCTTCTCCTAATTATCATGGGTTCTTTAATACCTAATTAACACTAGGTTGGTAACCTAACAGGACATAAAAGTGTCCTTTCAGGGTTTTGAAAAAAACCTCCAAAACCATAGTAGATCCACTCATTTTGTAAAATCCTTTCATGAGGTTATAGTTCAAGGCCTACGACACATGTAAAAAATAAGAAACTTGTAAAATTTCTCATCTTTTGGTCACACCAAGCCTCCAAAGTTGATGGACCAGTACATTTTCATCAAAACAGTCATTTCTTACGTTTTGTTGCATAAAAATAAGATTAGGGATTTTTGTAGGACTTGAGTTAAATTCCCTAGTAAACTTCAATGGGTTGGTGATCAAAACATATTATTGCTTCTCATTCACTATTTTTTGTTTTGCCAAAAGAAATAGGTACAAAAAAGTTGAATTTTTACCATTTTGCAAACCTATCATCAAAGTTTCTATAGCCACACTCAATACAAATAATATATGCATGTTTTCTTAGTTCCCTATTGTCCTTTAGGTTTATAAGGATCCATGGAGCATGTCAAAAGAATAATACATCTCTTACCAAGGGGAATCTTGGGGACAAAGATGAAGTGCTAAATACAACAAACATAAAAAAATTGGGTTCAACATTATGAGTTGTAGAATCCCATATAAACTATTCAATATCTAGCCAAATATGATCCTTATGACTAGATATGGTTACTACCTACAAAATGCATGTAGTTGTCACAAGAAACTAACAATATTGAAAAAGCTATACTTGATATACTAGAATGTTTCGTTTTCTTCTATAATTGAAAAAATCAACCATCGCTGTATACTATGCAAAATAGGGTATTAGGTGCCCCAAAACTCAAGGAATATTAGCTTTATGTTACAATATGGGACATAGAAAATCAAAACTGCATTTGGATATCATGAAAGCCACCAAAAAAATCTTAGAAGAGCTAAAATTGGCTAAAAAGCAGGATTTGACAATTTTTGTAATTTGGTCATAACTTACAACTTTAACATTTACTTCTCCCTAGAAGCATCAGGACATGTTGAGGACTACTAAAGATAGTTCTCTAGCATTATAGACCTCACAAACATGAATTCTAGAGTGGTATAGTTGCAAAAAGATGAAAAAAGCCAAAAACAGGACCTGTTTTTTCACACAGTTAAGGTTGTGAAATGTTGTGCAAGGACAAGGTTTAAGATGGAATTGATATTCCAAAAAAATGTCGAGTTTTTTTCAGCTCATAAGACAACTTTCTAGACAGATAGCACCTCAAAATCCATTTTGAAACTCTTGACATAATTCAAGGAAAATGGTCACTTAACAGGACATAAAAGTGTCCCAGGACATAAAAGCGTCCCATTACCAACCTAGTGTTAACCACTGATAAATATATCACAGCAATTGAAATAAATTTACTGATTTTCTCCATTTAAATTTCTCAAAAAAAGAGTAATTCTGCCTAAGTAATTCGCTAGATTAATTATCTGAGCTTCTCCTAATTATCACGGGTTCCTTAACACCTAATTAACCACTGATAAATATATCAGTAATTGATTTCAATTTACTAATTTCCCCTATTTAAATTTCTCAAACAACAAAGTATTTCTGCTAAAGAAATTAGCTAAATTAATTTTCTGAGCTTCTCCTAATTATCACAGGTTCTTGAACACCTAATTAACCACTAATAAATATATCACAATATTTGAAATCCATTTACTAATTTCCCCTATTTAAATTACTCAAAAAACAGAGTATTTCTCCAAACTTAATTAGGTGGATTAATTTTTTGAGCTTCTCCTAATTATCACGGGTTCTTGAAGACCTATTTAACCACTGATAAATATATCACAACATTTGAAATCCATTTACTAATTTTTCCTATTTAAATTACTCAAGAAACAGAGTATTTCTTCTAACTTAATTAGCTGGATTAATTTTATGAGCTTCTCCTAATTATCACGAGTTTTTGAAGACCTGTTTAACCACTGATAAATATATCACAATATTTAAAATCCATTTACTAATTTTTCCTATTTAAATTACTCAAAAAAAGAGTATTTCTTCTAAATTAATTAGATAAATTAATTTTCTGAGCTTCTCCTAATTAATACGTGTTCTTGAACACCTAATTAACCACTGATAAATATATCACATCATTTGAAATTCATTTACTAATTTACCCTATTAAAATTGCTCAAAAAACAGAGTAATTATGCCTAATTAATTAGGAAAACTTCTCAAAAAATTATAGGATAATTTTCATAGATTAATAACTGTCTAATGCATCTCTGATAATTACTTCAACTTAATCTAATCTTAATTAATATATTTCCCATTAATTCATGGTTAATTTGGCTAATTTCAGCCCTATTATAATAGGATAATTAATTAGCTTAGTATTACTAAGCTTAACTATAATAATCCACAGAGATTAATTAATTAAGAGAGGTTTGAGGAGCATACATAGGCCTAATTTTTTATTTATTAACAAATATCTTAATCTAACCTTGCTAATTAAGAAAGATTAGACTAATTACCGTTTAAGTTAATCAATTAGAGATTAATCTCTAATGATTTTTGCGTAGTGTCCTCTCTAGATGAGAGAGAGAGAGTAGCAAGGCTCCGAGTTTGTGTAAAATGTGAAGCCTGGGATCCTATTTATAGTTTTCTGGCACTCATAAGCTCTCACCGACTGAAAAAGGCAGTTGCTTGAAGTTCAAGCAGCCCCCAACAAGTCAAAAAAACGACCCCTTCTGCTAAATGAGTCCCTGGCAGGTCAGTGATGACCCTCCCATTACCTGTCAGCTTTTAAAATGTCAAATATGCTATATTTTGACCTATTTTTGCTTAATTGGTAAATATCTAGGAGGCCTTTAATAAAGTCTATACTTAAATGATTACTGCAACCCTTCAATTTTACCTATTTTATTTAATTCACAGTGTAAATGTCCAGGGGTCATAACTATGCCAGTTTTTATCGGAATTCAATTCTGAAAATTTCTAGCCCGGGGTTTGCTATGCTTAAGATTCCAAAAATACCAATATTTGCCATGGTCGGACAATTCTACATTGCTTTTTCAATAATCATATCAGTTTTATTAAGCTTTATACAACCTTTAAGGTTTCAGAAACTGGAAACCTTACAACGAGTTCTATGACTCTGTAGAACACTTCGAGCTTCAAGAAGATCAACGACCCGGAAATCAATGTCATCGCTACACGAATAAAGTGCATCAAAAGTGGATTCCAAAGTCCTCGGTGAAAACACAACCACCACAAGCATCCTCATACATGGCTCCAGGAATACGACCAGAGCAACGAGCTAACAATGCTCTAATCAATGGTCTAGAAAAGTCCTCCAAGAAACTACCACCCATGAGCAAACAGACAGTAACTTTCCACTATCAACCAAAAAATCAAGGGAAAGTACAAGAAGTCAACCTTGCTGAGGATAGTAGCGATAGTGATGAATCTTACGACATCCCCTATCATCAACTCAGGCCATCACTATCACCAACCCCTTCAGCAACAACCATGACGGGTCAAAAGAACAGGACAACAAGTCAAAGACGAAAAGCTCGACAAATCTGGATACCAAAAAGCCAGATCAGCCAAAAACAGATATGGATCAAGAAGACAAAGATCTCTAATGACAAATCACAAGATCCAACACCAAAACAAAAACAAGGAAAGCGTGCACGAACGGGTAAGAATATCACAAAGTCGCAAGATTTCACAACTCAGGTTTGGGCTCCAAAGAAGTTGATTCAAGCACAAAAAAGTCAGGAATTCATTTGGATTCCAAAACAACCACATTATCAACTTTCAAAGCCTGAATCCTGTCCCCAACCAAGCGTACAAGGGATGAAGCAAAGACCACTATCGACTCACACAACAAAAAGGTGGATCCCAAAGAAGTCTCTTCAAACAGAAACGAAGCACGGGCAAGTATGGGTTCCCAAACGAGCGTCAGCAACAAAACAGCCAATAATCGCAAAAAAATGGGTCCCAAAGAAGAACCACAAAACTGCTGTAAGTGCATCGCCGCTTGAATTCTTACAATTCTTCCTACGATTATAGTACAGTTAGAAGAGAGCAAGTCGCTTCAATCAAGCAACGATACAGGAGCATCAAAGACCATTACATTGCTTAGAATAGGAAGCCTCGCCAACAAATACCAATAAGCAAATTGCTTATACCCACATCTTGCACAACATAAATCTTTTCCATGCATTGATTGTGTATGCATAATAGGGCTACATTACAAGGCCTGCATAGGCACAACTTTTAATTGCCCAAGCACAACACATACCCTTTGCGATACCCTGTCGTAAAGGATGACTCCAAATAGGAAGGGGGGAGGCATTTGGAATGCGGACCTAACATTATGACTATTAGAGGGCAATGTTTTGTGAGATGCATTGAATTTTTGCGTTTTATTGTGATAATTTTTTGACAGAATTTAGAGTATATGCCCTCATAGTAGTGTTAAGGAGGAGTATGGGGACAAAATCCATATATGAGCCCCTAGGGACATGTGTATAGTGTACATAGCATTTAGATTTCTATTTGAATGATTTTTCTTTTGTTGAGTTGTTTTAAGATTTTATTTGTTTTTTATTAAGAAGAAAAAATAAAAAAATCCATAATCCACATGAAGAAAAGACTGACGAGAGGCATGAGCACTACAAAGAGAAGAAGGTACAGGAAAACGATGAAACTTCACGAAGTATGTCTCAGCAGTCACTACAACAGCCGAAGAACTTGTCACAAAGCAGTGTCAACAGGCAACCGACAATTCATACAAGTCAGAGTCGAGTAGCTAAGCCACAAAATGAGTGAGGTGTTAGTCCCAAAGCTTCAAGTAATATTCTTTGTGGTCTAAGCGTCTTAGCTATTCTAGGTACTGCTCAAGCTGAAAGAGTTGAGCATATTTACGTTGTGTCGCTCATGCTGGTATAGGTGAGAAAAAGAGTCGAAGTCTAAGTACTTAAGTCTGGTGAAGTGAAGGAGAAGGTCTAAAAGACACTCACGTACTGAGCACAGTGAGATACGAGTGGAGAAACTTCTACATTGAAAACCCTTCTTGGAATGGTGAAGGCTATTGAGACATCTTTTGATGTCACATGTGCTACACTTATTCCTCGAAACACCCATCATCTCCTTCTTTCACATTGCATGCTTTTGTTGACAAATTTCTCATATGAATATAGAGTGTCCCATAATTGGAACTTGCATCAGGCACTCTTTCCGTGTTTCACCCAAGCACTCACCTTTCATGAACATGTACTTCACGTTCAACTGCTCAACTCCAATAAGAGCATATACCAAAGGCATTTTTTTCCCACCGGGTTTTTTCCCTTTGATCATCCAGGTTTTAGACCCTAATCTAAAGACACCTATCACCATCCTCTTGTGCATATTCCTTCTACATCAACAATAAGGAAATGCTACTCAAATCAATTGACAAATGAATTGGAGCACCAATTTCAGATCATAGCATACTTCTCCTCAATGGCGAGTCGAAGAATGGCCTACAATGACAACACTGCAGACAACACTAACAACATGATTGCACAGGAACAAAGAAGTCCCCAATGAAGAAGAGTAGACATAAAAGTAATCAGAGGATCTCAAAAAATGAATGGTTATGATGATCGATGTCCGCTCTAATGGATCATAGTTCTTGTTGTGGTTCGACAAATTTACAAGCAGTGAAACAGATGAAGCCAAAACGACAGCAAAGACCACATCGCCATCCACAATCTGTTCATGTCGGGGACGACATGAACGCGGAAGGGGGGAATGTTGACCGCTGGGTCAACAACACAACATAACTCAAGTTTCGTACCAAAGTCTTATCTTTTGCGAGTTATGAAATGATGCGGATTATGGCTATAAATGTCATTTGTAATGAGTAGTTATTCTAGTTTCAGAGGCCGGGGTGCAATGGCACTTCCAGATTGTAAATACAAAGCCATTTGACCCTTTCAACCCCATTTTTGGTTTAGCCTTAGTATATAAGGTACCTAGGTCATTTTGTAAAAAGACTTTTAATCATAATCAAAACTTAACGCTGTCGTCTACTGTGTGTGAGAGAGAAAGAGAGAGAGAGCGTGAGCTTCATCCTCTCGCTACGCCCGGCTCGCTCAACGCATTGGAGATCCGACTACACCATTGTTGTAGGCTCGAGGAGAGCTACACGACAATGCCAAGCATTCCACGCGAGAAGAAGCGCACACGCCGACGCATCTATAAGCTATTTGTGGTCGTAAGTGTATCAAACGATGTATATTTTCTGCGTGCTAGTAGTCTATAGAATCGTGGCGACATAAGCTACGCATAGGTACTTATAAATTTCAGTTTCGGACACTTTCTAAATTCGGCTTTGTCATCCTACGCGTTTTCTGCAGATGGGTTTAGAGTGAGGGTTTTGAGTGTAGAAGCTTAGGGACAGGTGTATCCTAGTGAGGGGATGGTATTCCTTAAGTTTCGTATGAATCTGGCATGATTAGGTGAGTTACCTTCCGTATGTGTATATGTGGCTAGGTGGTGTAGTTGAGAGCAGTGAGGTTCTTGATTGTGGTTTAGTTGGCCTTCCTGAGTGTTGTATGTGTAGGATGGTCTCAGCCTGACAAGCTTAAGAGATTTCCTCCGTGTGCCTATCATGTCATCTGTGTCCTCGATTGACATTATGTTGATCTAGGTAGTGTTTGCATGCACTTCATGGGTGTGTGAGTCTCCCGTCCAACAATGTGTGCACGAAAGAGTTCAAAACAAGTGATTATGTACTTGTTTATACCTTGAAGCAACATGCCAAGAAACTTAAAAAACGAGGGATGGGACCTTTTGTGATTAGTGACCTATCACAAAGCGGAGCTGTCAAGCTTGCTACATTAGCAGGTGAAGAAATGCCAAATTGGATTAGTGGGTGTCGATTGAAGAAATATCATTTACCACTAATACAGGATATGCTTCAACAAATCCATCAAAGGAAACAACGAATGAAGGAGAAGCAAAGGGTACGAAAAGAAGCTCAAGCAGAAGCACAAGAACGCATTGCAAAAAGAAGACTTCTGCGACAACAACAACAATGTGGAGCACCATTGCGAATCAATGCCATTCGACTAACGAATTTTGATGAAGACACAGTGGAGCCAATAATTGCAGTCAAAGTGGGTAGTAATCAAGTTGAATCGACGGCATTGCTTGATTCGGGAGCTCAAGCAAATTTGATCTCTTACAGATTATACAAACAGCTCAAGCCCACAAGTCAACTTCATCCTACTCCACAAGTGTTGGAAAGTAATACATCACATTCACTGAAAACATTGGGCTAGACAATATTGCATGTACAAGTACATCAATATATTTACCCACACAAATTTTATGTGGTCGAGGATGAAAGCACACAACACCCCATGTTGTTGGGACAACCTTGGCAAAAAGAGTACAATGTGAAGATAGATTGGAATGCTAATGCGGTCAATATTCAGCATGCACAAGAACAACAGGTGATATCCTTTGCTCAACAACAACGGAATAATCAGCTGCCAGCAATGCAATCACTGGATAAAGAGCTAAAAGGAAGGGGGCCACCAAAAAAAAACATGATAGCCAAGGCTAACAAACAGGGAACTGCCAACCATGCTCACTACATACATACGAAGTCACTGACCGCAGTGCAAAGATCTAGGTTACCAAAACAAGAGAAACAAGTATGGATGCGGAAGGATAGAAATGACATGGTAGACAAAAAACAAGACAATGGAGGAAGTCAACATAAGCCGATAGTTCAACCAAACACCAAGGGCATAAAAAAGATATGGATCCCAAAGAAAATGCTCAGCAATAACTTCAATACTCCTCGCATCTGGATCCCAAAACCGAAGCAAAAGGAACTCCCTTCAGTACAAGCAACATCGAAAGACAGACAGCTGCATATGAAACCAACAAACCAATTTATGTGGGTGCCAATCAACAACAAAACAATGGCAACCAAGGCAGTAACTAACCTACAAAAACCGCCAAAAACAAGCTACCAATGGAAAGCAAAAGAGAGAAGGTCTACGGCCAATTCCGCAAAGAAAATACTCTCCAAGGAGACAACTACGGGCATTTCAACAGTAGCGGCAAAGCAAGAGACTTTTTCAAGAAAGACAATCAAACAAAGAGAGGTAGAGTTACAGCTTTTACTTGCAAAGAAAACACGAAACCTCGACGGCAAATGCCAATAAGCATCTTGCTTATACCCTTCTCTTGCACAGCATTAATTTTTCCATGCATTGACCGAGTATGCATACAATAGGGCCACATTACACGGCCAAGCATTAGCACAATTTTTTCAACCCATGCACGGCACATACTCCAAGGCGCTACCTTGTCGTCTGGGAGGACTCCGGCTAGGAGGGGGGGAGGCATTCTCAAATGCGGACCCAATGGCAGAAAGAGAAAAAAAGGGCATGTCTTTCGACTATTTTTAAGGGTTGTTGTTTGATTGCGAAATTTTCTGGACTAACCCAAGTATATATGCCCTTATACAGCATGAATCTACAGGTATATGGGGCCAAACGCCAAATCACGCCCCTAGGTGTGTGTATATAAGTAAAAATAGCCATTTTTCGGACAAAATATTGATAAAACGGAGAAATATGGCCATAGAAATTGCATGTGAGTCTATATAATGTTTTGCGGGGTGATTTTTTTTATTTATTATGATTTTTGGAATTTTTTTGGGTTTGATTTTCTGTTTTCCTTTTAATTTTGCTAATTTTCGGCAGAAAAACTTCAAAAATACAAAAAGCAAGTGAAAAACGATCGTAATGAAAAACAAAAAATATAGGGATGATCAGTGACTATAGAAAAACCTATGGTAGAGTGGGGGTGCAATTATGAGACTGGAGCGGAAAGCGTGTTTTGGCCAAATTTTGATCGAAATGCCAAATTTCTGGTAAACAGGGCAAATGAAGTCCAAATCAAGAAATTTTTGAGCCTAAACCGTATCTCGCAAGAAGTTGGGAGCACATGTCAAATTTCATGAGAAGTGGTTCGGGGACCTCTATTATAAGAAATTTTCACTTATTTTTTAGCTCATTTCCACTATTGACCTTTGAGAGAGAGCTTCTGCCACCTAGAGCGAACGGAACTTCCAGCAACTTCTATGACGCGCACGACTACCCGACGGGCTTCAGACATGAGAGGTAGGCTCACCACCTTGAGCTTTTTGCGCATGTTTGTCGTTTTGTCGCGAAAACTAGCGTAGGGTTCACACGGAAAGCGGGCAGTAGAGACGTACAACTAGAAGTGACCACCTAACGGCTAACCCAAAAGCAACGATGCTTCATCGGCAACTTACCCTAACATAGGAGACCAGTCTTGGATGTCCAAAGGCAGTATAAAACCATAGAGAAAAACCCTCAATCCTAGAACCCCGCAAGAGACCACCAAATGGGAAATCAGCGGAGAGGCGCCCAAATGCTACCAAATTTTCATGGGTAGGAGCATCTCGACATACTCGACAAGTCTATGTAGCCCACATGACCAAAAGGTGACCCGAAGCGGCACTAAACTTCAGAAATGGCAACAGACACACAAAGCGTCAAATAGCTCTCGCGGCCAAAACCGCATGTCCGTTTGCCACCAAACTTCACGAGCGGCTTTCCTAGACCATCAAAAACCAAGACCTTGTTAAGTATGGAGCCTGATTTACCCTTGTAATTTTCTGTGGTAAAAGTGCACATTTGTAAGACCCCCATTATGAGGAGAAGCCATCGTGCATGAAGGAAAATCACTCACCGGAAACCAAAATTTTCACGGACAAGAATCAGGGGCAACTTTAGAAGCAACTTTTTTTTCGCCGGAATATTATGGCCGGACGGCGGTCGAAAAGTGGTCGGAAAACAACCGGTCGGTTGGCCGGTGGCCGGTAGTCAATGGCCGATGGCCGGTGGTCGGAAGTCAATGGCCGGTGGCCGGTGGTCGAAAGTCAATGGCCGGTGGCCGGTGGCCGAATTCAAAAGCGGACTTGTCTTCTCAAGGGTGGCCACACATGGGCGGATTGGAAGGTCCGATTTGGACTTATTCGCACAAGGGCGGCTACACATGGCTGTCTCTCATAAGAGAGGATAGCCCTTTTGGCCTATAAAAGGAGGCCATTTCTACACACATTTCATAATGTGAAGTTAATGCCACAAGGTGAGTGTGAGGTGGTGAGAGTGAAGCAAGGCGGGAGCTCTATCAAGGGTTTAATCCCTTTGTAAACTACTTCTTCTTTTGAAGTGCTAAAGCCATTGAGTGGCTGCTTTCCCGTGGACGTAGCCCACATTGGGTGAACCACGTATATCATGTGTTCTCTCTCTCTCTCTCTCTCTCTCTCTCTCTCTCTCTCTCTCTCTCTCTCTCTCTCTCTCTCTACTCTATAATCTCTTGTGTGTGAAATCTATCTCTCTCCATTAAGTAATCTACTCAAAAATCTATTTAGCTACGTCTTATTTCCTAACAGACCTATGGTGGTAGACCACCACAAGTCATCGAAGACATGTAAACGCAACCACGGGTACTTCTAGAGAGACAAATTGCCAAATGGAGCTCCGGTGAAGCCAAAGTCGACAAAAACCATACGGCAAGGATCCCCAAGGGATCGGGAAGCTATGGAGACCAACATCAAGAAATTTCATCGCCGAAAAGCACTCCAAAAGTCAAAAAACAGCTCGGAGGCTCTGAAATCCACACAAGGAGTTATTTTCTATCTATTTGACTTTTTTGTTGAAATTAGGCTTAAAAAGGACTTAGGGGGACTAAGGGCAGGCACCAGTGGCAGTTTCCATAAAAAAATCATCAGGAGACATCCTACGCGTAGGATGTCTCAAGGTCATTTCTGGGCACAAAACCCAATATCTCTCATCACACACATTTTCTGAATAGCCTTTACATGCTAGCCACCAAGTTTCATCACATTTGGACCAAAATTGACCGCATGAAAAAATGCAAAGTCCGGGCATAGAGTCAATAATGGGCCATAGACCTACCAAAACTTGTCCAAACCACATGAAACTTGCACAACACATTCATGAGCACATAGCCAACCAATCTGTGTGGTTACTTGCAAAAAATGATGAAGTAGACATCCTACGCGTAGGATGTCTATTTGACATTTTTTGCCTACAGAGGGTATTTTTATATTCCAGATCTTTTCATAGCCATTCTAATCATTTTTTACCCCCAACAGCTTCAAAATACACTTTTTGAGCCCAAAAACACTACACAGGGTCTACCAACATCAATTCTTGTCCAAATCAAAATCCAAGAGCATGGCCATGTTCCACATGCCAAGGACTACCCACAGAACAAATCTCAAGCCATTTTGATGAAATAGACATCCTACACGTAGGATGTCTCCAGCATGTTTTTGAACTTATGTGCAAACAATGACATCATGGGAGCCATTACCATGGTGCAAGGAGCCCATATATCAATTTTCAACCCATTTGGATATCATCTACTACCTGTTGTGGACATCCTACCCAATCTGTGAGCCTAAAGCCTGAATCTACCCAGAAATGCACTTCTTGATGCCCAAATCCAAATCCATCACATAGCCATGTTGTACAGGCCAAGGACCACTAGCATGTCAAGTATCACCAAAATCTGATGAAAAAGATATCCTACGCGTAGGATGTCTATATGATAAATTTTTGCCAGAATTGAACTGTGAGCACATGTACAGTTTTTCAAGTTCCTTTTAAGTTTTATTTTCAATTTTCAAGTCATTTGATAGTTAAAACACAGTTTCTAAGCTGATATGGAAAAAACGCTAACTTCTGACTATTGAGTGCAACAGGATCTATGGCAGCCGCAAAGTCACCGGCAAAGAAGAAAAGGATGACCATAAAGGATTATTTGGAAGAAGTAGAGCCCTTCGTCATACCATAAGGAACTCTAAAGCCAACCAGCACGTGGATCCAAGAAGACTTACTAGAGTTCAATGATCTAAAGATCTACCAAGGCGTATTCAAAGACACCGAAGGAAATATGATAGAGCTACTAATGCTACCGTGGGAGCTCAATGAGTTCGTCAGAAGCAAGATGGCAGAGTATCTGGAGAAGATTGATCTCCGCAATTATTTTGAAGCTGCTTCGACAGGTATTGACATAAAAAGAGTATAGGAATTTGTGACGACAATCAAGGAAGATGGAGTGGCACGAGTTACGGATCTACAGGGCCAGCAGCCATGGAAGGCATAGACCTAGAGAATGTGGCAGATCCTGCGTGGACACACCCATGCAAGAGGAAATCCTTGTAGGACCCTCTCAAGAGCCACAAGATCTGACACAAGAAGAAGAAGAGAAGCTGCACAAGGCCATAGAAGCGGAAATCAGAGAAACAGCCAAAGAAGCCTTGGAATGGGAGTAGAGGGTTTTTATATCCATGACCATTCATAAGATAGACGCCAGCAACCTTCGGCGTGAATGGATATAGCCCTCTCTCCCATATCCTTTGCTAAAGTACAAAGCCGCCACGATCAACAAAAGAATTAGAGAAGAGCCAACAGTGCCACTATACACAGCAGATATCTTCAAGCTTGAAGGGGTAAAGTTGATAGTCAACTCCCAACCCAGGTGGAGAAAGGCATGGCTGACGAAGTATCCACAATACCTAATCCATTTGGTAGAGGCACCCAAAGTCATCAGAGATAACCTAAGTTTCTTCCCTCTACCAAGGATGCGGACGTGGAAGGCCCAGGAGCTACTACAAAGAAGCCAACCTACTTGGCTAAACTATCCGAAGCTGCTAGGGTTGAAGGCATGCGAGAGAATAAGTGTTCAATACATGGTGAAAACCCTAACGGGTGCCATCAAATTGTTCAATGGTTCGCCTGACCTATCTTGCATTATGATGAGGAAGATTTGCAAAACCCTTTTGGCAATCTTCGAGACGTTCAAACCGGGCCAGGCAACAGACAGTATCTTCTTCTTTCAAGATACTTACAAATGTGCATATGATCTGTCTGGTCAGCCTTCCAAGGAGGTGATACATGCATTGTATCAAAGGATCATGTTTTTGCCATCCTATCACCTCCAGGACTTTGAAGAAGCTTTCTACACCGGCTTCTTCACCATCAGCACCGACATATTCGGCCCAACACTACTGGCTCAACATGCAAGATACTAGTCGCTGCTCAAGATGCGAGAAACCCTAAGATGAAAAAGCAGCTCAACAGCCATGTCGGGGACGACATGAGCAAGGAGGGGGGGAGTGTTAGAGGCTGGACACACCCTACGGAAATTGACTTCTCGACAGATTATCATTTTTTGTAATTATTCATTTATTAAGAAAACCCTACATTTCACCTTGTAAGTATTGGGGCTTACAGAAGTTTCCAGATTGTATCCCAGTTTTGACATTTAGATTGAGTAGATGGTTAAGATGGAACATTACGGTTTGAGAATTGTAAGGTATTTATACCACTTTTTGACCTTAATGAAAGGACCTTTGTCATTTTAAAAAGTTTTGAAGTCTGTGAGTGAGCGTATTGTGTACTAGAGAGAGTGAGAGCTTCATCTTGACGCTATGTGCCCACAGGTGATCGAAATCGAGTGCAAAGAACTGCAGCGTGTTGCCCCCGACGAGAGCTACGCGCCAATACCTACATTGTGCGTGTACGGTCTGATTTTTCGAGCTCCATCTACGAGCTTCATCTGGTGATTCGGTGAGCATACGTTGTTTGAATTTGCATTGCAGCATATCCACGCGTTTGCATTGAGTAGAGCTACTAGGTACTTTAGATTTCAAAAATGAAGACCTGCCCTACGTGATTTTGTACCGGGTGTTTTGCGTTGGGGTTTTGGTTCATAGACCTTAGGGAGAGCGACCTATTGGTGTTAGTAGGGTCTCCTTCAAGTTTGTGGTGTTTCGAAATTGTTTGATGGATGTTCGGCTCTAAAAAGCGTTGTAGGAAGTTTCCTCTTATGCACTCCTGAAGGCTGTGACTTAGACATTGGGTAGTGACCTCTGTAGGAATTAGTTAGGACTCGGTCGAGTGTAGGTTGACGCCCTATGCTTGCTTCCACGCGCCTGCGGGTCGAGCTTCGTCCTTAGCAGACAAATCTTGTTAGGTGAGTTCTCGATGTGCTAATGTCCGTCGCGACGTATCTGTCCAACATTGGCGCCGCTGCTGGGGACGAAAACCTTAGGTAGGTGACCGAGACTAGTCCTTGACGATAGGGATTCTTTGGCTTGCCAAGAGTCTCATTTTACATTTAGAAAGGATCAGAGCGTGGAGGACTCTCTAGGTCTTAGAGGGAGAGTCTAGGGAGCGTGTGTCTGGCCTAAATCCTTCGACTTAGGTAGTTTTAGGTGGACTTAGGTAGTTTTTAGTTGAGTTGAGTTGAAGACTAGGAGTTGGAGTGGTAGAAGCGGCGAGAGGAGAGCTTGAGAGTCCAGAGAGGCCAGAAAGCAACCAAAACACCATTATCACCATTTCATATGATGAGTAGGAGTAGAGTAAGTAGGACATCATGATTCAGAATCTAGAGCACTTCACGCATGTATAATTTCTTGTTAGATTCATCACAAGGTTGTAAAAGATGCAAAAACACGCAAAAGTGTGTTTGAAAGCTAGTCCAAAAGTTACTGTGAGTGTTTCTGATAGAGTTGTAGAGCATCAGGAGCATTTCTGTCAGGAAAAAAATTAATTTTAAGTCAAAAGACATCCTACGCGTAGGATGTCTATAGGCTAATCTGGTGTGAATTTTGGAATTTTGAGTTGACCAGTGTGTTCAGAAGGTGGGGTTTATCCTATTTTCACCTGGAAAGTGGAAATTTGACCATATCTTGACAGGATAAGGCTAGATAGAGTGAAATTGCCAGACATCCTACCCAAATTGTGCCAAAGCATTATTTTAAGACCAAAACCATAGGATAGATGCATGAGCATGGTCTGCATGATATATTGAGTGACTTAGAGAGGTTTCATCTCATTTGGGTGAGAAAATTGGGTTCTAAGCAGACTTTAGCACTTTTGACTGAAAAAGGCTAGAACAGCTAAAATTGGGGACTTTTGAAATCCAAACCAAAATCTAAGCATACCACTTGGTTGCTGACATCAAGGGGAAGCTGTGGGTCAAGTTTGGGGTCAAACAGGCCAAAAAGACATACTACGCGTAGGATGTCATCTGTGTGATTTTGCACTCCAAACCTAATTTTGAGCATACCAAAGTGATCAGCATCTCAAGGAGAGTCTTTGCCTTGCATTTGAAGCTATTTTGAGCAAAAATAAATCCTACGCGCAGGATGTCTAAAGCAAGAAATTGAAGTCAGATACTGATTGTGGGCCTAGCAGGGTGTTGTATAGCCTAAGGCATAGCCTGAGGCAAGCCTCCTAGTCAATTTTGGTCCAAATTGGAGTTGATTAGACTGAGCAAGACCAGCAGCAGGCTGTTGGAACAAATTTGTGATCCATTGACCAGCTTATTGGTGTCCAAATCAAAAAGTAAAAACAGTTGTGGACTCAGCACATCAAGGGGAATCCATAGTGCAAGAATCCAGGCAAAACAGAGCAGGAGACATCCTACGTGTAGGATGTCTACTAGGGCTTAGTGAAAAGAAAAGTTGACTGAGCTTAGACAGTGAGGTTCCATTTGGCTTAAGGATTCCAAAACTTCTTCCATGAGTGAATTTGGACCTTGTGTGACCTTTTAATGGAGCAAAGACTGAATTCAGACTTTCCACATAAATTGACCAGCATACGAGGAAAGCACCATTCCAGATTAGCAGACCTAACCTAGAACATCAGCAGTGTATAAAATACAGTAGTGGTTGATGATTAACTCTCCAGTTATGCCAATCATTACTAAAATCACCTCTAGCAGTTAGATGCTTTGATTCGATTGGCGAAATTAAACGCTTGTGTACAGTTATATTCAACAGCAAAGCAAGAAGTGGTGTGGAGACTAATCCTTTGCCAGGTGAGTGGTTGGATTTTTGATAGATTGCATTGATAAGTTTGATGAATTTAAGATCAAGAAGATACATTTTTATAGACCAAAAGATGGCAGGTGACCAAGGTAGTTTAGTGTCCACCGAAGAGAGTGTAACTCAAGCAAGGCTAGATCCACTAGCACCAATTATTGAAGAGGGTAGTGATACTAACGGGTAGTGATACTGACACTTCATCAGAAAAATCGTTCTTCATGATGGGTAGTCAACGCTAGGAGGTTTCACCTATGACGGACCAATGCCAGGAGGAAGCACCTCCCTAAATCCTTTGAATGATTCCAAGTTCACTACGATCTTCTTAGAAGGAACAAACTCGAGGGGAGCTTATGGGAAAAAATACTTATGGCTTTAGACATCCTACGCATAGGATGTCTTTTTGCTTATTTCTGCCATAAATAAATCCTTCTATAACTTATTTATGCCATCAGTAATTTTTTCCACTCTTCAATAATGATTTTGGACCTCGGGTATTTATTTGGAAATTAGATAAATTCATTTACTAATTTCCCTTGTCCATTTTATACAAAAATCGGTTATTTTTATTGAAGATACATACCTAAACTATTTATCTAAGGTTGGGATATTTATCATAGATTCTTCAAGGTGTGTTCTTCTGCAAATATTTATATCAAAGGTTTTTGGGTTAATTCGCTATATTCCCCCTTTTATTTTCCCCTAAAAATAATATAATTTTACTGGGATATTTAGATAAACTAATTATCTGATGGTAACATAATTATAATGAGTTCCCAAAGGTATAATTTTCCTCTAATAAATAACTCAAATCCATTTGAGTTCATTTGCTAATTTTCCCTATTTAAATTGTCCAAAAAACATGGTATTTTTGCTAAAGTATTTAGATAAATTAATTATTTGAGATTTTCCTAATTAGCATGGGTTTCCTAACATCTAATTAACCTTTGATAAATATCTCAATTCAATTTGAATCTATTTGCTAGTTTTCCCTATTGAATTTGTCCTAAAAATAGAGTATTTTTGATAAAGTAATTATGTATATTGATTATTTGAGCTTGTCCTAATTATCACGGGTTTCCTAACATCTAATTAAGCTCTGGTAAATATCTCAATTCAATTTGAATCTATTTGCTAATTTTTTAAAAATTAGATATTTTTGCTAAAGTAATTAGGTAGATTAATTATTTTAGTTTGTCCTAATTATCATGGGTTTTCTAACATCTAATTAACCTCTGATAAATAGATCCATGCATTTATGATCAATTTACTAATTTCCCCTATTTAAATTATCTTAAAAACATGGTATTTTGAGTAAAGTAATTAGATAAACTAATGATTTGAGCTTATCCTAATTATCACGGGTTTCCTAGCATCTAATTAACCTCTGATGAATAGCTCAATGCATTTAGGATCAGTTTACTAATTTTCCCCATTTAAATTGTCTTAAACATAGGGTATTTCTACTAAAATAATTAGATAAACTAATGATCTGAGCTTATCCTAATTAGCACAGATTTCATAATATCTAATCAACCTCTGATAAATATCTCAATGCATTTAGGATCCATTTACTAATTTTCCCTATTTAAATTGTCTTAAAAATATGGTATTTCTACTAAAGTAATTAGATAAACTAATGATTTGATCTTGTCCTAATTATGAAGGGTTTTCTAACATCTAGTTAACCTTTGATAAATAGCTCAATGTATTTAGGATCAATTTACTAATTTCTCCTATTTAATTTGTCTTAAACACAGACTATTTTTGCTAAAGTAATTAAATAAAATAATGATCTGAGGTTTGTCCTAGTTACCACAGGTTTCCTAACATTTAATTAACCTCTGATAAATATCTCAACCCAATTTGAATCTATTTACTAATTTTCCCTATTTAATTTGTCCTAAAAATAGAGTATTTTTGCTAAAGAAATTAGATAAACTAATAATCTGAGCTTCACATAATTATCACGGATTCTGTGACATCTAATTAACCATTGATAAATAACTCAAGACATTTAAAATCAATTTGATTAATTTTTCCTTTAATTTTCTTTTAAAAAACAGTATAATTCAGCCTAATTAATTATAAAAATTACTCAAAAAATTATGAGATAAGTTTTTTTAGCTTAATGACTGTTTAATGCAGCTTTGATAATTACCTTAGCTTAATCTAGGCTTAATTAATAAATTTCCCATTAATTTGTGATTAATTTGGCTAATTTCAGTCCTAATATGATAGGATAAACAATTAGCTTAATATTTCCAAGCTTAATTATAGCAATCAACAGAGAATATTTAATTAAGAGAGGATTTATGAGTATACATAGACCTAATCTTTAATTTATTAATAAAATAGATTAATCTAGCATTGCTAGTTAAGAAGGATTATGCTAATTACCGTTTAGGTTAATCTCTAGTGATTTTTGCGTAGCGTTCTCTCTAGATGAGAGAGAGAGAGTGTCAAGGCTCCGAGTCTGTCAAATTATGAAGAGAAGGGGGTTCTTTTATAGCTTTTCTAGGCATCGGGCAGCTTCTGGCAGGTTTCTACACTCCAAGCGGCCCCTCAGGTTGCATATGGAGCCCCTTGCTGCTATCTCTGCCCCTGGCAGGTTCTCCCAGCTTCCACACAGTCCCCATTCCCTTCAGAATTTACTTTGGTTGATTTTTCCTAATTCTAATGATGAAAATTGGAATACCAGTTAATTCTAGAACCTTAGTGTAAAAAGTCCTTGTTAATAATTATTACTGAAACCATCCAATTTTTATTAACTAACTGAATTTCTATTGTAACCTTCCAGGGTCTGTAACTTTTCCAGTTTTCATCAGATTCTGATTCTGAAAATTACTAACCATAGTAAAGCCCTGCTTATAATTTTAAAAATACCAAGATTAGCCGTATTTGAATCCTTCAACGGTGGTTTTCCATTTAATTTTACAAGCTTTGTACAATTTTTAAGGTTTCGAAAACTGGAAACCTTACAATCATCCCAATTTAAGGATTTGAGATGTCCTTATCTCAACCGAAATTGGGAAAATCTTTGCGAAGTGATACTTCATCCTCCCAAGTGGTATCTTCAAAGGGATAACCTTTCCACTTTATCAAATGTTACTGATTACTCTAAGAGTTCTTTCTAGTTTCTGATTGAAGTTAGTTGTTAGCCAATTTTTCCTCAAGAAACTCTTAGTGTTGAGCCCATCTTAAAAACCTTTACAAACCATTTGATCATCTCAAAAACTAGGTGAAATCAATTCCATAAAAGTTCCATATATCCACCTTGTCAACATGAACGCGCTCGGTCTAACTGACCATTCAGAGCAATCAGCATTCAACAAATATCATATATTTCAACTTTGCCAATCTGAACGCGCTCGGCGTGTTCTTGCCATTCTGAGCAATCTGCGTTCGGCACAAGCTCCCACCATTGCACCAGAGGTACCCCCTCTGTGCTCTAACCTAGTTGACCAACAATATGTAAGAGGGTTTTAAGAAGTATCATACCAAGAGTTCTTTTCGGCTTTCTATTAGTCGCATACCTTAATACTTTCATATCTAGGTCATTTTCCCAGGGAGGTTATCGTGTGCACAAAAATGTGGGTTGGTTTCTTGGTAACCACCTCATTTCTAAGATTCGAATTTTTCCTTCCTAACGAGAACCTCTTTATCATTTGCTAGATCTACCCTTAATTCTTGATTGAATGCTAACTTAACTTTAGATTCATTAAGTTCTTTTGGAGAAGAAAATCATGTGTACCATTACAATATATAAGTAACTCAAGTTTTTACATTATTGATTTATAGTGGTTTACAAAGCTCTAAGATTGCTAACTATGGCCAAGCGAGTGTCTCTTTTATCTGTCTTATTCATAAGGTTGGTTCTCCTATGATTGCAGAAGATATGGCTCCTCTTGCTCTTCCACTACCTCGTCCTCCATTTCTACCTCCTCTTACATTATCTCCATGATTTTGAGGAAGGGCTCTAGCAGTAGTTTGAGGGTTTTGGTCTCCAGGATAGTTATTTCTATAGAGCCCCATTTGATTGCATCCATAGCACCTAACGTTTGGGAAGGTCTGCTCCAGGTTTACTACTGCAGCTAGTCCACGTTGTTGGTATCCTTGGTTGAAAGTTCCCCTGGCTCTTCCCCTAAAGTTATTAAATCCATTATAGTTCCTTATGGAGTTGGTTCCTTCGGCTGCAAGAGGCTTAGCCCTGAGAAGGGCATCCTGTATTGACGTAGGCCTCATGGCTTCGAGACGTGTACTCAAGGGTTTGTTGAGGCCTTGATAGAAACGGGCAATTTGTTGCTCCATGGTCATCTAGGGAGCATAGCGTCGTAAAGACACAAACTTGGTGTAGTACTCCTATAATGAAAGTCCAAGGTGGCGTAGACCAAAGAACTCGTTCATCTTGATAGCCTGATGTGCGGGAGGGAGATAACGTTCTTTGATTGCCTGCTTCATTTTCTCCCAAGATGGACTACTCGTGGGATTATCTCTGCAGTGTTGCTTCCACCAAAGTTTGGCATCTCCACTAAGACGGAACATACCCAACATTGTTTGGTTTTCTAGAGCAGTTCCTTTAGCTTTGAAATAGTCATCCATAGCATCTAACCACGCTTCGGCATCTCGCTCTAAATTGGGTCCCTCTCCTTGAAAGTAGAGAGTTGAACTTTCTTTAGTAGTAATTTTTTCTCTTGACTAACAGTGTAAAGGCTATTTACGCGAGTATTTCCCTGAAATTGAATTAGTGGGATTTAGTACCATATGAAATCTCTCTTACTTATGCTTTTAACTTATCTCATACTCAAACTTTTGCACACAGGATGAAGACAATTACCAAACCATAGACAAAACTTCTTATAGCATACTCATGAGAACCATAGTATGTACAAGAGTTAATACAATCCATGCAGGTCCTACTATGTACAAGGGTGACAATAACCCTATACTAGAATCTTGTGGACTTTGGGTGGATCAGATATAGGATCAAAATATACAACATCTTTTGGTCCATTAAAACTAGGGCCTACACCTATGGGCCTAATTCTACCTGGGTAGATTTCTTTAGACACCTGATCAAACACCCACTGATTTTGCGATACTCGTACATCATCTATTACAAGGGTTTCTTCTGAATTCTCCGTCCCAACGAAAAAATATACTTCAATCACTTGAAGATCTTCGGCCCATTTGAGTTTCTTCATATTTAGTTCTAAACCTTCTAATTCTCCCGCATCAATGAAGAAAATTCCACCAGATCCTGGCCACTTGATTCTCCAAGTGGGAGGAGAAAATCTATTATCCAGCCATTTCATCACGCTTTCTCGCATTAAATAGTCTCGGGATAGGCAAGCCCTCATAAACCTAAAATTGAAATCCAGGAATTTGAAGTAGGCCTGATGGAAATTTTCTTGCAAGGATAGGGATAATTCTCTCTCTTCCCTCCACTCCCTCTTTTCAATTAAATACGTTTTTAATTGAATTAGTCAAAGATCACTTATTTCAACTTAACGCCTTAAACTTTTCCGTAGGTCCAAGACTTTAATTAACACAGGCTCTGATACCACTTGTAAGGTCCCCAACCCACCAATATCAAGATCGGGATGGGATCCTTGACATGTCTCTACGTCTGATAAAAATCAGAGTCTCTAAACAAGACAAATCCAAGGAATAGACATTTACCATTGACAATGGCTTAGGTTTATAGCCTTAGAAGAAGACCTAGTCCTGTCTCACAGCGGAAACGGGGCAATGTATTAAAAGTCCAAAAACTCCTATAACTGCCACAATTGGGCTAAGGTATCCTCAACCCAACGCTTTTTTTCCCCTAACATATGTGAGGGCACAGCCGCTGATGGACTCCTCTTCCAAGTGAAGAAGTTTTCTAAACGTTTTAGTGCGCAGGGATGGATAGTTACCTGACTAATCAGGTCCACTCGGCCATGATTGACAACCTTAGTCAATCCCCACTTACCACTGCGCACTCGCATATGATTCTTTTGTTATTCAATTACTACCACGTTCTTATCACAATTAAAATAATGATTCGTTTTATCTTTCATAACAGGATTTTATTAAAACGGCCCTTGAAAACAGTATTGAAAACATTCTTTTAGCAAACAGACATCTTTAAACTTAAGACAGGGTACTGTCAATCAAAACATTTTCCATAATAACCATGACCAGTACTCGTCTTGTCTCAAGACCACCTAAGGGTGAAAAAGACAGCACCCATTCCTTATTCATAATCCGGAGTGGATAAACCCCCACTCAAGGTTCCGGGTGCCCATACACCAAACCAGTTGCCCATACAACCGGGCGGCTCTCCTAGGATTAAAAAAAATGGTATCCTAACTTATGTAGAAACATCAAGACATGACACGGAGTAGAAACTCAACGTTCATGGGGGTAACCGACTTATCCGTGGCTAGAAAGCCAATCATTATCATCAATTTATACTAAGGAGTCGGAGGTGTCTTGAGACAAACTGTCTTAAGGATGATCAATCATATCTTTTCTAATTCAACCAGTTTTAACCCAAACAATTTTTTGCTACATTATAAACAAATGCACGTTGAAAGTTACCTTCCGTTTTCAGCAGTTTATCCTTCCTAACCTTACGTATGCAATGCTAATTTAAAAATGAACTTTAAAAGAGTTTAAATGAACAAAATAGAAATCCACCTGGGACTACTCGTCCATGTGTTGTAGGGAGGGTGCCCATAGACTCTCATCTGTTGGCCTATGGGGATAGGCCCAGCTTCATGGTCATTTGTAGCTTTGTTTCTCTTGTTGCTAACATCCTCTTCCTCAGTAAGAGGATTTCCTACATTATAAACAAATGCACGTTGGAAGTTACCTTCTGTTTTCAGCAGTTTATCCTTCCTAACCTTACGTATGCAATGCTAACTTAAAAATAAACTTTAAAAGAGTTTAAATGAACAAAATAGAAATCCACCTGGGACTACTCGTCCATGTGCTGTGGGGAGGGTGCCCGTAGACTCTGTTGGCCTATGGGGATAGGCCCAGCTTCATGGTCATTTGTAGCTTTGTTTCGCTTGTTACTAACATCCTCTTCCTCAGTAAGAGTATTTTCCCTGGTTCTCTTGGGAGCCATGTCGGCAGCCTTATAAAAAGACTTAACCCATTAGAAGCTTAATTGAATAATCTTCTTTTTCCTTGTTTACCCAAAAATAAGGATTTTGTGGAGTAAGTAGGTATAGTCAATTTGATGAGATATTCCTTCTATAACTTATTTATGCCATAAGTAATTTTTTTCACTCTTCAATAATGATTTTGGACCTCGGGTAGTTATTTGGAAATTAGATAAATTCATTAACTAATTTTCCTTGTCCATTTTATACAAAAATCGGTTATTTTTATTAAAGATACATACCTAAACTATTTATCTAAGGTTGGGATATTTATCATAGATTTCTCAAGGTGTGTTCTTTTTCTGATATTTATATCGAAGGTTTTTGGGTTAATTTACTATATTCCCCCTTTTATTTTCTCCTAAAAATAATGTAATTTTACTGGGATATTTAGGTAAACTAATTATCAGATGGTAACATAATTATCACGAGTTTCCAAAGGTACAATTAACCTCTAATAAATAACTCAAATCTATTTGAGTTTATTTCTTAATTTTTTCTATTTAAATTATCCAAACAATAGGGTATTTTTTATAAAGTAATTAGATAAACTAATTATTTGATCTTGTCATAATTACCACACATTTTTTAACATTTAATTAACCTCTGATAAATATCTCAATTCAATTTGAGTCTATTTGTTAATTTTTCCTATTTAATATGTCCTAAAAACAGATTATTTCTGTTAAAGTAATTAGCTATATTAATCATTTGAGTTTTTCCTAATTATCATGGGTTTCCTTACATCTAATTAACCTCTGATAAATAGCTCAATTAAATTTGAATCTATTTGCTAATTTCTCCTATTTAAATTGTTCCAAAAATAGGATATTTCTTCTAAATTAATTAGTTAGATTAATTATTTGAGTTTGTACTAATTATCACGGGTTTCCTAGCATCTAATTAACCTTTGATAAATAGCTCAATGCATTTAGGATCAATTTACTAATTTTCCCTATTTAAATTGTTTTAAAAACAAGATATTTCTACTAAGATAGTTAGATAAACTAATGATCTGAGATTATCCTAATTAGCATGGGTTTCCTAACATCTAATTAACCTCTAATAAATATCTCAATGCATTTAGGATCAATTTACTTATTTGCCCTATTTAAATTATCTTTAAAATAGGATTTTTTTGCAAAAGTAATTAGATAAACTAATGATCTAGGATTTTCCTAATTACCAAGGGTTCTCTAATATCTAATTAATCTCTGATAAATAGCTCAATGCATTTAAGATCAATTTACTAATTTTCTCTATTTAATTTGTCTTAAAAATAGACTATTTCTGCTAAAGTAATTAGATAAACTAAAGATCTGAGATTTTCCTAATTACCATCATTTTCATAATATCTAATTAACCTCTAATAAACAGCTCAACTGAATTTGAATCTACTTACTAATTTCCCCTATTTAATTTGTCCTAAAAATAGAGTATTTTTGCTAAAGAAATTAGATAAACTATTATTCTGAGCTTCACATAATTATCACAGGTTCCTTAACATCCAATTAACCACTTATAAATAACTCAAGACATTTGAAATCAATTTGATTAATTTTTCCTTTAATTTTCTCAAAAAAAGTATAATTCAGCCTAATTAATTATAAAAATTACTCAAAAAATTATGAGATAATTTTCCTAGCTTAATGACTGTCCAATGCAGCTATGATAATTACCTTAGCTTAATCTAAGCTTAATTAATAAATTTCTCATTAATTTGTGATTAATTTGGCTAATTCCAGCCCTAATATGATAGGATAATAATTAGCTTAATATTTCCAAGCTTAATTACAACAATCAACATAGAATATTTAATTGAGAGAGGATTTATGAGTATACATAGGCCTAATCTTTAATTTATTTAACAAAATAGATTAATCTAGCAATGCTAATTAAGAAGGATTATGCTAATTACCGTTTAGGTTAATCAACTAGAGCTTAATCCCTAGTGATTTCTGCGTAGCGTTCTCTCTAGATGAGAGAGAGAGAGTGTGTCAAGGCTCCGAGTCTGTCAAATTATGAAGAGAAGGGGGTCTTTTTATAGCTTTTCTGGGCACCGGGCAGCTTCTAGCAGGTTTCTACACTCCTAGCAACCCCCTAGCTTGCATATGGTGCCCCCTGCTGCTATCTCTATCCGTGGCAAGCTCTCCCAGCTTCCACACAGCCCCCATACCTTCCAAAATTTACTTTGGTTGATTTTTCCTAATTCTAATGATGAAAATTGGAATACCAGTTAATTCTAGAACCTTAGTGTAAAAAGTCCTTGTTAATAATTATTATTGAAACCATCCAAGTTTTATTAACTAACTCAATTTCTATTGTAACCTTCCAGGGTCTGTAACTTTTCCAGTTTTCATCAGATTCTGATTCTGAAAATTACTAACCATAGTAAAGCCCTGCTTATAATTCCAAAAATACCAAGATTAGCCATGTTTGAATCCTTCAACGGTGGTTTTTCATTTAATTTTACAAGCTTTGTACAATTTTTAAGGTTTCGGAAACTAGAAACCTTACAAGTAGGATTGACCTTAAAAGTGGCTACCATCAAATAAGGATAGTGAATAAAGATATATCCGAAAGACCGTGTTTCATACAACGTTTGGCCTTTATGAATATCTAGTCATACCTTTTGGCTTGACTAATGCACCAACTAAATTCAATTGATTAATGGAGAAAGTTTTTATACCCTACCGCAAATTCAGTGGGTCCTCTATGATGATATCATCATCTACTCCAATTCCTTGGAGGAACACAAGCAACATCTCCAAGTGATTTTTCAAGCATTAAGGGAGAATAAGCTTTTTCTCAATTAAAAGAAAAGCGAATTTTTCCTTCAAGAAATTCAATACTTAGGTCATATTATCTCTCCAGATGGTATGCGTATGGATCCATCAAAGGTGGAGGTAATAAAAGCATGGCCTAATCCAAGGAATCTACATGCGCTAAGAAGCTTTATTGGTATGTGTGCATACTATAGATGCTTCATAGCAAAATTCTCTCAAATAGAAGGACCATTACATGATTGAACAAAGAAAAACGTTAAGTATTCATGGACTGCTAAGGAGAAAAGTGCTTTTGACAAGCTCAAAGAGAAGCTTATCTCCCAACCAGTCCTTATGCTTCCGGATCTCTCAAAGCCATTTGAGGTCCAATGTGATGCTTGTGGTGATTGCCTTGGAGCAGTCTTACTTCAAGAAGGGCATGTCATAGCATATGAGAGCTGAAGGCTCAACACGGATGAATGGGTCTTAGGCATTTATGAGAAAAAGCTGTTAGCTGTTCTACATGCCCTAGACACATGGAAGCACTATCTATTGGGGACTCTATTCATTTTACGAACAGACCATCAAAGTCTCAAGTACTTCATGACGCAAACAAAGCTTTTCGACAAACAAATGAGGTGTGTTCAATTTTTCTTTCACAATTTAATTTCCACATTGCTCACATTGCTGGTAAGCACAATCAAGTGGCTGATGCACTTTCACAACAACCAAAAGTTAATGCTGCGTCAATAGAAACTCACAATGATCTATCTTTTATGATAGATGAGTATGCTACTGACCCTAACTTTAAAGACATAATGTCAGTCCTTGCTTTGGGAAAGAAAGAGGAACCATTCACCTTGCAGGATGGTTATCTTCTCCATGGCAATAGGCCATGTGTTACCCACTCCCTTCATGAGAAAGTCATGTATGAATCCCATGCTCCTCCCTATGCGGGGCATAGAGTCATTCAACCTACTCTTCAAGGAGTAGAGACGTACTTTTATTGGCCTACCATGAAAGTGGACATACAAGAGTATGTTTCAAAATGTGTGGTATGCCAAAAGACCAAGTATGATAGAGGGAAGCAACCTGGATTACTCCATCCATTGCCAATTCCTAATTCACAATGGGAGAGTATATCCATGGATTTTATCTTTGGATTACCAAAATCTATCCATGGGAATAGGGGAATATGGACAATAGTCGACAGGTTTAGCAAGCAAGGACACTTTATCCCTGTCAAGAAGACTATTAGGGCACACCAAATGGCAACTCTCTTCATATCACAGATTTTCAAACACCAGGGATTTCCAACATCCATCATGTCAGATAGAGATCCTAAAATGACCAGTAATTTTTGGAAAAGTCTCTTCAAAAATCTAGGTACAAGATTCTCTTCGGTCTATCACCCACAAACGGATGGCCAAAGTGAGATAGCCAATCTTACGATTCTTGATCTACTAAAGACCTATGTGACAGAAGTAGATCAACGCTCACAATGGGAAAAGTATTTACCTCTTGTAGAGTATGCGTATAATAATAGTATCCATACTTCTACGGGAAAAGCACCTTTTGAAATCATAGAGGGAAGACCTAAAAGTCCCTTGCTACTTAAAGTACATGGGAAGATCTTTGCTGCCGATCAGTATAGCCATGACCTGCAAGCATCTCTTCAAAAGATTAAGGAGGCTATATCCATCTCCCAACTAAGGCAAAAGAAGTTGTTGACAAGCACAAAAGGGCCTTAACGTTCAAAGAAACTGATTGGGTCTTACTTAAGTTTCCTAAGGCTCGATTAAGGCAAACGACGGGAAAAAATCCTACGGGCCATCAAAAGTATTATGCTAAACTAGCAAAAATATATTATGGTCCTTTTCAAATTTTGAAGCCAATAATGAGGTGTCTTATCAACTCAAGTTGCCTAACCATTGGCTCATACACAATGATTTTCATGTGAGACTACTCAAGCCCTACAAAGGAGAGCCTCCAAATGAAACGATTATTGAAGACCCTCCCAAAATCGAAGATCAAGAAGAGGTACTACAACCCGAAGCTATCCTTCGGCATGAAGACAAGGTACTATGACATGGTAAGATTATCCGATGGTATCTTATTAAGTTCAAAAATTATCCTTTTGAAGATGCTAGATGGATGCAAGGAATCCAGCTTAAGGATAGTATGAACCTTGTCAACGCTTACAATGCTACATTAGAGTAAGCAAATGTACATGTTTCTTTTAATGATCAATGTTTTGTCTTATAAGACTAATTCTCTCTTTATTGTGCACAAATTTAGGTAGTATGTGTTGGGGTATAAAGCCCAATGTGGTCGCCCAGGTAAGTGGGCGGGCCGCCAGGTATGTACACATATTCTTTTGTAAAAACCTAATAAGAACTCACTATGCGCTACACATTACAATAGAGCGAGTTCACCATATCATCGTGCTCTTCTTCTCGCACTCTCTCTCGCGTCGCACTTCCGCTCGTACTCCTTCAACTGGTATCATAGATCAGATCGAGGCTTGAGGCAGCATTTGCAAGTAGCCAGAGTCACCTACTCAGATTGGAGTGAGATTCGACAGGCGAAGACACCGCCCCAATTCCTGTGTTCTCAGAATTTCATTCTTAGGTCATCTCGGCCACCGTTCGGTTCGACAAAGATCTGCGCAGGCCGTTTTCGACTACGTGGTCTCGGTGGGTGCAGATCTGACTCTGCAATTTTAGGGGTTTCTGCCTACGACTGCAAGTGCTGAGGATATCTGCACTTCCAGAGTGCTGATTTGTGGCTATCTACACAACGAAGGACGGCTTACAGTTCTTGGAGGCGTTTCATATACGACACGGGCGCACCTACACACAGACTGTAGGCGACATCCATTAGTTCATCAGGTAGCTTGTGTTTGCTGCTTGATATTCCAGATTTCATCCTGACATTGCAGGTACTTCCACATGGGATGTATTTTCAAAGATGATATATGTATGTTGAGGGTTTGCTGGCTGTGAGTCACGCAACAAAGAACCGCCACAGCGGTTACAGCATATAGTGGGAAATTTGTGGATGTATGACTTTGTGGGAAGTCTATGTACTGTCAGATTTACTGCAGCCTTTGTTGAGGGTCGAGTGAGGTTTTATTGATCTGGGGGATTCTCGAATGTTGAGATCCTTTCAGTGATACAGGTCTTGGAGCGATCCGTCGAGCACCCTTAGATAGGCAGCTAGGATGTATTGACTGTGAGTTAGACAGTTGGTGGGATTGCATCTTTTCTTTACTGCCGTTGAGGCATTGTCGCAGTCTATGCTTACAGGACAGTGACAGGACAGTGAGAGACAGTACAGGTGCAGGACAGGTTTACCCACAGCTTACAGTGTCAGAGAGACAGTGGTTTTTTGAGCTGTTTTTGGTCTTTTTTTTAGTACACCATAGCCATTTTACAAAGGAGACTCTGCCGAAATTTTTGCAAAATCTGAAGCTTTCTTGGTTCATTTGACAGGTTGATATTGGTTCAGAGGTCAGTTTACAGGGGAAACTTTGCCGAATTTTTCCCAGGAAAGTAAACTACTGTGAAGTGTAGCTATGGCTGGATCATAGGACACTGCTCTTTACAATATCAAGAAGCTGGATGGAACCAATTTCCCATTGTGGAAGAAGCAAATTTGGCACGTGTTGGTACAAAAGAAGCAAATAAAACCTATAAAGCTCAAGGGGATAAAACCAAAAGATATGGATGAAGATGAATGGAGCGAAATGGATGAATTGGCACTTTCTACCATTATACTGACTTTGGCAGAAAGCGTTTACTTCAATGTAGCAGACGAGATGTCGGCTTATCAAGCATGGTTAAAGCTGAGTGACCTTTATGAGAAGCAGAGTGCAGCTTCACAGGTATACTGGCTTAAGAAGCTTGTTGACTTGAAGATGAAAGAAGGGACACCTATGTCCAATCATCTGAATGAATTCAACACCATCTACAGTCAGTTGTCAGCTTAAGGTGTCAAGTTTGATGAACCTGTTATGTTCCTGTTGATCACATTGCCGGCAAGTTGGGACACTTTTCGCACAGCTTTGAGTAATTCTGCACCTCCAAATGGTTTGACCATAGCAGGTGTAGAAGGCAGTCTGCTTACTGAAGAAACCAACAGAATGACAATGGACAAAGGCAAAGAAACAGCCTTAGTTGTCAGGGGAAGGACCAAAGAAAATTACAAAGGTGGAAAGAGGGATCGGTCTCATAGCAAGGCCCGCAATGCTAAAGGCAAAAGTGACATAGAATGCTACCATTGTGGCAAGAAGGGTCACATGAAAAGAGACTGCAGAGAATGGAAAGCAGAAAAAGGCAAAGAGAAAGCTGAAGACCATGGTGAGAAGAAAAAGTCCTCAGTGAAGATTCAAGAAATAAATGTGACAAACACTGTTGCAAAGGATGACAGTCTAGTGTCAGGAGACATCTACTTCTTGAAGAATACAATGGACTCAGCTCTTCTTACAGCATCTGATGGAAATGCACTGAGTGACTGGATTATAGACTCATGGGCATCACTTCATGTGTCTCCAAACAAGGAGTGATTTACCTCTTATGTGACCACTAAAGATCATGTTCGTCTAGGCAATGGGTAGACATGTGAGATCTTAGGTGTTGGAGATGTTCAATTGAAGTTTCAGAATGGCTCTTCTTTCACGTTGAAGAATGTGAGACATGTTCCCGCAATTACAAAGATCTTGATCAGCACAGGTTTACTTGATGATGCTGGCTACGTCACCACTTTTGGACAAAACATGTGGAAGATATCCAAGGGTTCGATGACAGTAGCACATGGAGTAAATTCTGGAGGACTTTACATGATTTATGTATCAAATGTCTCTAAAAATGTAATCAATGTAACCGAGCAGCCAAACGTTTCTTTGTGGCATAGCCGGTTAGGACATATGTCTAAGAAGGGAATGGAAATCTTGTCTCGTTCTGGTTATTTTCCTGGCTTTTTATTTAATGATTTTGAATTCTATGAACATTGTCTGTATGGTAAGAAAACACAGCAGCCACATAAGCATAGAAGTAGTAGAAGAGATACACAGTTGGCACTTGTTCATAGTGATTTGTGTGGACCTATGCCTAACCTATCTCTAGGGGGAGCTTCTTACTTTATGACATTTATAGATGATTACTCGAGGAAAGTATGGGTTTACTTTCTCAAGCACAAGGATGAATCGTTTAGTGTTTTCAAAACGTTTGTGACACTTGTGGAGAATCAGAGTGACAAGAAGCTTAAATGCTTACGCATTGACAATGGTGGAGAGTATGTTTCAAAGGCCTTTCAGGACTTTTGTGAGTCAAAAGGTATAAAATGTGAACTTAATCCTCCTTAAAATCCTCCTCAAAATGGTGTTGCTGAGAGGATGAATAGGACCATACAAGAGAAGGTCAGAAGTGTGTTGTCTAATGCACAGCTGCCAAATGGGTTTTGGGCTGAAGCTGTATCAACAGTTGTTCATCTTATAAATAGATCTCCTAGCAAGGTTTTGCAGAAAGATTCAGTGCCAGAGATGGTATGGTCAGGCAAAATGCCCTCATACAAGCATCTCAGAGTCTTTGGCTGTGAGGCATATACTCACGTTCCAAAGGAATTTAGGAACAAACTTGAACCAAAGAGTAGAAAGTGCATCTTTCTAGGCTATGGTAATTCTGGTGAGATGGGGTACAGACTTTGGGATCCCGAATCCAGAAAGGTTATCCACAGCAATGATGTTCACTTTAATGAAGCCAAATATCATTCTAAACCAAAGAGGGTTGAGGAGATTAGAAGAGTTGTCTTCCAAGAAGATGGACCTGCACATGCAAGACAAAATGTCAGGGCTCAAGAGGAGCAAGGACATGATAGATTGGAACCACAGGTTGTGGCTGAGCCTGAGCCACCTATTTTGCGTAGATCTGGACGTATCATGCAACCTCCTAATCGGTTTGTTCCATCTATGAACTATGTCATGTTGACTGATTGCAATGAGCCTTCATGTTACAAGGAAGCAGTGCAAATGAAGGACTCCGGGAATTGGCAATTGGCCATGCAGTCAGAGATGACAGCTCTGCATAAAAACCAGACATGGAAGCTAGTTAAATTACCACAGGGCAAAAAGGCTCTACCTTGTAAATGGGTTTACAGGTATAAGATCACCGCTCATGATAGTAAGCCAAAGTACAAAGCAAGGCTTGTTGCCAAGGGCTTTAAGAAAGAACAAGGCATTGACTTTGATGAAGTCTTCTCTCCGGTGGTCAAGATGACTACATTGAGATGCTTTCTTGCATTGGTTGCCATATTAGATTTGGTGTTGCACCAAATGGATGTCAACACAGCGTTCTTGCATGGTGATTTAGATGTGGAAATTTACATGCAGCAGCCAGAAGGGTTTGTTGAGAAAGGCAAGGAATATTTGGTATGCCAGTTGTTAAAGAGTCTTTATGGCTTAAAACAATCACCGAGGGCATGGTACCATAAGTTCCACAAGTTTATGCTTTCTCAAGGCTACAAACGTAGTGAGTTCGATCACTGTCTATATACAAAGAAGGCTAAGGATGGCAGTTGGATGATCCTTATTTTGTATGTGGATGACATGTTGATTGCTGGCAAGCACTTGGAAGAAATTTCAGCTTTGAAGTCAAAGATGGCAAAATCGTTTGACATGAAAGACATGGGTGAGGCAAGTCATATACTTGGTATGCGCATTGAGAGAGACAGATCAAGGAAGTTGATTTGGTTATCTCAAATAGAGTACATTGACAAGGATTTGCAACGTTTCAATATGGAGAAGGGAAAGGCATTGTGTTCCATTGCCACCATACGTGAAACTTAGCAAACAAGATTGTCCTGTGTCTGAGGAAGAACAGGCTGAAATGGATAAGATTCCATATGCGTATGTAGTGGGTAGTTTGATGTATGCAATGATTGCTACTCGCCCAAACATTGCATTTGCAGTGGGAGTAGTAAGTCGATACATGTCAAACCCAGGAAAGAAACATTGGGAGGCAGTGAAAGGAATATTGAGATACCTGAAAGCTACAAAGAGTATGTGTATATGCTATGGGAGTCAGGAGCTAAGTTTAAAGGGTTTTACAGACTTAGATTATGCAGGTGACTTAGACAACCGAAGGTCTATGTCAGGGTATGTCTTTACATTGGCTGGTGGAGCAGTATCATGGCGTTCTACTTTACATTGGCTGGTGGAGCAGTATCATGGCGTTCTAGATTACAAGATTGTGTTACTCAGTCTACTACAGAGGATGAATATGTTACAGCATCAAAGGTATGCAAAGAATCAATTTGGCTTAATCGACTAGTAACAGATTTGGGAATCAAAGAAGAGATGCCTGTGTTATATTGTGATAGTCAAAGTGCTATACAATTGGCTCGCAATCCAGTTTATCACTCAAAGACAAAGCATGTGGATGTGAAGTATCATTTCATCAGGGAAATGCTTGAGGATAAGCAACTTTATCTTGTCAAAGTTCACACCACAAAAAATCCTGCTGATCTACTTACAAAAGGACTTCCCTCAGAGAGCTTTGCGCATTTTCGCAAGCAGTTAGGTGTAGGGTAGTACATCACTTCTCTACATCTCTTGTTTATTAGCTTGTATAGTAGCTTCTCTCACACTTAAAGTACCACATTGGACTTTAAGTGGGAGGTTGTTGGGGTATAAAGCCCAATGTGGTCACCCAGGTAAGTGGGCGGGCCGCCAGGTATGTACACATATTCTTTTGTAAAAACCTAATAAGAACTCACTATGCTCTACACATTACAGTAGAGCGAGTTCACCATATCGTCGTGCTCTTCTTCTCGCACTCTCTCTCGCGTCGCACTTCCGCTCGTACTCCTTCAGTATGCATACTAAGAATCATGTTTGGGATGACAACATCTCTCAAACACCATGAAGAATTTGTCACTCTATTTAGGAAGATGAAATAGACTAAAGAGCAGACATGCTTGCGGCAGCTATATCTCCCAAGCACCAAATGGATTAGTCATCCATCTTGGAATGATGTCGTAGGGTCAAAAGGGATCCTCTACCCTCTAAGACAAATTGACTAACGACTTTATCTCTTTTACCTTATAGTCGAGGACGACTATGATTTCGAAAGAGAGGTAATTTCATTAAATATCTAATATATAACCAACCCAATTGATTTTCTCATATTAAACTGATCATTTAATGTGGGATAATAAACGGAAACAAGGGTTAGAATATAGATATGTGCGTACGTATCTATCTCAACACGGGGCCAATGGTAAAGGGGCCCAAATGAGAGATGGTCTGTCAAAGAGCAAGGTTAACTAATGGAGCTTAAAATACCTTAGGGTTAGCTTCATTAAAGACCTCCAACGGTTAGCGTTAAAAGTTCTTTGACCTTAAGCAAGCTAGGGTTGAGCTTGAGGTGGGAACCCGACCTAAACTTGTCTTTGACCTTAAGCAAACAAGGGATGTGCTTGAGGTGGGAACCTTACCTAAACTTGCCTTTGACCTTAGGCAAGCTAGAGCTGAGCTTGAGGTGGGAACTCCACCTAAGGTGCTTGTCATGCTTGATGACTAAGGTACTTGAGGTACTTGTCATACTTAATGAGGAAGTTTCTTGAGAAGCTTTCTATGCATGGAGGGTAAGATGCTTGAGTCAAAAAGAGACCCTACACACTTAATGAGGAAGTTGCTTGAGAAGCTTACTATGCATGGGGGGGTAAGATGCTTGAGTCAAAAAGAGACCCTACACACTTAATGAGGACGTTGTTTGAGAAGCTTCCTATGCACGGGGGGTAAGATGCTTGAGTCAAAAAGAGACCCTACACACTTAATGAGGAAGTTGCTTGAGAAGCTTCCTATGCATAAAAGTCCCAAAGTTAGGGGAATCTTTGACCTAACCTTCCACTCACCCAAGGGGCACTCCTTTTCTAAAAGGGCACATGGGACACATGTCAAACTCTCACTAAGCTTAACCACATGGTGTGCTTGAATGCTATTTGTTGGGCTAAAGAGGGGTCCAATGAGCTTCTACTTCATCAAACAAATATCTAGATATTTTCAAGCTCTCTCTCTCTGAGGGGTAAGGAGGACACTTGTCAAAAGACTACCCATATATTTGACTGCATGCTGCATGTGATTGGCTAGGGGGAGAGGGGTCCAATGAGCTTGCACCATGTAGAAAAGTCACCACTCACCCAAAGCAAGGAAGGCCGGGGGTGCTAGGGGGATATACTCCACACACACACTCATTTGATCAAGGGCATTCTCACTTGGTGAAAGTTGAGGAACACCACCTCCTTCTCCAGGCTTGGCAGAAGTGAGAGCCTACATCAACACTCACTATAACATATGCGCAGTACTATCGCTCACATTACCGCAAAAAAACAAACAAACTTGAAATATAAAAATTTCCGTACGCGGAAAATAATGCAGAAACGTTTGCAGTAATGGTCTAGCAGTAACATCCGCGGTAATGGTTATGGCTATATTTCCGTGCCTATTACCGCGTTTTTTGCTGCAAACATACCCGCAAACATTACCGCGTGTGCGTTATCGCGGGCATTACCGTGGCAGGATTTATTATAAAAAAATAGATGACCGTTTGGATTGTCCTTTGCAGGACCATCCAAAAGGTCATCTATTTTTTTATTTATTCTAGTTATTTTACAAAATTATTATTAATTACAACAAAATATCACAATTGGACATTGAACCAAAAAAACATTGATAATTTCATTTACATAAGTGGAATTACAATTGGGGGAGGTATTGAGCCAAAAAATGATAGGTATTGCATTTACATAAAGGGCAAAAAAAGCCCGCGTGTACAAAATAGAGTATGGTCATGTGGGATAGGGCAAACGGGGCCTGTGTATACAAAATAGAGGATTCTCATGGGGGAGTTGCGGCATTTCGCGTGGAACTCCTTGACTCTGCAAAACCATAAAAAGAAACAATTAACACTTTGTTATTTAATATTTGATATAAAATCAATAATTTGATTATTTAAATAAGATTAAACTTACATGTTGCAGACTTCTGCACGCATTTTCGAACTCCTCTCGAGAGATCATTTGATTTTCAAACAACCAACACCAAGTTTGATACTCGATATGGTTCTCTCTATATCTCTGCACATCTCTGGTCGGGCGACTCATGGTAATGTTATACTGACAAAAAATAGCAACCAATTAATTAAATGAAAAACATTAGATTTTTTACAATAACACTAATATTTTTACTTACATATTTGTCTTTCCAAGCCGTTTTTTCTCCCGAACCATAATGCGTAGGAGTCAGATGGGATCTAGCCTCAACTTGACGCGTATACATCCTCGCACCCGTTGCCCTTTCGTCCTCTTTCTCGCCCATAGCGGTCTCCCACTCCACATCATGGACATTTCCTAGCCGATAGCTATGCTTTGGAGACTCCATTGTCTTCTTTGCATCTCTCCTCACACTAGATGACGCGTTTACATCCTCGCACCCGTTGCCCTCTCGTCCTCTTTCTCGCCCATAGCGGTCTCCCACTCCACATCATGGACATTTCTTGGCCGATAGCTATGCTCTGGAGACTCCATTGTCTTCTTTGTAGCTCTCCTCACACTAGATTTTTTGTTCTTCATAAATGTTTTGACATGCTCTTGCAACTATTGCCTTGAGAATTGTTGCCCCTCAGGGTTGGGAAAACGCATATGCATGGTTGTCTCTATATATGTGAGGCTGTAGGGATTTTGCTGATCAAATTTGAGAAAACAATTGATATATGTGGAGTGGATTAATTGGTTGACGTGTGTGTGGAATCTCCTTCCCTGCGCTGTCCCGAGATCCACCATACCTCCTCTATGAACCTGGTAGTATAACCCGCGAGCATCTGGTGAAGGCATTTCATGGTCCTCATCTTCTGCTAGAGCAGGGAGCGGTGACTGTGGAGGAGAATCTGTAGTACTCCCCCCCCCCCCCAAACAACAACTAGCTCCGCTCCCTCGTCGAGATCGACCGGCGCTAGCACGCGAGCTGCCCTGACGCTGACTGCCAGAAGAGCGCCGACGTGAATCTGGGATAGAAGGTGGGATAGGTGATGGATAGGTGGACGCCCGTGGCGTCGAATCTGTGGAGTCGCACCCAACGGCGTCTGACCCTGGGGTGTTGGACCCTGTGAAGGAAAAGTTGAACCTGGAGCTGTAGCTGGAAAACTCTGCAGGTATGGAGTGCCACCAGTCGGAGTAGAGACCTCTGATAATCCAAAAGTTGCTAGCTGCGCCGGTGAATAGCGTTGCATAAGGGTCTGCTACGAACCTAACCACTCAGCCCGAAGACGCAATGCCCTCTCCACATCTGGATCAATCACAGGTACGGCAGCGGACCCACCAAGAGCGTCCCAAAACCAGTCGAACCCTGATGATGACTGCTAAGGCGACGACTGTGAATGATAGGCCGAGAGAGCGTCAGGATATGACATCCCGTCTGCCATGAAATCCTCAATGCTGCGAAAGAGTGGTGTGGAAGAAGAAGACACGATCTGCATTTATTATGACAAAGATTAAACTAGGGTATAAAATTCGAATATATGATTAAAAATTTACACATTGATTTTTTTCAAACATTGGATTCTCTATAGTATCCAATGTTGAAAGAATCCAATGTGGAAAAAATCCAATGTGTGTCTACAACCTATAAAAGAGTCTTGCAAAGCCTTGAGTGCTAATAAGATATTAGTGTGTGTATTGACTAATAAGAGAATATTGTGTTTATGATTAGTGTGACCAATTGCACGATCACTTGGACGGCCATTGGGGCCTAATACGTCACCTACGACTTAATCATGGAGGTATGTTTATGTTTTTGTGTTGATTGTTGTTTAATTTAACATAATTAGTGTGTGTTTTAGTGTTGGCTTGTGTAATTGGCTTGTGCACACACTAATTAGTGTGTTTTAACATACACTAATTAGTGTGTGCATTAAATTAGTGTGTGTTAACATACACTAATTAGTGTGTGCATTTGTTTGTGTAATTGGTTTGTGCATACACTAATTAGTGTGTGCATTGGCTTGTAAACACACTAATTAGCGTGTGTTAACACACACTAATTAGTGTGTGCATTAGCTTGTGTAATTGGACTAATCACACACTAAATAGTGTGTGTATTGGCCAATCCAATTGACCAATGCACACATTAATCACACACTAAATAGTGTGTGTATTGGCCAATCCAATTGACCAATGCACACACTAATCCCAAACTAATTAGTGTGTGCATTGACCAATCACATTGGCCAATGCACACACTAATCACACACAAATTAGTGTGTGTTAACACATACTAATTAGTGTGTGTATTGGCTAATCCAATTGGCTTGTGCACACACTAATCACACACTAAATAGTGTGTGTATTGGCCAATCCAATTGACCAATGCACACACTAATCCCAAACTAATTAGTGTGTGCATTGACCAATCACATTGGCCAATGCACACACTAATCACACACAAATTAGTGTGTGTTAACACATACTAATTAGTGTGTGAATTGACCAATCCCATTGACCAATGCACACACTAATCACACACTAAATAGTGTGTGTAACAAGTTTAGATTTTGCAAGTAACTAATTTGACAAATCTAACAAGTTTAGATTTTGCAAGTAACTAATAATTAACAAATTTAGGTTTTGGTGTGTGTCTTTACTTACACTAATTAGTGTGTGCATTAGAATAATGCACACACTAATTATTGTGTGTAAAGAACACATGCACTAATTAGTGTGTGCATTAATGTTTAGATTTTGCAAGTAACCACTAATTAACAAATTTAGGTTATGGTGTACTTTACTTACACTAATTAGTGTGTGTAAAGAACACATGCACTAATTAGTGTGTGTAATTAGTGTGTAAAGAACACATGCACTCATTAGTGTGTGTGTGTGTGTGTGTGTGTATGCATGTGTGTGCATGCATGTGTATGAGTGTATGCATGTGTGTATACGTGTGTGTGTGTGTGTGTGTATACATGTGTGTGTATGTGTGTGAAAAAATAAAAAAACATAACAACAAAACTTACATGGAATTGAAGCGTTTGTTGGGAGAGGGTAGGAGAGTGGAAGAGTAGAGATGGTGGAGAGTAGAAGAGTAGAGATGGAGGTAGAGCTCAAGGTTGTGAGGTTCGCGCTCTCGACTTCTGTGGAGAAGACGATGAAATTCAAATTTTAGGGCTTTGAACTTCGCGGGGCACGCGGGTGTCCCTATTTATAAAAAAAATTAAAAATTGATTTGCCGCTCCTATTACCGCGAGCATTACCGCGTGTCTTACCGCACCTATTACTGCGGCGCAAATTCGGGCCATATACACAGATGGCCACGTTTTGATATTATCACTATTGATCCTCAAAATCTATTGGTACTATGTTTTTTATAAAATATATATAAAATGAAAGTATTCCTAGTACTTTGAAAATGACATTTTTACCTAAAAGTTTAATTTTTACTTTTTACTGATATTTTATTAACATTCTTTGGTAATTTGATTTTAATTAGTGTATGTAATTTATTAATGTAGGTTGCTTGGGATGATTTTGGCCCGCCGTCCACTGAACCGGATAGATCACGGTGGTTGGCCGAGCGATTACCATGCCCATGCGTGCGGTGCAAATGAGCCATTGCTCGACTTCGACGGATATACTTGAGCCATGTAGAAGATTATGGACTATGGGACGATCCTCGCAAGCGTGCACGGATGGAAACAAACGATCTGCGAATTGTAGCGGCTATTGACGTCACCCCTCATTGGCGTGTGGTTGGTGGAGGAGGGGAAAGGAGGGTGGAAGAGCGCATGCGCCAGGAATCCATTAGAGAGGGAGAAAGCACATCAAATCAGCCAAGTACTGCTGCTCCCTCTTATCCAAGTGACCACATCCCATCTCCTTACGTGGATGCAGAAGACGACCATTTGCATAGAATGGTTGAGGATCTCTTTGCACGAGAGGAGGAGCATGAACCAGAGTGTGTATGCGAAGAAGCTTCCGAAAGAACGAGGAGTGAGCTACTCGATTCGGCACACACCGCACTATATGATAGATGCTCTTACTCCATTTTAAGGGAATCTCTCAAAGTCCTTAACCTTCAGGCGATGTTTGGATGGAGCAATGCTAGTGTCGACGCACTTTTGAGGTATATATACAGATTGTGAAGGATGCTTGTGGAGTGCATAAATTAGCTTCTAATGTACTTTCTTCTTGTGATAGGTTGCTAGGAAAGATGCTGCCAGCTGGCAATCACATGCCAGAGAATAGACGAAAAGCCCGCGAAGTGGTGACTGCAGTAGGGATGGATTATGGTCGCATTCATGCTTGCGTGAACGATTGTGTGCTCTTTCGTAATGAGCATACCGATTGTGACACATGTCCATCGTGCGGGGAGCCTAGGTTCAAAGAAGGAATGCAGAGCAATAGAATTCCACGTAAAGTTTTGAGGCAGTTTCCACTCATCCCTCGCATCCAACACATGTTTAGATCGAAGGGCGTGGAAGCACATAGAGAACACATGGCCAGAGTTCAAGGATGAGCCTCGTTACTTGAGGATTGGGTTAGCTAGTGATGGAGTGAATCCATTTGGGCACCGCTCTACTTCATGGAGCACTTGGCCGGTGGTGGTTGTAAACTACAATATTCCGTCTTAGGAGGCAACAAAAAAGGGAAACATTTTACTATCACTTCTCATTCCAGGAAAGCACAAGGTAAAAAACATGGATGTATATCTGCAGCCTCTTATTGATGAGCTTCAAGAACTATGGAGAGACATAGATGTCATTGACATTTCACGGCCACCACGAGACCGCAAAGCCGTCATCAAGTGTATCCTCATGTGGACCATGCATGATTACCCAGGATTTGGAGAGGTATCTGGTAACTATGCACATGTTAATTGTACTCTTTGCTTTAGGTTTATCATCTCATGTGTAACGTTTGTTTACCTCTTAATAGGATTGGCAACATTTGGACATAGTGCATATCCCACTTGTGGCCCTTCCCTTGTGACAGAGAGACCTCCTCTTCTTGGGAAGGTGATCTATCCCAACAACCATCGCTTCCTACCTCCTTCACATCATAGACATGCTCCCCCTATCAATGGAGTGCAGCCGTTCCATTGGAACATGGCTGATTGGGCGAAGCATTGGGAGGAGCATCATGGTACCTCACCGCCTCCCAATGGGTTGCCAAAGGGTATGTTGAGGTACTCAATCTTCTTGTCGCTCCCCTATTAGGCTTCGTTGAAAATTCAGCACGTATTGGACCCTATGCATGTATTCAAAAATTTTGGGCAAGCTATATGGGATCACATAATTTGCAAGAAGGATTCATTGGGTGTTAGGGAAGATTTAAGATCCATTAGACGTCTCTCCCCTTCAGCCATGCCCCGCATGGGGGAGCAGGGAAAGATGATTCTCCCAAAAGCACCGTGGATAATGTCAAAGGCAGACCAAGAGCGGACAAAGCAAGTTATTGCATCCATCAGAACTCCAACGGGATATATGCGGTTACTTAAAGGTGCTTTCACAAAAACCAAAAAGGGTGGCTCCACTCAATTGTATGGATTGAAATCCCATGATTGGCATAAATTCCTTTAGGTAAGAGTAGAACAGTTTGTGGTGTCTATGTGTCCTTATATATAGGTTGACATTCACTAAGATGTTTTATTGTTTGTAGTTTGTACTTCCCATAACTATTAGTGGTTATGGGGACACTAAGGTGAAGGCTGCAATATTCAATGTGGGTGATATTGTGAGGTAATGGGTTTTTTTCAAGTACTATATCATGTTGTGCATGCATGAACTTTGGAATTTTTTTTCATCTACTATATAAGGTTTGCCCGGTAGATTTGTGAGCTCCAAGGAGATAGAAGTAGAAGCCATACCAGTAGCCCATCAGCTAGCAATAGAGGCAGTGTGTGCTATTGAGGATGCATTCCCACGTACAATCCTTGTTAGCCAAATACATCTATTGCTTCACCTTGTTGAGGAGATTGCCATTTGTGGGGTGGTTCACTCTAGATGGATATTCTTCTTGGAGAGATTCTTGAAGACTTTAAAGGATTTTGTTAGATTGAGGTCACAACCGGAGGTATGCAAAATCAATACAATATAGATAGCATTTATACGCTATGGAGTTACTAATAAAAATATGTGGTTTTAATGTTTCGGGCGAGCATGGCAGAAGGTTGGGTGGTGCAAGAGGCATTTGTGTATGTCTCACCGTATCTCATCACAGTGGATCCATCATTGCCTCATCTGTGGAGTGAAGAAGAGGATCCTAGGAAGCACTCAACCATTCCCAGTGGAAAAGGCTCACTCTTGGTCATGGATAGAGAGTTTCATTCCATAGTCAAGAACTACTCTTTACTCAATGCCACTATCATGACCAAATGGGTCAATATGTACTTGGAAGCCCGCGCAGCTAGAGAAAGGGATAGAGATGCATGGAAGAGGTCCCATGGAGGTAGACGTGCACCTCCTTTTCCTAAAGAGCTTGCAAAATATCTTGATTTGATTCAAGTAGAGTGGATCCATAATGCCATGACCAATGCCAAAGCACAAGGAGAACAAATAAGCCCTAAAGAATGGAAGTATGCGCGAGGATGCTTGCGCAAGGTGAGTGTGTATATGTTATGTATGCATGTATGCAAATCACTTAATGAAATGCGATGTAACCTCTTATGCATTGTGATTGTAGGGTCTCATTTTCAACTCCATTTGGTCCGAAGGCCGACATTTTCGCACCCGCAAGATAGATGAGCATCGGACCACTAATGTGGCGTGATGGGAAACTTTGACACAACAACAGATGAGGTTAGATATTGTGGTACTATAGAGAGAATAATCAAAGTGGATTTCAGATCTTTTCACAAATTCCTCTTTGAGTGCCGATGGTTTGCGAGTGAGGTCAAAAGACATGAAAATGGGCTCATTATGGTGGATTCCACCCAATTCCATCAAGGAAAAACTGACAACTTGGTGTATCCTAGTAGTTGCGAGCATGTAATTTAGGCTATGTGCAATTAACTTAAATTAAAAATTTAAGTTATGTATATCAGCTTATTCTTTGTGTGTGACGTACAGGTCTTTTATGTGCCATGTATATATCAAAGAAGACTTTGGTATGTCATTCCAGTCACGCCGCGGGGTAGATCTATCTTTGCAGAGATGGACATTGAGCCAGTAATTGATCCCATCATACCATCACCACAAGATGCAGAGGAAGATGTAGTAGAAGTTGAAGAAGGTCAGCCAAGCCTTGCAAATAGTCATTGTGAGGAGGAGGAAGAGGGAGAAAGCGATGATGATTCTACAGGAGGTGATGGAGAGGAGGAAGAATCTCTAAATTTGTTTATTGATTTGAATACTATGGGTCTAAATATGGATCCTAGTGCTTGTAGAGATCTTATACAAGATGAGAATTAATAAAAATCTCCAATTCTTTCACTTGTTGTAGTATATGATTAATTTGTAAATGTTTCGTTATGTGCTTATGAATAGTATTTGTAATGGTTTTGTTGTGAGTTCAATGATTTATGTATAGAATTTTTAGAGTGAAAGAGAGATTAAGTGAAGTGAGCAAGCATTCTGGAGAGTGTAGGAGTTGTAGTGTGTAAATACATTTTGAGTTGTATTGGATTTAAATGGAAACCCGCGGGAGAGGGAGGGGTGAGGGGGTCCAGCTTTAGCGGTAATGTGCGCCGCAATATTTGCGGAAATACACGTGGTAATATTTGCGGTAAAGTGCCGCTTGAGCATCAAAAGGATTCTCTCTCCTCATTTTGAATTCCTCTCTCTTGTTTTGCGGTAATGGCCCGCGATAAACACCACGATCTCTCATAGTGACTCTTGGCTATGGAATGCAAATCCAACCAAGAGCCATGCTTAAATGCTTAAGCTTGCCATCTTCTCCATCTCCATTACTATGATTTTATGTATGCTAGCAAGAAGAGTAATGATAAGTGAGGAACTATTTCTTTCTCCTATGGAATGTTTCTTCTTCCTCTTCCCTACCCTCATTTCCTGCAAGCTCTCTCCAGTGTTTGAGGCCTTGGGACTGAGGCTTGGGATAGTTAATGCTTTCTACAAAGTTTATGTTATGCTTGTGATGCATGAAGCTTTCCATCTTCATTGCATCACCTAGGTCACAAGGAACACAAAGATTGTATGGTACCAAGTCTCTCTTGATGGGAGAAACTATAATAGAAATGCCTATTGGAGGGGGGACCAGCTCAATATGAATCTGGTCCTCAACTATTGTCATGTTCTCTAAACTCTCTCTCTTGCAAAAGTATTGTTCATGCCAAGTTAACTAAGTACCATGTTTGTGTTGCTACCATCAATTAAGTTCACCCGCTATGCTCACAAAGTAATCTCACAAAAGTGCTTCACCTAATTTCCTAATTCCGCTACTCTCAAAGCTCGTAGGCCATTTTGATTACAATTCCCATTTGAGGTTCTTGAACATGTGCACACGAATGAGGGCGGGGATCTTGCCCCCCCTTATTCCTTCCAACTATAACCTATAGCATGGGAAAAATTCCATTTGAGATTCTTACACATGAGATTTGATTGCACTTGGAGATACCTATGCTTAAATTTTGACAGCATGTGGCATTAGGCAAGATGTTGACATGGGCATAAGAATTCAAGATGCAATGCCTTGGACGACTTGCATGTCAAATGTGGTGCACAAAGGGAACCCGCTCTTATAGGCATATGTCATTATACAAGATGATGATGATACCCGATTTGAAAAAAAAGGGAGGGCTGAATCCCCTCCATCATCCGGATGCACGCGGACGATAGGGGGGCTCCAACCCCCCTTTTTTTTCAGATCCGGTATCTTCAACGAGCGAAACAAAGAAGTTCTGGGCTATTTTGACTTGATAGCAATCATCTAATACACTTGCATACGTTGTGGCACTTCGTACTGTCTTGGTTGACATGCATGCCAAAAGTGGTGTGCTTGGTGAGCTTTTCAAAATTAACATCATCCGAGTCAAGTTTAATTAAAAGTAAAGAATTCATCAACAAAAGGAATTTACAATTTAAGGGTTTAATTAAATATTGACCGTTAATAATCATTTGGTGCATAGTAGCTTATTAAAATTCCTCTCTCTCTCTCTCTCTCTCTCTCTCTCTCATGTCAACAACAGTAGCAAAAAATTGGTTTGCGATTAGAGCCAATAGATTAAAGGTCATGGGCATTGGTAAGCGTGGATGATTGTAAGTCGTGCGATCTGCCTGCTTGACTATCGTGGCCATATACCTATTCTCAAGAGCGAGCGGGGACTAGAGCCTCCCCATGCGTGGACGATGGGGAGGCTCTAGCCCCCGCTTTTTTTTACAGTTTTTTACCCTTTTTGATCATGGATTAGTCAGGTTGTATACTGTTAATACCAGCACGGGTGGTTGAAGCTCTGCCGCAGTGCCCTCGCCATCCCTCTTCTTTCATCTGCAGAGCACCCCCTCCCAGCTCCTTCTCCATCTCTGCCTGCAGCTCTCCAAACCTGTCCATCCATGCGTAAAAAGATGTTAAAAAATAGGGGGGCTAGAGCCTCCCCATCGTCCGCGCACGCGTGGACGATGGGGAGGCTCCAGGCCCCCCTTTTTTTTTACAGTTTTTTACCCCGCTTCTTTCACCTGTAGAGCGCCCCCTCGCAGCTCCTTCTCCGTCTCTGCGTGCAGCTCTCCAAACTTGTCCATCCATGCCACTGTTCATAAACCACGCTGTTGGATATCCCAATTCTGACCGCATTCTTGCTGCAGACCCATGCTCCTCATCTCCTCCCATGCTCTTGTCAAAGAGTTCATGCACTTTCATGACCACTTGTTTGCGCACCTCCCCGCCTTCCCACTCCGCTCACCTCGCCTTCCATGGCTCCCAGGGCTCATCCTTCATGTCGGAAGCCCCCGCTGGTGCTTCCTCTGGAAACTCTACAACCAACACATTCTCTCCCCTAAGTAGAGCGTGGCCGCTTCCAAGCAGGTTCGCCACCAAGAGATGGACACCCTCCTCCATAGGCTTTGCCGCGTCATGCCTAGCACTCCTCTTGAGACGATGATCACGTCGGCCATAATTCCCAGCTGCTGCAGAAGTTTTTGGTCTCATTTTGGGACCTGTCGGAGCTGTGTGGGAGGCCTCTCCTAGCTGATTTTTTGCCTTGGATCCATGGATCCTTCAATCATAGCAATCCTGAGAATCCCATAGAAGAAGCTTGAAAGAGGAGCTTGACATGCAAGAAGAGATAAAGAAACGCTTGAGTGGTGATGAGCATAAGCAATCGATGGAAGGTGAAATTATAATATTGCAGCTCTATTAGCTACTGCCAGTACTGTATCATATCACCAATTAATTGCAAGTCCAAAAATTGCAAGCACCTTCTTTAGCAAGCAGCTAGCCAGCACTGGCTGGAGATAAATTTCGAGCGCTCCTCCAGTGTGGCAGGAGGGCGCCCGTTGCCACCTTAGCATGCTTGCCAGCGTGGCTGGCCTGTCCGCCAAAAGCTACGCTGAATGCAATGCTGTAATTTGTTGTACTGCCGCACGGGCTTAGTCACAGATTGATGTTGTAGGCGCTGCTTCGTATGAAAGGCCAGGATGCCGACAGTGTCCGATATATATATATATATATATATACACACACACATATATATGTATAGATATATATATATATACACATATATATGTATAGATATATATATATATATATATATATATATAGAGAGAGAGAGAGAGAGAGAGAGAGAGAGAGAGAGAGAGAGAGAGAAACTTATTAAATTTGCCAAATATTCCAAGCTAGTGCCCTTATTTTCTTTACTGAGCCTTAGTAAGACCTCAACTTGTTGCTTCTTGAAAGTTATCAAAATACCTCTCGTGAAATTAAATTTCTCCAAAGAGTAAAAAAATTGTAGCTTTTCATAAGAAGACTCATTGTCTATCAATACAAGATGCTAAATCTAGGATTTGAGTTGATTATATAATAAATTGTAGGCTTTGGAGATGAATTGCTTCATTATCTTCAGACATAATTGCTCCATACCTTGCAAGTCTCAAGAGCATTGAAAGAAGCAATTGAATATGGCATCTTTTGTTAGTATCAGAAAAGCGGTTTAATCTGGTATACTACTCGTAAAAGTTAAATGGGTGTAGGATGTAGTGAGATGGATTTGCAAAAAAGCCTCTTAAGATCGAGCTACTAGAAACTACGATAGATGTGCTCACTTTGCCTCCAAAGCGATAACAAATATCAATGAATTGTTACTAAATTTCCAAAGAATAGGGAACTAATTCTTTAATTAGATTATTGGAAATCTTTAGTGTCTATGGGTCTTGGCTACTATACAGTAGGAAATCTTGTTCCACCTGCTTGGTTTTGCACAGCTATGACACTAATTGTTCTTGACTGGTCCATATTCACCAATGAGCTCACAAATAGAGCTACCTCTGTTCAAAAATGATGAACGATTTCATTTGAAGAGCCCTTTAAATCCTAGTTCTATCATCTTCTATTGAGGAGAACCAATATTCCGATGAAGAGTTGCAAAAAAATTTGTTTTAAGAGATGTTTGCGAGGTCTTTTTTTTTTTTTTTTTTGGGGGGGGGGGGGGGGGGGGGGGGGGGGGGGGGGGGGGGGGGCCTACTGTAGGATTTCATGAGGAGGATGGGATAATTTTACAATAGTGCGGTAATTTTATGTTTTTTTAGTATAAATATTCGTCAAGGTCGGGGGTCAGGGGGTTGTTGATCCTTGTCGTCTATCTAGCTGACTTTATCAACCATAATGTACTGTGCAATCATTAGATGCTTGCCAAACCAGCATGTGTAATAATCTGCATGATATTGACCAACCAAGGCCTCCCCAATGAACACACAAAATGTCAGCTGCTTTTGACACATAAGCGATCGGAATATCAATACACATAATTTCTCGAGTGTCCTGCAATGAAACTCAACCAACTCAGCAATCGGAATCCGTGTGCTCTGCAAGCCACTGAGTTGTGGTATGATGTTTAGATAAGGTGCTTGATATTCTTGAGAAGCTTCTCGCTGGTGACGGGTCTGCTCTGATCAGTGCACTCAGTTTTCATTGTTGGCCCCCTTGCCCCCAACACTTGACGGCCGGGAATGTTCCGTCAGTGACCATTCCCTCGTAATCACTGCTCCCGCCATGGCTCCCGGCTCCCCGTCGGTTGCCCATGCGGTCGCAGTGATAACGGGGAATAGTCACTGACGGACCATTCCCTACCCCATTAACACTTCAAGTTTGAGCCTAAAATCACTACAATGCTTTCTTTGTCTGTTCACTTAATTTTGAAAGAGGGGGAGGGAGAGAGAGTGAGCGTGTGTGTGTGTGTGTGTGTGTGTTTTCGGGGGGGAGGGGGGGGGGGGGGGGGGGGGGGGGGGGGGGGGGGGGGGCGGGTGAATTTTGAAAAAAATAAACTAAGTTCTAAGGATAAATTGCTAGCATATTACTACCAATATGTGGGTCAATTAAAATTTAGGGGAAATTACCAAAATACCCCTCTAATTTGTGGAAATTCCCAAAATATCCCTCAAATTTCAAAATTGCCAAAATACCTTTATATCTATTTTGGTTGGAGTGTTCAACATTTTCTAATCTTTATTCCTTTTTTACAACTGAGATTCGTTTTCGAGTACTTAGCATGTAATTTGTCACAAATTACATCACAAAGAAGGTAATTATGTCTAAAAATAATGAAAGAATTCATCCCGAAAGCCTACTTAACCACCTCAAATTCTAGTTTTAGCATCTTGTACGATAGACAATCAGTCGTCTTATGAAAAGCTACAATTTTATTTTATTTTTGGAGAAATTTACTCTCACAACTAGGGGTAGTTTAGAAAATTTAGAAAATTTGAAGGGCATTTGAAGAATTTATGGCAAAATATTGGGGGTATTTTGGGAATTTTCACAAATTATAAGGGTATTTTGGTAATTTTCCTAATCCCTAAAATTCAAGGCTCTAAATTCAACTGCCTGCGTGGCAGTACTGTACCAGGGCAGGCTGCAGCTTTTGGGCAACGACGAGCAGAGGCGAGTCAGGCGACGTGTGTACTGTGCGCGTGCAAGACTGGTTGCACCGTTGGAGCCTTTTTGCGACGAGTATATGCGACGTGCCACGGTGGGCTGGTTGCCATCCTGGCAAGGCATTACCTCCGCAACGCTGGAGGTAGTGCTCGAAATTTATCCTCAGCCCTCACAATCTGGATAAGTGAGGCTATGGTGCTGGCTCCAGCGGCGAATGGGTGCCTTGGAGTTGGGTTTGGAATTGGGATGTGAGGTGAGCAGCAGGAGATCAGTGATAGTGATGGCAGTCCCGAAGAAGCGGAGAAGCAAGATGAAGAAGCAAATTCGACGTAGAATCTGGTCCAAGAGCTTCAACTAACAAGCTGCCGACAAGCTCTGGCCCTCGCCAATGTTAAAATGGTATTTTCTAAAATGTAAAGGCTCGATGTACGCCTTGAGTTGATCTTGCCTGAATTATAGCCTTTAATTAAGTCCTAAAATCAACCTCGATTGAAGGCACTTTTTGTATAAAAAGGGTACTTTCCCACACTTTGTATGTATGCATGTTTAAGTTGAGTTTTACACTTAAGAGTTAGCCTTGCTCTTTGATCTTCACATTTTAGTCTTGTTATCAATCTTATCTAAGGCTATTTATCTATTTATTTATCCATCTATCTTTCTACCTATTTATCTATCTATCTGTATATCTATATGTGAGGAGTGCCTCTAGTGTTAGTAAATATTATTGTTTCATGGTATCAGAGCGTAGATAGATCTGTTAGCCGTTTAAGCTTTCTTGCTAGTCTCCTTTCTAGCCTCATTTCGTTTCCGTAGCTGAGGCCAATCTCCTTAAGCCGAAATGGCCGACACTGCCTCTTCCTCTTTTGCTTCATCTTACAACCCTAGGTATGTCATTGACAAGCTCAAAGGCTCCAACTATCAAGTACGATCGACTTAATCCCTGGCAATTTTCTTCTACCTAGGGAGTACAAATAATTTCATTTCTACATAGCTGGCTCAGAATCTGAATTTACAACCTAATTGCCTTGGCACATCGATCTCAGCTTCTACTCCTTTTGAAGGACACGGTGTCAACTCTACTCCCATCATCGCCAAGCTGAATTTGAACATAGAAACATATAAAGATCAAGAATCTTTCCTATAGGCACTACATGGATGTGATGTAATTTTGGGAATGCCTTAGCATTTCAAAACCCACCCCATACTTGATTATGTACAGAAAACTTTAGCTTTTGAGTATAAGGGTAAATGCATCAATGTAATTCCTGATGTAGGTGATTTTCACATTCCCATTGCCAATTAGATTGCCATCAAGAAGGAAATCAAAAAGTCTGTCAGGGCACAACAAGTTCTTGATGAGCTTCCAGTCCGGGATGTCGTCGGTCGGATTGCACTTACTGCAGGATATGCCGGACATGGGCAGGGTCATGAAGCTCTGGGCTGTTTTCATCGCTTGCGAAGCGAGGGCCTCTCTCCGGATGCGGTTACCTATGCTTATGCCTTGAAGGACGTATGCGGTATTATTCAAGACGTTGATCTGGGTAAACAAATTCATGACGAGATTGCTAGTCAGAGGTTGTTGGAGAAGAATGTTGTGCTTGGCAATGCGTTGGTATACATGTATGCTAATTGTGGTGTATTTTGGAAAGCACAACAAGTTCTGGACGAGCTTCCCAACCGAGATGTCATCTCTTGGACTGCATTGATTGCAGTATATGCCCAACAAGGCCAGGGCCAGGAAGCTTTGAATTGTTTCCATTGTATGCGAAGTGAGGGTTTCTCTCCAGATGCAGTCACCTATGCTTGCATTTTGAAGGCATGTGGCATTATGTGAGACATTGTATGGGCAAACAAATTCACGATGAGATTGTCAATCAGGAGCTGTTGTAAAGAACTGTCATGCTTGGCAATGATTTGGTTGACATGTATGCCAAGTGTGGTGTACTTTTGAAAGCTCAACAAGTTCTTGACGAGCTTCCTGATCAAGATGTGGTCTCTTAGAATGCATTGATTGCAGGTTATACCCAACAGGGGCAGGGCCAAGAAGCATTGGGATGTTTCCAGCGGATGCGAAGCGAGGGCTTCTCTCCAGATGCAGTCACCTATGCTTGCATTTTGAAGGCATGTGGCACTTTGAAAGACGTCGACACAGGAAAACAAATTCATGATGAGCTTGATAGTCGGGGACTGCTCAACAAAAATGTCATGCTTGGTAATGCTTTGGTTGACATGTATGCCAAGTGTAGTGTAATTTCCGAAGCACAACAAGTTCATGTCCGGGATGCAGTCTCTTGGAATGCATTGATTGCAGGATATGTCCAACAAGATCAGGGCCAGGAAGTGCTTGGCTGTTTTCATCAAATGCAAAGTGCCTTTCCCAGTTAGATTGGAAAGAATTCACCTTCGAATTTTGAAACTGCTTCTCACATTTTCAGCCATGACCTATACCTACATACATTCCGCTCCAACCATAGCGTGGGCTCTCCACTGTGTCTCGTCACATAATCCTTGAGCATTGAGAGTCACTTATCCATATAGTTCATCACATGTATCTTTTGGTCCCATACATCATATTTACCACCCAAAATGATAATAAAAATTCACGTGTACCTTTGGTCTTACAGGTCATATTTGTCCATCCAGGATGATAATAAAAAATATACCTCTCTCTCTCTCTCTCTCTCTCTCTCTCTCTCTCTCTCTCTCTCTCTCTCTCTCTCTCTCTCTCTCTCTCTCCCCCAAGTTTTTGTCTTCTAGAGGTTCTTGTTTTCTCTTACCCTCAGACTCTGCGGCTAACGAAGCACTCTAGTTCAAATATCCCTGAGTGTATAGCATTCCTATATCTATCCAATGAGGCTTCGTAACCAACTTTGCAGTCCACTAGCACTTTAGCTTGGACGTTATATATCCTTGCTTGATCTAAGTTGAGTAAGATTCCTCAAAAGCAATTGTACATCTCAATGGTGATAATGATAGGGTAGTGGTCAGACAAACAATTATTGAATTGGGGTTTAGCTTTGAGCCAAGTGAAGAGGCTAGCCAACTCTACCGAGATGTAGCCTCTGCCAAGCCTCACTTTTTCTTGCAAGATCGCCTTTAGAGTAGTTTTGCCAAGTGAAGGCTCCTGATTCTCCCATATCCGAGAGGTTAAGGAAGCCTTTTAATAGGTGCCAATTTTCCTTTTCCACCCCTTTCATCGTTTGACCATGTTAAATTCTCCAAAGAAGATGGCAAATTTTTGGATACACAATAGCTCTTCCCACAATTCTGTTCTATCTCGGACTGAGCCCCATGCATATATTGAAACAAGAAAACATCTGACAGGTTTGGTGACAAAGAAAGCACACATGTGTTTCCCTTTGAGGGTTTTTGTGTCATTAACCTCCCAATGGGACGGGAGGCCAAGCACGGTGCCTCCTGACCCTCTGCCGAGGAGATCCAATTATGTTCTGGAGAAATTATATTACCTTCTACAACCACCCCCCCCCCCCCCCCCCCCCCCCCCCCCCCCCCCCAAAAAAACAAAAACAAAAACAAAAAAGATTGACCTCGCAAACATCTCTAAAAAGAAAATTTTTTGCAACTCTTCATCGGAATATTGGCTCTCCTCAATGAAAGATGATAGAACTAGGATTTAAGATAGTATTGAGGGCTCTTCAAACGAAATCGTTTATCGTTTTTGAACACAGCCGGCTCTATTTGTGAGCTCATTGGTGAATATGGAGCACTCAAGAACAATTAGTGTCATGGCTGTGCAAAACAAGCAAGTGGAACAAGATTTCCTAATGTATAGTAGCCAAGACCCCTAGACACTGAAGATTTCCAAGAATGTAACTAAAGAATTAGTCAAGAACAATTAGTGTCATAGCTGTGCAAAACCAAGCAGGTGGAACAAGATTTCCTATTGTATAGTAGCCAAGGCCCAAGACCCCTAGACACTGAAGATTGCCAAGAATCTAACTGAAGAATTAGTTCCCTATTCTTTGGAAATTAAGTAACAATTCAGTGATATTTCTTATCGCTTTCGATACAAAGTGAGCACATCTATCACAGCTTCTAGTAGCTCTTAAGAGCCTTTTTTCCAAATTTTCCATCTTATCAACATCCTTGCAATATACCACATCAAACGGCTTTTCCGACACTGACAAAAGATGTCATATTCAATTGATTCTTTCGATGCTCTTGCAAGGTGTGGAGCTTTGAAGGACCATGTTCGAGGTACTATAGTTTTCTAGAGTTCGGTGGACCATGTTGGAAGCACATTTTCCTAGGTTTTTTCTAAGTACCGATATACAAGAAGTCAATTTGCTCTCACTTTAAATAGGAAAAAGAGGAACATTAGTATGGCCGTATTTGTTGGCAGGGAATTTGAAGGCCACAAGCAACTCCAGGCGACGAAGATTAGGTAGGTGCCAAGGTGTTTGGAAATAAAGCACTTCCCATCTTTAGGTCAAAATTTGAAGCATTTGTTGGTATTAACACTAAAACTTGCTAAAAAAAATTGGATTGCTTCAAGCTGAGCTTGAAATCTAGCCAGTATTTCACATATTTAACATTTTAAATAAACAATAAACTGGGATATGTGATCATTGGGACTCTACCGTCCACACACGTCCCAATTTTCAAATTCCCAATCTCGTTCGTTATAGTTTTAATTTAGGAAAAATTACCAAAATACTCTAATTTATGGAAATTCCCAAAATACCCTTTTATCTGTTTTGGTTGGATTGTTCAAGACTTTCTAATCTTTATTCCTTTTTGACAATTGAGATCCGTCTTCGAGTGCTTAGCATGTAATTTGTCACCAATTACCTCACAAAAAAGGTAATTATGTCTAAAGATGATGAAGCAATTCATATCCAAAGCCTACATAATCAACTCAAATTCTAGATTTAGCATCATGTATTGATAGAGAATGAGTCTTCTTGTGGCCGTACTTATTGGCAGTGAATTTGAAGGCTCGAAAAAAAACCTAGGTTTAGTGTAATCCCACCTACAAATATTTTGAAATTTACCTCTATTTTTATTTTTTGAAGGTGATAACACCTACAAAATCTAGATAGAATTATTGTAAATTGATGTGAAAACCTTCAAATTTAGTCAATTTACCTTTGAAATTTCTCATAGGTGGTTTGCCTCGTTATTGGGAAAAAGTTGTTTTCAAGCATTGGTGTCCTGAAGGCTGAGCCTGACAACTCGCAAGCCTTTCGTACGAAGCAGCGCCTGCAAAATCTGTGATTAAGCCCGTGCGGCTCACAACAGCTTTTGGCGAGCAGGCCAGCCACGTTGGCAGCGCCCTCCTGCCACGTTGGAGGAGCGCTCGAAATCTATCTCCAGCCGCCAGCACTATCCAAGATTCTTTGATGCAGCAGCAGCACGCCATCGCCCACACCCAAGTCTTTTGGCCAACTTGATCTAAGGCACCAAAAAAAGGGTGGTAGGAGCTCTCCAATCATCCGCGCATGCGCGGACAACTGGGAAGCTCCTGCTCCCCTCGTTTTTTTCAACACAAGGAAAAATATGTAAGGCCATGTTTTTATTATGTGTATAGGATTTTGACGTTTCCATTCCCACATTTTTATGCTCTTGATCAACTAGCTTAAGGCGTATAATCCAATATGCACCTAGCTTAAGGCTTATGCGCCAAGAAGAAGTTTCCCCTAATAGTGGTATGTCGCCTTTTATTAGAGATCTAGTTGAAAGAAAAGGAAGGGCAAGCCTCATACCAAAGAAAAAAAAAGGACAAGAGCTTGTCCATCACTTGTTTCTTTCCATTGTGCTGCTCCAACCTGGGCAAAAACGTCATTTTGGAGATTCACGAAGGAAACTTTTGGAAAGATTGACTCATTACAGGTAGAGATTGGGCATGTATAGAGATTGGAGAGGTTTGGAGAGAGAGAGAGAGAGAGAGAGAGAGAGAGAGAGAGAGAGAGAGAGAGAGAGAGAGATTTCACCAAAATCCTCGATGTACACATCTGGAAAAAAAAAAAGGGGCGATGGACCCCCCCCCCCCCCCCCCCCCTTTTCCCCAACTCTTTTTTTATAGACGTGCAAATGAAGCTAAGAAAATTTGGGTTGTTTTCAATGAATATCATCTCTCCAAATGCAATCACCTATGCTTGCATCTTATAGGCATGTAGTGATGCTAATTCTATGGGTATTGCAAAGAAACATTGTGTTTGGTAGTGCCTAGGTTGACATGTATGCCACTTGTGGTGTTCTTGAGGAGGTACCTCTTGTGGATTGCATCCCTTGGAATGCACTAATTGCAAGATATTCCCTAAAAAGACAAGAAGCTTTGGACTATTTTCAATGGATGACAAGTGAGGGTATCTCTCCATATGCAATCACCTATGCTTGCATCTTGGTGGCATGTGGCATTAGGCAAGATGTTGATATGGGCATAAGAATTCATCATATGAGACCTACTGTTGTGCAATGCCTTGGACGACTTGTATGTCAAATGTGTTGTACAGCAGAAAGTAAAAAAGTGCTTGAGGAGGTTTATCTCTAGGGTGCTATCTCCTAACACACAACAATTGTAGGATATGCCCAACAATGACGGTACAATTAGGAAGCTATGGGATCCTTTCAATGGATGAAAATTGAGGGCGTCTCTCCAAGTCAGTCATCTATGCTTGCATCTCCTCAACATGTGGGATTAGGCAAGATGCTAATTAGGGGCTGTTGAAAAGAAACCTAGTGTGTGGCAATGCCTTGGATGACTTGTATGCCAAATGTGGTGTACATTAGAAAGCACAAAAAAGTGCTTGAGGAGGTTTATCTCTGGAATGCAACCTCTTGAAACACACTATTTGTAGGACATAACCAACAAGGATACTACTAAGAAGTCATGGGCTTCTTTCAATGGATGTGGAGTGAGGGGTGGCATTAGGCAAGATGTTGATATGGACATAAGATACAATCACTTGGGGGCTATTGAAAAGAAACCTATTTCCTAGAAATGCCTTGGACAACTTTAAAAAAGTGCTTGTAGAGGTTGGTCTCTGGGATGCATTCTCTTGACACACATTGATTGCATGATATGCTCTACTAGGGTCTTGGATGGAAAAAATGCATTGCCAGTTAGACTAGATATCACAAGGCTATAAGCTACAGGTAAACTGTACCAGCATTATTGGTTCATGTGCATTATTGAAACCATCATTCACAAAGTCAAAACTAAAAACACCCATTATAACTATTGAGGAAGCATTATTTTCTCTACCAACTTTCCCATTTGCTTAAGGGTGGTACAGTGCAGATCGTTAATGTATGACCACCATGAACTCTTGCAACATAAATTCAACGACTCCATTCACAAAGTGCACACGTTGGTCACTTACAATCTATATGGGTAATCCATAATACGTGATGACATGTTTGACAATAAATTTTTTCATTTTTAGTCTCACAAGCAAAGTCATGCATGTTACATTTGATTGTTTGGTGATTGAAAGAATGCACAATCTAATGTAGAATTTTCTCGTGCAACACTAAAATCGTTAGTGTGATATGAGCATTAAAAAGCTCAGAAATAATGTTTCAATAGCAAAAGCTCGAAAACGCAAGCTCGCAAATATAAAATCCCCATTCTAAAACACTATCGGTAGGTGGGTGCATCCAAGATCCATCACTTAGCCATTCTATTGATTTCTTGAAGTTGAGTGCATTAAAGGTCCACCACTTGGCCATTAGGCAAGTCTTGAAATATAGATACATTCTTCACACTTCAAATAAAGTGTCTAAAAAAGGTACATCCTAGATCCACCACTCGGCCATTCTAGCCAAGTCTTTAAAGGTGGATGCAGTCGTTGGTGTCTTTTATATCCACCACCTTCCAATTTTAAATAAAGTGTCTAGGATAAGTAGACCCTAGATCCACCACTTGTCCATTCTTAGCACTCTTCCCCTGACCTTAGATCCACCACTTGGCCATTCTAACCAAGTGTTGGAAGGTAAATGCAATGGTTGGTGTCTCCTAGATCCACCTCATCAGAATTTTGAACAAAGTAAATTCAAACTTCCCACGCAAATTCAAAATTCTCCTCTTGAGTTCAAATTTTCTTGCCTAAATTCAAATTACCAGGATCTAGTTCATATTTTGCCGCTAGAATTTTTCCGCTTGAAGTCAAACTTTCCCACCTAAATTTAAAGTTTCTTGTAGAGTGAAACTCAAACCCGTGATCCACCACTTGGCTAACCTTAACATATAAGCACTTGTAAAGAAAACATATGAGACTATGCCTCACAGAGATGTTACAACATGAGAGCAAGGTCCACCACTTGTCCAATCTCAATTTCAACCCGAACCTTGACCCTAAAGCCTAGGGCCAACTAGCAGCGCCTAAGTGAAATTAATATGATAGTTGGTCTCCTAGATCCACCTCATTGGAATTTTGAACAAAGTGATTTCAAACTTTCCCACGCAAATTCAACTTTTCTCGCTCGAATTCAAATTTTCTCACTTGAGTTTAAATTTTCCCGCTTCAATTTTCTCGCCTGAATTCAAATTACCAAGCTCTAGTTCAAATTTATCCTCTACAAGTTTCGTGCTTGAAATCTAAATTTCTCGTCTAAATTTAAAGTTTCTTACAGAGTGAAACTCAAACCCCAAATACGTCACTTCGACAACCTTAATATACAAGCACTTGTGAAGAAAACATATGAGACCCTTCCTCGCGGATATGTTACAACACGAGAGTAAGTTTCACCACTTTTCCAATCTCAATTGCAACCCAAACCTCAATCCTAAACCCTACGGCCAACTAGCAGCCTAGGTGAAATTAATATGATAGTTGGTCTTTCTTTATGTTTCGATATTTTCTCATTTTATCCCACTAGGTCTTTGTCACCAAGCTATAATAAATTTGTTGAGAGCCGCCCCTTGAAAGTCAAAGTTTGAGACCTAGTGGACAGAAAGAAGCCAAACAATACCAAAGCATACCTCAGTGCAAGAATCAAACTCACCAAAACTCACAAGTAAGTCTACTCAAACTTACACTATTGTGTACATTATTGTTTTCACCTATAAGTATGTACATAGAACCTTTATACAAGAGTATGTGCAAGAGAGAAAGAGGAAAACAACACTTAGAGTTCATGTGTGTTGAGTGGGAATTAAGTCAGATGGGAAATGAAAACAATATTCAATATTGAAAACCCTAAACCTTGTATTTTTGTGCACAAATCAGAACCTAAACCAGTATCAGGAACTGAGTCAAAATCTGAATTAGTATCTGAAACTAAATCAAAATCTGAATCGGAAGTGAATGACAGAGAGTCATTAGCTGCACATGAAAATAGAAAAACTGAGAGAGACGCAGAGAGAGGGAGAGAGGGCTGGACCTTTCAAAAGCTCTCCTCTTTTGAGCAAAATGATGTTCTCAAGCTTGCCTTTGCCAGTCAGACAAGCTTGTCTCTATCAGGCAAACAAGCTTGCTTCTGTTTTTTTGCGGTGATGGTCTCTTGCAGTGTCAACGCTGCAACCTCGTATATCGTATGTGCGGATGGTCTCCTACACGTGTTGAGTATGATGGCAACTTCTCTGTGCATACATATGTGTCTCATGTGTGTGCTGTGTGTGTGGATTCTCTGTATTATTTGACCTATGTATGCGTAACACTATGAGTGTTTGTTTCTTTATGTGTTTGATAGGGTTTGATTACTAAAATACCACGTAAGCTATATTATCCCTTTTATATTAGTATTGACCTCACTCCAAAAATCAAAGCAATTTTGTTGAAAAGAGATAAAACAATGTGATTTTCTATGTTAAAAACTTCTTGACCCCGCTTGGGGCGCTGCCCCAAACCCTGCGGGGGCTGCCGCTCCTCGACCCTACTCAAGGCATTTCCCCAAACCCCACGATGGTTGTCGTCCCTAGGCCCCGCTTGTGGTGCTACTACAAACCCCGCTCTTAACTCTTGTTGCAACACCCTATTCCACTTTCTCAATTGTGGTCTAGCTTAGATAAGCTATGTATCTAAAACCCAGTCTCTTTCCTTGCTTCACAACTCACCAAGGACAATCAACACATATAAGGGTGGAAAATGACTCTATTTTGGAGCTCAGAACTCAAAATTTTTCTTGGACGTTGACCATATCCACAACATGCCCAAGCTATGCTCAAATCTATTCTCGTCATAGCAAGCTTGGGGAGTTTTGTTTCAAATTTCACCACTTGTCAAACCTTGCTTACCAAGAGAAGCAAGAGAAGCAAGGGCTAGGTCGTGCTTCTCTTGCTTACCAACAGAATCAAGGGCTAGGTCGTGCAATAATTCACCTTAGACCTTGCCCCAAATCTTGAGTCCACCACAGTTCCAAGCCTTGCTCTAATATAGCAAGGTGTCTTCTATTTGAAAATCCACCACTTGGTCCACCCCTACTCCAAACCTTTTTTCATTCAACTTTGACATTAAAAATCAATTTTGCTTTCTTGTATTACACCTTTGCCATTTCCCATCAAAGCTAGGTACACCACTTGTCAAAGCTAGAGACTCTTACATAGGGAGGGGGTTTTGGTTTCAAGATTCACCACTTGTCCTTATTGAAGCAAGTACTTCTTTGATTCTAGGAAGCTACTAGCTCATCTAGTAGTTCACGTTGAGCATTGGCCATTAAAACTATGTCCACCACTTGTCCAAACTATGCCCTAATATAGCAAGGAGGCTTTGGTTTCAAGATTGATAACTTCGTCCACCACTTCTCCAAACTTACATTGACAAAAGCAAGGGATGCTCGGATATTGAGAAGAAAGGCCGTACTATCAAGATTGCTTCCATTGAAACAAGCAAGGGCTATGTGGACATTGGGAAGTAAGGCCTTGAAATTGCCCTATGTTTTTCATTAAATCTTATAGGTCCACCACTTGTCCAAGTTATACTCTATTATAGTTGGTCCAATATTCACCACTTCTCCAACCATTGGATTTATCTACTTGTGGTTCACCTTGAACATTGGCCATTAAAACTAGGTCCACAACTTGTCCAAGCTACCCTCAAATATATCAGGGGGGTTTGTTTCTAGATCACCACTTCTCCAATTTTATTTCCATTAAAATAAGCAAGCTACTTGGACATTGAGAAGCAAGGCCCTAAAATAGTTCACCTTGGACATTGATCATTAAAACTAGGTCCACCACTTGTCCAACCTTTACTCTCATTTGGAAAGGAAATTTTGGTTTCAAGATCCATCACTTGTCCAACCTTACTTGCATTGAAAGAAGGAAGAGATACTTGGACATAGGGAACCCAGTTCCTACACCACCTTGGACACTGGCCATTAAAATTAGGTCCACCACTTGTCCAAGCTTTACTCTCATATATAAAAGGGACTTTTGGTTTCAGAATCCACCACTTGTCCAACCTTACTTCCATTAAAATAAGCAAGGGCTACTTGGATATTGAGAACCAAGGCCCTACAATAGTTCACCTTGGACATTAACTAGGTCCACCACTTGTCCAAGCTTTACTCTCATATAGAAAGGGACTTTTGGTTTCGAGATCCATCACTTGTCTAGACTTACTTCCATTGAAAGAAGGAAGAGATACTTGCACATTGGGAATCAAGTTCCTACAATACCACCTTGGACACTGAACATCAAAACTAGATCCATCACTTGTCCAAGCTTTACTCTCATATAGAAAAAGGAACTTTTGGTTTCAAACTCCACCACTTGTCCAACCTTACTTCCATTGAAAGAAGCAAGGGATACTTGGACATTGGGAAGCAAGTTCCTACAATAGCACCTTGAACAATAGCCATTTGAACTAGGTCCACCATTTCTCCAAGATTTACCTCATATAGAAAGGGGCTTTTGGTTTCAAGATCCCCCCTTGTCCAACCTTCCTTCCATTGGAAGAAGAAAGAGATACTTGGACATTGAGAAGCAAGTTCCTAAAATAGCACCTTGGACACTGGCCATTAGAATTAGGTCCATCACTTGTCCAAGCTATGCTCTAATATAGCAATTTCTATAGAGTTATAGTATTCACAACCCTTGTGTAATGTCTAATGTAACTTATACATTTTTATTCAAAGAGAATTGATCTATAAATATGAACTTAACAAGGTGTTTCTTTTCAACTTACAGGATGGACTTTGAATATGGTGAGAAAATGCATATGGTACTTGATAACAAAAATTTTGGTATTGGTTGTGTGTGTAGAACAGATCCTGATTCCACTTGTGGTGGTACAAAGATAGGATAAGGAAATGTATTTATACTAGTGGAGGAATGTTTGAAAGATGTGGTCCTCCCTTTTTCTACAATGGATACTACATCTCTCCAAAGCTCAATATTATGGAATGTTGTTTGATGGCTCAAACGTCCTTTGCAAAAATTCATAATGAATGACAACGTAATTGACACAAATGAAAGCTACAATGGTGATGAACAAGGGGATCATCTTGATCCTCTAGTTATAGATGCAATACCTATTACGAGCCCAGAGTTTGAAATGTCAATACAAGAATCTTGGAGAAATCAAAGGGTCCTCTTAAAGGACGACACAATGATGCACATTGTGAATGAAGGGACCATCTTGTATGTATTTCCACATGTTTATGTCAATTTTTAGGTACTTAGTGATGACTTTGTGAGTGTAGGTATTGAAAGGGAGAATGAAATCAGTGAGAATGTGCCTAAAGTGGGAAGCATCACTTTGCTAAAGTGGCCCACCCATCCAACAGACAACCATGTTGGATGGGAGCCCACTACAATGCTTTGTTCTTGTTGATGGACAAGTTTGAAGTTAAGTCTACATGATGTTGATGATCTTGTTGATGTCACTCTTTACCAAATTGCTATTGGCTGCCTCATTTATGTATGCAACACAAGGCCGAATATTCAGTTTCCAGTCTCACAAGTCAACAAGTTTATGCATAGCCTAGGGTCTAAGCATTGACAGGCTCTCAAAAGGAGTTTCCGCTACTTGAGTGGCACTGTACATCTTGGCTTGTTGTATCCCAATGGGGGATCATTTCCGCCAGACTTACATGCTTTTTCAAATTCAAATTGGGCTGGTTGTTTTGACACGTGTGTGTCCACAAGTGGTTTTTGTTTCATGCTTGGCAATTCATGTATATCATTGTTGAGAAAGAAGAAACCTACTATGGCCACTTCTAGTTGTGAGGCTGAGTACAGAGCAGTCTTCACAGGTACGGTTGAGTATACATGGATCACAAGCCTTATGGTTGATTTCGGTGTTGGACAGGACACTGCTAAGTTACACTATCGACACTAACAATCAGAGTTCAGTGGCAGTTGCAAGGAACCCAGCTTTTCATGCTCGCACAAAGCACATTGAGGTGCATTACCACTATGTTAGGGAGAGGCTCTCAGAATGAACGATCATCTTGGCTTATGTGCAAACACTGGACAACCTTGCAGATCTTTTCACAAAGGTAGTGTCTCATGCGAAGTTTGAAGCTTTCCACAAAGCTTTGGTCTTACTCCCCTTTGTGGACTGATCATGTCCTCAGGGCATGGCACTTTCCTTTACTCATGTGCCAACTCTCGTTCACCGCATCACTCCAGGGGGAATTTGTTACCATATACATGTAGTAGTGATGTGTGCGAACACACTTAGGACCGCCGGGGAATTTTTTTCCTCTTTAGAAGGTTTTTTCCCCCGTGCATTGGATATACACCCATCAATCTAGGACTACCTATCTTTCCATTGCACACTAAGTAATACACCCTCTGTTGTGTGCCTTGAGCTTTCTTCATCTTCTCCAAGTTGTTTATGTTTTCCTGCAACCCTAATTCCAACATGACCGCACTTGGGTTCATGGTATTAATTCTTCAAACTTTGAAAGTTAGAAGCACACAAAAATATCTCAGGACATAAAAATTGCGTGTTACCAACCTAGGGTTAAATAAAGAAGAGAACTAACTAAAGGCCCTGTCAAAATTCTTTTCACTTTATCTTTAACAGATTGAATACCAAACAAAGTCTGATTCATGTGAGTCCATTCCGCCCTGAATTTACATTCATACCTTTAAAACTCAAATAGCACTAGGACACTAGAGAGAAGGGTCCTTAAATCGGCTTACCTTCCAATGATCTTGTACCAGCTCAGAAGACATATAAACCCTATCTAGTCTAGCTGCTCTGAAACATTCTCCAGCTTGTCTATTTGACCACGTAGTCCTTATATCAACTAAGATATCCGACAGGTTTAGAGATAGGACCAAATTGGATTGATAAGCTTGCCATTTATGATTCACATGTCACATCTATCCTCAACCATACTAATGTCACCCTTTATAATACAAGGTTTATGAGAGGTACAAAACTTCTGCCTCATGTTAGCGCTCTAAGAAACGGAGTTAGAGCCGTAAATAGAGATTAAAATATAACTAAAAGTAGTGGACATGAAAATGTTACCATATACATGTGGTAGTGATGTGTGTGAACACACTTAGGATCTTTGGGACATTTGTCCCCTCTCTAGGAGGTTTTTCCCCCGTGCATTGTATATATGCCCATTATTCTAGGGCTATTTATCTTTCTACTGCATACTAAGTAATACACTCTCTATTGTGTGCCTTGAACTTCCTTCATCTTCTCCAAGTTGTGTGTGTTTTCTTGCAATCCTAATTCCAACAATTGGTATCAAAGCAAATTACATCCTCCTCGGCCGCTAGTCGCAAGCAGCTCCAGCACATGCTTGCTCACTTTCTCTAATTTCTGTGAGATTTAGTGAGCATTCATGGGTTTAGTCGTTTGCAGCATGAATGTTAGCTGTAGATTCACATGTGTGGTATTTTGACAGTGGTGCTACAAAGCACATTACCTCGTATCGTGATTTGTTCCTCACTTGAGTCTGTCCCTCACGGGAACTCAGTTACTTGTGCCAACAATGCCTCTTATCCAGTTCAGGGAGTTGGAAAGATTGTGCTTACTACTACAAATGGAAGTTCTCTCACACTTGTTGATGCACTTTATGTACCTAGGATCAAGAAGAATATTTTGTTTGTATCTGCACTTACTAGACTTGGTCTTATAGTAAAATTTGTGGATGACAGATGTATAGTACATGATCTAAGTTTCAGTGATGAGATTGTTGCATCTGGCATGTTATGTCGTGGGCTATATAATCTCACTTTGTATGACAAGTGTGGATAGAATTTTGCAAATGAAGTTGTGGATTCAAAGACTATTTTAGATGCAAAACTTTGGCATGCACATTTTGGTCATCTGAATTTTGCCAATTTATTGCGTTTGTAGAAATCTGATATGTTTTCTTCTTTGCCGCCTCTTGAAGCTATTTGTGAAGACTGTATTTTGGGTAAGATATAAAGTTTGAAGTTTCCAAAGGATGGTTCAGTTAGGGCTGCATGCAGGTTGCAGCTTGTGCAAAGTGATGTTTGTGGGCCCATCCAAACTCTATCCTTGGCCAATTACCTTTACTTCATGACTTTCATTGATGATTACTACAGACATGCATGGGTATTTCCACTAAAGAAAAGTTGGAAGTATTCATGTGCCTTAAACAATTTCTAGCTATGGTTGAAAAAGTCTCAAAATGTATTATGGGCACCCTCCATTCCAATTGAGGGGAGGAGTATATGTGTCAAGAATTTAATGCATTTCTAGCTAGTCATGGGATAAAACACCAATGTACAATGCCTTATACACCCCCGAGTATACACCTTAGTAAAATGGTGTTGTTGAGAGAAAAAACAGGTCACTTACAAAAATGGCACGATGTATGGTTAAAAGTCAAGCTTTGCCGCATTCTTCTTGGTTTGAGGCCATCATGTATGCCACTTATGTACTAAAAAGGTGTCCTAGGAAAGCTTTGAAGTCTATTACTCCATATGAAATGTGACATGATAGAAAGCCATCTATTGAGCACATGCATGTTTTTGGCTGTTTGGCTTATGGTTTAGTGCCACAAGCGCAGCGCTAAAAATTGGATGATAAGGCTGTGAAATGTATTTTTGTTGGTTATCATGCTGAAAGCAAAGGTTACAGGTTTTATCATTCTCAAACAAAGCATATTTTGGTCTCATGTGATGTGTTTATGGAAGATTTTGTTCAGTCTTTGTTGTCATGCACTAGAGGCAATAATGTAAGCTCACAGGACATTTATAACACTTTGTTGCCTCTTTTCATTGGTGGAAGTACGAATGTAAATTCCAATGAGGCAAATGTAGAGTCTATGTGGGTTTTTGAAAATGTTACAGATCAACCTATTTCGGATGCAGATGTACATGAAGTACTTGATAAGGAAAGGGCTGAAAATGAGCAGGCTAGAGATATGCCAAAATGGCTAGTGCACACATTGTGTGATAGTAAACTTGATGCACCTTTGTCTAGTTGTACTTGTTCAGGTTCTCACCATGCCTCTTATGCATCAGATTGTTATGCTTTGGCTGTGTCTAGATTACATGATATTTAGGAACCTCTGTCTTTTGATGAAGCACAGAATTCAAAAAATTGGATGGCTACCATGCAATCAGAATATGATGCACTTATAGAAAATGACACATGGACTTTATGTGCTTTGCCTCTTGTCAAAAAGTCCATTGATACAAAGTGGGTTTACAAGTTGAAACGCAAGCCGGATGGTGAGGTTGATCGCCATAAGGCTCGACTTGTTGGAAAAGGCCATGCACAACAAAAAGGCATATATTATGAGGAAACTTTTGCTCCCACTTTTTGTTGCATGACTACTGTTCGTTTTTTATGTGCATTGGCAGCTCATTTTGGTTGGGCTATATATCAGTCAGACATTGTTACTACTTTCTTGAATAGTGACATTTTTTAGAAAGTTTATGTAATACAGCCTCGTGGTTTTGTCAAGAAAGGACAAGAGGAAAAATTGTGTAGATGGGTTGAAGAATCTCCTTATTCTTGTTATAAGAAAGCTGACACTCATTTGGTCAAACGAGGCTTTTATAACAGTCCAACAGAAATCACATTGTATGTCAAGCATGAGGGCGATGTACTTCTCATTGTTGTACTTTATGTGGATGATTTGATGATCACTAGTCCCAACGAGGCACATATTGCTAAATTTAAGGCTGATTCGAATGCTACTTTCAAGATGTTACTTGGGCATACCATTTAAGCATGGTATTGCCTTGTGTCATAGAAGTTACATAGGGATTGCAAACCTATTGCTACTCCCATGGAAACATGTTTGAATTTGAGTCTACACGATTTGGTGATCCTGCTTATGTCCCTCTTTACCAAACTGCTATTGGTTGCCTCATTTATGTATCCAACACAAAGCCAGATATTCAGTTTGCAATCTCACAAGTCAATAGATTTATGCATAGCCTAGGGTCTAAGCATTGGCAGGCTGTCAAGAGGATTTTCCGCTACTTGATTGGCACTTTACATCTTGGCTTGTTTTATTCCAAGGGGGGATCATTGCCGCCAGACTTACATGCTTTTTTAGACTCAAATTGGGCTGGTTGTTTTTACACGTGAGTGTCCATGAGTGGTTTTTGTCTCATGCTTGGCAGTTCATGTATATCATAGTTGAGCAAGAAGCAACCAACTATCGCCACTTCTAGTTGTGAGACTGAGTACAGGGCAATATTCACAGCTATGGTTGAGTGTGTATAGCTCAAACGCCTTATGGCTGATTTGGGTGTTGGACAGGACACTGCAAATTATGTCTACAATGCCAGAGTGCACTGGGAGTTGCAAGAAACCCATCTTTTCATGCTCGCACAAAGCAATTGAGGTGCATTACCACTATGTCAGGGAGAGGCTCTCAGCACGAGAGATTAACTTGGCTTATGTGCAAACACAGGACAACCTTGCAGATCTTTTCACAAAGGCATTGTCTCATGAGAAGTTTTAAGCTTTCCACAAAGCTTTGGGCTTACTCCCCTTTGTGGACTGATCATGTCCTCAGGACATGGAACTTCTCTTTACTCATGTGCCAGCTCTCGTTCACTGCATCACTCTTGTGGGGATTTGTTACCATATACATGTGGTAGTAATGTGTGAACACACTTAGGACCATTGGGGCATTTTTTTCCTCTCATTAGGAGGTTCATAAGAGAAAGATTCGATCTCATTGTTTGTGTGTGTGTGGTGAACGGTTTGGCACTCCATCTCTTTGTTCATCTACATTGCATGCACGGTCTTTTGAGAAGACGAGGTTTTTTCCAGTCACTTTACATGGAATAGGTATGTTCATGTTTTTGTGTTGGAAGTGGTTTCAGGAATTTTCAGCTATGGAGATTCTTGAAGAAGAAAGAAGCATGACTCTCAACGAAGTTGAAGCATTGAAGGAGACACAGAAGACTTTGTGTCGCTTTCGACGCGTCCCAAAGAAGCAAGCGTTGCAGACCTTTATGAAGTTCAAGTAACGCACGACCCACACATCAGAATGGGCCGGCGAAGAGTCCCTCCCAGGATTCCGGATGCTATTGGCGATCTCCCTCGACGCCATACAGTTCGGTACCAGTACCTCACTTTGAAAATGAGGGGATGTCACGTGACACATCCAACCCTATGTGTCCGTGGACAAGCTACAGCACGACAAGGGTTCAGTCAGTCCAGTCAGTTTAGATTAGAAGTGATCTAGCACTTTTGTGAGTCTATTCGTAGACCGTGCATGCCTAGTCACTTAGTGTAGATACATATCCTCTGGTTGCACACAGCATGATCATAAGCATTCCCATCAGAATCCTTCAGGGGAATTTTCTAGTGCATTTAGCCTATTTTACCTATTTTTGACATTTTTCACTTATTATTTTTAAGCGACTTTTGTTGGAAAGTAGGTAGGGAAAATTGAGTAAGTTTGTTTATAAGCAAACCTAGGCTAGCACTAATTGGTAGAAGAGGCAACAGGAGCCAAGCTTAGCAGGCAACTTCTCAAGCAAGACCTTGGCGGTTCTCCCCTCCAAGAAAAGACATCATCGCCTAGCTTCATCCCTAGCGTTTTCAGCATTAGCTTCATTGCCGGCAAAGCTGCAACACATCAGCCTTTTCAGCCCTTGCCACTACCATAGAACCCCCATGCCTAGCGTTTTTGGTCATAGCAAGAGCAGCTCCAGTTTTCAGCCTTTGGACAATGTCAGTAGGTGATTTTCAACCCGTTTTTCATAGCCAATTCAACCCCGACACAGCAGCAGATTTTCAGCCTTAAAAGACAGCAAGATCATCATTTTTCCTAGCGTTTTCAAGCAGGGCAGAATTCAGACATCAACATTTTTGGACAACAGATAAAGGATTGCAGATTTCAGCTCTTAGGTCGGTGTCGCCATCCCCGTTGTCATCGTCTACATAGCCTAGCCTTGCATCAGTCACATGCACTCCCATTGTACCAGTTTGTGCAATCAATAGTAGACCACTCTCGCCGACGAGAGTGGGGCCTTCGGAGGAGGGTTTTACAACGTCTCTGGTGTCATATCTCTCTTCTCTCTCTATCTCTCAGTCTTATACACTTGCACGCACAGTGTCCACTCACTTTGTTGTGATCATAGCACTCTCTCATTAAGAACGAAAGGCTCTACCTTCCATAATAACAAAAGAAACCTTGAGCACATTTTGGAGTACTCATCTTGAGCAAAGCGCAAACATTCATTCCGCTGCACCTAAAAGTTCTACACCCACTATTGGGCACTGATGACGTTAGTGAGGATGTCATAGTATCTAGTATATGCTACGCATAATGAAGTTGATAGTTATATAGTGTTGTGGTTGACTACCATCATATAACATGCATATTCCTAAAAGGTGAATTTGGGTATGTTTCTGGATTCATCTAGGTATATCTATCCTTATTAAATCTTTGCTGACTTGTGCCTATTGCTACTCTATTTTTTGAAGTATGATTATCTCCCCTTTGGTTAGATCAACTCCATGATATGATATATGGCTGGTTCTTGGTGGTTTTGCAATACATGGTGACTGGTTTTGACTCCATATGGCTCACACTTTCTCTTGTTTCTTCCACATGTAAATGCATACGGCTCACTTCTTAACTGAAGGGTTTGAATTGAAGGCAAGCTGTTTCTGCTCTGTTGTATAGACAACTGATGGTTTGAAAACTAGCAGATCACTAATGGGTTTTAATTCGTGCTATATGCAGGCAGTAATTCTAAAGTATATGTATGTTGTTAGACAACTCAATGTGAGTTTTGGCTACAAATAGCCCTGTTGAGATGCAGACCGATAACTTGTGAGAGCTAGGCTTATCTCTTCATACAATTCACTATTATTCTTTCTTGAAAATTATTAAATACTGTGTTTCTTTTGGTTCAAGGCTCTTTGCTCTTTCTCTTTGGTTGTTGAAACGAGATTTGCTACCTCACTAATTGTGGCCTATGTTTTAACTTGCTCTACTATATGAGCAAGACAGGTAACCTTGACTGTCATGATGTTTTTGGTTTGCCTCATTAGCTTCATGAATAATGTCTTGAAGCTTGTTGTATATCTGCTGGCCGCTACTATGCTTTCTGTCTTCTTGGCGCCTAACTGTGGGTTAAAATCTAACTACAAGATTCCTGAATGACTTTGGGCACATCTGACTTGCTACCTTATGTGTCTTTGGGCAGGGCACATCTAGCATGACCTGTTTCTTTATCTCTAATTTCTATAGGGTATTTCTTGCTTGCCATGCTTTGAACTTTGGAGACATGTATTCCTTGCTTCACTATGACTGTAGTAGGACATTTCAGGATGCTAGCTTGATTTACATTTTGTGTGGGACGACGTCTCTGTTGTTGTTGCCGTGCGTCAACATGCGTATAGCTATTGTATTCCCTATGCGGCATGGCTATGTCTGCAACCCTTTTAAAGGTCAAAATCTCCAAGTTCTAGAGAGAGTTTCAACCAAGTAATATAAAACAAAGAGTTTCAACCAAGAGCTTGTTCTCACGGGAAAAATTCCCTGTCATGCTCATGCTCATGCTCATTCCCTTAGCACTGGACCTACCACACACTAGGGTCGGCCCCGGCTCCCAAGCGTACTTAAAAACAATGTCTAATATACCTGGCTAGGTGTGATGGGTGTTGTTACACCTTGGTGGGCATCTGTCAACACAATAATATAGACTAGGTTAGGTTCAAGTCAATTCCCAAGTCAATCGGTGGAAGATTTCTCAAATTAAGAGAGTGCCTATAAATACCAAACCTTGGGCTCATTTTATGCACAAGCAGATCAAGGTCTTCAGGAGAAGAAATTGTGATGTTCTTCCCGCTCTCCCTCCATCACCTTTGCGTTTTTGCAAGGCTTAGCTCTCTCCACCTTTGCTTAGCGTTTGCATGCCACATCCCTTGGAGTGCTTGTGTTTGCAGCCCTCCATCACCCCATCATCTTTGCACCATTGCAACCCATCCATACCCCATCATTCCTTAGCATTTTGCTCCTTTGTTGCACCCCCATTCTAAGTCTTGTGTTAGTTGGCTTGCTGTTGTCCGAACATCACTTTGCCTTGCCCATTTTGCTAGGGAGCGTTACCCCATCTCTCCCAAGCATCCATGGCAAGCATAGGCACATTAGGACTGCAAATCAGTCCCATCTTCGCATCATTCTCAGCCCATATCTGCCATTTCAGCCCCATCTTGTGGTGCATCTTGGCATCGACATTGGCTGCGTTTCAGCACATCATCATCTCCATCTTGGCTTCGTTTTTTCTATAGAGAATTACAGCCTATTTTCAGCCATCATACACCTTACATGGGCGCATCAAATCAGCCCCAAACATCTCTATTTGGGGGCCATCCATTGCCCACATCAAGGTGCTACATCGGCTACATCAAATCAGCTCCGAAGGTGCTTCTATTCTTGGGTATTTGTAAACCACATCTCGACATCATGCTTTGTAAAGCTAGTTGTTGACGAGATTTTTTTAGCATGTCAACATTGAAGTCGCCCATAATAATCAAGTTTTCATTCTGTGAGCATCTTGTCAATATCGTGCTGAGAGTGGCTAAAAAAAACTCGAATTTGTGAATATTTGGAGATCGGTATAGTGTTATCAAATGTATGGAAATTTTGCTACTGTGCTGCATAGTGGTTTCAATAATTTCATAGTCAGTGTCAATGTAAATATTTGTTGCATTAGTTAGGAAAGAAGATTTGTATGCGATAGTGGTATTATATTTTGTTTGCGTAGTTATTATTTATTTGCATTTAGCAAGTCTGTGTGAAGTGTATGTACCTCTTGAAAACAAGCTATATCGCTCGTCAATATTAGTGGATGAACTTTGATATCTTCAAAGTACTTACATAATGACCTTATGTTTAGAGACATTATCAAAATGTTGCTTGGACCGAGGTTTTTGAGTGATGCCGTGGACAGTTTCCAACGCGATTCTGAGGAGAGTCTAGAGGTCTCGTTCTTCACATTGTCATCTACAGTGGAGTTTGAGCTAGCTAAAGGATTTAGGAGAAACAGGTTTTCCATGGTTCGAACTCGTGAGAGTGCAGTATATGTTAAACCATGCTTAGTACATTTGTCAGGCGAGAAGGCTAGTTGAGAGTATATGGTTCGAACTCGTGAGAGTGCAGTATATGTTAAACCATGCTTAGTACATTTGTCAGGCGAGAAGGCTAGTTGATCGAGTGAGAGTCCTTGGGAGCGGTGTATAGTTCTTGCTGAAGCTTGTTGAATTGGGAACTGAGTTCTGCAGACTCTGCTAACATTGCTTTTTCCTAGTTGGAACTCTTTCGTTACTGGAAATATACATGTCCACGTAGAGCCAATGCCAGAGGTATACAGGTGTTTATTTTTAAATCGTGTTTCCTTGCCTACTTCTTTGTTGTAGAATTCAATCCACATTACTAATTTTTTGTTCAAAGTTACAATAGTTTGGAAAAGTCCGTCTGCTCCATTTACAAGCCCGTCATTTGTATCATAGTTTCCTGCACATAGCTAAACCAACATTAACGGCTTTATGTTCAGTACGCTGAGCAATCTAACTGTTTTGTTTGTGTTGCTCAAGATTGTCGAGGTGGTTACAGCGGGTGTGTCTATCGCAGTAAGCGTAAATGTTGGCCCTTCCATGAGCTTGAATATAACGTTATAATGTTGTAATGTTCTTTGTTGTGTATAGAATAAATGGGGTATATGTATGTTATGCAACACCTTGTTGAAGCATATGTTATTCAGCGTTTTGACGTCAATGTTTGTTTGTTCATTTTTCCTGATTCAATTGAGAATATCCACAAAGTCGGTTGTCAGTTTGGCGCATAACTTCAGGTAGTTCATGTTGTTTAAAGTGTGCTTGCCATACATTCAGACTCAAGGGGTAAGAGTTTGCAAAGACCCATTTATCTCGTACCGGGGGAAGCTAGTATAAATCTCCGAAGCAAAGTACATGCAGACCTCCAAAAGGTATATGATGTTTGTATTTAATTGTTTGGAGGCGTTTGTTGATGTTCAAAAACATTCGTGCTCCCACTAACGAAATTTCGTCTATCAAAAGTACCTTTAACTCCATATAGACCTTGGTTAAGGTATCTAGTTGTGAGTCGGGAAGTTGTGTTAATATTTTTTGGTTTATAGGCATATGCAGAGCGGAGTGAATTGTTGTTCCATCAATATTGTATGCTGCTTTTCCTGTGTACGCGAGTTTGAGAATTTTTGGTTTTAACATGTCGCTGTGCTTATTACAATTGTAATATCTAGTAAGTTGTTCAGTGATTGTTTTTAGAAGAATTGTTTTCCCTGTTCTAGCGCCGCCTGTTATGAAAGCCAAGATCTTTTTCTCTTGCTCGTACTGTATTTTGTACATTATGTCGTCGAAGAAAATCTGTTGCTCGTAAGCTGGCGTATCTGTTTGTAATGTGTAGCTGTGTCGGAGGTTACGCCAAGAGGAGTTAAGTACTCATAGGTTTGAATGCTACCAGTGCTCGTAGCTGTATTAGTGTGAGAACCAAGTTCAATTGTGAAAGGTTCTACATTTTCAGTGTTGGTGACTTTCACAAGGTGCTCGTTCTCATCTTCAGAACTTGACCTCTCGCTGCATATTAGAGCGGCTGTTATTTCTGCGACATCATGCCATTGTGCCCGGTTTCCTGAGCTTACTTGGTACGTGTATTTTTTGTAATTTCCCAAAATTTGTTGCTTGCGCAACTCGTAGACACTTCGCCACGTGTTGTGTTCGTTTAGGAAGCCTCATCTTCATCTCTATGAAAAGGTAAATGCAATAGCAGCATTTCCCTTTCGAAATTTTCAGGATCCCGCTTTTTATTGTATCTAATAGACCTAGTCACTTTCTCTTTCTTTCGCCGTGTGAAGTTTTTTCGTGATTGAATATCAGTGGCGATGTCTGCTAATGTACAATGTTCTAGTTGCGGTGGCCGTTTTTTGTATTTATCAATAATTGATCTCTCATAATGTCAGCAGAGTTGTCTGTCAAATCACGCAATTCTTTGGCGCATTTCACCATGAATGCGCGTTCAACCATGGGTGTTGTGTTCACAAATTGAAAAGATCTAGATGCATGAAAGAAAGGAAAAGATAGTATTAAATAGACCGCTTGCTGAATGGACATTTGTTGAGCGTTGAATAGTGATGTTCTGATCTGTTTAATTCGCTCAGCTGGACCAGTATTTTCAGTTTTAGTACGTCTCAGAATTTGTCGGAAGACTTTTGTTAGTGTATTGTCCATTTTTGTTAAGTAAGAAGTTCAGTACTTTGCCGCTGCGTATGGGTCAAGGATGAACTGGGAGTCAATGTTTGCTTCCGAAACATTTATTAAATGTTTCGCGAACGCATTCGTTCGTATATTCTGGGGGCTTCTTTTTAAGAAAATTGTTGATCTTTTTATTGTGGAGCAGATTGCTCTCGTATAGTCTTCTTTTGTTACCTGAACCAAGTTGAGGAATTTATGGAAATCTATGGGAAGGTCATTCTCATCATGCGTTTCTAGAAAATAGAAAATCTTTTTTGCGTTTTCATTATCTGTACATGTTGCATTCTCCAGGGGCTTGAGAATAGCAGTAGTAAGTAATGGCGATTGCGGAAAATTGAATCGGCATTTTTTCTTTTTGCACTTTTTACATGTGTGCATGTGTAAATGGGTTTGAATATTACGTAGATGTTCGGCAATGCCTTGCTTGTCACAGGATATGTACTTGTCAATGAAAGCATTAACCTTTATTTCATTGGTGGCGTTATATATAGGTGCGTTCTCTATTCAAAGAAGGCCGTGATCATGTTCACTTCCACGTGATTGGAAGTCGGTCACGAAAAAGAAGTCCTTGACGGGGCCGTAGATATTAGGTGTTTGTTTTAGCAACTTTCGCACGGATTCTATTCTGCGTTTGTAATATCTAGCACATATGACAGGGTCCTCTCTTACGAGATCATGCAGTGGCAGCTTTGTTCATATGGAGGTGATTATCGTTTGAAAGTATCTACAATGCGGTTTGTAATGGTTTCCAACTCTGCTCGCCGCGCTTGTGAATGTCATGAAAAATGTAGGTGTGGCCAAGTTAACGGATCATCGCGAAAATGTTTTTTCGCAAACGATAATAATAATTAAGAGAAATTCTCAAGCGCTCGAGGTCTCTGTATCCACTATCTGATTGCAAGACCTTTTCTAAGCTTTCTGTTGTCTTCACATCTGCCGCACGGATGACTCGGTCATTCAATGTTGACTTTCGCAGTCTAACCCAGGCGGATCTGTGAATTTGATGTATCATGATCTTAATGACTTTGAAGAACACGTTCGTGATGTGCCTTGCGAATCGTCGGTCGCTGTTCATAATTTCCCATTGGCAAATCTCTTGATACGTATACCGATGAGGCCCATTTGGTTAGATTGTTCCTTCCCAAAGAAAAGCGTAGGAAAATTCAACTCCTCGCAGTCTGTGTCTATGAATAGTCCAAGTGGCATGTTGCCCTCACGTGGAGCAATCGTCAAGACCTTTGTAAAGGCATCGAAAAAGTCGTTCGAGGCAAAGTTATGCAAGAGGGTATCTGTGTGCGGTTCTGTAGCTTCTTCTTGCAAGTCATCGATTGGTGTTTCGTGATCCTCACCCGATTCGTTGCTTTCAGCATGGAGTGCAGCCATTTGCTTGCTAAACAGTGCGCTAGGTTGTATATTGTGTTTTTTATGCAGTGGTGTACCTACCAAATCAGTCAATGCGGCGATGACATGTTGCGGTTGAATTTGGCCACTTTTATAAATTGCCTTGTACTCCAGCTTCCTCTTTATTGCTACACCGATAGTTGTGTTTTCAACAGCTATGCGGGGCAAGATGCTCTGAACTATGTCTGTTGTCGCTAAAATGTTTATTACACTTCCTCGTAAGAGATATTGACCGTAATGCAAGTATTGATGAGTTTGCAGTTATTGATTCAATATGTTCATTCATACATAAGAAAGAAGGCGATGAGAACTTTGGGACGCTTTTCTTTTTACAGTAGTATAAACAACTATTACACAGTTGCACTTTGTTAGTATTGTTTGGTTTTAATAACATGGAAATCTCGTACTCAATCAGATTCTTTTCGTATGAGCAGTCGTCCGTCGGGTCTTTTGGAAAATTCAGTCGTTTGCAACAAGAACAAAATTCTATCGGAGTTTGCTATGTAGCCTGAATAAATCTTTACACAATGTTCTCGGTTTCAAGATATTCATACACAGTTTTCTCACAAGCAGTTTCGTGTACATTTTTGGGTTTCTTTAGTAGAAAGTATAAGTGACGTGTAAGTTTACTAAGGTTATTGTCTGGTAGGTTGTGGGTTCTTAAAAAACGCAAGCAAATTTCTTTCTTTGGCAAGTTTAGATTGTCTCTATGCAAATGTAGTAACTCTGTATCTATAATTGATTTTGGGAGTGGGAAATGCTCATTTGGATGTTCTTCAATTTGTTTATTACTGGCAAGTTTCTTTAACAAGTTTGTAAGTTTCCAAGCTACTCCTTTCTCAGTATGCATGCTTGTTTGTTTTCTTGCAAGAAAATTTCTATAACGTGTTTCTTTAAGGCCCCAGTATTCAAACTGTACAAGTGCATCAGTTTTTTTTCCAAGTCTTCGGTCTAATGTGCGTAGCTTCTCTTCCTCTTTCTTTTACCTACCTGTTTTTCCTTGTTGTATATCTCTTTCTCCACAACAATTCTTACTTCTTGTTCTCCACTAGGGAGAGCAATAAATAGCTCATAGTGTCCTTTTCCGTGTTCGTCATGGAAAAGTAAATTCACAGTTTGCTTACTTTCAAAGAAGCCTACCTTGCACCTAGAGAAGGCGACGCAGCATTTGATCAACAAGAGTAAATGATTTTGAAACTTGAGCAGCTTAAGCTAAACGCCACCATGAGCCAAGCTCCTAAGGATTCTAGTTTTCTTTCTAAGGGTGAAGACGCAAATTGCCAAAGACCCACTTGCTCAGAATATTAGACAACAACTACAAGGACAAGAGGTTAATGAGGACTTTCAAGAATTGATGGACTAATTTACTATAAGGGTCTTCTCTATATTCGGCCAGGACCAACACGCTTGGAGGTACTTCAGCAACGGCATGATCTTCCATCAGAGCAGGGCATTTTGGGGTAAATAAGATAATTGAGCTTCTCTCCCGTGACTTTTGGTGGCCTCAAATGTGGAAGCTTGCCAAGGAGTATGTACGCACTTGTGACACTTGCAATAGATCAAAGGCCCCTCGTCATCGTCCTCATGGGTTACTCCATCCCTTGCCCATTCCAAGCAAACCACGGTCATCCATCTCCATGGATTTCATTGTAGAGCTACCCTTGTCACAAGGATTTGACTCCATTTTAGTAGTCGTGGATCGGTTTACAAAAATGACACACTTTATTCCAACCACTAAAACCATCACCGGGGAAGGTACGGCCAAACTCTTTCTACAACATATCTATCGTTATCACGGATTACCGGATGACATAGTTTCTGATCGAGGCCCACGATTCATCTCTAGCTTTTGGAAAAGCTCATTCAAGCTACTCGAAGTAAAAATCAACCTCTCCTCAGTTAATCATCCACAAAGTGATGGACAAACAGAGAGAGTAAATCAAGTTTTGGAACAGTATCTCCGTTGTACTATCAATTATCACTAGGATAATTGGGTCGAGCTCCTACCGCTAGCGGAATTCTCCTATAACAACATTTTTCATGCCTCCACCCGTCACACTCCATTCTTTGCTAATTATGGTCAACATCCCAAACAGGATATCCACAGACACCATCAAGTCAAGAATCCAGTTGCTGTTCATCTTACACAACAATTATTTGCAATTCACAAAGAACTTACAATTCATATCAAAGAAGCTCAATCCAAGTATAAGGAAAGTGCAGATCTCCATCGTATGCAGCATCCAAAATACAAAGAAGGGGATAAAGTGTGGCTCCTCCGGCGTGATCTACGTTCATCTTGTCCCTGTCAAAGCTTGATTATCGAAGGCTTGGGCCGTTTAAAATTATCTGTCAAGTCAATCTAGTCACCTATCGACTCCAATTGCCCTCATCCATGAAAATCCATCTAGTCTTTCATGTCTCAGTCCTAGAACCTTGTCACACATCTAAGATCCCAGGAAGATCCCTGCAACAACCACCTCCTCCGGTTGAGATTCAAGGACATGACGAATATGAGGTCGAGAAAGTCCTAGATTCTCGAGTTTCGCGTGGCAGGTTACAGTACTTGGTGCATTGGAAAGGCTATGATGTCAGTGAACGAACCTGGGAACCAGCACACAATCTTTAGCATGCATCTCTCAAAGTCCAAGAGTTCCATCAACAGCATCCATGGAAGCCCCAGTCAGGGAACACCACTGCTCCTCGTGGAACTCGTCGCTAGAGGAGGGGGTAATGTCATGGATGCTTGAGAGTCAGTCGTCGCCTGCATCATCGCCTACATCATTACTAGAAGGCTCTAGAAGAATCTAGAAGGATCTAAAAATTCTAAAAGGTTCTAAAAAGTATCCAGGAGATTCTAGAAGTTTCTAGAAGCATGGAGAAGATTTCGAAAGAATCTAGAAGTTTCTGGAAAGCTCTAGAAAGTTGAAGAAGGATCTAGAAGGTTCTAGAAGAACTAGAAGGATCAAGAAGGTTCTAGAAGATTCTAACCTCCTCAAGAAGAACCTAGAAAGTCCTAACCTCCTCAAGTAACCTCCTCAAGCACTAGTATAAATAGAGGTCTTGGGCCACAAGCCCCTCAGTCTTGCCAACACCAGTTGTGAGGCTCCTATAAGGAAATCCCTCTTCTAGTTCTTATGTTCAAGTCTTGTCCTTGCAATCAAGCCTTGTCTTGTACTCTAGTTATGTAATCCAAGCCTTGTATCTAGCTCTCTTAATAAAGTATTAAGTCTTATAATCAATATTAAGCTTATCATCAAGTCCAAGTTCTTGTACATTGTGAGCGCCTCCTCTTGCTCTCTTCTAGCTCTATACGCGCTCATAACAATAGCTGCGGAATCATTGTTTCGCAGGTTTTGAGTCAGCTCGCGAACGCCTATCTGTCTTATTTCTTGGCTTGACCTTTCGCAGTTGAGCAAGTAGGCTATAGCATTGAACATGCAGTCGCCAACAGTGTAATCAAAATTTTCCATTGTCTGGAGGTTTGAGAAACTTAGAGTGCGCTCATTAGAGCGTGCAATATCTTCTGAAGAGTTTACACATATGGCATTTGGGCATGAAGGAGATCGAGAAGGAATTAATGGTTCAAAATGTCCAACATGTGAAGGACGATCGTCATAAAGTATATGTAAGGCTACATCAAAGTGAGAAAAGTATGTTAAGTAATTTGTCATAGTTGACTTGGACCAAAGTGTAATGCTTTTTCTGTAATGGTACGCAGACCAGACAATGCAAAAATGGTCTCCCCACAATCCACCAGCTGAAGCTGGTAGCTGCATTTTGTAAATGTACTCATTTATGGAGTATACACCATGCAATGTCCGCAGAATATCAAGCAATAAAAAAGTTCATAGACATTGCATTGCATGGCCTTCTTCATTACGTAAGGCAGAGATGAAGCTATTAATGATTTGTTTTCTCAATATACTAGGTGAGAATGTATTTCCTAGCAAATAGTTTAGTGTGTTGAGCAAGCAATCACCAGGAACGTACTCGTAATCATTTGGGCATATTAAGCCAACACCAGTATATGTGCATCTTTCCTGCAGTGGGGCTCCATCCAAAGCCATGGTCAGTTATGAAAGAAAAGCTTCCAAATGTAATGTTTCCTCACCTCCTCACCCTCTCCTTCTCCCCTTTCAATTCGTCACTCATGCATGCAGTAGTGCACAGTCCCCGTTAGCAGCAAAGAGAAAGACGAAGACTTTTAATGAAACAATAATCTTTTAAAAAATTCAGCAAGAATTCATTAGGCGTCACCTAGGTGGAGTTGGTCATTTCGCATGTAATTGTTTCTAATCTATAAATATATCAATGCAAGGAATAAGTGGTGTGAATGAAAGAAGCTCTAGAAACAACTTCATATTGCTGTGACAGTCATTGTTTCTTAGGCTAACTGTGTTCCCTCTTCCACATCGGAACACCAGTTGTTGACCTTCATGCTTATTGCTTTAACAGAAGTTAGTTTGTCTTCATTGCGGTCATCCAACTAGGCCACCGTTTGTAAGACTCCTGAGCTTTGTTCTAAGTGTTGGTTTCAACGTCCATCAGAGTCTGCTCGAAATTAAGAACGGAGTGAAAATTTCTCCTAAATATTGTTGGAGGCAGAATGTCATTGACTTACGCATCGCACATTATCTAGTTTGGAAAATCGAAGTAGCAATAGGGCAATGGAGCTCCAATGGATCAGCTTTCTTTACGTGCTCAAGAGGAGGTACAATCTGATGCACTCGCAATAAATTTAAGCCAATTTGATAGTCCAAGTATCGAATGATTGTATCTGAGGTGATCCAACCAAGTCTCGATCCAATATTCATGCTTGAGTAGGAGAGAGCACCAAACAATTGTACCTAAGGCAATCCAATAAAAACTCGGATCTTGAGTGGGGGGGAGTGACCAGTTCAGAAGGCTACTATGTTGCGCCGATTGGTCAATGCTCCCTAAGCCTCGCTCAAATTTCTCAAGGTTGGCTTTTTTTGCCATGAAAACAAGGAAAAAAGCCAACCTAGGAAAAAGGAGCAAGAGAACAGTTTTGTCTCGTGGGCCTAGTCGGTGCGGACTGTAGTCCTCGATCTCCAAACTAGGTTCTCACCTATTGCGTGAGCAAGAGCTTTAGCCTTCCAGAAGATGAAGACATTATTAAGAATGACATGTTTCTCAATAGAGTCCGTCTACAAGCCCATTGGCAGCTACTCCTTGCAACTCCTTGACTTCGCCTAAGGTCTCGTAGACAACCAACACTATAGAAGACTGCTGCAATGCCGCGCTTTGGACTCGTGCTTGGTGAAGTTTGTCTTCAATGGTCTCTTTTCGTTCCTTTCTGGAGGAGCCGTCCTTTACGGAGAAAGAGAGGCGACCAAGATTCTAGCACCACTGACACGGGTAGTAGCGTACATGAATGATAAACAAGCTGGAAAACGAATAATTTCTCAACTAGAAGAGGCCAGCACGACACCGAGGGCCAAAAGATGGATTGGTCTGCTCTCGTGAAGAAAGGCCTTGTCAGAGAGAATTGGTCCACAAGCCTGAGAATTAGGGAAACCCCTCCTTTCCAAACCTCAGACTTGAATGGCGGATTCTTCCTCGTGCGGAGAACTCCGAGAGGTAAGCTCTAAATTTTGTCTGTCAATGGAGTTTAAAACTCCACAAATCGTTGCTACATGCTTCCCCATGTTGAAGGAAGCTGAAGTTTATGACAACCACTTCCGCACGCATAGCTGTCGAGACCTTTTGTGCATTCAAGTTTGAACGGGCGAACCGGCGCAAGAATATTCACCGAGGTAAGCTCGACTCCTAGATCATTGGCCCAAACTTGAAGACGCCTATCTTCAAGCTCATGTTGAGGGAGAGCCTCGAGTATGTCGATATTATTGTTGCCAAGTATATTCTCTATCACGCCCTGGATATGCAGGTTCCGTAGTGCCTAAAAAGAGCCAGATTAAAAGGAATTCTCGTAACCGGATGGCAACGTCAATCTGGTGGTCCTCTAGGGTTGTCTGACAAAGGCATCCATCGAAAACGCGCAATTGAAGTGGATCCTCGATTCTCGACCTTGATCCTCGTCACAAGAAGACGCCTGGGAAAATGATACAAAGCAAACCATGAGGCAAGACTGAACCTGAACCAAGTTTCAGTCCTGAAACTTGCACAATTCAAGCCTCAAGGCAACTAAACTTGGTGCGAATTTCGGCCTTGAACCGAGTATAAGGCAACCCTGGAGCCGATGCAAATCGTGCTCCTAAACTTGGTAAAAATCAGTTCCAAAGGGCCCTGCATAGTTGACTCTGAGTCTTGGTCCTAAACCTGGCATAAACGAGGTCCCAAGAGAGCAAATAGTTGATGCAAGTCTTGCACAAGGTTGTAGAAGTCCATGTGGCTGTGGGCCAAACATGGCTAGACACAGCCCGACATGACAAACCTACCTGTAACCTCACACTAGCTGGGCGTAGCCTTGAAGCACCCCACTCCTTGGCGCTTCTGCCTGAGAGAGACTAGAACTGATTGGACCACCTCGCGGAGGTGCTTGGATGCTGATGCTTTCATAGCACCTGAGGAGAGCAAAACATCTCGCAGTCAGCCAAGTTCTCATAACCAGATGATTGTATTGATCTGATGGTCCTCTAGGATTGCCCAACAAAGATGACCATCAAAAAAGTTCATGGTTCATGACATGCTTTTTGCTTGGATTGCAAAAATGGAACGGCTCTTCAGTTCTCAACTCTGAGGCTTGCTACAAGGTAACACCTCCAAAATGATGTAGAGCAGGCCATGGGAGGACTAGAGCTGAACCAAGTCTTGGTCCTAAACCTTGCACAACTCAGGCCCAAAGGCAACTAAAATCAGTACAAATTTTGGTTCTAAAATGGGTGTAAATCAACTCTGAAGCTGAAGCAAGTCCTGGCCCTGAACCCGGTGAAAACCAGCCCCAAGTGCTCCTGCTTAATTGACTCCGAGTCTTGGTCTTGAACGTGGCGCAAGTCAGGTCCCAAGACAGCAAATAATTGATGCAAGTCTTGGCCTTGAACCTGGCATCAATCAGCCTCAAAGCTGGTGCAATCATTGAGCTTAAATGTGGTAAAAACCAGCGCCGAAGTGCCAAACAACAATCCCTCCAAGCCCGGCCTTAAACTGCGTGTAAAATCAGCTCTGCAGGCAAGTAAGACTGGTACAGATCTTGACCTTGAACCGGGTGTAAATCAGCCCCAAAGATTCCTACATAAATGAACCAATTCTCATTCCCAAGCGTGGTGTAAATGTTAGCCCTGCCCTTGGTGTAGAGAAGGCGCAAATGCTGGTTATGTAAATCAGCCCAGTAACTAATGCAAATCTTAGTCCCAATCCTGGTGCAAGTCGACTGTAAGCTCAGCCACGAAAAGCTCCTCACAGACTCCAAAACTGATTCTAAGTTCCAAGCAAGCTTGATTCTCATAAAATAAACCTAGCCTAGTACAAACCCAGGTAGGGAAAATCCCTCCAATATGACCCACTCCTCGGAAATACAATCCTGTATTTGATGTTAAAATGCCTCCAAAATGAAGAGAAGCAATTTTCACTTTGACTGATGCAAATCGACTGTACAAATAGGCCAACAAGGCCTCCAATATCGGATGCAATATGAGCATGGCATAGACCTCAGGCCGCAGATTGGAACACTCTTTGTAACAGACTTGGACATTCCAAGTCAAGAATCAATCGCGACAGCACCAAATAACCACTTCAAACAATTCACAGATCACAAAAAATTTGCACTGGCCCGGCGGAGTTCCGTGCCTAGAGATATTGGCCCCAAAGACTGGCGCCCCTTTCGGTATTTCTTTTTATATCAATCAGTTCAAAGTACAAGAGAGTGGGTCGGGATTCACTCTCAGACTCTGTGTCCAGATGCTCTGAGAAGTGAAGGCCCAAGCCACTTATTTAAAGGTTTACGAGGGATGCCTAAAAGAAGAGCCCCAAAAAGCTTCAAAATTTCTCTCTCTCTCTCTCTCTCTCTCTCTCTCTCTCTCTCTCTCAAAGAGTCCAACTCAAAGCAAAAAGCATTTTCTCTTTCTTTCTCATTGCATGGAGAAGAAAAAGCAGGCTGCCGTAAAACGCGCCGCAAAAAGAGGAAATCCGTACCTGCTGCCACGTCATCATGCACCGGCAGTTTTAGGGTTTGCTGAATTTAGGATTTCAGCCAGAAATTAGGGCTTACTGCAAATTAGGGTTTCTGAGTGTTTTTAGGGTTTGCAAGAATTTTAAGGTTTCAGCCAGAAATTAGGGTTTCTACTGTCCGCCACATCATCACTTTGTGACATACCCCCCTCTTGAAAGCATTGTAATCGACCGCGATTACACCTGCAAAACCGACAAAAGCCATAAACCGTCTTAGCAGACACTGACTGTTAGTACCTACGTACTAGGAACACACATCTAGCACATGTACCAAATCGACAGTCACATCGCGTGACATCACAGGACATCACATGACATTCAACATTCATTCGGATCTTAGAGCATGATTTAACGGCAATGTAGCTAGCAATCACATCTAGGTCCAATCGGGACCTCATCGATGTCCGATTGACTAACCCCTATTGCAACCATGTCTATTCGAAATCAATCATACCAAAATGCTGCAGTCATTTCGTCTTTCAGTTCCTGCACTCAAAAGAAGTGAAGAAACAAATCAGTATCATTATCAGGAATTCCATTTCATAAAGTCATACAGCAGAATACTGTCAGCTCTCAGTATCCCTGAAGCTCAAAGAGACATCAGTGACTCTAGTATCTAAATCAAGGCATCTGTTGACAAATGAGCAGAGTGACTCCCCTCTTGTGCATCCCACTGCACCAGATCTCCGGCCAAGCTGGATTCTGGGTTCCATTTGGACTAGACTATGCTAAACCAAAAGCATCGAGGTAAAGTTTCACAATTTGAGGAGTATCTGCTAGGTCCTCCTCCTCCATCCACTTCCCATCTAGTGCAGGATAATTCTTGAACTTAACCAAGAACCGCCTTCAGACTTTACCTTTAGTCTTCGTATCTTTATGTGCCAAAATCTGTTCAGGAACAAGGATCTCCTCGTTTTCTTCCACTTCGGGTTGCTCATCAGGCTCCCCATCATCAGGCACATCACCTTTAAAAGGTTTCAAGAGACTCACATGGAATGCATTGTGAATCCTCCAAGTATTCGGCAGTTTCAATCGGAAGAAGACATCATTTATCTTTTTAGTGATCTCGAAAGGTCCGTAGTATCGCATACTAAGCTTTGGAAAAAGCCTCTCCTTTCCCTTTTTCTTTCGTAGGCGTGCCTTCTCAAAACGTAAGAGCACCAATAACAGTCCAGATACCATCGTGACCACTCTGTGTCCTCGGGAGATCAAAAATGAAATCCATCGCAATACTTTCCCAGGGGCGGGTGGGTATGGGTAAAGGCTGTAACAATCCCTGTGCCTTGTGCCTGTCAAACTTGACCTTTTGGCATACTAAGCAACTGCGCACAAACTCTTCCACATCCTTTTTAAGTCTCGGCCAAAAGAAGTATCTCTCTACCCCTTTCATGGTGGTAGCAATGCCGCGGTGACCCGTAAAAGGTGGACAATGGCATTCAGTCATAATCTTTTCCCTCAACAGCTGTGTAACGCACAACATAGTCTTTTTCATCAAGTAGCCTTCCCGAAGGAAGTATCCAGCTATTGTCTCCCCATCCCGTATCCGTGTGAAAATATCTGCAAAATCTGTATCTGTGGCATACTGATCAACCATATCCTCGAAGCTCCTATGATGTATCACGGAAATAGCCAGAACCAACAGCTTCCGAGACAAAGCATCTGCCACCACATTCTTCTGTCCCTGAATATGGACAATCTGGAAGTGAAACTGTGACAAGATGTTCGCCCACCGCATCTGCTTTTCCAAAAGCTGCTTCTGTGACAAGAAGTAGCGCAAACTCTGATGGTCTGTAAAGACAGTAAAATCCGCTCCGAGTAGGTAGTGCCGCCACTGAGTAAGAGCATGGATAACCGCCAAAAGATCTTTCTCATATATCTGTGTTGTCATCTCCGGCCTAGAGAACAATCGGCTCTCGTAAGCAATGACATGGCCTTCTTGCATCAAGACCGCACCGAGACTACGACCACAAGTATCACAATATACTTCAAATGACTTCTGCAAGTCCGGCAAAGTCAAAACTGATCCCGTAGTCAATTTCTCTTTCAAGGTCCGAAAGGCAGTCACCTCTGTGGATCCCCACGAGAAAGGGACTCCTTTCTGTGCCAAGATATGCAAAGGGGAAGCAACCTCTGCAAACTTTCGTATGAACCGCTTGTAGTACGAACACAGTCCCAAGACGCTTCTAACTTCATGGACATTCTTCAAATCGGGCCAATCACGGATAGTCTCTATCTTGGCCGGGTCCATTTGCACTCCAGCTACTGAGATAATGTGTCCCAAAAAGTGTATATCTGGTAGGAAAAATTCACTTTTCTTTGCATTAATCACTAACTTGTGATCTTGTAATGCCTGAAAGACCTGAAGTAGATGATCTCTGTGTTCTGCCTCATTCTTGGAGAAAACAATGATGTCGTCAAAGAAAGTGCCAACAAATAGTCTGTACTCTCGAAAAATCATGTCCATCATCCGGTTAAATGTCGCAGGAGCATTGATTAAGCCAAAAGGCATCACCAAAAACTCAAATAATCCAAAAAGTAGTCCGAAAGGCTGTCTTGTAGACGTCTCCCGACACGATTCGGATCTGATAATATCCACTCTTCAAGTCAATCCTGCTAAAGCACGAGGATCCCTGTAACCTGTCGAGTATATCATCCATCCTAGGAATCGGAAATCTGTTCTTGATAATGATTTTGTTGGGAGCTCTATAATCGATGCACATCCTCCAAGCTCCGTCTTTCTTCAAAACCAACAACACTGGAGAGCAATACGATGAAGTACTAGACTGGACAAGACCCTTTTCCAAGAGGTCTTTCACCTGGTTCATAATCTTTTCATTTTGTGCTCGGCTCACACGGTAAGGTGTCCGGTTCGGTGGTGTGCTTCCAGGTATCAGATCAATGGTATGATCTTCAGGACGAGCAGGTGGTAACTCTCTTGGTAGGCCCTCTGAGAAGCAATCGACGTGAGTGGAGAAAATCTTGGCGTTCTTTATCAAGTTTAGACATATTTGTCCTATCCTTATCGCTCAATTCTTTCATAAAGATCGAGTAAACAAACAGTCTGGATTTCATTAATTTTGAAATGGCCAAAGCCGATACAATAGGGACAGACTTGCCCTTCAGTTTAATATCAAGTACAATTGTTCTGCCCTTTTCTGTAGTCAAAGTCTCTTTTCTCGCCCGATAATCGACCACGGCGTTGTTCTTGTTGTACCAGGGAATCCCTAAGAGAACATCACAACCCTCCAAAGGCATTATGAAGAAGTCCTCATGCCCCAAATACCCCTGACGATGCAACCGAAGTTTGCCAATGACAGGTGTAATGGCTACGTCTTATCGAGGTGCCGCTAGAACTGCCTCTGCAAGTGGTCCCATCCGATCGGGAGTAATCTCGAGCCGCGCCGCCAATTCCGGTGAAATGAAGTTGGCCTTGGCTCCTCCATCAAAGAAAATCAGGGCCTCTTGATCTTTCACTTTGCCCCAAGCTCGGCAAAGTTCTGTACTCTCATCCATGGTGTCGGGATCGGTACCCACACAATCTGGAACCAATCCTGTTTTCATCTTGCCTTTTCGTCCACGTTCCTCAGCTGCTCTCAAACTCTCACGCCTGTCGTCGTCCTTATCATTTTGTTCGTTCTGTGCCTTTTTAGAGCACTTCGAGGAGATGTGTCCCATTTCCCCGCAACCAAAGCACTTCCCCTCTTTGATGAATCGAGCTCGCTCCTGAAGAGTAAGCTTGGGTCATGCATCCTTTTTCTCTGGGTCTCTTTTTCTTTCTACTTTCATTCCCAGAGGTCTATTCGGCTCGTTGTGTCATGTTCTCATCCGTGGGTTAAGTCAGACTGCCAGAGTGAATGACAAAGCCCCGCTTCGCATGACTCATCAACTCCTGAATAGAAGCTGACTTCTGCTCCAAGCACTGATCTCGGATCTCTGTAGGTAGACCCAAGGTGAACCGCTCAATCTATTCTCTGAAAGTGATCTTCTTGAATGAAGAGGCAGGTAGAAAAGAGCTCCAGAATCTTTCACAAATAAGCATTGATTGTATCTTTCTTGGTCATCCGAAGATGGTTCCAAGCAGCTCGTATATCTCGTTCATATTCTTGCATCAACCAAGAAGAAATAAAAAGCTTTTTGAATTTCAGTCATTTAACTGGCGCTGTAGTTTAAAAGAAGCATGGACCACCAAGTACGAGCATTCCCCTTTAGGTAAGAGGTAGCTCTCCGAATCTTGGAGTGCTCTGAATAGCGTCCTCCCGCGAAAGCAATGTCAAACTGCTGTATAAAACGTCAAAGCCTTCGAAGCATCTGAGTATCTTGAAAAGGTATCAAACTTGATCGAGTGGCCACCTTCCTTAAACTCTCGGACTTTCTTGCTTTTATATTCGAGAAAGTCATATTGGCTTTGTAAAAGTTCTTCTTGTTCACTTAGAAGTTTCCAACATCAGAATCTGAGCTGTCTGTAGACGAGTCCTCAATAGAACTGTCAGGCTCTGGGCGAGATTTAGCCTTCTTGGCCTTTTTCTTGCCCTTTCCGAAGCTTTGTTTCTTGATTCGCTTTTTACCTTTTCTTCTTCTTCGCTTGAATCTGAAGAGCTAGAAGAACTGTCAGAAGAAGAAGAAAAAGAACTGGGTACTCCTTCAAATCGAACACGCTTCTTCTGTTTCTTTGTCTTATCAAAAGTTGACCGACGACCCAAATATCCCGGGAAGTCAGTGCTTTTCTTCTGCTTTTTGTCGTGCTTTTTGGCTTTCTTTTGCACGTCAAAAAAACTGGGCGATCCGTGCATCAACCACCTCTTCTAATTCCTTCTCTGAATATTTTTTGTGAGCAGAAGGTTTCTTGAGAGTGGGTGTAGTGTTTTTCTGCCATGCTCATGCACTTCCTGAAAAGAAGTCTCGCTCATATATTTTGAAAATTTTGGGTCCTTTGCAAAATTGAGCATCATCTTCATTGCATCGCCGATCAACTGGCAACGCTCCATCTCTCGCTGCTCCGCCTGAGTAGGCCGAGGCGGGCCATACTCTCTGCGGGAATCTTCGTTGTGATCCCTGTCCGCACCGCCAGATGCAGAATCGACTGATCCTTGCGTGAAGCCATAGGTGGCGCGGAAAAAAATTGGGAATCGAATTTCCCGTAGAAGAGAAATCGGCCGTGCTCTAATACCATTGTAATAGACTTGGACACTCCAAGTCAAGAATCAATCGCGATAGCACCAAATAACCACTTCAAACAATTCACGAATCACAATAGATTTGCACTGGCCCGGCGGAGTTCCGTGCCTAGAGATATTGGCCCCAAAGACTGGCGCCTCTTTCGGTATTTCTTTTTATATTAATCAGTTTAAAGTACAAAGAGAGTGGGTTGGGATTCACTCTCAGACTCTGCGTCTAGATGCTCTGAGAAGTAAAGGCCCAAGCCACTTATTTAAAGGTTTACAAGGGATCCTAAAAGCAGAGCCCCAAAAAGCTTCAAAATCAAAAGCAACTGCTCTCTCTCTCTCTCAAAGAGTCCAACTCAAAGCAAAAAGCATTCTCTCTTTCTCATTGCGTGGAGAAGAAAAAGCAAGCTGCCGTAAAACGCACCGCAAACAGTGGAAATCCATACCTGCTGCCATGTCATCATGCGCTGGCAGTTTTAGGGTTTGCTGAATTTAGGGTTTCAGCCAGAAATTAGGGTTTATTGCAAATTAGGGTTTTTGGCAGTTTTTAGGGTTTGCAGGAATTTTAGGGTTTCAGCCAGAAATTAGGGTTTCTATTGTCCGCCACGTCATCACTTTGTGACACTCTTTTCTTTCCCTTACTGGGTATAGCCTTCAATGCTGTGAGTTTGAAGCACACCAGGTGGAAACTCTAGGTCCGATGTAGTCCCAGTCGGCCACTGGCAATGTTGGAAGTCAATATTTGGAATCTAAAAGGAGTTTTTCTTTTAAAACAGTTCGCTCACGAAATCTCCAAATTTGGGCAAACCTCTTTTAGCTTCTTATTGGTTCTCACGCTTTTCTAATGTGAGAAAGAGGAAAATATGTTGTTTCATGTTAGGTGCAACGGAATGAATGTTGTATTTTCTCAAGATTAGTGATCTTTATTGCTCAAGGTTCCTTTTAGTTCTTTAGGGAAAGAGAGAGCTTTCCGTCTTGTAGAGTGCTGTGGTCACGAACAAAGTGAGTGGATTGTGCGTGCAAGTGAATGAGACTGAGAGAAGGAGAGAGAAGAGATACGACACCCGAGAGGTTGTAAAACCCTCCTCCGAAGGCCCCACTCTCGTCGGTGAGAGTGGTCTATTCTTTGATTGCACAAAGGTGTACAATGCGTATACAATGGACTATGCAACTTGGTCTATGCCGATGACGACGACGGTGACGACGACGACGATGGCTGAAATCTGAGATCTTCTAATCGCTGAATTTCGGGACTGTTTCGGTGGCTGAAAATGACTGTTTTGGCTGCGTTTTCTTGGCTGAAAAATGAGGTTTCTTAGGGCTGAAAACTGATGGTCTTTACGGGCTGAATCTGCTACACTTTAGGTGAATAATGCCGGTCTTAATTTGCTGCTGAAATCCAAAAACGCCAGGGGCTGAAATTGGTCCTTCTGTCGCCGGGGTTCTGCAAATGCAAAAACGCTAGGCTGATCTGCTGTGTCGTGATGACGCCGGGGCTGATCTGCTATGCACAAAAGCCAAGGCTGATCTGATGCAAAAACGCTAGGTCTTCTGGAGAGAAAACGCTAGAGTAGTCGCGGGGATTGGTCTTGCTGAGAAGTTGCCTGTTGAGCAAGGTGCTCTTGCTACCTCTTCTGCCAGAAAGTGCTAACTTGGGTTTGCTTATATATTAACTTAGCAAAATTGCCCTACCTACTTTTGTTGGAAAGTTACTTAAAATAATAAGTGAAAATCCCAATAAATAGGAAAATAGGCTAAATGCACTGGAAAATTCCCCTAACTGATGCTAATGGATTCTGATGGGAATTCCGATGATCATGTTGTGTGCAACTGGAGGATATGCATCTATGCTAAGTGACTGGGCATGCACGGTCTACGAATAGACTCACAAAAGTGCCAGATCACTGGTAATCTAGACTTGATCGGACTGACTGAACCCTGCTATGGTGTAGCTTGTCCACGGACACATAGGGTTGGGATGTGTCACGTGACATTTCAAGGTTTGGTGACCCATGATGGTATGTAACAGACTTGGACACTCCAAGTCAAGAATCAACCGCGACAGCACCAAATAACCACTTCAAAACAATTCACAGATCACAATAGATTTGCACTAGCCTGGCGGAGTTCCGTGCCTAGAGATATTGGCCCCAAAGACTGGCGCCCCTTTCGGTATTTCTTTTTATATTAATCAGATCAAAGTACAAGAGAGTGGCTAGGGTTTCACTCTCAAACTCTGCGTCCACATGCTCTGAGAAATGAAGCCCTCTCCACGTATTTAAAAGTACAAGGGATGCCCAAAAGCAGAGCCCCAAAAGCTTTCCAGTTAAAAGGATAAGAGCTCAAAAGCTCTTCTCTTTTTTTATTAAAAAAAAGCATTCTCTTGCGTAGAGTAAAAAGCAACGCCCAAAAAGCTATCAGCGCAATTTGCGGTGCAAATTCCGGAATTCCGTACCAGCTGCCATGTCAGCATCCCGGCAGATTTTAGGGTTTGCTGAATTTAGGGTTTCAGCCAGAAATTAGGGTTTCCTGCAAATTAGGGTTTCTGGCAGTTTTCAGGGTTTGCAGGGATTTTAGGGTTTCAGCCAAAAATTAGGGTTTCTACTGCCCGTAGCCACGTCATCACTTTGTTATTCAATCTTTTGTCAAGGAAACCACTCAAGGTTTAGAATTTAGATTCTTTTTTCTATTTTCTCATTGCAACAAAGGGAGGAGGAATTTTGCAACAGCCAGTAGTGTTGAAGGAAGAGAACTATAATTACGAAACTGGCCAAGAGAAGCCTAAGCAGAGTCTCAATGGAAAGAGAGTACGCGTTTTCTTCAATTAAGGCAAAGGCAGCTCTGAAAATGACACAGAAAAGCTTTAAATGCCAAACGCACATAGTTGGAGATTCCAAGAACTTGAACACTTAGAAAGTTGTTATTCACAATGTAACTTCAGGCGATTAACCGATGTATACGTATTATGAACGATATAATCTCTAGCTAGGAAAACCATGGTATGTACAAAGCTTCCATCTTTTGTTGTTGCCCGATCTTTCATTGATTGTTGCTTTCTTCACTAGATGTGCCACTTAGGAAAGAGTGCTTGACTCCTCCTGCAAAAAAGAAAGAGAAATAGAGTTCTAACTCTAAGCAAGCAAATCGACGGCGTGAAAATCTTAGAAAGTGTTTATCGCTTCTTACCTGAGAGAGTTGGTCAACTCTTGGTCTTTTGAGGTGCAAACCGTTGCAATCTACGACCACATGCGCGTCATCTATCTTGTAGTGACCATACACACGCGTAGTGTTCAGTTTTTTGTAGAATTCTTTTCTATTGTTTTCAAAGTACGAGTTAATCGCTTCCTCAATGTCGAGGGGCCTTCCAACCCAATCATTCATCACAGACAACCTCACATAAGTTTCTCTGTTCTCGATTGCTCCAACTAAGTAAGGAACAAACTGGAGGTGAACTATCGCGACGCAGCGGGGACAGTAATGCTCTGTTGTCTCAAGATGGACTGTCAAGGGGTCAATGTCGTGGACATGAGCGGCGCATTCACTGCAGCCCAAGTAAAACGATCGGCCAACTGAGCAAAATGACAAGTACCTAGCCACCTGCAAGAAAATATAGCATGTTATTTTCTACTTTTTTCCTTCAGTTCTTTTTGTCAAGCAAGAAGTCTTTTTCTTATGAATTTCCCTCCTCCATGGCAACCCGAGGGCTCTTTACCTCTGTGCGTGTTGCATACTTCACTCTCCAAAAATCTGAGACATTTTGCAAGTGCTTTATACGGTCTTCATCATGAACAGGGGCAATTATGGTCGAAGTTCGGAATTGCAGTGACCGTTTGCTGTCATACACGCCAGAGAATAAACTTTTCAAGATGAACATTGCGTACCTTTTCTTACGGAACTCGCTGAGAATGTAATTTCTATCATCCTCGCATCCGCTCATGAACACCACCTTGTAAAAAGTTACATCAAACTTTGTCAACGTAGCAAAATCAAAAGCAGTAAATTAAAAAAGTAGCTTGTTGCAGAATGGATTTCTTACGATTTCTTTGTCATCGGTGGTAACGCCGTCCACGATGTCAATGTGGAAAATGGTTTTTTGTTTACGCATGACTTGTGCTCCTCCATCCCGGACGACCACCGCAAATACCATTTCTTCTCTATCTGCCCGGTTCTATGTGTGCATAATGTTTGAAATTGTGGCGCTTGAGAAAAACATTATGTCTGTCTTCTTGGGAGGGAGCTCGCGCACTACTGAGTCTTTGCTGAGCACAATGACCACAGGAGCGTCTCCTTTGTCGTAAGGAATTTTCTTTAGCTGGACTTCGAAGTTCTCCACTCTAACCCATGATCTTTTCTTTATGAGTTTTTCAAATCTAGGAATCAGATCCTTGAACACTTGCAATGTAGTTGTAGCAAAGCCCTCTTCGTCAACCAAGTCTGCACGCACAACCGAGGTAGCTGCACTTGTAGACTGGTCGTAGGTCCCATACCTTCTGAGAATGTACCCCTAAAGTCAGCATCAAACTTTAACTGCTTTAAAAAGTCAGCTACAGCCATTGCTTTCACGGTAGCGCTTTCAGTTCCAGCCTAAGATAAAAAACGCAGCGAAGTAAATGAAGCCTCTGTACGAGTATGCAAGTTGCAACAAAGATGAATGCTAGCTATTTGTACATACCTGTGGGGGACTCGGCGAATCCATCACGAATGTGTGAAGCTTCTGTGGTACCTACATCCACAAAAAATTATTTTTTGGTCTTTTGCTTTGTATTTCAGAATGCAAAATCAATAGAATGTACATTTACAGACGTGAAAAATCGAAGTAACGCTCCATCTTGATTGCCTGAGAATATGTGGTAATTGTGAAGCCACTTGCAATTGTGACCCTCTCTCATGAGCTTGTGAGTCAATACATCGATATATAAACTTTAGATTCCCACGCGCAGAATGTAGTTACTGTGTCACGCGTACACACTCCTAAGTAGCCACTCTGGAAGCTTAAATAGATAATCTTGGTGAAGACAATGATGGCAAAAGGAAGAAAAAGAGAAAAAAGAAGACGCTCAGGTCACCGGAGCCTCAATATAAGGCTTGCATGCGCAACTTTGAGAACCAAATCGGAGAACAGAACTCTGGAACATGGAGCTCAGATGAAGCTAGCAGGCAGTGAGCGTGCGCTTTTCCTCTCTCGGTGATGGAGGTACCGTCGGCTGGAAACCACAATTTCACGGCCACTGCGCGGTCAGCTTGCAAGTGCGTTGCTCGTAGCGAGGAAATCTTGCGACCCAGCTTTTTTCTCTGTAGGAAGAGGAGAACGGCCAATGTTCATGTTCCTCGTTACAAGGAGATCTTGGGGGCTAGCATTTCCCTCTGCACGAACAAGACAATCAATGTCCATTACATTCAGCTGTCTTAGGCAGCTAAAGGTGCATTTCACATTCAATGGGCACCAGAAGAGTCGTGCATTGCTTTTCTGTGCCTTTTGTATGAAGGGGAGGATGGCATATGTTCACCACATTCGGCCAGCACGGGGAACCTTCGTATAGGTGTGTTTGATAGTTGTTGGATACCGAAGGAAACTTGCACTGCAAATTGGCCTTGGAGGTGCTTCATCTTGGAGAGTCACTAATGAAGAATCACCAAGACAGCGTTCCTCGTTCTGATTATTGGAGTTTGCACTTGAGTTGTTGCATGAATACACATTCTGCTCACGTAGTCTAAAGCAAGCACCACGCTAGCGACATGTGGCAACATGTAGATAGCATCAGACTCGGGAAAAGCTAGCAAACAACGGACATGCTCTTATCTACGCCCATTAACGCGGGTAATGTCTGTTGGGGACCACGATTTTATGGCCTACACATATATACCTTCATAAGTTCAGAATAGTCTGAACTCACGAATTATAAGAGGGAATAAAGCACTCATAAAACTATAAAAGCAAGGGACACATGAAAAGAAAAGAAAAACAAAAACAAAAAAACAAACAAACTAAATCACTTTGTTTGCTACGAAACAAAACTAGATAAAACAAAACATTATTAACTTAAAAATGTTTTTTAGAAAAGACATGTGTAAAATAAGTTGACGCGACTTACTTGGCTTAAAACAAGTACTCAACTTTAAGCAAAAAAAGGATAAGACATCTTAAAAACTTAAACCTAGAAATCAAACTTCACACAACAACTTATAACGGAACACATTCTTAAGTCCTCAGGTAAGCTAAATATGAAATCGAAAAATGAATACTACTACAAACCTACGAAGAGCAAAGAACCAAACTTGACAATATGTGATCTCAACTTCACTGCTTGTCCAAACAGGAAGAATAAGATTATCACCTTTATCATGCATAGCTTGGACAACAGCTATGACATCCCTACTCATGTCGTCAGTGCCCAAGAGTAGGTGCAGGTTTATATAGAGGCCATTCATGCTTTTGAACGTACTCTACAAAACCAACGAGTTGAGTTTGTATCACCCTGCAGAGGTGATGGGCATACTCAGCCATGATAAAGGCTAGCAATTGTCAAGCTATAGTGAAAATACTAGAAGCGCTAAAGATCAAAACAACAACATAAGGTGTTATTAAGTCAAACAATAAGTGGGCTTTTTAGCTCCCCACTTCTATTGAATTTACTACTGATTATCTTGAACATTCCAAAGGAAGAAACACTAAAAATAAACTTACTACGATGCAAAAATGAACGAACTTTTTTCATGATTCTTTTGAATGAGTATCCTTTTTCAACTAGTAAAGAAATAAGATGGCAAGATTAAACAACAAAAGTAGATTTACTAGAACAAAGACGAGAAAATCTAAATAGTTGAGAGCAAATGACACCGTACTTTGCTAAAAGAGAAATGTTCGAAGAAATGTGAGGCATGCAGATGATTTTTAGATTGGCATATTCTGGTTCAAGGCGCTTATCATAGATATCTACTTCTAATCCCAAGGGAGTCTAAAAAATCTTAAGGTCTAAAAAGGCACAACAATCACTATTTGTGGTACAGTTAAGTTCACAAAACTCCTTGGGATAAATTCCTCCGCCTACAGAACTCGAATTCAAGTACATAAAATCTTGAAAAGAAGGAACGTCAGGGACAAAAAGATCATCTACAAAGCGTCTTACATTGCATAACTTGTGCAAAAATATTGGGCAAGTGTTAGCAAGGACAAGACGCTCCATAAAATCAAACTCATAAGTAAAAAGATAGAAATTAGCAAGAAAAACAGCACAATTGGTGCCCATAGGGATACCAATTGTTTGCTTGAAAAGAGAGTCGCCGATGGTTATATATAAATTGTCCAAAAGAAAATCTAACCAAGATATGATGTCAATGTCATCTACAATCCTGGTGAATCTCTTTCTTCCTTTGTCTACATCTACATTCTTATTTTTCAGCCATAAGAAGTCAAAGTTCAAGGCTGACTTTTCTACTAGCAATGCCTTGTACCTATCCTTCTCAAGCTTGTACGCAAAAACTTTTGAAATAAGAGACTTGACTCTAAATTTAAGGTCCTCCAAATTTAGCTTCGTGTATAGCGTTGTAAAGTCAAAAGTTTGGAGACATAAAGGAGAAGATTTCTCCTTAAGGCTTCTTGAAGAGTTCAAAAACTTTAAAATAGGAATCACGTCTACTGAATCATTTAAAATCCAACTTGAATCGGTAGGTACGTCTGCTTCCTTTAGCATATTATTCCACAATTCATTTACGCTAGGTAAAATGGCTTTGAAACAATAACTAAGCCATTTGGAAACCTCAGTCAAAGAGGTGTTACAAGAAGCAGCTATAAATCTAGGCTTTGTAGGGTTCTTGTGGAACTTCCAAACGGTATATAAAAAAGGTAATTTAGGCTGGCACTTGAAACCAAAAGACTTACAAAAGTATTGATGTTTCCAGATAACTTCTTGCATTGAAAGATCACAATCACTGTAAATCTGAGAGTTTACTTCACTTAACAAGCATCTAAATAGAACTTTTTGCACGTAACAACAAAGTTATTAGAGCACTTATCTACATAAGAGATTACAAAATCACAATGAAATTTCCTAAGAGCATCACGATCAGAAGAAGATAAGCTATTCCTTCCTGAAGAAACGTTCCGAGAGCAAGATGCTAATTTCAAAGAAGCTTTCTTGAGGATTACAGACTTCCAATGGGTAAAAATACCTTGAACTCCTAAAGACTCCTCAAACTTTACTACGAAACTAGAAATTCCTTTTTCTATGGCTTTGAGAAGGCAAGAGTCGTTTGAAGAAGGGAGCCTATATTTATTACCTCTTGAGAAAAGGTCTTTCAAGGAATCCGAAGGAAGGATAGAACAATCGGCAGTAACTACATGACCCAAAGCTCCATTTACGTAAGAAGAAAAGGCAGATTTACTACAAGGGCAATCAATACTTGAGATTGCAAGCCTCTCTTGCTTTTTAAGATTACGTCCTATGTCACTATAGTTGAAAGCTTTTTGTCCTAAAGTTTTCACATATTTGAAAGCTACGACAGGATGGTTCCATACCTTTCTCACACAAGGTGGGAGAGCATCCAAAGCTTCTTGAGATCTCAAAATAGAGCTTAATCCAATCTTGTCTAAGTTGGGGGAGGTAAAGATAGTTATCAATAAATCTTTCTTTCCAACCAAGGGATTTTTCAGACTAGGACATTTAAACTTCAAAAATTTGCCTAACAGTACTCGAAGTTGAGTACTATGAGACTCTCTTAGCTCCAAATCTTCATAAGAGTAGTTCTCAAGGGTACACAAGAGCTTAAATAGGATCCTTATATTATGGCCTACACATAGTCGAGTCCCAATTGTGTCTCTCATAATAAGGAAACCTTGGGAGCCAGAATTTTCCTCCGCATGACGAGGGGAATGACCGATGTTCATGTTCCCTATGACAAGGGAATTTTATGGACCAGCACCTCCCTCGATTCAGGAAAGAGAACGTCCAATGTTCACCACGTTTGGCTAGCTTGGCGGAACCTTTGCAGACATGCATATCACAGTCCCTGGACACCGGAGAAGATGTGCTATACTTTTCTGTTTTTCCGCACGAGAAGGGAAGCAGCCGATGTTCACCACATTGGGCTGGCATGGAGAATCTGCGTGTAGGTACGTTTCGCAGCAGCTGGACGTCGAGGGAAATGTGCTTGACAAATCGGGCTTGGGAGTTCCTTGACTTGTAGAATTACCAATGTAGAAATGCCAAGGCGATACTCCTCATTTGAAGTAATGAAGTTTGTAGCTGAGTTGTTCCGTGCATGTACGTTTTGTCTTCGCAACCTAAAGCGAACACCTCATTGACAGTAGTATTGCGAGTTCTTGAGAGGGTTGTTTGGGGTCTCACCGAGTGTCATTCTTCTTTTTTCTCTCTCTTTCTCTCTCTTTGCGCGTCGCTGCTACTCTCGCTCAGTCCCTCTCTTCAAGGGAAAGTAAAACAAGCTGTCAGTCAAGCTGAAGTAGCCGCCGACGCAAGGAAAAGAGTTAAAAAGTTTCTGAAAGTATGGAGCCTAGACCTTCACCATTCCAATCCCGCTGTGCCTTGCAGCTGTAGTTCTTGCAATTCAGCAATGCCTGACACAACAAGAAACTCCGTATCGAGCGCCGAATTCCGGCAGTCTCGTAGGTTCCTAACGTTGTAAAGCGCTAACTGTTTGTGCGTGCGGCTGCACAAGCATCAGATGTGTGTATGCATTTAAACATTACGCATACATGTATATGGACATTTCATGTATGTATGTACGTGTCTCAGTATTGCATGCATATATATATATGCATGTGAATGTTTACATGCGTCTGAGTACCGCGTGTAAAAACGCTAGCCTTGCTGATGTGGGGTGTCTGTTGAGCAAGGTGCTCCTACTGCCTCTTCTGCCAGAAATTGCTAGTGCTAGGTTTCTATTTATACAAACTTAGCAAAATTGCCCTACCTACTTTCCAACAAAAGTCACTTAAAAATAATAAGTGAAAAATGTCCAAAAATATGGAAAATGGGTTTAATGCATTGAAAAACCTCATGAAACTTGAGCTGCACGCACACAGCATTGAGCTGTAAACGTTGGTTGCCAGCACGCAGGAAATTTACTACTTTCGCCTGAGCCATGAAAAGCAAAAACGTAAAATCTCCCCAGTGCACAAGCTAGAAATGCCTTGCATACACACTTCTTTTTGCCAAGAGAGGAAAAGAAAGAGTGAAAGAAAGAAAGGAAAATAAAAGCGTATTGGTAGAGGAGAACACGCGACTATCAGTGAGCTCGAGCTGGCAATGTCACCAACATGGCAGGCGAGCGCCAATGCGTGCCAGCAAGGAACGAGCACTCTTTTTATTTGTCCCTATCAGCACAAGAAAAGCCACGTAATGGCTGCTCTTTGTTTCCAGCCACCAGCAAATGACCAAGTTGTGGTTACATTCTCGGCATGAGCGGATCTTACACGACAACCTTCTTCTCTCTTGTTGCGGGGAACCTGTAGAATTGTGCATTCTGCAAGTGGCAGACAATGAGAAAGCACTTTGTACTTTTCTCTTAGCTAGAAATATAGAAATTGTCAGCAACGATGTGTATAGGATACTTGGTAATTGCTTCAATATGTCTTGCAAACGATTTTTGGGGACGGTGGGCCTTAGTTGTAACTTGTACTCTCGAGAACTGCGAGAGCCAAAGCGAACATGGAGATTTTACCACTGCTGCTACTCAAAGCCAGCTGGGTGTGCTTGCTATGGGAGGTCATGAGAGCTACGGTACTAGAACCTTAGCAAAGGATGAAGTACTTGCCTTACCATGTAGTTGTAAGCGATCTACATGAGGTATCTCGCCTATTTGAAGTTGCCAGAATGTCCTCTTCCCGTCAAGCCCCGTTAGACCGGTCCCGCGTGTTACCCCAATGATGGCTCCCTACACTTGTGTGATAGGCCACTAGAAGTCTTTCCATAGGAGAACCTTAGCAAAGGATGAAGTACTTGCCTTACCATGTAGTTGTAAGCGATCTACATGAGGTATCTCGCCTATTTGAAGTTGCCAAATGTCCTCTTCCCGTCAAGCCCCGTTAGACCGGTCCAGCATGTTACCCCAATGATGGCTCCCTACGCTTGTGTGATAGGCCACTAGAAGTCTTTCCATAGGAGAGAGGAAAGGAAAAATGGTACAGACCAGACGGAGAAGCTAGTAGGTTGCAGGACACACGAAATTTGATGGAATGAGAAACAAGGCGCCTTCTCCTGGCTGAAAAAGTCAAGCCAGAAACAGCCCACCTCAATCCAGGAACGTCGGCAAGCTTAGACTCCGGTACCTTGTTAAAGGAATCTGCGAAGAGAGAGACAACGAGAGAGAAAGAGACAACCAACTTGCAGAATTACGCAACCCCGACCTCGTGCAGCGAACATTACTCTGACCTCCGAGCTCGTGAAGGTCGAGCTACGCGCAGACAACAAGTGTGGGAGTCGGCTGTCAAAGAAAGTCAACAAGCTAAAATTTTGCTATTTTCGCCTGAGCCATAAAAAGCAAAAACGTGAAGATCCCCCAGTACACGGGCTGAAAAATGTCTCGCATACACCCTCCCTTTCTGCCAAAAGGAAGTGCCAATAAACGGCTCTTTGGCCCTACCCCTATTGAGCATATCCCACAATTAACATGTCTCAAGAGACGAGGTTGTGGAAACACCGCAGCCTATGCTGGGAGTCGAGCTCACAATTGATAGGTTTGAACTCATATCACTCGCACTACACTAGCGCAAGGCATGCTCATGGTTGCCTATGCTCGTCCCCTTCATTAGACACAGTGTATGCTGGAGCAGAGACTCTTGTACGTCCTGCAGATCAAAATCTAGGCTATGGCTTCCCAGACCATCGCAAAGGCGAAGAAGATTCCCAGAATGATGAGATCTCATAGACAAAGTATCAAAACCCCCATTCGAAGTAACATGATTGCTACTACCCCTACCCCTCATCATACAGTTATTAAGCTGCCTCCCACCGTCGAAAATCCCTACACAAGCTACGGTCTATGGTCTCAACAGCAGCACTAAAAGCAACGTCTAGCCAGGGAAGGTAACAACAACAGTGCTTCTGTAGAGGGTTGCCAACTGGACGCCATTCCCCAAGTAGCCGGAGGACAAAAGTCGGAGTATTACATTCAGCTTACAATATCAGGTCAAAGAGTCAGGCGGTGCTTATGATCATCAACACATGCAACAACTAGCGTGGGTGAAGTGCTAGAAGACCCCTACTGTGGCGACCTGCAGGCCAGCAGCATCAGCCAACCGATTGCGGCACTAGCAGTACGTAAGTACTTATAAAAAGACGCCAACCTTGCCAAGCTGCTTGTGGAGAGAGAAAGAGAGAGACAGAGAGACAGAGAGAGAGAGAGACAACCAACCTGCAGAATTACGCAATTCGGACCTTGCGCAACAAACGTCCCTCTGACCTCCGAGCTCGTGAAGGTGGAGCTACGCGCAGACAACGAGTGTGGAAGTCAGCCGTCAAAATTTTGCTATTTTCGCGTGAGCCATAAAAGCAAGAACATGAAGTTGCCCAGTACATGGGCTGAACTAGAATGCTTCGTCAGCCTCCATAATAGGAAGTGGTAGAAGCATCGAATCATTGAAAAAGAGTATATATTAATAAAAAGAACATAGAAGTGAAAAATGAGAGCGAAAGTGAGAGTGAGAGGGAGAGAGAGAGAGAGCGCTTTTTTTTTCGACAAATCTTGTTAACGTAAGAGAGTAGAAGTCACTCGTACGTGCAGGAATGTATATATTGTTTTCATCTCGTGCAAGCACTGAACAAGAGTATACATTCGTAAAGAAGAATGAAGAAATAAAAAGTGAGAGAGAGAGAGAGAGAGAGAGAGAGAGAGAGAGTGCTTATTATTTGTTTTGTAGAAATCTTGTTACGCTAAGGGAGTGTAAGTCACTGGACGATTTGATGTAAATAACATGCCAAAAAATTGATGAATTAAGAACGGAACTAAGCAAACGAGAGTTGGGAAGACTTTGAATGTACCATGCAATGACTTCCTTACAATGAAATGGATAGAACTTCTGTGGAGAAGAGGAGGAGGACTAGGTAACAACACATATCAGTGGGAGTTTTTGATATAGGAAGAAAGGGCTATATCGGTAAAATGCTCTTCAGAGTTACGCATGTGGCTAACTGGTTGACAAAAAAATAGCGCGAAACAAATTGTGTAGCTGACTGAAGGTGGTTGGGGACTACGTTAGAGTAATTTAATTCTAGTCTCGAGTAGGCCGAGCACGTCCGTAATCTGCACGAACAACATACAATGGTGTTTTGTGGATCAACCAGCTAGCAAGGCGATGTCAATGGTGATTTGTCGACCGAGTGTATTCCAAGTGATGTAATGTGGATGCCATGGGGTAGGTGGTTGAACTAGCCATGGAATGAACTCACTCCATTTATGCATGTAGTGTCTGAGGACCCACTCTTGCAAATGTGGGTAAAGACAGTATTGCAACATGTACATTGCAATCTCAAATTCTGACTGCTGCTCAATCAGATCAACTGGAATCGACCTACCCATTCTAAACTGAAAAGAAAAAGCATTTAAATCAAAGAAGTTGATAAGTTGTCATGTCTGCCATAGTTTGAATGGGAAAAAAAAAAGACATTGTTGTAGCCAATGACCAACGTTATATGACAAAGACAATGAACGAAACAATGAAATGAAGATGACAGAAGTTCGCAGCTATATTTTCTTGTTTTTTTCAAAAAATAATATTTTCTCAACCTTGGTGGATGTCCAAAACAAACGTTATAACCTAATGCACTTGTTGTTTTGTGTTGTTTAATATAGAAATGTTCTAAGTTTCTAGCTTTATGTATATTGGTACTGGTTGCTAATTTCAAAATTGTCCTCGAAAGGACTATGTGTCTACATGTCCGCTCGCATTCTCCTCGAAGGATTGCGCTTGTGCTGGCTAACGCGTTTACGGATGTTATTCGTAACTCCGATATATCTCCTATCGTTTTTCGTGCAGTGTATACTGTAGACTATGTGTTCTTCCTGTGACGCTGCTTTTTCTGGGATGGAAGGCCGATGCTTGTCTTTGGTTTTTGATGAGTGTTTAAATCTGCAGTCCATGTAGATTGGTTAGGTCAATAAAAAAACAACGGTGCAACGGAGAAATGAATGGAAGCTAGTGATACTTGTTATCCATACTTGCCTTGGTCTATTGCAACTGGCTCGTATGGAGAGGCTGGTTGTCCGTAATTTACTGCCTTGTGTTCGCTGTAGTGCCATGCTACCTTCTGGATTGTGATAGGTGGATTAGTTGCATCATGTGTGTGGTTCGCCGAAGTCATGAAATTTATCAAGATAGCGGCACAGTTTTCTTGAGTAGCTTTTGAAAGTTCAACTAAATCAATGTTGTAACCAAACCGCAGCTGCTCCATCGTGTATAGTGTAATTCCTTCAGTTTTTCTGTCGAGGAGTTGTTGTGCTTCAACATTACGCAGCATACTCTCATCATCCTCGTACTGGATATCAAGCTCTTCAAGTATTTGCTTCATGAGACCTGCAGGATGCAAGAGCACGCTGGTTAGCGTAACAGACAGAAGGCATTATATTTTTATTTTCTAATAGTACCTGTTGTCATCCTGTCTGTGTTTGGTGTGGCCATCGTTTGGTTTAGAGCTTTATATCTTGCGTCACACTTATTCATGAAGTTGCGACGCTCTTGAAAAGTATGGAACCCCTCAATATATGCATGGGGTTTCTCGCCTGCTGAGTTAGCCAGTCTCATCTGCTTAGTCGTGAGGTAAAATCTCTTAGGTTGTATCGTTCGTTGCGTTTCCTTTGCATTGTTCGTGTATTGCTTGAAGAGTTGCACAGTAAGATGAGTGATTGATTTGCATGTGTATACATAGGCAGATGCAAGATCAGACAAGCGTGCAAAATGTACCGTGTTGTGATCCATTGTTTGATTCAGTTTTTTGCACGTAAAAATAATTATTTTGATGATCTTTTACAGTATTTTTGAAGCATAAGATCCGACAAATGTTCAAACTCAAATGAATGAAGTGAAAAAGGGAAGAGCGGTAAATTTACAAAAGGTGGATCGGAGTGAGCAGGGGTGATAGGAAAGATGTCTCAGCAATGCAACATATTGAACATGACAAGTCCACAGAAGAGAAGGTAAGTAGTTGAACATAAATTCCTGCTTTATATACAAGGCAGTTACAAGGTGATTTCATCAGTTTAATAGAAAGAGGAATTGAGACAGAAGAGGGGGTAGGAAACATTCACGGTTAGAAGGTCAAAAATCTAGATGGTGTGAACATCTCTGGCGTAGGAAGCTGTAGTAAATGTAGCCGGGTTCGCTCAGGGACGGGTGATAGCATCACGTATAGAAGGCCAGGGGCGAAAACTTCTTCTACAATAAGCAAGACGTTGGTGTTGATTGTTGCGCCTTGAGACTTGTGTCCAGTCATAGTATAGGTGAGAGCTATTGGGAATGTGGATTTATGGTACCAGTGCCCATTGAATGGAGCGGTAAATTTACAAAAGGTGGATCGGAGTGATCAGGGGTGATAGGGAAGATGTCTCAGCAATGCAACATATTGAACATGACAAGTCCACAGAAGAGAAGAGAAGTAGTTGAACAGAAATTCCTGCTTTATATACAAGGCAGTTACAAGGCGATTTCATCAGTTTAATAGAAAGAGGAATTGAGACAGAAGAGGGGGTAGGAAACATTCACAGTTAGAAGGTCAAAAATCTAGATGGTGTGAACATCTCTGGCGTAGGGAGCTGTAGTAAATGTAGCCGAGTTCGCTCAGTGACGCGTGATAGCATCACGTATAGAAGGCCAGGGGCAAAAACTTCTTCTACAATAAGCAAGACGTTGGTGTTGATTGTTGAGCCTTGAGACTTGTGTCCAGTCATAATATAGGTGAGAGCTATTGGGAATGTGGATTTATGGTACCAGTGCCCATTGAATGTCCGCATGCTATGCTTTGACCGTCGAAGTGTAAGTTCATGTTTGGATGTGTCGAGTGTGACTTTGATTGCTGTCACCGCCTCCTTCTAAATCTTGGAGGATTTCGTCTACGCAACATAGTGATCCATTGGCTGCTCCAATTGTTAAGTCTATGTTCTCTATTATCAGCGCCTTTGCTCCTTCTGCTATTCTGTCAATTGCGTGGAAGTCGGGATCTTCAAGCCATGCTTGGAGCTCAGGGACGTTGTGTGCCGATTTGGATGATGTGACTATGCTGATGGAAGCGTTCCAAGAGAAGGTTATTATAATATCGAACGTCACTCTTGTGTGTGCAAATGATGTCATATTCCTATCCATGTGTTGCTCTATTTGATCCTGCTTTATGATGCAGTCACCGAGCACATCGTAGATCTCTTGCTTTGTGGGGAGCCTTACTCTTATTGTATTGAGGAACTCTATGAAAGATATATCTTTTGCATGGCGCACTGAGAAAGACATAAAGTACGTAGTAGCAGTGGACCAATAAGTGGAGCTTGTGATGTGGCATGAGTAGCATTGATCACTTTGATGCCTGCATACCGGTGGCAACTGTGCCAAATCACCGAACAAGAAGACCTTTTTATCTTTGAATGGGTCTAGTAGTGTGCCGTTGGTGACATTCACAATTTGTCGTACTATGAGATCAAAAGTTTGCTTTGTCAACATAGAAATCTCGTCTATGATAATCGTGTCTGCTTCTTTGATACTGATGTATCCGTCATAAATTTCGGAGATTGATAGGGGATATTGTTGTGTGCGCACTGGTATCTTGAATTGGTAATGGACAATTGTTGCGATGCTGCTTAACCTCGTGGCTGCTGCACCAGTCGAAGCAGCGAGTGTGACAGTTTTCCCTTGCATTATGAGTTGGCTTGTGATATATCTTATGAGGAAGCTTTTTCCACTCCCAGGAGTGCCTGTGATGACATGCAGTCCACCCTTTGCTGCTGTGAGCTTCTTGTAGATCTCTGCCTGTTTAGATGTCAGTGACACGTTTTGGACGTTTTGAAGCTCGTTTAGAAGGGCAGAGATACGAGAAGACGTGTCATGTTGCTCGTAGTCTGTTTGCACATCTAGAGATTGAAATGAGACAGCCTTTGTTGAGGATGTCTTCTGTAGTATCATGTTGTGAAATTGGTGTGTTTGATCTGTTGTGAGCATATTTCGTTGTGTGTACTCTGTAATGTACATCTCAAGGTCCTCATCTGTCAATATCAAATTTCTAAGTTTGCACTCGAGATAGTATGATCTGGACGTGTTCTCCAGTGAGAGAAGCTGGGATTCAGGTCTGAAGGTGGTGATATTTAGCAGCACGTTGTAAAAGAAAGCCTCCGGATGATGCCCTGGGTGAAAGTTTGTGAAACGGACCAGTCGGTGTTGCCACTGCAGCGATTGGTCGTAGGTGTTCTCCTCTGAAATACTTTTTTTCCTTTCTTTTCCCTTCGTCACTATGTAATTCTTGTGGAAGTCGTAGAACGTAAGGTTCTCCAGAGTTTGTGGTCGTGCGCAGTACAGATCGACAGAGTGCAGCACGACATCATTGTTGTGAGAAATGATTCGTTGTCGTATTGTCGGGGGTGATGAGTCGACGTATTGGACGGTATCACTCTTTGAAATGATTGGGATTTGCAAACAATTTAGTGCCACTTCTGTTGCTGAGATAGGTTTCGACAGTAAAGAGGCTGAGATCAGCTTCAATTTTATAGTGTCAAGGCCACCTAGGCCTAAGCGCTCTGCATCTTCTGAGCGGATGTTGAGATGGCTCATTGGTTCAATTTTGAGTGCATACTTCAAGAGGTAGTAGGACAACGATGAATTGGTGACCCGCTGTATATTCATATGTGCACCCTATAGCAGAAGCAGTGTAGGGTGGTACGGTACGACATTTCTATCTTCATGTCGGGGCCTGAAGTATTGCATCTGTGATTTTGTTCGTTGAAGACTGGGTTTCAATTTGGCTACGCATGAAATGGAAACCCGTGTTTACATACTCCATCTCTTTGACCGCGGTAACAACTTGTACATCACTTGTGAAGTTGTTTCCTGAGTACGAGTTCTCGGAGGCGGCTTACTTCTGGCAAAACCACAGCGCTAGTTTCTGGCGGGATGTATGCAGTTATCTCAGCAGATAGTTGCTCTTTGTCTTCTTCATGCATCCACAGTATGACATGAGCATGCAATGATCCTCTATTTTGGACCTCATATCTAACCAAGTGGTGTTGCACACGGCCCAACACACCTTTCACAAGTATATATTTGGACATAAGCATTTGGAACTTAGTGTGGAAGGTGAGGGCGCATTCGATTGGGCAGTCTGTCCAAGTGAAGGAGGCGTTCAATTGACGTGCAATTAGCTCGATTGTGCCAATCTCAGGCCATCTTGTGTCTGTGACCTCATCGGCAGTGAAAGTTAAGAAGAAATCAGGCATTCCCCATTCGTCGACCATTGCTATCAAGTCCTTTAGGTTCTTGCGGTGCCACGAGTAGGAATATGGCATGCTGGAAGGGATGCTGTACTGAAGCACATGTCTCATAGTATCTTTGTCAGTTGGCCTTCTTGTACTTGTCAATGTCCCTTTGCAACAAGCTCGCGTGTGTATTGTTAGCCAACATAAGTGCCCGCTTTAGTTGGTACATTATGAGCAGGTATGGCTTGTACAAGGTGTAAACGGAGAACAGAGTCGATGCACGTATCTTTACATATATACTGAAGTTGATTTTACCATCATACTGGCCTTTCCCAAAAGGGAACATGAATGGAAACGCTGTTGTCTCTATTGTGATGTCGTTCACAGAGCTTGATGCGGCAGGCGTGCCGTTGGGCTTGAAAGTAATTGTTCTCTCTAGCAATTGTTGACGGCCACGGAGCTGCAGAGAATCAAATTCATAAGTATCGCTAGCGGTGAATGCTCTTCTCCTGGGTGGTTCAACGATGTTTTCAATGATACCAAACATCAAGCTTGTGTCCCGTTGCGCCATCAGTGCAAACGGTGCATTGTCTTGTTGTTGTAGAATGATCTTGCTCACACTATCTTGACTTAGTATGCAGAGGCCAAGCTTCTTATTCAGTCGTTCAGCCATCGACATGTACTTTTGTAGTACGAAGTTGTTCTCAAGATTGAATGCAAGTATGCCTGCCACTTGTGATGTAGCTAGATCTTGCTCTGTGAAGGTTGTTCTATGCTCTTTACTCCATGATAGCAGAGGGTTATCTAATATTGAACGTCTGTCTAGTGTACCTCGTGCAATTATTGTGACTGTTGAGATGGCATTGACAGATATGTCGATGATGCTCAATAGCTGAATGTGAAGCTGATTTTCATTCAGTATTCTTCTGGTGTAGTCTGGAAGTAAGGGCACACAATATCTGCGACGTGCGCTTGAGTTCTCACAAGTGGAGCACTGCACCCATTGTGTTTCTATTTGTGTAGCCTCTAAGCTGGATACCAATAGACTGCTAGAAAACATTGCAATCGATGTCTCGTCTAGAGCTCGAGTACAATCAAAAGAGGCACTTCTTTGGATGAAAAATACACCACAAACAAAGCATATGCTTAAAGGTCTGAATGTCGCTGCTAAATTGACGATATCAATCCATGATTGTGAGCATGGTAGAAATCTAGCTTTCTTCTTGATTGAAGTGCGATGTCTCGCTTTCGATTTGCCGAGGTGTAACCTATGCTTTCAGTGATAGTCCATTGAAGGCTTAAGTCGGACTCAATCTTAATGCTTCAATGCGATGAGAACCTTGTGATATTTACTTACTAGTCACGGCTAAGCAACAGAAAGTTCAAGCATTTGAAACAAGCATGTACCTGGTGCTGGATTGTGCTATTGTGGGGTTTCGAACTGAGAAGAGGAAAGCGATAGCTGATTTCTTGAATGTCCCTTGCAAAGAATAAGTACGAGGAGTTAGAAAAGTGATAGCACAATGTTGAAGGTTCTAAGAGTAATCTCATTATTTGTATGTGTTCTTTACCTCTTATGTTATAGAAAAAAAAGAAAACGTGCTGGTGTCCCTGCACGGGGGAGTTTGCATAGTCCTCCCCAATTTTTATAATACGAGGGAACGTGCCATTCCCACGGCAGCATGCAATTTTCAGTGTGTTCCTTTTTAATGTGTCCTTAGCGTTCAAGATTAAAATGTGGCACTTCTTACTCACCTCACGTTGGAATATGTTGCTGTTGCAAATGTAGAGGAGATGTGTCCAAGTTTCTCTTGATCTGTTTGCAGTGAAACACAGTGGAGTTAGGCCATAAGTAGTTGCGCCTGCAGAAATGAGTTGAGTAAGGTAGTTGAAGTTGGACATACACACAAAGCTGCTATGATTGCTACGCCGGGAAGGCGTAGAGGCTTTACTGCAGATGAAGGTCAATTCGAATATGGCGACGAGGCAAACAGTGACATTGTCGACCTTCTACTGCTGCAATGAATATGGAGGATCTTGGCCTACAAAATCTATGATATTGAAGAATGCTCTCGCTATGTCGACGAGGTAGGCTTTTTTTCTACGAGCGAGAAGGCTTAGTTATTATCGTGAACAATACTGCCATTCCTTCCAGTGAGACCCCTTTATCCTCAACATGCACACCGCCTGCTCGTGCAGAATAACTCTCCCCTCCTAGACGTTGCACAAGGTGGACATGGTCTCAAAACATCAAATAAGTTATCCAAGCAAGATGCACTAGCAAGTAATGAAGATCTACACCCTGCATCATTGCCACAAACCCTGGAGCAATGAATTTTCGATAGATGTATAGTGCAAAGTGGGAGAACAAATTGCAGAAGAGCTGATTGGAAAATCCTTGTGACCGATTGATTGGAAAGCCTTGAATGCAACCACATCGCTTTTTCATCCCACGAGAGTACTGCTCTCCGTCGAGTTGTAGGCCCGGACCAAGGAAATACATGAAAAATAGTTTAATTTTGTAAAAATACTCGCTAGTATTGTAAAATTTTCCGCTCAGATTTGTCTTGGAGGGATTTTTGTATGTTTGTGGAACTGAATTTTCCCAAACACTAGTGTAGATGAGTTGTGCTATGAGGTGCTTTTGTGTGTGTGTGTCTCACAAGCATTTTTTTTGGACCAAGAAGTCGCATAGAAGGGCCGGCTTAAGGATGAGGCATTTAACAAGTTCAAATTTCTACTTGCAGGGGGTCAAACCAGGTCTAGGCTGTATATATAAATTATTCAATCAAGAAAAGGTCGGTGGAAAGCCGTAGCCCTCTTTTTCTGTGGTCACTGGTCTTCCTCCTTCTCTCTGTGTTGTTTCTAAGAAGCTACCACTTGCAAACATGGGCGCATCAGTCAATGGCGACTTTTTTGGACCAAGATGTCGCATAAAAGGGCCGGCTTAAGGATGAGGGATTTAACAGGTCAGTGGAGAGAGAGAGAGAGAGAGAGAGAGAGAGAGAGAGAGAGAGAGAGAGAGAGAGAGAGAGAGAGAGAGAGAGAGAGTGCTTAAGCGCAAACCGAAGCTTTCAAATAAGCTTGAATCAAGCAAAATAGTAGCCCGGAAAGACTAATAAATACATCTCCATTCCTAAAGCCAAATCAGAAGCAACAGGAAGCGAGACATATTGGATTCAGCAAGAAAACGAGAGTCTTCGCACATATGCACAAAAGAAAACATGCTGGAAACTATGTACATATGCTTGAGAGAGAGAGAGAGAGAGAGAACCTGATGGTTACTAGTCTTCGTCCTGCTCTCTGAGTTGCCGTGAGTTAAGAGAGGAGAATGAAGTTCAACAAGAGGCAGCGCAGGGCAGCGTTTGACGGTGCTGTTTTTGTTTTTTTTAGAGCTTACTGACGGTGCTTTTTTTTTATAGCTTTTGAGCGAGACGCTTTTAGCTTTAGAGCGAGACATGCAGGCGTTTTTTTTAGAGCTACGCTGGAGCCACGTGGGCTGTTGAGGGGCCAAGGAGTGGAGAATGCCCACTTCGCTCTAACGAAGTAAAAATGCCTCGCAAACACCCTCCCTTTCTGTCGAAAGGCAGTGCCAACAAAGAATTCAAAAAGGAGGGTCTTGTTTTGGCATACACATTAAAATAACACACTTCAAAACTCAAAAAACAATGTTCATGTCTCTTGTTTTGTCACTTTCCATTGAACCCTCTTTTTGTTTCTCTTTTATATTTTCTTGGTTTTGTTTTTGTTCTTCCTTGGATCTTAGTATCCTGTGCTAGGTAGTAGCCCGTGACTTTATCTTTCACACAGTCCTTGATGTTCACCATCATAAGGTAATGCAGCTTGCTATGGTATTCAGGCATGTAACATTGTTCTTTTGTGCATGCGTGTTATTGTCTCCTTCTTTTCTTGGGGAGAGATTATGAATTTCTATCTCCTTCTTGTCTCTAAGTTGAATGGTAATGGGGTCTGGTTCATCGTAGTCATCCAGTTTGTCTGAAGCATCATAGAAGACTTGGCCTTGAAGACCTTCATCCTCTACAGAGCTATCCCCACTAACGATTTCATTCTCTAGGTTTGTCCTATCACTGATTGAGACTTTGTCGAGTGAAAATATCAATGATGTCCTAGTTCATAGGCTCACAAATGTATGTAATTTGGGAACATAAAAAGCTAGGTAACTGATCAAAGAAAGTGCGGGACGGTGTCTAACCTCATTCCTATCTTATTGCAGATTTAGCGAGAACCACAATTAAATTGTCAATCCATGGGATGAATCTGACTGGACTAGTGCATAGAGGCTACAAGAGGTTGTCAATCTCTCGAAAAATAACAAACAACTTGCATCTAACTCAAGCTACACTCAAGTGACTAAAATCACCAAAAGCCAATCGCACATCGGCAAAGAAATCACATCTGTTACAGCATCAAATGACATCCAAACATAATGAAACTTCTAGGACATGTTAATAAGACCTAAGCACACATGCTTATGGTCTCAAATCCCACTTTAGATCAAGTGCCAAAATAGCGATTATTAACAGCAGTGGATTTTTGACCTAGTTGTTTTCAACCCAGAATGCACCTAAATGCTTAGCAATGATGCCCCAATACCCCGCCTATGCTTAGCTTTCAATTTTGAATTGTAAATTCCTACTTATGATGAAATTAGGTCGCGGGCCAGCTACGCCAAAAGCTACGAAATACTGTGAATTGCTTACGTCAATGCATAGAGCTCTTACCTACGGTTGCAATGCAACAAACGCGACTGCAATGTGACAATCGGGGAGGGAATAGGAAACGGGAGAAGGAGAGAAGTGAGCGTTGTTAGCTCATGCTGTGTATTTCATTATTCAAAACTTAAAATTAACTTACAAAAATTGGTTTTTATACCTTAACCAAGGTTTTTGGTGGTCAAAACTAATAATCTTGGAGCTCTAACTAAAGATGGGTAATGATAGGTTGGCAGAATCTGGAAGCTTGTAGCCTTGGCTCATTAATCACAAGGTTTATCCGTAAAATAGGAGTTACAGTATTCTCGATTTATCAAAATAATAAGTGTTTTTACAATGAGAGCTCCGAAAAATAGTATCCAAGTTAGATTGCTGCTAACATTCCCCCCCTCCTCGCATGTGTCGTCCCTTGACACAACTTTATGGGCTGAAATAGTCTTCAGGTTGACGGTTGGCGAGGCGGTCTTTAAGTGCATTTAGAGCCTTTTCGTATCTGATCTTTCTCTCTTTATTTGACACCTGCAAAAACTAATAGTATCTCTGTTTTTCAGCTCCACTACGGAGTAGCCTACAAATCTTGATGTTAGATTGCTGATCATTGGCCCAAAAATCTTCGTTTGCCAAGTGAACAACCCTATGTAGAACACTTCCTCAAACGTCAACATATTATATGAAGGTAAGAACATGCATCAGGCGTAGACGCCATAGAGGACTTCTTCGGAAGGTTGACCACTGAGATCGTAGCATAAACCTTTATTACCCTCGAGGAATGACATCCACGGGGTGCCTGCTTGCTCTGGCTCATGAAAAACTTCGATGCAGGTGAGCAACATTCGACAGATTTTATAAAGGATCGCACATGATAGATCCGGTAGACTTTTGAAGAATGACATGGCGCTTGTTAGGGTTTTTACCATGTATTCTTCAGTTGGCGGTCCCTTTTTTGGAGCAGGCAATCCTAGGTAGTTCAGCCAGGTTGGCCGCTTCTTTGTTATTGCCTCATGTGCTTTCCAGGTCCTTACTCTTGGTACAGGACAAAAAGTGGGATCCTTTTGAAGTCGTAGGTGCTCTTGTGAGCAGAATCAGGTATCTTGGATTCTTGTTCAATCAGCTCAGCCTCCACTTGGGGTGGTCTTCATCTGCGCCTTCTACTTGCATGTCTTTGTAAAGCCTCTCTTTGACTTGGAGCAACTCCACCTTTATCAAAGGATATGGCAGGGATTGCTGATGCCATTGCGCATTGATTTGATTGGGAGTGAGTTGAGTAACATTGACAGAGTGAAGAACTCTCAACTCCCAATCCATCGCTGCTTTCCACTGCTCATCCACCTCTTGTGTAATCTTTTCTTTAAGTGCATTTTTGACGGCGGGACCATTGGCACTGTATCAGATTCTGTTAATTGTACTTGGAATTCCTATTCACCACCTAGATCTTCCGTTGGCTGTGTTTCCATCTCAGTAAAAGATACCGAGGGAATGTCAATGTGTGGCTGCTCTGAAGTTCCTGCTTCTTCCTATGTATCTTGATATCCATCTCTGAGCATTTGGTTGACTCTTTTAAGCTCGGCTATTTCTTTTAGCATCTCTTCTTCTCGTTGCACCCGCATTAAAGCTAGGTCTCTGCACTTAGACTGCTCCAGTTTTAGCTCCGGCTCGAGGTCTTTGTCTAATGCTTTGTAGACTTCGTCTGTTCCTTTGATCGAGGCTACTGCGGGATTTTCTCGTATTTGCCGTAAAAAGTTGCCTGATCATTTATTCTCTGCTCTGAGTATTGTAGGGAGACGTTCGCTACATCTAATTGTACTTGAATCTTCTGAACTGACAGGGTTGTAGATAGAAGTTCGTTGGTAACTTCTGTCAGTTGTTCATCTTTGGCTTTGCAAGCATTGATGGGGGCTTTTCACAAGCCAAGCTCCCATACCCCTCTTCTCTCGTCCCCACCCCATGAAAACCCCCTCTTAGGGAGGGAGTGATAAAAGGCATTGGAAAAAGTAAGAAAAAAATTAAGTATGATTATGTAAATATATAAGAAAGGTAAAATAGGCCACCTCATGCCTGTGGGGTAGCCCATCCCCACCTTGCCTCCTTTTTCTTCACTGTTGCCCCGCCGGGTGTCCCTTTTCCTCTCCTCCACTCAAAAGGTCAACCCCCTCTCTCTTCCCCTTGTCCTTTCTCCTTTCTCTCTCCCTTGAAGCTACCCCACCCCCTGTCCTTACCAATAATGCACCCTAACTCACATGCCACCTCTCCTATCTTCCAAAACAGTATACCCCACCCCCCTTTTCTCTCTCCTACACTCTCCCATGATCCACATACTCCCCCCCTCTCTCTAAAATTCGAAATATCTCTTGTCTTGTAGTCAGATGGCCTCCCCCACACTCACACACACTCAGTTTCACTGAAAAAGGTGCCCACAGACCCATTCCCACCCAGTGGTTACCTGATTTTCTTGTGTTCACACACATCTGCACACAGATTCACCTCTGAACACACTCCCCTCTTGTAGTTACTTTATTCTCCATGTCACCTCTCTTTTTTCCATTCACCCATCTCTCTCTCATGAGACTGCTGTTCTGGCACATATACACATAGCCAGACAAGTGGGGCCCACAGTCACATGGCCTGTGTAGATAATGATTTCTTCATTTCTAAATTCTAGAATTTCTCCCCCCTCCTCCCCTATATAAAGAGGGGTCACCATCACACTAAACACACACACAACATCACCAAAGAACACACTATGCACTGTGTGTGCCTAGTGCACACACACACACACCCACACCATCACCATCACCATGCTTGTCTTGAGCATGACCTCTACACCCTTGGCTATGGAAGATGAAGGGCAACTAAATGAAGGATGATGGCCATAACGCTTGTGCGAGTCTTCGCCATCAACTCCCACCTATCCGCCATGTGCTCTACCACTCTCTCCCTTCTAATTTTGAGGTTTTGTGAGTATGTTTTCTTGCAATGTTTTGCCCATGTGAGGTGTGCGGAATCGCCACCTAATCTTGTGTTTGGAGTGAGCTTGTGTATGTGTGAAGGGTGTGCGGATTCGCCATCCTTTTGTGGTGCCTAAGTACTAAGCCGCTATACCCCCTCCCTCACTCTCTCTCTCTCTCTCTCTCTCTCTCTCTCTCACTTGATCTCATTCCCTTTCCTCTTCATCATTACTCCCAAGAATCCATCTCTCTTGGATGAAAACTTTGTTATGGTGGTGTGTTGTTTGCGTCCTAGCCGCTGAAGCTAGGTGGTGCCCCCTGTTTGCTTTACCGTGACAGGCTCGAGGCGCGCCATTCGGTCCCCGATGTTTTAGAGGCCGTCGGGGTTCGGGGTTCGCTTTGCTCCCGTCATTTGGTGCCCCCATGGAGGAGGGCTTTCTAAGACCCTTCAGTTTACAATGCTGAAAGTGACGCCCACTATCAATCATGGACGAATGGCTGAAGGAATTTTTTAACTGGAAGATGGAAGAAGAAGAGACGAAGGAGGCACTAGCCGCCTTCATTGAGGTGCTACTGCCAGGCTGCAGTGTCGTCAGCATTCAAGAGGTAAATTCTCCATCTCGTGTCGCTCGTTCTAACTATAAATTGAGAGCATCAGGTGGGAGGTCGGTGAAGTGCCATCACTGTTGTCAACCAAGGCACACTGTCAATGAGTGCCAGCAACGAAGGCAGCGAAAGGGCTGAAGTCATCTACATCGACATTCATCGCAAAGAAGTCATTCACATCAAGGAAGGGAAGCAAACGGTGAGACCTCTTTTCCCTAAAGAAACTATAGTCAAAGTTATAACTCCAAAGTGGCCTAAAGGGGCTGCTCGAGCCAAAGGCAATGAGAAGATAAGCCAGTCTGGAAACACATGACCCCGAAGGGAGAAGCATCTGGCCAAGCAAGTGCTTCAAGCTCAGAAAGCCGGGCTGTACCCAGTTTGCCAAAGAGGAAGTCATCCGAAGCTAAGCGGCGAAAGGTCGCCTACCGGTTTGCACAACGCATGCGAGTGCTACCAATCCACTTCGACAATCCGGAAGAAGAAGTGGTAAGAAGATTCCCATGTCCTAGAGAAGAGTTGTTCGGCTACTGCTCTCGCTGTTTTGGAAAGAGAGTGGAGGATCTTCCTCCTCTCCCGGTACAACTTATCTTGAAGAAGCTCTCTACCACGGGAGAAACCCAGTGGGCTGGGGACGAGTTGCAACTGAATGGAGTAGAATTCATGCAACACGCTGACTACGTAAATTACCTGCAATTGTTGTTAGCCAAGAGGCTGGGAGTGGTCAGACGCGTCGCCATCACCCCGTACGTGCTGAGCAACGAAGGAAAGGTAAAGCCCATGAAAGGCGACGACCTCTTGTGGATGTGCCGACTCATCAACACTGGCACGATAAGAGTATAAGTAAGTATTTCATCCTCTGTGCATGATGGAAAACGGGCCAACGGCATTCCCGTTCAGATTCTTGCAGCATATGCATGTGAATATCTATGTAGATAGGAAAGTCTTCTACCAACAGAAGATTGTACACCTATTCGGTGCGGCGGTACTAGGAGAAATCCTCAATTCCCCGAACCCTATCATTCTCCCCATATTAGATTACCATCATTCCTTTAATGTTTCTATCTTTATCTTGTTTTAACCTATCCACCCACCCTTGTAAAAAGCTGCTATGAGCCGCACTGTTAATGTAATGTAAAAAAAAAAGAAAAAAAGAAAAAAGAGGTTTGTAATTTCCTGAGTCATGGCAAGTGTTTCTTTCCCCACGTTCAGTGGAAAGAAGGGAGAGGATCTCACCACCGACTTTTTGGATGATTTCGACATTGCTTGTATCGTCTCCAACAAAGATGATGATGCTTCACGACTTAGAATTTTTCCTCTACTGATGAAAGTAGAGGCCAAGTCCTGGTATAATGCATTGCCCCAGGCCACCAAGAATTCATGGGGTGTGTTAATGGCTACTTTTATAAAGAGGTTTGGTGGAGGCACAACCTCAGAGAGGCTATGGCAGTTACTGACAGAATTAAAGCAGGGAGGCCTGCTGGAGTATGCCACCTACGAGTCCAAATTTGTGGACTTATGGGAGAGATGGGTTGCCTCGCTGGAGGAAGGTGAAGGAGCGCCTAATTTCCTAAAGAAGGACCGTTTCATTGCTGGTCTATGGTCGCCACTTAGAGAGAAGGTGAAGGGAAGGTTTCCTGCAACATATGAGTTGGCAGTCGAAGTAGCCCGCCTTAAAGACAAGAAGCTACGCATGCAAGCAAGAGTAAACGAGTCAGAGGAAACAAGCTCGATACAACCAACCCCAGTGACTGCAACAGCCAATCATAGAGTCCAACCGCAGGAGGCATCAGAAGAGCAAGACCTGCTGAGTCGTATCACCACCCAACTAGAGAGTTTATCTATGCATCTGGTGCAGCAAGGGCATGCACCTGGCAGGAACCCAGAACAAGGAAGAGGACAACGAAGGCAGAACCCAGAGTACCACTGTTACAACTACGGGGAAGATGGCCATGAAATGTACTACTGCCCACACCCGAGGAGGCAGAATTTCAATAGAGGGGGGAGACAAAATCAGATCTCTCCACCAAGAGCAAGACCACCGCCACTCAGGCAACCAATCCCACCTGTTCAAATCACACCACCAGCGGTGCAACCACAGCTGGCCACACCAATTCGACGCCAGTCACCAATGCAACCACCACCACAATCACCACTTACAATCATCCTACGCCCACCACCAATTGGTACCCGCACACCAAGTATCATTGGTCTTGCAGAAGAGGTCAAGATGAGTGTAACAGAAGAAGGATTAAGTAAGAAGACTATTCAAAGAACGGAAGCAGTGGAACAAGAGGTTAAAGAATCAAAAGATGCTACCCAGGTGGGGGAGGTAAGTCAAGAAAATTGTGTTACGAATGTGAGTACATCTTTAACCTTGAATGAAATAGGCACCAAAGCGATCAATCGACAGCATTGGGCCATAAGCGTAAGAAGGTGTAAAGTGTTGATTAGGCCTCGTCAGAGTAAGAGGAATGCAAAGGGCATGAAAGATACAAGAGAAGAGGAAAACCAATCTGCTAGCAAGACTTTGCAGAAGATGGACAACATATCAAGCAAAGGGGAGGGCTTTGAAAACGGAAGTCTGTGCACCACCATGGACCCAGGACAGTGTAGCAAGCTAAATGAATCTTGCATCAAGGCAGTTTCACCAGAGGACCATAACGAAGAGGTAAGTATGACTGAAGGTTTGGAGTTGGATATTGCTCCAGAAGCTTGGCAGCCGAGCAAGACTTTATTGTGTAGTGTTATAGACTTAGAGATGGGTAATGCCTCTAGTCTACTGAAGGGTGTTATAAACTTGGAGATGGGTAATGCCTCCAGTTTATGTGAGGATGTTCATAGTAAGTTTGATGATCAATATGTTGCCAACCTTTTAAGGATGTTCCAAACTCCTCCACAACACATCATTGTGTTTGCATGGGATGCATCAGACCTATGGCTATGGCTAGCTGCTATAACATATAGAGAGAAGATCAGCATGGAGATAAGAGCAAAGGAGCCATGGATAGACAAAAGCCTGATAGAATGCAAGAATGAAGACCTCATTCGCAATTTGGTACAATTTTTTACAAATAGTGCATCCTCTCTTTGGAGAAAGGTAAGTGGATTACGCTTGTATTTAAGCCGCAAGGTAGGTGGCATGCTATTAGCATCAGTAAAGGAAGCTGACATGTTTGAGCACACCCAAAAGAAGCATGATATGCTTGCAGTTTTTTCTAATGGCAGTAAGCAGGACTCTCAAGACAACTTGAGCTCACCACACCAACAAGGCGGCCATATATGGTGGATTCTTGGTACACTCTTGGGAATCATAATTTTCAGTTCTGTCTTTGCAGGAGCCAAGATGCTCATTTCCCCTCTCGCTACTGGTGGTTACAAATTTGATCCAATTTGGCATGCAAATTTTATTGTTTGGACACTGCAAACAATGATCCTATTTTTCACTTGGGATCCAGGAGGACATTGGCACAAAGTTCTGGAAGCCATGGGCTTCCCCTTTAATCAACTGACACTATTCCAAGGAACAAGTTATCACTCCGACCTGTTACAGATTCATGAATATCCCAGAAATCTCACCAATGGCCAAATGGAATGGCTAGTTCAGAAGGCAACTCGATATCGGATCCTAAAGCTAAGCGGAAGAAGAAACATATGAGCTAGAGACATGAATGCCTCTACCCAAAAGGGGAGGGCTAATGATGGGGACTTTTCACAAGCCAAGCTCCCATACCCCTCTTCTCTCGTCCCCACCCCATGAAAACCCCCTCTTAGGGAGGGAGTGATAAAAGGCATTGGAAAAAGTAAGAAAAAAAATTAAGTATGATTATGTAAATATATAAGAAAGGTAAAATAGGCCACCTCATGCCTGCGGGGTAGCCCCTCCCCACCTTGCCTCCTTTTTCTTCACTGTTGCCCCGCCGGGTGTCCCTTTTCCTCTCCTCCACTCAAAAGGTCAACCCCCTCTCTCTTCCCCTTGTCCTTTCTCCTTTCTCTCTCCCTTGAAGCTACCCCACCCCCTGTCCTTACCAATAATTCACCCTAACTTACATGCCACCTCTCCTATCTTCCAAAACAGTATACCCCACCCCCCTTTTCTCTCTCCTACACTCTCCCATGATCCAAATACCCCCCCCTCTCTCTAAAATTCGAAATATCTCTTGTCTTGTAGCCAGATGGCCTCCCCCACACTCACACACACTCAGTTTCACTGAAAAAGGTGCCCACAGACCCATTCCCACCCAGTGGTTACCTGATTTTCTTGTGTTCACACACATCTGCACACAGATTCACCTCTGAACACACTCCCCTCTTGTAGTTACTTTATTCTCCATGTCACCTCTCTTTTTTCCATTCACCCATCTCTCTCTCATGAGACTGCTGTTCTGGCACATATACACACAGCCAGACAAGTGGGGCCCACAGTCACATGGCCTGTGTAGATAATGATTTCTTCATTTCTAAATTCTAGAATTTCTCCCCCCTCCTCCCCTATATAAAGAGGGGTCACCATCACACTAAACACACACACAACATCACCAAAGAACACACTATGCACTGTGTGTGCCTAGTGCACACACACACACCCACACCATCGCCATCACCACAATCACCATGCTTGTCTTGAGCATGACCTCTACACCCTTGGCTATGGAAGATGAAGGGCAACCAAATGAAGGATAATGGCCATAACCCTCGTGCGAGTCTTCGCCATCAACTCCCACCTATCCGCCATGTGCTCTACCACTCTCTCCCTTCTCATTCCCCTACCCTATTCTCCCCATTTCATCGCCTTATTCTCTAAATAAAGCTTGAGGTTTTGTGAGTATGTTTTCTTGCAATGTTTTGCCTATGTGAGGTGTGCGGAATCGCCACCTAATCTTGTGTTTGGAGTGAGCTTGTGTATGTGTGAAGGGTGTGCGGATTCGCCATCCTTTTGTGGTGCCTAAGTACTAAGCCGCTATACCCCCTCCCTCACTCTCTCTCTCTCTCTCTCTCTCTCTCTCTCTCACTTGATCTCATTCCCTTTCCTCTTCATCATTACTCCCAAGAATCCATCTCTCTTGGATGAAAACTTTGTTATGGTGGTGTGTTGTTTGCGTCCTAGCCGCTGAAGCTAGGTGGTGCCCCCTGTTTGCTTTACCGTGACAGGCTCGAGGCGCGCCATTCGGTCCCCGATGTTTTAGAGGCCGTCGGGGTTCGGGGTTCGCTTTGCTCCCGTCATTTGGTGCCCCCATGGAGGAGGGCTTTCTAAGACCCTTCAGTTTACAATGCTGAAAGTGACGCCCACTATCAATCATGGACGAATGGCTGAAGGAATTTTTTAACTGGAAGATGGAAGAAGAAGAGACGAAGGAGGCACTAGCCGCCTTCATTGAGGTGCTACTGCCAGGCTGCAGTGTCGTCAGCATTCAAGAGGTAAATTCTCCATCTCGTGTCGCTCGTTCTAACTATAAATTGAGAGCATCAGGTGGGAGGTCGGTGAAGTGCCATCACTGTTGTCAACCAAGGCACACTGTCAATGAGTGCCAGCAACGAAGGCAGCGAAAGGGCTGAAGTCATCTACATCGACATTCATCGCAAAGAAGTCATTCACATCAAGGAAGGGAAGCAAACGGTGAGACCTCTTTTCCCTAAAGAAACTATAGTCAAAGTTATAACTCCAAAGTGGCCTAAAGGGGCTGCTCGAGCCAAAGGCAATGAGAAGATAAGCCAGTCTGGAAACACATGACCCCGAAGGGAGAAGCATCTGGCCAAGCAAGTGCTTCAAGCTCAGAAAGCCGGGCTGTACCCAGTTTGCCAAAGAGGAAGTCATCCGAAGCTAAGCGGCGAAAGGTCGCCTACCGGTTTGCACAACGCATGCGAGTGCTACCAATCCACTTCGACAATCCGGAAGAAGAAGTGGTAAGAAGATTCCCATGTCCTAGAGAAGAGTTGTTCGGCTACTGCTCTCGCTGTTTTGGAAAGAGAGTGGAGGATCTTCCTCCTCTCCCGGTACAACTTATCTTGAAGAAGCTCTCTACCACGGGAGAAACCCAGTGGGCTGGGGACGAGTTGCAACTGAATGGAGTAGAATTCATGCAACACGCTGACTACGTAAATTACCTGCAATTGTTGTTAGCCAAGAGGCTGGGAGTGGTCAGACGCGTCGCCATCACCCCGTACGTGCTGAGCAACGAAGGAAAGGTAAAGCCCATGAAAGGCGACGACCTCTTGTGGATGTGCCGACTCATCAACACTGGCACGATAAGAGTATAAGTAAGTATTTCATCCTCTGTGCATGATGGAAAACGGGCCAACGGCATTCCCGTTCAGATTCTTGCAGCATATGCATGTGAATATCTATGTAGATAGGAAAGTCTTCTACCAACAGAAGATTGTACACCTATTCGGTGCGGCGGTACTAGGAGAAATCCTCAATTCCCCGAACCCTATCATTCTCCCCATATTAGATTACCATCATTCCTTTAATGTTTCTATCTTTATCTTGTTTTAACCTATCCACCCACCCTTGTAAAAAGCTGCTATGAGCCGCACTGTTAATGTAATGTAAAAAAAAAAGAAAAAAAGAAAAAAAGAGGTTTGTAATTTCCTGAGTCATGGCAAGTGTTTCTTTCCCCACGTTCAGTGGAAAGAAGGGAGAGGATCTCACCACCGACTTTTTGGATGATTTCGACATTGCTTGTATCGTCTCCAACAAAGATGATGATGCTTCACGACTTAGAATTTTTCCTCTACTGATGAAAGTAGAGGCCAAGTCCTGGTATAATGCATTGCCCCAGGCCACCAAGAATTCATGGGGTGTGTTAATGGCTACTTTTATAAAGAGGTTTGGTGGAGGCACAACCTCAGAGAGGCTATGGCAGTTACTGACAGAATTAAAGCAGGGAGGCCTGCTGGAGTATGCCACCTACGAGTCCAAATTTGTGGACTTATGGGAGAGATGGGTTGCCTCGCTGGAGGAAGGTGAAGGAGCGCCTAATTTCCTAAAGAAGGACCGTTTCATTGCTGGTCTATGGTCGCCACTTAGAGAGAAGGTGAAGGGAAGGTTTCCTGCAACATATGAGTTGGCAGTCGAAGTAGCCCGCCTTAAAGACAAGAAGCTACGCATGCAAGCAAGAGTAAACGAGTCAGAGGAAACAAGCTCGATACAACCAACCCCAGTGACTGCAACAGCCAATCATAGAGTCCAACCGCAGGAGGCATCAGAAGAGCAAGACCTGCTGAGTCGTATCACCACCCAACTAGAGAGTTTATCTATGCATCTGGTGCAGCAAGGGCATGCACCTGGCAGGAACCCAGAACAAGGAAGAGGACAACGAAGGCAGAACCCAGAGTACCACTGTTACAACTACGGGGAAGATGGCCATGAAATGTACTACTGCCCACACCCGAGGAGGCAGAATTTCAATAGAGGGGGGAGACAAAATCAGATCTCTCCACCAAGAGCAAGACCACCGCCACTCAGGCAACCAATCCCACCTGTTCAAATCACACCACCAGCGGTGCAACCACAGCTGGCCACACCAATTCGACGCCAGTCACCAATGCAACCACCACCACAATCACCACTTACAATCATCCTACGCCCACCACCAATTGGTACCCGCACACCAAGTATCATTGGTCTTGCAGAAGAGGTCAAGATGAGTGTAACAGAAGAAGGATTAAGTAAGAAGACTATTCAAAGAACGGAAGCAGTGGAACAAGAGGTTAAAGAATCAAAAGATGCTACCCAGGTGGGGGAGGTAAGTCAAGAAAATTGTGTTACGAATGTGAGTACATCTTTAACCTTGAATGAAATAGGCACCAAAGCGATCAATCGACAGCATTGGGCCATAAGCGTAAGAAGGTGTAAAGTGTTGATTAGGCCTCGTCAGAGTAAGAGGAATGCAAAGGGCATGAAAGATACAAGAGAAGAGGAAAACCAATCTGCTAGCAAGACTTTGCAGAAGATGGACAACATATCAAGCAAAGGGGAGGGCTTTGAAAACGGAAGTCTGTGCACCACCATGGACCCAGGACAGTGTAGCAAGCTAAATGAATCTTGCATCAAGGCAGTTTCACCAGAGGACCATAACGAAGAGGTAAGTATGACTGAAGGTTTGGAGTTGGATATTGCTCCAGAAGCTTGGCAGCCGAGCAAGACTTTATTGTGTAGTGTTATAGACTTAGAGATGGGTAATGCCTCTAGTCTACTGAAGGGTGTTATAAACTTGGAGATGGGTAATGCCTCCAGTTTATGTGAGGATGTTCATAGTAAGTTTGATGATCAATATGTTGCCAACCTTTTAAGGATGTTCCAAACTCCTCCACAACACATCATTGTGTTTGCATGGGATGCATCAGACCTATGGCTATGGCTAGCTGCTATAACATATAGAGAGAAGATCAGCATGGAGATAAGAGCAAAGGAGCCATGGATAGACAAAAGCCTGATAGAATGCAAGAATGAAGACCTCATTCGCAATTTGGTACAATTTTTTACAAATAGTGCATCCTCTCTTTGGAGAAAGGTAAGTGGATTACGCTTGTATTTAAGCCGCAAGGTAGGTGGCATGCTATTAGCATCAGTAAAGGAAGCTGACATGTTTGAGCACACCCAAAAGAAGCATGATATGCTTGCAGTTTTTTCTAATGGCAGTAAGCAGGACTCTCAAGACAACTTGAGCTCACCACACCAACAAGGCGGCCATATATGGTGGATTCTTGGTACACTCTTGGGAATCATAATTTTCAGTTCTGTCTTTGCAGGAGCCAAGATGCTCATTTCCCCTCTCGCTACTGGTGGTTACAAATTTGATCCAATTTGGCATGCAAATTTTATTGTTTGGACACTGCAAACAATGATCCTATTTTTCACTTGGGATCCAGGAGGACATTGGCACAAAGTTCTGGAAGCCATGGGCTTCCCCTTTAATCAACTGACACTATTCCAAGGAACAAGTTATCACTCCGACCTGTTACAGATTCATGAATATCCCAGAAATCTCACCAATGGCCAAATGGAATGGCTAGTTCAGAAGGCAACTCGATATCGGATCCTAAAGCTAAGCGGAAGAAGAAACATATGAGCTAGAGACATGAATGCCTCTACCCAAAAGGGGAGGGCTAATGATGGGGACTTTTCACAAGCCAAGCTCCCATACCCCTCTTCTCTCGTCCCCACCCCATGAAAACCCCCTCTTAGGGAGGGAGTGATAAAAGGCATTGGAAAAAGTAAGAAAAAAAATTAAGTATGATTATGTAAATATATAAGAAAGGTAAAATAGGCCACCTCATGCCTGCGGGGTAGCCCCTCCCCACCTTGCCTCCTTTTTCTTCACTGTTGCCCCGCCGGGTGTCCCTTTTCCTCTCCTCCACTCAAAAGGTCAACCCCCTCTCTCTTCCCCTTGTCCTTTCTCCTTTCTCTCTCCCTTGAAGCTACCCCACCCCCTGTCCTTACCAATAATTCACCCTAACTTACATGCCACCTCTCCTATCTTCCAAAACAGTATACCCCACCCCCCTTTTCTCTCTCCTACACTCTCCCATGATCCAAATACCCCCCCCTCTCTCTAAAATTCGAAATATCTCTTGTCTTGTAGCCAGATGGCCTCCCCCACACTCACACACACTCAGTTTCACTGAAAAAGGTGCCCACAGACCCATTCCCACCCAGTGGTTACCTGATTTTCTTGTGTTCACACACATCTGCACACAGATTCACCTCTGAACACACTCCCCTCTTGTAGTTACTTTATTCTCCATGTCACCTCTCTTTTTTCCATTCACCCATCTCTCTCTCATGAGACTGCTGTTCTGGCACATATACACACAGCCAGACAAGTGGGGCCCACAGTCACATGGCCTGTGTAGATAATGATTTCTTCATTTCTAAATTCTAGAATTTCTCCCCCCTCCTCCCCTATATAAAGAGGGGTCACCATCACACTAAACACACACACAACATCACCAAAGAACACACTATGCACTGTGTGTGCCTAGTGCACACACACACACCCACACCATCGCCATCACCACAATCACCATGCTTGTCTTGAGCATGACCTCTACACCCTTGGCTATGGAAGATGAAGGGCAACCAAATGAAGGATAATGGCCATAACCCTCGTGCGAGTCTTCGCCATCAACTCCCACCTATCCGCCATGTGCTCTACCACTCTCTCCCTTCTCATTCCCCTACCCTATTCTCCCCATTTCATCGCCTTATTCTCTAAATAAAGCTTGAGGTTTTGTGAGTATGTTTTCTTGCAATGTTTTGCCTATGTGAGGTGTGCGGAATCGCCACCTAATCTTGTGTTTGGAGTGAGCTTGTGTATGTGTGAAGGGTGTGCGGATTCGCCATCCTTTTGTGGTGCCTAAGTACTAAGCCGCTATACCCCCTCCCTCACTCTCTCTCTCTCTCTCTCTCTCTCTCTCTCTCTCTCTCTCACTTGATCTCATTCCCTTTCCTCTTCATCATTACTCCCAAGAATCCATCTCTCTTGGATGAAAACTTTGTTATGGTGGTGTGTTGTTTGCGTCCTAGCCGCTGAAGCTAGGTGGTGCCCCCTGTTTGCTTTACCGTGACAGGCTCGAGGCGCGCCATTCGGTCCCCGATGTTTTAGAGGCCGTCGGGGTTCGGGGTTCGCTTTGCTCCCGTCATTTGGTGCCCCCATGGAGGAGGGCTTTCTAAGACCCTTCAGTTTACAATGCTGAAAGTGACGCCCACTATCAATCATGGACGAATGGCTGAAGGAATTTTTTAACTGGAAGATGGAAGAAGAAGAGACGAAGGAGGCACTAGCCGCCTTCATTGAGGTGCTACTGCCAGGCTGCAGTGTCGTCAGCATTCAAGAGGTAAATTCTCCATCTCGTGTCGCTCGTTCTAACTATAAATTGAGAGCATCAGGTGGGAGGTCGGTGAAGTGCCATCACTGTTGTCAACCAAGGCACACTGTCAATGAGTGCCAGCAACGAAGGCAGCGAAAGGGCTGAAGTCATCTACATCGACATTCATCGCAAAGAAGTCATTCACATCAAGGAAGGGAAGCAAACGGTGAGACCTCTTTTCCCTAAAGAAACTATAGTCAAAGTTATAACTCCAAAGTGGCCTAAAGGGGCTGCTCGAGCCAAAGGCAATGAGAAGATAAGCCAGTCTGGAAACACATGACCCCGAAGGGAGAAGCATCTGGCCAAGCAAGTGCTTCAAGCTCAGAAAGCCGGGCTGTACCCAGTTTGCCAAAGAGGAAGTCATCCGAAGCTAAGCGGCGAAAGGTCGCCTACCGGTTTGCACAACGCATGCGAGTGCTACCAATCCACTTCGACAATCCGGAAGAAGAAGTGGTAAGAAGATTCCCATGTCCTAGAGAAGAGTTGTTCGGCTACTGCTCTCGCTGTTTTGGAAAGAGAGTGGAGGATCTTCCTCCTCTCCCGGTACAACTTATCTTGAAGAAGCTCTCTACCACGGGAGAAACCCAGTGGGCTGGGGACGAGTTGCAACTGAATGGAGTAGAATTCATGCAACACGCTGACTACGTAAATTACCTGCAATTGTTGTTAGCCAAGAGGCTGGGAGTGGTCAGACGCGTCGCCATCACCCCGTACGTGCTGAGCAACGAAGGAAAGGTAAAGCCCATGAAAGGCGACGACCTCTTGTGGATGTGCCGACTCATCAACACTGGCACGATAAGAGTATAAGTAAGTATTTCATCCTCTGTGCATGATGGAAAACGGGCCAACGGCATTCCCGTTCAGATTCTTGCAGCATATGCATGTGAATATCTATGTAGATAGGAAAGTCTTCTACCAACAGAAGATTGTACACCTATTCGGTGCGGCGGTACTAGGAGAAATCCTCAATTCCCCGAACCCTATCATTCTCCCCATATTAGATTACCATCATTCCTTTAATGTTTCTATCTTTATCTTGTTTTAACCTATCCACCCACCCTTGTAAAAAGCTGCTATGAGCCGCACTGTTAATGTAATGTAAAAAAAAAAGAAAAAAAGAAAAAAAGAGGTTTGTAATTTCCTGAGTCATGGCAAGTGTTTCTTTCCCCACGTTCAGTGGAAAGAAGGGAGAGGATCTCACCACCGACTTTTTGGATGATTTCGACATTGCTTGTATCGTCTCCAACAAAGATGATGATGCTTCACGACTTAGAATTTTTCCTCTACTGATGAAAGTAGAGGCCAAGTCCTGGTATAATGCATTGCCCCAGGCCACCAAGAATTCATGGGGTGTGTTAATGGCTACTTTTATAAAGAGGTTTGGTGGAGGCACAACCTCAGAGAGGCTATGGCAGTTACTGACAGAATTAAAGCAGGGAGGCCTGCTGGAGTATGCCACCTACGAGTCCAAATTTGTGGACTTATGGGAGAGATGGGTTGCCTCGCTGGAGGAAGGTGAAGGAGCGCCTAATTTCCTAAAGAAGGACCGTTTCATTGCTGGTCTATGGTCGCCACTTAGAGAGAAGGTGAAGGGAAGGTTTCCTGCAACATATGAGTTGGCAGTCGAAGTAGCCCGCCTTAAAGACAAGAAGCTACGCATGCAAGCAAGAGTAAACGAGTCAGAGGAAACAAGCTCGATACAACCAACCCCAGTGACTGCAACAGCCAATCATAGAGTCCAACCGCAGGAGGCATCAGAAGAGCAAGACCTGCTGAGTCGTATCACCACCCAACTAGAGAGTTTATCTATGCATCTGGTGCAGCAAGGGCATGCACCTGGCAGGAACCCAGAACAAGGAAGAGGACAACGAAGGCAGAACCCAGAGTACCACTGTTACAACTACGGGGAAGATGGCCATGAAATGTACTACTGCCCACACCCGAGGAGGCAGAATTTCAATAGAGGGGGGAGACAAAATCAGATCTCTCCACCAAGAGCAAGACCACCGCCACTCAGGCAACCAATCCCACCTGTTCAAATCACACCACCAGCGGTGCAACCACAGCTGGCCACACCAATTCGACGCCAGTCACCAATGCAACCACCACCACAATCACCACTTACAATCATCCTACGCCCACCACCAATTGGTACCCGCACACCAAGTATCATTGGTCTTGCAGAAGAGGTCAAGATGAGTGTAACAGAAGAAGGATTAAGTAAGAAGACTATTCAAAGAACGGAAGCAGTGGAACAAGAGGTTAAAGAATCAAAAGATGCTACCCAGGTGGGGGAGGTAAGTCAAGAAAATTGTGTTACGAATGTGAGTACATCTTTAACCTTGAATGAAATAGGCACCAAAGCGATCAATCGACAGCATTGGGCCATAAGCGTAAGAAGGTGTAAAGTGTTGATTAGGCCTCGTCAGAGTAAGAGGAATGCAAAGGGCATGAAAGATACAAGAGAAGAGGAAAACCAATCTGCTAGCAAGACTTTGCAGAAGATGGACAACATATCAAGCAAAGGGGAGGGCTTTGAAAACGGAAGTCTGTGCACCACCATGGACCCAGGACAGTGTAGCAAGCTAAATGAATCTTGCATCAAGGCAGTTTCACCAGAGGACCATAACGAAGAGGTAAGTATGACTGAAGGTTTGGAGTTGGATATTGCTCCAGAAGCTTGGCAGCCGAGCAAGACTTTATTGTGTAGTGTTATAGACTTAGAGATGGGTAATGCCTCTAGTCTACTGAAGGGTGTTATAAACTTGGAGATGGGTAATGCCTCCAGTTTATGTGAGGATGTTCATAGTAAGTTTGATGATCAATATGTTGCCAACCTTTTAAGGATGTTCCAAACTCCTCCACAACACATCATTGTGTTTGCATGGGATGCATCAGACCTATGGCTATGGCTAGCTGCTATAACATATAGAGAGAAGATCAGCATGGAGATAAGAGCAAAGGAGCCATGGATAGACAAAAGCCTGATAGAATGCAAGAATGAAGACCTCATTCGCAATTTGGTACAATTTTTTACAAATAGTGCATCCTCTCTTTGGAGAAAGGTAAGTGGATTACGCTTGTATTTAAGCCGCAAGGTAGGTGGCATGCTATTAGCATCAGTAAAGGAAGCTGACATGTTTGAGCACACCCAAAAGAAGCATGATATGCTTGCAGTTTTTTCTAATGGCAGTAAGCAGGACTCTCAAGACAACTTGAGCTCACCACACCAACAAGGCGGCCATATATGGTGGATTCTTGGTACACTCTTGGGAATCATAATTTTCAGTTCTGTCTTTGCAGGAGCCAAGATGCTCATTCCCCTCTCGCTACTGGTGGTTACAAATTTGATCCAATTTGGCATGCAAATTTTATTGTTTGGACACTGCAAACAATGATCCTATTTTTCACTTGGGATCCAGGAGGACATTGGCACAAAGTTCTGGAAGCCATGGGCTTCCCCTTTAATCAACTGACACTATTCCAAGGAACAAGTTATCACTCCGACCTGTTACAGATTCATGAATATCCCAGAAATCTCACCAATGGCCAAATGGAATGGCTAGTTCAGAAGGCAACTCGATATCGGATCCTAAAGCTAAGCGGAAGAAGAAACATATGAGCTAGAGACATGAATGCCTCTACCCAAAAGGGGAGGGCTAATGATGGGGACTTTTCACAAGCCAAGCTCCCATACCCCTCTTCTCTCGTCCCCACCCCATGAAAACCCCCTCTTAGGGAGGGAGTGATAAAAGGCATTGGAAAAAGTAAGAAAAAAAATTAAGTATGATTATGTAAATATATAAGAAAGGTAAAATAGGCCACCTCATGCCTGCGGGGTAGCCCCTCCCCACCTTGCCTCCTTTTTCTTCACTGTTGCCCCGCCGGGTGTCCCTTTTCCTCTCCTCCACTCAAAAGGTCAACCCCCTCTCTCTTCCCCTTGTCCTTTCTCCTTTCTCTCTCCCTTGAAGCTACCCCACCCCCTGTCCTTACCAATAATTCACCCTAACTTACATGCCACCTCTCCTATCTTCCAAAACAGTATACCCCACCCCCCTTTTCTCTCTCCTACACTCTCCCATGATCCAAATACCCCCCCCTCTCTCTAAAATTCGAAATATCTCTTGTCTTGTAGCCAGATGGCCTCCCCCACACTCACACACACTCAGTTTCACTGAAAAAGGTGCCCACAGACCCATTCCCACCCAGTGGTTACCTGATTTTCTTGTGTTCACACACATCTGCACACAGATTCACCTCTGAACACACTCCCCTCTTGTAGTTACTTTATTCTCCATGTCACCTCTCTTTTTTCCATTCACCCATCTCTCTCTCATGAGACTGCTGTTCTGGCACATATACACACAGCCAGACAAGTGGGGCCCACAGTCACATGGCCTGTGTAGATAATGATTTCTTCATTTCTAAATTCTAGAATTTCTCCCCCCTCCTCCCCTATATAAAGAGGGGTCACCATCACACTAAACACACACACAACATCACCAAAGAACACACTATGCACTGTGTGTGCCTAGTGCACACACACACACCCACACCATCGCCATCACCACAATCACCATGCTTGTCTTGAGCATGACCTCTACACCCTTGGCTATGGAAGATGAAGGGCAACCAAATGAAGGATAATGGCCATAACCCTCGTGCGAGTCTTCGCCATCAACTCCCACCTATCCGCCATGTGCTCTACCACTCTCTCCCTTCTCATTCCCCTACCCTATTCTCCCCATTTCATCGCCTTATTCTCTAAATAAAGCTTGAGGTTTTGTGAGTATGTTTTCTTGCAATGTTTTGCCTATGTGAGGTGTGCGGAATCGCCACCTAATCTTGTGTTTGGAGTGAGCTTGTGTATGTGTGAAGGGTGTGCGGATTCGCCATCCTTTTGTGGTGCCTAAGTACTAAGCCGCTATACCCCCTCCCTCTCTCTCTCTCTCTCTCTCTCTCTCTCTCTCTCTCTCTCACTTGATCTCATTCCCTTTCCTCTTCATCATTACTCCCAAGCATCCATCTCTCTTGGATGAAAACTTTGTTATGGTGGTGTGTTGTTTGCGTCCTAGCCGCTGAAGCTAGGTGGCGCCCCCTGTTTGCTTTACCGTGACAGGCTCGAGGCGCGCCATTCGGTCCCCGGTGTTTTAGAGGCCGTCGGGGTTCGGGGTTCGCTTTGCTCCCGTCAGCATCTGACAACTTCGTAAGTAGGTCACCTAATTCCTCCATCTCATTTTGCTATTTATCCCGTGCTAGCTGATGTTGTTCAGCTTCAGCTTTCAATTCCTGCAATTGCTTTTGTGGATCGATGATGACATTTAATTTGTCTTCTAACTCTCCTTGGCGAACGTCAATCACCATCTCTGTAGTTCTTTAGCCTTTGTGTTGTGGCTAAGTGCTGTTGATTGGAGTCTTTCTATCATGTCTTGCATTTGCCTTGCATATTCGTTGACTTGCAGGATTGCCTCATCATTTGATTGCCAATCTTCATTTCTTGCTAGTTGCCTAAATGTCTCAGCAGTCTCTTGTGTCTCTTTTGGCTGCATCGTGGTGGTTGGTTGTTCTTGACCTTGAGGCTGTGGTGGCTGGCCTTCTTCTTCTTTGTCATCTTGAGGCTTCGTGGACGCCTCGTCCGTTTCATGCTGTGTGAAGGTAGAAGGGGTTTCCTCTGTTCCATGTTTTTGTGTTTGCTCAAACTTTGTGGTCTCCTCTGGTGCAGGACTCGCTGCCCTTTCCGGCTCTGGTTCTTGTTCTTTGTGTTGCTCTTGTGTAGTGGCTGCTTGTTGTGCAGATTCGGTTGCTTCTCTTTGTTCATGCTCTGTTTCTTTTGTGGCTTTATCTGTTGGTGATGATGGTGGTCTTGGCGTGGGGTGACCATGCTATTCTGGAGCAGGTGAAGAAGGTCGAGGAGACATGTCACCTTGTTCTGATGGTCTTCTCCTTGTGCGGTTGCTTCTTCTTGTTCTTGTTGCTCTTGCGTCTCTTTAGCTTTCCGTTCTGCTTTTTGGGCTTCTTTCAGTTTCAATGCTTTGGTCTCCTGATACATTCTTTCTAATAACTCTGTGGGATCTTCGGCATGTTTCCTCGGATGGTGCTTTGTTCTTGGTCCTTGCCTTGAGTTTTGTAGGGTCCTTGCCTTGATCTTGGCGGCTGTGTTCATAGGAGTGCTTTTCTCTTTCAAACCTGGCCTGTTTCTATTGCGGCTCCTCCGATGTGCTGCCACGGCTTTTCTTTTTATCTCTTCCCTTCGAACTCTTTTTTCTCATTATCAGAGATTTCACTGCTATGCCGTTCTGGTGAGCTCTCGACAGATTCATCATCAGATTTGTATGTTCTTTTGGTAGATCTTGTGGCTTGAGGGGAAGGTTGTGTAGACACGATCCAAGTGTTCTGATCTGGGGCAGGTGGCAAGTTGTCTGCCATACCGATAGCATGGTAGGAAATTCTTGTGAGTACCTCTGGTGCTCCCAGATATGTTATTTTTTCCTCTTTCTTTGTCCCCTTCAATGTGGACAACACCTACTGGGTGTGGTCGATTGGTTGCCTGGTTGTGTCGACTTGAGAACTTGTGTAAAGGTGGTCGCAACTGCATGATTGGGTGTCGTGTACCTTGGAGGTCTCTTGGCGAGGAAGTAAGTGTTTTTGGTACAATCTTGCAGGTTCTTCCACCTGTTTCTGGATGAGATCAGCAAATGTCACAGCGGCGGTTTCCTTGGTGAAGGTTCCTGCAGTCTTTCTATCTCTTGCCCTCATTGTCATTCCTTCTGTTGGCGGTTTGAGAGCTTCTGCCACTATCTCTTTTGTAATCACCACTTTGACTTTGTTCCCTTGCTAGTCAGAGATTTGGGCGGTTCCATCTTCTTTGATCGTGGACAAGAGCTCATAAGCCTTTTGGAAATACACTCAACATGGCTCTTGTTTGTAAAACTCTCTGAACCCCAGCCCTTTGTTGGCTTCTTTAGTTTCGGGCTTTGTGGCGACATCATATACTTCTTTTGGTAGAAATTGCAGTTCTACCTGATGTTCTTCTTCACTTTTGAATCTACCTGTGAACAGCATGGTGTTGTTCTCTTCCAACTGTTCTCTTGACAAATAGATCGCTTTGGTAGTTTTTATTGAACTAGGGTCCAATTGGTATGGTGGTAGCTCTTGCAGCTACTCCTTTTGCGAGAGCTTCTTCTTGGCCTTCTCTGCAGCTTGCATGGCTCTTGTTAAGTGAATAGAGTGTCAAAATTAGCAAATTTGGCAGATTCTTCTCAGAAGTGTCCTTCACTCTGAATTTCTGACAAATTGAGTCCAATTTTCTTCAAATCAATTTTTGAACATGCATAGATGCATAAAATCATATAAAGATCAAAATTATGAAGTCAAAAGAAAAAAATTGCAACAAAAGTAAATAATGGTGATTATTTACAGCTGAGTAATTTTTTCAACTTTTTGCAAACTTGATATTATAGGCTTGAAGTATATACCAAATGCATACTCTAAGTGAAATATGGGCTCATTTGGGTGCACAGGATGAGAATGGTGCCAGATTTAGGCTTTAGGTCTCTGAAACAGTAGATGTAAAGAAATTTTGAGATTTTAACAAATTTTAAGCCAAAATATTATAAAAGTAAATAATCGTGATTATTTATAGCAGTCAACTTTTTCTTGCAAAATTTGAAATTTTGACCTAAACACATTCTATACACCTAAAACAAGTCCTAAATTGAATTTGGTAAAGTTTGGTCTTGCCGGCATCACTTTGTGCTTTGTTGACTATGAAATCACTGATTTTTGTGACTACATGGCCTGTAGAGTTGGTTAGTCACTTTGAGGCTATGGACTTGTCTGCAACATAGTCGTGAAGCAACTCATCCAATTTTGGTCCATTTGGAGTTAGTTTGACCTCGTTTGTCGAATTTGACGCTTTGTAGCCTTCGAGCCGTTTTTTTATTTTCGAGGGCTTGGCTTGATTGATTTTATGAAACCAATCATATACATTGTGTATAAACCTCGTGTGCAATCTGTCTGTGGAGTCAGAATCCAAGTCTAGCATCTGCTAAAAACCTAGCTTTTCTACTTGGGACCCCCTCGACCCTTGCTGAACGGTCAACTGTTGATATAGAAGTGTTCTATTATGTTGGGGCATGCTACAATTCAAATCCCATCCGATGTGAGAGTGTGACTCCTATTATTTTCACTAGTGTTTACACGGAGGTTCAAGAGAAGAAACTATTATTGAAGTAGGCCCAACCACCCTCGTTTAATGGGGAAGGTTCAAAAGTAGAGCAGGATGCAGAAGTTTGGATTGAGGCCATGTTGAATTACTTTTCTGCTATTGGAACCACACCCACAAACCAATCTATACTGGCCAGGTTTTGTCTCACTGGAGATACCAAACTCTAGTGAAAACAGTGGTGTAAAGATAAGGGTGTTTTGGAAGGCTCCCAAACTTGGGAGAATGTCAAAGGAGTAGTTAAAGGGAGATACTTACCTCCTACACATGAGGCAATCAAGATGAATGAGTTTTTTATCTTGAGGTAGGAAAATATCACCTTGGAGGAGTTTTTCTCCATGTTTGTTACTCTTCAGAGGTATGCTCCTGCCTTGACTAACAAACAATATGTTGGGATAGGAGCTAGGGAGGATGCCGCCTAAGGGCCATGGCGAGGAGCTGTGTGGTGCTGCAGAGGACGAGATATGGAAAGAGAGAGAGATTCGACACAAGCCAAAGCAAAAGAACACGCTATGCTCTTTTCTATTAATGAAAGGGTCTTTACATAGCTTTTGAAAGATGATAGCAACCACTCCTTTCTCTTCATGCAAATTGAACTTATTTGATGGCCTATAGCTGTATGCTTTGAGCCATGTTCTCATGGGCTAACAAACATGGGCTTGAACCCAACAATCCCCCCCTCAAGCCCGAACTGGACAAGCAACTCATGATACCTCGAGTTTTTGGTATACTCGTCAACAATGAGTTTTAGGTTTTCTCACAACCAAGGATTTTTGGTTTATCCATAACCTGGTGCTAGGTCAGTAACCCCCCCTTGAACAGATAGGGTGTAGGTCAAAACATTAGCTACCAAAAGTGGAGTTTTTGGTTCACTGCCAAACCTTGGGTTTAAGGTGTACCCAGTAACCTCATGAGGAGCGGACAAAATGGTACTTGAGAACAAAAAACTGATAAATTGGGAGGTCTTACCACTTATGAGTGGCAGTGTCTATAACCCGTACAAAATTTGGCATGATAGTGAAAAAGCATGACAATAACCGACTGCAAGGCTTTTGACAGGAAATATATGATTGTTTTTGACAATAGACTGTAGAAAAACTGACATAAAATAGGACAAAACAAATAATGATGATGATAATCGGTTTCGAAAAACCAAACAAATCAATGTAAATTCATCTCAAAGGAAATGTGTCTTGGTTGTTGTGAGCATCGATGTCTCGTAATTCTTGAACAATGAAAGTTTCCATACTTACCAATATGTGTAGGCAATAAGACCAACATAACCTCAATAGGCTGAATGTTATTAAAAAACTGCAAAGGATTAATATTGATCCGAAGTGCATGTAATGGATCCATGCTTGATTGCCGATACTGCCAGAGCTGTGGGTGTGAGAGTTGCCTCTTCATAGGAGATTTTAATGAACACTTTATGTTTTTTGTTTATAAGAAATAACGATCTGCAGACACAGCACGCGGCTTGGGAGGCTATGAAGCGCGGAAATATCCAAGAGTAACCGCTTCTGTGGTTTAATCCTTGCATGCACCCCTGAATGACTATAGCAGGCAACAGAGAGCTATCGTTGGCAGCAGGCTGAGAAGGCGGAAACTATTGCAGACTACGCATGCAACTGTGCTGAGAAAATTTGCTTAGCATTTCACTGAGCCTTGCTTCGAGCATGCGCGTGCAGACAGTATTGCAAAATGCTCACGAATGCTTACCAACGACCCATCGAACCTTCTCTAAAGCTTGCCAAGGACATCGGCTCACCACGGTTTTGAGAAGTCGAATCGCCTGCAGCGTCTTGAGAGATGCCCACTCGCCTTGAATTTCCAGCGCCACCAAGCTCTGATACCAGTTGTTGGGATAGGAGCTAGGGAGGATGCCGCCTAAGGGCCATGGCGAGGAGCTGTGTGGTGCTGCAGAGGACGAGATATGGAAAGAGAGAGAGATTCGACACAAGCCAAAGCAAAAGAACACGCTATGCTCTTTTCTATTAATGAAAGGGTCTTTACATAGCTTTTGAAAGATGATAGCAACCACTCCTTTCTCTTCATGCAAACTGAACTTATTTGATGGCCTATAGCTGTATGCTTTGAGCCATGTTCTCATGGGCTAACAAACATGGGCTTGAACCCAACACAATAGGTGGCTAGATTCTGTGACTCCCTCAACAAACCTTTGGAAAATTTTTTAGAAGCCATGAAGCCAACCTCACTTCAAGATGCTCTAGAGTGGGATAAATCACTTTCCAAAGGCATTACTTATACGCCCACTAAGAGGAACTTTGTTTCGATGAACCAAGGTCCCAACCCGAAATGTCAGCAATAAACATATTCTGCCCCGACACCTTACAAACCTTGTGTCTATTCAGAAAACATAGCTAGGGCACATCCTAGAGCATGCTATGAGTGTGGAGAGATGGGTCATTTCTAGAAGATTTGTCCCAAGTTAAATGGAGGACAAGCACCCCAAGCTCAACATGGTAGAAGTGGAGCAAATGGAGCTAGAGGAGGATGAGGCAAAAGAAACAGAAATGGAGGGAGAAATGGAAATGGAGGACGAGATGGAAATAGAGGCCGCAAAGGAAATGGAGGAAGAGGAAGAGGACGTGATGAAGCTGCCCGAGTAAATGCTGCATATTCTGAGCCTACTCTTGGAGGCTATGAAGTGCAAAGGGCTACCCTCTTCGCCACAATTGATGATCCCACAACGGAGCAACAATACATGGTTATCCAAGTGTCGACTACTCAAGGGGGTGAGTCTTTCCAGCTTCTTATAGATTGTGGTAGCACACATTCTTTTCTATCACCATGATGCTTGAGAAAGTTACACTTGAAACAGAAATCTGCTGTAAGAATGAGGGTAGAGTTAGCTAATGGAAATGAGATTTTGTCTTGTCACTCGGTAGATGACCTATAGTTTGAGACATACACACACACTACTCCAACTGACTCATTACCCACTACACAATCTATGTCATTTCATAAGCAAACCCACAAGCACAAACAAGCAAAGAATGGTGCTTAAATAAACTAATTAATCACTTTTTAACCTTCTTCACAAGCACTCAAAGATGGACAGGGAAGAAGAATAGAAAAATAAAAATAGAAATAAATTAAAAACAAAATAAAAATAAATTGGTGACGAAAATCCTACTAGGGCCTGATCAGTTCTTGATGCATGAACATATGAATTCCAGACACGCACAAGGAGAAGATTCATGAAAACCCAAAAAGGCATGAATCTTCTAAAATAATCGTTGGGTAATATCCTGTGTATATAGTTTGTCATTTTCTTTTCTTTCTTAATGTGGTTTATCACTTCACTTTGGAGGATTTTATGCAATTACATTTCATGCACCAATCATGCACGATATCTCACCTAACTCTTTTGCAGAAAAATGGCTAGAACACGTAATTTACACTGTCCTACCCCTTGAATACATGGAGGCTGTGGGAGGTAAATTCCTCTTAGGAAAAGTTATTAACCTCAGGGGAGATGGTCTCGATTTGTGTCTTTACCACACCCACTTACAACATCCTAAAGGAAGAGAAGTACCGACGCACCCTAGCTACCATGGGCTTGGGAAGATTGCTAGATTTGCTTCCACTTGGAGTGGATATTCAAGCTTGTGCTGATTTCATAGCCACTTATGATGCAAGCTCCCTGATTGGCATCTTTACAAGCCATAATGGGTTAGAGATCTAAGTTTAGATAACACAACAATTGGTAGTTGATGCATTGCAGATGGATCTAATAGAAAAGGTTGCCTCAATATCGCTTACTGCATTAAAGACAAAAAGGATCATTCCGAAAGGGGACAAGAAGGGCTTCAAATACAATGAGCTTTTTGACAAGGAGCTGGCAATCAAGCTGTAAGGCTTTGACTTTCTGACTACATGGACACTTGTGGATCATGTCTACCATGTTAGTCTTAGCTATTGTCATGGAAGAAAAGCCCAGTTTTCAATATGTTTACACAAGCCTTATTGATGGCCTAAAGCAGAAGCAACTGGTACTCTACAACGCACTACTGCTTACAAGGATCCTTTACCTTTTGGCTTCCATTCCTTACTGCTGCGATCCAATAACATGTTCCCTAAAGGAGTTGCGTGCTTCTTGAAACCAGCTTAGAGATATTAAGGAGATAGTTCACAAGTCGATTCCACCTTGTCTCTAGACGTAACCAAGTGAGAAATATGGAGTGGTCATCTACATTATTACACAACTACGTTATTGTTTACTATACTCTTTTTATTTGAAACATTTATCAAAAAATGACCTTACTTAGCGCTGATTTTAGGCTTGGATATAATGTGGTTGGATCATCGCTAACCAAGGCCTTTAGCACATTGCTACGATGATCGACTGGTAGATCGGCGCATGCAAGACTGTATATTCGATCATCTGTCAACCACTTTGGTCTCCCACTACAATCTATGTCCATAAGCAATCTAGAAACAAATGTTAAAATTTTTTAAGCAGCACGTGAATGTAAACTTAACTCCATTTGAAAGAAACCCCTATTAATCTTACCTCCACCACTCGTCTCCTAATTTAGGATCTGCAATTGCGGATGCCCGTTGCGTATTTTTTTGGGCTTTCTTGTCAGCCATATAGAATGCATTACGGTAATGGGTAGCGAAATCCTCCGTTGAGAGCTCATTTCGCTTATTACTCACAGATTGCAAAGCCTTTGTATACTTTTCTTGAATCGTGACATTAGTTCATTCTTTGTTTGATCCACTACATTATCACGGTGAGAATAACGTAAAGGACAATGAAACTTACCAGATATAGAAGTTGGGATAGCACGATAAGAGGGACCTTGTACCAACGTCTTTGCAATCCCCCACGCTTATTCATTTCAACATCTAATTCTCGTTGCAACCATCCTGGAACATCTTCCTCCAAACCCTTAAGCAATGTATCGATGTTGGCCGTGCCCATTGCTCTTACCGTACATAGCATATCTATGAAGGAAGTTTTTACGTAGCCTTTGTCATTAATGCTATGGCAACAAAACTTACACCATTAAAAGACTAGGAAGCGATAACCATGCTATAGCTAAGCTTATCAAATTGACTAAGAAGCAATACTCATGCTATGGCTAAGCTTATCGATTCGACAAGGATGCGTTAATTATGTTATAGCTAAGCTTACCGATTCAAGCGTGCCACCACAGTGAGAACTTCTCCCTCGTTCTCTTTAGTGACCTTAACCATGCAAGCTTCCACACAACAATGATACTTAGGCTCCTCTTTGTGAGCTGCAGAGCAAAATTACCTTGCATAGTTTCACAAAATTCATCTCATCTTGATATTGAGTCAGAAACAGAAGTGTATAAAGTAATCTACCTGTATCAATTTGTGCATTCCATGCCCGAAGACGGTGATTCCCATCCCATGTGTACAACATTTTTCCTTTCACGTCCCTCCACCCGGATTTATGCAATTGTTTCTCAAAATCCTCATTAAGTTGCATCCAGATTGGATCCCAGGTTTTTCGAATAGCATGACTAACTTCTACTGAATCTAGATCTGGAGCCCTTATTGAAAGCATGAACCTGGCACGATGTGGAACATATCCATTTCTAGAGAAATCCAAAGCTAGATTGTGCACACGATCTTGCACTGGCCGTACCGTTGGATGTGGTAACAAGCGGCACAATGGCACTAGTGGCAGTGGTACTTTGCAAGTATCCTGTATAACCGTACTTGAATAGCTTTTGATCTTGTAGTTTGAAACAGGAAATGTTAGAGGAGCATACCATTTTAGAAATTACCAACCTAAAGGCGGTGCAAAGTGTCGTCGAGCAAATCCCATTTCAGCATGGATTTCTCGATAATAGTAAAAAGACTGCGATCTTCATCCCCCGCATCCTCTCTTTCGTCATCTTCTTCACTTGAGTACTTCGCAATAGGGACCTTGTCTTTTGATGGCGTTGGTACCTCGGATTGTGTAGTGCCCTCTGCATTGGCTTTCACTGGCTTTTGCACTACTTTCGCTTTGGTGACTTCTTTCTTTGTGCTAGCACCTTCCTTTTTCAAAGGAATTCTACCCTTTTTCTTTGGGAGCTCCCAGCTAGGGTCCTCTTCTTTCTGTGCTCGTGTGACCTTCTTGCTTTCAATGACTTCACTTGCTTGATCTGCACTTCTTTTCTTGACACCCGTCGACTACTTGGCCATAGGAAAATAATAATTAGCTTAGGTTACTGGCAAACAACGATTAATTTCATGAGTAAATAGTGCAATAAACTCCAGTGGATTACCTCTACAGCAAGAATCTTTGGAGGAGGCTTTGAAACGCTTGGTTTGGGCATAGCACCCGATGCTATGCTAGTGGATCTTCGTGTGACAGGGACTGAACCTTTGCCTCCAGAGGATACAGTTCGTTGTCCTTTTTCCTGGACACAAAATGTTCGATGTTTCTTGCAAAAGAGATCATGTAAGAATAAATAAAATTAAGAGGTCTCATTACCAATTCTCTTATCGGCCACGCCAATTCTCTTATCGGCCTGAATGTCCTGGTGAATAGCTCTAGTCTGAGCTTCCATATCTTCTAACATCTTCCTAGATGCTTCTACCCTCATGGTTGGATCTGAGAAGTTCAGTGGTGCTAAACAGTCTTGTCCATAAAGAGCTTTGAAAGGTGACATTCCAATGCTTCTGTGCTCGGAAGAGTTGTAAGAATACTCCACCAAAGGTAGATATTGTAACCACTTCTTTGGCTCTTGCGAACAATAGGCTCTGAGAATGTCCTCAATGACTTGATTAACTCTTTCAGTTTGCCCATCTGTCTGTGGATGATACGCTTCACTGAAAGCTAATTGTGACCCAATAGATTGGAAAAGAGAAGTCCAAAATTTTGATGTAAACTTGGCATCCCTATCACTAACGATACGCTTGGGCAGACCATGTAACCTAAAAATCTCCTTGATGAATACCCGACTAATATCCGAAGCAGTAAAGGTTGTCTTTATAGGTATTAGATGAGCCACTTTTGTGAGCATATCAACAACCACGAAAACAGAATCATAACCTCCTGTAGAAGGTAATCCTGTAACAAAATCCATACTGATGCATTCCCATTTCATCTGGGGTATGTCAAGAGGTTGAAGTTGCCCTGGTAACTTGATTCTTTCGGCTTTTATCCGCTGACAAGAAAGACATTACCTCACATAGCGAAGTATGTCTCCTTTCATTCCAGACCAAAAATAACTCCTTCTGACAGCATGAAGAGTCTTAGCATAGCCTGGATGTCCGGATGTAGGGCTATCGTGTGCTTCATACAGAATAGCCTTCTTTAGAGCTGGGTCTCTGGGTACACAGAGTCTATGTATGTAGTAAAGACATCCTTCCATAAGAGAGTAATCTTTAGCTTCAGGCATCTTATTCTGTTGGACTAGAGATACTATATGCTGGTACTTTGGATCTACCAAGGATGCTTCTTTGATTCTATCCCAGATAGGGTTATTTGGAATAGAGATTGCTCCGAGAAAGGATTTTTGGCTAAGACCATCTGCAACTGCATTTTCCTTTCTTGGTCTATACTTTATGTCAAGGTCATATTCCTGTAATAGCTCTATCCATCGTCGTTGTCGCATATTGAGAATAGGTTGGGTAAAAATCCATTTTAAGCTTTGTGGTCTGTAACCAGCTGAATCTTGCGCCCAAGAAGATAATGTCTCCATAACTTCAGCGCATGAATAACTGCTAAAAGTTTCAAATCATGAGTAGGATAATTCTTCTCATGATCTCTCAGCTTTTGCGAAGTATACGCCACTGGTCTTCCTTCTTGAGTAAGAACCCCGCCTAGAGAAAATTTGCTAGCGTCGGTCGCTACTTCAAATTCCTTGCTGAAATCTGGAAGGTTTAAAATAGGAGCTAAGACCAAGAACTCTTTTAGCTTAGCAAAGCTAGATTCGTGCTCGGCCTTCCATTCGATCCTCATTCCTTTCTTCAGGAGTTCCGTCAAAGGTGCAACAATACATGCATAGTCCTTGACAAAAATCCTGTACCATCCCATTATCCCAAGAAATCCTCTTACTTCGCTGACAGTGGATGGTTGAGGCCAATCAAATATATCCTTGACTTTGTATGGGTCCACTGAAATCCCTTCAGCCGATATGACAAATCCAAGATAGTTGACCTTTGGTGAGCAAAAAGTGCACTTGCTCTCTTTAGCGTAAAGTTGATGTTCCCGAAGAAGATCAAGTACTTTGCGAACATGTTCTTCATGGTCTGCCTCGTTCTTAGAATAGATCAGAATGTCATCAAAGAAAACCAAGACAAAGTCATCTAGATAAGGTCTGAAAATATCCTGCATAAGTCGATTGAAGCTTGCAGGGGCATTTGTTAGACCAAAAGACATTACTGTGAATTCGTAGTGTCCATACCTAGTATTGAAAGCTGTCTTTATAATATCTGATTCCTTGATCCTGATTTGGTAATATAATGACCTTAGATCAATCTTTGTAAAAATTTTGGCGCCGTGGAGCCTGTCCAAGAGTTTGTCAATCCTTGGAATTGGATACTTGTTCTTGACAGTTACCTGGTTCAGTCCACGGTAATCTATGCATAGCCTTAAGGTTCCATCCTTCTTCTTCTGAAAAAGAACTGGAGCACCCAAAGGAGAAGTACTGGGTCGAATGAATCCTTGCTCAATGAGTTGCCTAAGTTGTTCCTTGAGTTCGATGGCCTCTGGAAGTGACATTTTATAAGGTCTTTTTGAGATAGGTTCACATCCAGGGATAGTCTCAATCTCATGGTCTACCTCTCTATGTGGCGGAAGATTCGTAAGGTCTCCAGGGAATACATCATCATACTCTCTCAACCAGTTTGGTCGAAGTGAGGTATCTGATTGGTCCACCTTGTTGAGTTTTACTGCATAAATTTGCTGACCCTTCCTTAGTCCCTTCAAAAGTTTGTTGGCCTTAACTAGAGTAGCCCTAGGTCTCCCATTTTCCCCCTGGATTAAGGCTTCATTACCCAAGTTATCTGTAAAGGTAAAATTCCCTTGTGCACAATGTATGTGGGCCCTATTTTGCTTTAGCCAGTCCATCCCTAGTATCCCATCAAAGAATCCTAAGGGTAGGGTTCGAAATTGGGTGTCCCCCTAAATCAAAGTCGATTTTTCCTGCAGAATGTTGAGATACTACTTCCTTGCCGTTTGCTAACTCTACAACTAGCTTGCTTGTTGGGTACTTATCTAGCTTAAGCTTCCTCATGTATCTGGGCGAAAGAAATGAAAGAGTACTACCACAATCTATAAGGAAGTTAACTTGTTCACCTCTGAGAGATCCTGGCGTATGGATGACCGCGTATTGCTCGCAACCATTGGGGTTGTCAATTGCATCATGCAGGGTTGCTCTTTCCACTGCTTCGTCTCCCACAGTTGGTTGTACCACTGCGGCATTCACTCTGGCGGTAGCTCCACGCCCTCGCCCTCTGTTCATCCTTCCTCGTCCTCCTCTTCCGTTAGCTTGGCCACACCCACGGGTATTCAAGGGTATGGCATTGGCGTTAGTTGCCTGAATGTTCCTGGGACAATTGGATCTTTAATGTCCATGCTTGCCACAACCATAGCATCGAACATCAAGGAACTCCACGGTTGTGGTGGTAGCCACAATAGGGCGCTGTTCATATGCTTGGTTGTCTGGTCTGCTATTCAAAGCAGTTGTCCTTGCCCTCTTTGCCCAATGATTCCTCCTGTTCTGATTAACCTTTTGTACTTCAAGAGCTAGAGGTTTGGCCCTCAACAAGGCATCCTGTAGTGTTGTCGGCCTGAGAGCTTCCAACCGAGTATTCAAAGGATCGATTAGTCCTTGGCAGAATCTCGCCACCTGTTGTTCCAAGGTCATCTTAGGAGCATATCTCCGGAGAGTGACAAACTTTGCATAATATTCTTCGACAGATGAATTCAGCTGTCGAAGTGAAAAGAATTCATTCATCCTCAAGGTTCTATAGGCAGGCGGTAAATAACGCCCCATTATCGCAGCTTTGATGTCTTCCTAGGACTGGGAAGATCCCTTAATATGCATATCCCTACAATGTTGCTTCCACCATATCTTGGCATCGCCAGTCAAGCGGAACATCGCAAGCATTGTCTGATTTACGGGTTGCGTCCCCGCAGCCTCAAAATAGTCGTCCATGGCTTCCATCCACACTTCCGCATCTCTCTCCACATTTGCCCCCTCGCCCTTAAATATCGGAGGTTGGGCTTGCTTAAGGAGGAGATTCTTCTCTTGCGCTGCCGAGTACAGAGCAACAGGTGGTGCCTACATGTGTTATATGAATTTCTTGATACCATTACTTGGATTTAAAAATAGAGACGAGACTTAAAAAAATTTCAAAATTCCACTTTATCAAGAGGCAAAGATTCAGAGACAAAAAGCACTTTATTGATGAAAATTTATTACAATCGAAACCCCTCAAGGTTTAGGATAACTAATGATCAGCTTATTACATGGCTTCATGGATTGCGTATGACATACGCCTAGGAGATGGTATTCACATGATGCACTACTTCGTTCGTGAAATAGTTCCTGTACTCATTCTTGAGTGGATAATAAACTAAGATATCAAGCCGGAATTCCTCTTTTGGTACTCCAAAGGTTTTGACTCTGTTTGCTGGGATCACATTGGTGTCCTTCTCCAAGAGCCAATCCTTGAGGTTTTGATTGGTGTCGCCTGAGACAGTCAGGTCCAATCGTGTAGGCACCAAGTAGAATATCTCCACCACCCTCAACTCTTCTCCCCAACGTATCTTCTTCAAATCGGTAGCCAGGCATCCTAGCTTCCGAGCGTTGACGTAGTAAACCCCTCCTAGAAATGTCCAATCAAGTTCCCATCCTTTATCAATGCGAGTGGAGTGTGGCGTATGAGCCTTCATCAGTATCTCCATGACATCTCGCCTGAACTGGTAAACTGGGGATCTTCGAGCTTGCTCATAAATAAGCTCAAACACTTGGAACTTCCGATATTCGAGCACAGGGTCTTCCTGCAACACCAATCCAAGAAATTCGGATCAACTACCTATATACTTTCAGTTTATTATTTAAATATTCAAACAGTACGACTTTATTTCCCAGCCTAACCTAGGCTTAGCTCTGATACCAGGTGTGAGGTCCCCACCCAGCCGTATCAACCAGCAGATTTGATGGTGAACCTGGTGGCCACTAGATCTATTGCGGAAGCAAACAAAATGGTTCAGGGTTCGACTAGCGGACGATCTCTCATCACAAGGTGAGTCGAGTTCGAGCCTACTAGCAGGGAGATCTAGCTCCACCTCGCAGGGGAAGCGTACTTAAACTATCTAGCGATCCTAAGACCCACCTTCCAAGAGGAGAAAAACCCCGAGCGCCTTTTTCCTCATGTTTCAGAGGCACGTACTCTTGAGATTTCACCGCTCTAGGGGAAATGAGTATTACTAATATCGAATTAAGCACTATGGGGACAGAGAGTTCTCGACCAATCGGGACCACCCATCTCGTAGGCATTGGCAACCTGAGCCAAGCCCCCACTTTCCACCCCCACACTCACACTTCCTTGTGTGACCTAATTACTACCACAAAGGTTGTTCAACATAAACATTCCTTGTTTTTAATTCCGAAGCACATTGTATGTGTGTGTGTGTGTGTGTGTGTGAGTGAGAGAGAGAGAGAGAGAGAGAGGAGGTCCTTGAGTAGCCCACTAGAAGGAAGAGTGGGAGGAGAACCGGCGGCAATGGGCAGTGGTGGTAGGAGGAGGAGTGGCAGATAGTGGTAGTGAGCTAACACCACCAACCACTAGTGGTGGACTAGGGTGTTGGTTGTCATGGGCGGTAAGGGGCGGAAATGGGAGATAGAGGTGGTGGTGGTGGGGGGGGGGGAAAGCTCGCTCTAAAGCTCGCTCGATAACCACCCCCCCTTCATTGTGGCCATCCTTCCTAGTAATGTTTACCAATGATTTGAACTTGTTTCTTGCTAGAATTGTCGACTTTAGTGTTTGTTGCTCTCTAAATGTTGTTTTTGGCCCTAGGTTCTTTTGTACTTGTCCAATCAGCATGTAAGCACATATTTGAGTTCCCGTTAGCGTATGAAGTAAGAATATCGCCCTAGATTCTTCTTTTGACAAGTTTTCTCTAAACACACGTGTTTGGAGCATCTTCTAGCATGAAGCCCCTATAGACTACCTACTGGAGGTTATGGTTGGATTCTACTTGATGTCTTGGTGATGAATCTAGGGTAGATTCCCTTGAATTGTACTTGTTAGATCCATTTCTACCCTTTTGCAGACCTTTTTCCTATTGTTTCTAATTGTGCATGAGGTACTTATGTCAATTTAGGGCTTATTTGATGTGTAAGCAAGCTACCCCTATGGTTCAGATGTTCAAATTCCTTATACTGCCCAAGATGCTCCAAACATGCATATTTGGAGACTTGGTTGCATTTTTTATGTTTGATGAGCTGGCTACCTTCTCTTATGCTTGGGTACCTTAGACATGTCCTTGACTTATACCTTGAACCCCTGTTGGTATGCCAAAGTGCCAGATTTGTCGGACTAACTCTGAAACCCTATCTTTCTCCTATTTAGGGAAATTTGAATGCATGCATAATGGGGCAATGATACACTTGTGATGTAGGCATGTTGAGGAACATGATGAGCTAGCTGCCTTCTCTTATGCTTGGGTACCTTAGATATACCCTTGACTTGTGCCTTGATGGTATGCCAAAGTGCCAAATTTGTCAGATTAACTCTAAAACCCAATCTTTCTCCTGTTTAGGGAAATTTGTATGCATGCATAATGGGGCAATGATGCACATGTGATGTAGGCATGTTGAGGAACATGATGATATGCTTGAATTGTCCAAACACACGTGTCTGTAGCATTTTTGTCCAAACTGACATGCAATTAGATATTTGTGTAGAGGGTGTCTTGCTCATAATGTGTGTGCTTGGAATGCGTGTGGGGTGAGTAATGAGAGCACATATGCAATTTTGGTGAGTTTTGGATACTTTGATGTGTTTCTGGGTTTTTCTATGTGTATGATGATGTGATCTTGATGCAAACATGATGCAAGGCATGAGTTAGATGTGGGGAACCAACAATGAAGTTGATTTGGTGGAAAAATGGGCCAGAGGGGTGACTTTGTCTAGACACATGTGTTTGGAGCTTCCATGCCTGATTGAAGACCGAACCTCTTTCTCTGGATGTGTCATGTGTGGTGGACTTACTGGTGAATTTGTGACCCCAAATGATGTGTTTGTGTGCATCATGCAAGCATGTTTGTGTGTGGTGTGGTGCGACACGTGTTTCATCTTTCCTAACCTGTATGTGATGCAAACACATACAAAGCATATATAGACATCAACTTTAATGTGCCTAGAAGGCCTACCCCGCATGGCTTGGTGTGATGTGTGTTGGTGCATTTGTATGGAAGTGTGAAAGAATCGCTCTCTCTAAGTCACCAAAAGCTCTCTGTCTATCGCACACATAAGTGAAAACACAAATAATTTGATTTTGAGTGCCTAAGTGTTTATACCCCCCGACCCGGCCAACTAACCTATGATATTTATGCATCCCAATGTATGTAATACCTCCTATACTTATATCTTGGATCTGACAATGCATCAATCGGAGTCCCGAAGACCTTGGTAGCCTTGTTTGGCAAAATTATGAGCTTGGTCGTAATTGAACATTTTGAAGTTTGTCATATGGAATCCCAGCATGCACCACTTGTACATTGCGGCTTGTAGGTTGTCCGTTGGTAATCGGAATACTCTTTCCTTGCCTTTATTAAATTTTGAGCAAAAATAGGGAAAATAGTAAAAATAGCAGAAATTAGAAAAAAATACCAAACTCCCACTAGAAAATTACCATAATTTTCCATATTAAATACAAAATGAAATCAACACAAAATGGGTTGTAGGTCTTAAGTTTTTGGGCTCGAAATGGTTTCTGGCCCAAAATCTTAAGTTATAATTACGAACTAAAGTTGGAGTGCTAATTTTAGGCTATTTTTTGCTCTAACTCACACCTATGGGCTTATTTTGGCCTACTCTTTTAAATGTGCTTTGTGTGTTTTGATATTATTTTGAGCTCTATTTTGTAGTTTCTACCTTTTTTTGTGTCCCTAGTGCTTTTGTTCATATGCAATTGTCATGCCTCCCCCCACCTGTTCTAAGTCATCTTGACTCAAAGTGGTCGAGGTGTGTCAGTGCATGGGTGACAAGAGGTTGTGCCTAATGCATGGCCTTGTAATGTGTCCCTAGAATGGTATCCACAATCAATGCATCGGAGAAGATTTATGATGTGTAAGAGAAGGGTCTTGGAGCAATTGTGGTCCAAGGGATTTTGTTGTCAAAGCTGGTGTATTACCTGTAGTTGCCTTTGGGTTCCTTGTTTGCCCAATGTTTGTGCCAGTGTTCTTCCATCTTTTTTCAATTAAAATACATTAGCGTGCGAGTAAGTTGGTGAGCATTGGGTTATATTGGGTTCATGGCCTGTTTTTGTGTTTCCTCTCATGCCATCGTTCTTGTGGTAACGGTTGCCATAGTTGTGGATGGCAAGGTTGTGAATAGTATTGTGTTGTGGTTTCTTTCATGATTGTCACCATTGTGGGAACCCATTTGCCTTTTTCTAGAGAGGTTGCTCTCTTAAGTACTTTACCTGTTGATTTTGTGGGCAGCTCAGTAGTCTCTTGATTCTTGGTGTTGACCCTTTCATCTTGTCTGGCCTTAGGTTGCCAAATTAGCCTTATGTTGCCATCTTTATTGGATAAGAGAGAACCAAGTTTGGGTTATATTGAGGTTCATGGCCTGTTTTTGTGTTTCCTCTCATGCCATCATTCTTGTAGTAACAGTTGCCATAGTTGTGGATGGCAAGGTTGTGAATAGTGTTGTGCTATGGTTTCTTTTATGATTGTCACCATTGTGGGCACCCATTTGCCTTTTTCTAGAGAGGTTTCTCTCTTAAGTACGTTAGTTGTTGATTTTGTGGGCAGCTCAGTAGTCTCTTGATTCTTGGTGTTGACCCTTCCGTCTTGTCCACCTTAGGTTGCTAAATTAGTCTTATGTTGACATCTTTATTGGATAAGACAAAAACCAAGTTTGGGGGTTTTGTGGGTGGTTGTCATGTGCCTACACAGCCCTTGTATTTCTTTTCTTGATCTATGGTTCTCTTTTCTACGCCTCGGGTGAACTTTTTTGTTTTCTTTGCGAACATGTGCCTTTTGGGACACATATCTACCTTTATCCTTTCTGTGCTTGATGGACCATCTTGGGTATCCATATGGCAGAAATATCAAACATTTGTAGTAGTCAGAATTTTTTTTTGATGTTGTTTGCCTGCCATTTTATTTATGAAGTAATTTCTAACAAAAATTAGAGAAAAATAAAGGGAATAACAAAAAATAGTAAAAAATACAAGTAATTACCCTCAAGGCAATCAAAAGATAGCAAAATGATGGCATCAAGTTTTGGCACATTCAAATTAATTTTTGAGCATGAAACTCAATTTATTTGCTACAAACTAATTAGAAAACGCTAGCATATATACGCGAAGAATGGTACCGGAAGAAAACAAGTCTACATACAATGGCAACACACACACACACACACACACACACAGAATGAAGATGAACTCAAGAATCATTGCTCCAAGAATACTGCATACAAGAGAGAGACCCACAAAAGGGGCAACCCGTAAGTGTGGGCTTTGCACAATGAACTGATGACAAATGAGGAGGGGAAGGAGCATATTTATATGCTCCTAATTCATAGGTTGGTGGGAAAAATCCTGCACGATCTCCAAAAATAATAATGGCCTAAAAATAATAATGGACCAAATAATATCATAGTTTGACTTCTAGTGGAGGCCAACCCATAATCAAGGGCCAACTACTATCTAATAATGACACTGATACATTTGGACATAACGAACATTAACATACTCCCTCAAATCCATGATGTGGAAGCAATCCAAGGGATCTGGTGCGCATCCAAACCAAGGTCTCTTGAAGAGCATTCGTGAAAAAATGTACCACATTATCCTCCATCTTGCAATAATTTAATGTGATAGTCCCATGCAGAATCTTCTCTTGAACAAAGTGATAGTGTATCTCAATGTGCTTGGTTCTGGCATGGAATTCTAGGTTTCAAGCAATAGCTAGATAGCTGTGGTTATCACACAATATGGGTAAACCCTTCCATTGAGGAAAACCAAGTTTGAAGCCATACAACTTCACAAGTGCTTGCACAAGCTGTCTTATATATCAACTTCCATGGATGACAAAGTAATTGTAGGCTACTCCTTACTACTCTAAGAAATTGCTCATGAGTTGAGCATAAAGCAATAGCCAAGACACCTTCTAGTATCAATGTTATCAGCCCAATCTAAATATGCCATGATCTAGGGTGGCTTTAAGGTACCGCAAAAGTTAGCCTACCAATTAGTTTTCTTAGGCTAACTCATAAACCCTGTTAAGAGCCCCACTGAGAAGCTAATGTACAATCTAATGTTTAGTAACTAGATCACATGACTAATAAGCTTTTGATACAAAGAATCATTAACCAACTCTATATCATCATGAGCTGACAACTTCTGATTTGGGTCCATCGGAGTAGAAAGGGGCTTATATTAAAGGCTTAAAGAATTTCCTATATGTACCATGATTGTCTTATTATTCCCTTCAACTATACCATTCTTGTATGGTGTTCATGTACTAGCAAACTCTTGCTTGATGCCTTTCTCTACACATAACCAATGCATGTCTCTTGATGTGAACTCCCCACCTTTGTTAGCTCTGACTATCTTGACGAAGTTTCTATATTCTTTATGTAGTATGACTAACCATTCCTTGAAGCTACGAAAAGTTTCACTCTTGTGTTTCAAAAATAAAACCCAAGTTAGTCAGTTGAAATCATTGACAATGAGCATGAAGTACTCATTGCCACTAAGGGAAGTGTTCTACATTGGCCCGCACAAAGCGATGTGTACAAATTCTAAAGGCTGGCTTGCCTTCCTGATGCCTTTTTTTGAAAAGGCTCTCAATGCTACTTCCCTTGGATGTAAGAGCTATAAATTCAGTTGTGCATCCCAATATCTAGTAGTCGTAACACCATTCCGTTCTTGAAAGCCTGCTACAAATAATTATGATTGAGATAGCCATACCTAGCATGCCACAAATCATTGATGGTCAAAGGAGGAAGGCAGGGAGTTAGAGCCCTAGAATCCTATAGCTTATACTCTTCAAAGCCTTCGCAAATCAAAGTCCATGTATGTTGATCTCTTACCCAAAATTGATCTTTGAAAAATTCCACCAACAACCCAAGCACACAAAGCTCCCATAGTGGAAGAAGGTGAAAATTGACATTAGGAACATAGAGTACCTTAGAGGTAAAAGAGCCTCCCTTACTGTCCAAAAGAAATTGCAGATTGCCGATGCCATGAATGGGAACAGTGGATTTGTCACCCATATAGATCTTGCCAAACATTATACATCTAAAGACCTTATTTGGACAACATCATGTTCTTAGAAGCACCACGATCCACAATCCAATTGCATGCTATTGACACTTGGAGCCCTACCTCATCGAATGAGGATGTCTCATCATTATCCTGTAAATCAATGTGCACAAATGCAGGTGTACAAGCAACCTAAAGAATCACTTATGATCCTAGCAATAGATTTCTTTGGGCAATATCATCGAATGTGACTAGGCTCATCAGAATTGAAACACGACTTGTCCTTCTTAGAAGCAACTTCCCTCCATCCATTGAATGTTGTTGTTGTTGGGCCTTGCCTTTGCCTTATTGTTTCTTCGTCTGATTCTTGGAACGTTGCCTAGTCAAGCTTACCAAGCCCCTCCACCTCCAGAGGTGGTCCTAAATCTATCATCCTAATCCGGTAACATTTTCACTTGATTGGAATTGCAATAGGTTACAATGGCATGGCTCCTTGAGCTCAAGAAATGCTCACACAAGAGGATATGGATAGCTCTGTAATACATGCTCTTCTTCACCTTATAAAAACATTCTTACAAATTAAGGCTTTTTTCACTTAAATATTAGGCTGAAGCGGTTTTGGGTTCAATACTCTTACAAAATGGAAGTCCATGGTATAAGTATGATTACCAACTAAAGTGATAAAATAATTGAATATAGGGAAAATGGGCATATTGACCCAAAAGTGTCATAAGCCATAAACAAGGCACTCAAGGTAGAAGTTGGAGATTATACATTTATTGGAAACAAACTCTATAGACATGGCAAAGATGATGTTCTCAGACCATGTGTCTGTGAGAAGGAGTAGCTTGAAATCCTAGATCAAGCCAATGTGGGTATAGTAAGAGGCCACTTCTCTAGAAAAACTACAGCTAAAAAGATCTTATCATTGAGATATGGTGGCAACTCTTTTTGATATGCGGATGAATTTGTGACACATTAGAGATTTTGCTAAGTGGCGCATTGATTTTGTAGGGTTCATAAAACCTTGTTGAAAACACACACGTACAGTATATAATAGTCCCCATAGAAGGGGATATCATTTGGTGAGCCACTTTGGGAATATGGTGAGTAGATTTTAAAAATATTCCTTTTCAAAATGCGCTAGCTTTAAGAGACCATTCGCTACTAGGTGCAACAATGTTGTCGCTTCCTCTCCCTCTCTCTCCCTCTCTCTCTCTCTCTCTCTCTCTCTCTCTATCGTTCATGACCACTCTATCTTTTATATATATAATTTTCTCTCTCTCTCTCTCTACCTCTCCTACTTTTACCACCAAGACTCTCAGTTCTCTCTCTCTCTCTCTCTCTCTCTATATATATATATATATATATATATATATAAATATATGTATGTGTATATATATATATATATATATATATATATATATATATATATATATATATATATATGTATGTGTGTGTGTGTGTGTGTATCTATGTATGTATGTATCTATCTATCTATCTAGATATATATATATATCTATATATATATATATCTAGATAGATAGATAGATACATACATACATAGATACACACACACACACATACATATATATATATATGTGTGTGTGTGTGTATATCTACATATACATACATATATATATGTACATACATACATACATACAAAAGGATATCACTTACAAGTTTCCAATATATTGAGCCCGTATATTGGGTTTACATATAACACATAACACACACTCTTGGCACACGTGACGTGACGCGAGAAGAACAGTCAAAAAACCCTCTTTTGGAGAGATATCCTTTTGTAAGTGAAGAAGGGGAGCAACACGTTGTGTGAAAGCTATACATTCCACTTGGTGAAGGAGTTATAGAGCTATTTGAGCATAAACCTTGCTTGCCATTGCATCTTTGATGAAGTGTAAGTGTTCATTCAATGCTTATCTATGTTTAATGTCTAATTTCTATAGATTAAAGCTCTCTTTATCTTCTTATTTAGCAAGCTTAATCAAGTGATTTAGGGTCTTAATTGTGTTCCGTTTTCTTGCAAATATACTTCAAAAAGTGTCTCCATATATAGCTAGTGCGATTGTAACTCCAAAACACTATTTTTCTACCTTGGTGAGTAAGAGATTATGATTTTTGTACGCATCAGGTTTGAGTATTTGGTTATGTTCTTGTATGCTATGTGAGTATGCTTGATGAGTTTCATGCCATTTAGATGATGTTTGCTCATTGATTTGTCATGTGTATGCAAGTAGGAAAGAGTAATGTGTTTGTGCATATTAGCTTTATTCCTTGTCTGATTGGTTAGGTGATACTTTCATTGTGTCTTTCTTAGACTCTATAGTGCTCGACAAGCCTATGATGCCTTCGTGCACTAATCGGGTCGCTCCTTAGCATTGATTTGGTATGTTAGTGCTGAAAATCTATACTTAAGAATGTCTGTCATGGTGATCTACTAACATGGGTGTCCTAAAGTTGGGCCTATCATGACCCTCAAATAGAATTGCTCTCTTCAGAGTGGAATCCTTTGGAATATGCAATCTACCCTTGAAGTAAATGCATGCATCTTCACAAGGGAAGTTTGGGTTTGAAATATCTTTACCGCATAGAATCCAGTTAAGGTGATATAGTTACAAAGGATCATTTACATAAACCTCTTTGATTTTATAGATGATAGGGTTATCTAGTGTTGAAATAGCACTAAGAAATGCCTTTCGACTAGGTATCAACTACCATATTTTCTTTCCCTGGTCGATATAAAATGCTAAAGTCGTATTCTTGCAATATCTTGACCCATCTTTGTTGCCGCATATTGAGTGTCTGTTGTCTAAAGATCCATTTTAAGCTCTTATGATCTGTGATAAGCTGAAACTCACATCCAAAAGATAATGCCTCCACAAATTTAGAGCATAAATGATAACTAGCAACTCAAGGTCATGAGTTGGATAATTCCCATCAAGATTCCGTGAAGTGAAAGCCACATGTCTGCCCTCTTTTGCTAATACTCCACCTATTACAATTCCGCTTACATCAGTAGTCACGTCAAAAGGTTTGGAGGAATCTAGGAGTTTGAGACAGGGTGTTGATGTAACATATCTCTTTAGCTCCTTGAAGTTCTTCTGATGAAGAGGCTCATAGTTTATCCTATTGTCCTTTTTCAATAAATTTAAGAGAGGTGCCGCTATAAGCACATTATCCCTTATAAAGGTTCTCTACCATCTAGTAATTTTTAAAAATCCTTTGGTTTCACTGATTGACGTTGGTTGAGGCCATCCTACGATGTCCTTGACTTTAGTAGAGTCCATAGAGATACCCTCTTTTGAAATGATAAAGCCCAAATACTCAATTTTCTTGGTGCAGAAAGTGCATTTGCTTCTCTTCACATAAAGCTAGTGTTCATGCAAGATCTGAAGTATCTTTCTCACATGTTCTTCATGTTCCTCTTCAATCTTGGAATAAACTAAAATATCATCAAAGAAGATTAAAACAAAATTGTCAATAAATGGTCTGAAGATGTCTTGCATCAATCGATTAAAAGTAGGAGGTGCATTTGTCAACCCAAAAGACATTACTTTGAATTCAAAGTTTTTGTAACGCTGTAAGAATGGGAACAATCAATGAATCTCCCTCTATATGACCACTCCCACCTTGGAATCAACACATACACAATGCTCATGGGGCACCACCAACTATATGTGAGATGGACACAATTCCTCAAAACACCTCACAAATCCACACAAAACTCATTCAAATACCTATATCCACCCCACAATACACACACACACGACGGAAAACCCAAGAACCGGGCACATCAACAACTACAAGAGTTAATCAATTGATGTATATGTGTATATGGGATTAGTACCCTTCGTAAATAGGCTAAATAGCTATAAGCAAATTGAATTAAGAAGAAAGATAATGAGAGAGGTACACACACATGCTCACAAGCCTCGCACAACACCATCAATATCCCAAACACCAACGAACATGGCCTCAACCGCCTCAGATATCAAAATGACACAACAATTCACATCTTCATTAAAAGAGTCTTTTATCCATTGGCAAGACTCCAACCATGGCCTTTTGTTAGTTGGCAAGGCACTAGTCACTCAAACGTAACCTTTTGTCCATTGGCAAGGTTTAGCTACTTGAAAATGATGTACAAGGCTTTTTAATAGATGGGGAGGCGGGTAGGTTGCATGAAAATGGTGGGAAATAGCCAAGATCTGACAAGTGTCCCCTTGCATGTGTTTTCTTCCTCCTTTTCTTCTCATCCACACCTTTTCTCCTCTCCTTTTCCCCTCTTTTCCTATTTGTATATTTATTATTATATTATTTTCCTATTTTTAATCCCTCTCTTTCTTATCTCTCTCTCTCTCTCTCTCTCTCTCTCTCTCTCTCTCTCACACACACACACACACACACACACACACACACACACACACACACACACACACACACACACACACACACACACACACACACACACACACACACAACTCATACTTATATACATATGTTTTTTTTGTGTGGGCACCTCTCTAGATGAGACGGTATATTTTTTCTTGCTCGTTGGGCCTAAGTGTTTGTATGCTTTGCGAGAACAAGGCCTACAAGCCCTTTGCTTCTTCTCTCCTTTGACTAAATAGGGGGGGGTGGGAACCCCCTCTTAGCACTCTCTTAAGCCACAAAGGGGACCCCTAACTTGGGCATTCCTCTTGCATGTGAACCATCTTCAACTGGTAGGAGGAGTCAGCGAAATCACCGACCCCCCTTCCTTCTTCTTCTACGAGTTCTCTGCACCTCTCCATTGCCACCTCCAAGCTCTTCATCTCTTCCAGCTCCTGTTGATCGATGGCTGTTGCCGTCCACCTGCAGCATGTCAGTGGCACGATCTCCTCTCTGTCATTCGACATAAGGGGTGTCACCTTCAACATCGTCATCATCGCACATAGCAACAGCCATCGCCATATCCATAGCCAAACTCATGAAAGCTCAAGAGCTCTCTCTCTATCGAGAGATACCTATGAACGGCCACACTTATAAATTTATACCACTCACTCCTTGAAGCTTACTATCCCATATGGGACTTTTTTGCGAGGCCCAACTGCCACATGTCATCCGTTAGAGAGCTCCAACTCTAAACAATAGAAAAACTTAATTTTCCCTTTTAAAAAAACATTGCCCAGGGGTCATTTCCCTCTCTCTACTACTTGTTATGGGGGATACTGATGGGCAACAAAGCCCTATGGTCATCATTAGCACACTTTCAGCTAGTCTCCATGAACATTGCTTCTACATGATCCCATTAATTGATACTCCAAAATTCATGTCAAAAGTGAGCACAACTCAATATTCCAACTTCAAAAAACATTCAAGTGGCACTTCGCCAATTGCCCACTTTGATCCTGTTACCATTTCACGCCTGCATCTCCAAATGAGAAACCATTTTGATAGGCTTATAGCCTATATACCCAACCTCATTCTATATCCTCTGTGCATCATTATTGCACTTATAATCCCTTCGTCCAATGCAATCAAAAGTGACCATTTCCTTCCTGCTTCAAGCACTTAGAAAAAATTTGAACCTCCTACAGACCTTCAAAAGTGCTCCAGCTTATGAAAACATAACTCTCATCTCACACATCCAAAAGACAAACCATCTTCACAAGCTTGTAGACCATGCTCCCCACTATGACAAGCACTTGGATACCATCTCATCTATTTAAGTCTTCTTTCAAGCTAGTCTTTACATTAGATACCCGAGAGCAATCTATTTAAGTCTGCTTTCAAGCTAGTCTTTACATTAGATACCCGAGAGCAATTTAGTCTCTTTTTGTGGGGGCCCGGGGCCATGGGGAAGTCGACCCTAATGGAGTTCTTGGAGTACATCCTACGGGAGAGGTTCGAGAGCTTGGACGTGAGGCAGATAGCCAATCGATTTCAGCTGACACTTGTAGAAGGAAAGAACTTGCTGCTCTTTCCAGATGTTACTCGACAATCGAGTAATGCGGCCGCCAGCATATTAAAAAGGTTGCTCTCCAACGAGAGGGTAACAGTGGAGGCTAAAGAGAGGCCCGCTATGTCGGTTAAGCCTAGCACCCACTCTTTATTTACGGCCAATTGGAAGAGAGAGAGAGAGAGAGAGAGAGAGAGAGAGGAGATCGCACAAGAGACAAGATACTGTGTGATGAGGCATGGGAGGGGGGATTGGAGGAGAGAGGTTGACGGGTGTGGTGCCGACGTGGACCGATCTAGCGGGGGGAGGAGACGCTTCCTCTTTATACAAACACCCAAAACGGTGACACGCCGCAATCCCTTTCTTATTAAAACGCTCAAGGGGGGTGCCAGCGGGCTAGTTAACTGGGCCTTGGGAATGCCGCCCGACAAGACCCGGATAGGTCATAGTGTAGAAGCCCTTAACAAGTTAATTGGAGGCGGGGTGGATTGCTCAGGGCTGATAGAGTGGGTGACAAAAAAAGTGATGTATGACCTAGGGGCCGAAATTCCACTAGGAGCAAAGAAGGTGCCAATTCTCGGGTCTCTCTACGAGGATTATATCCTCTATGTAGATGCGAATGGGATAGAAACGATCCCATTTAACCAATTTGGGGATGTGTTAGACGAAATTGTACGGTTGCAAGGATACCGTGACGTTGTTATTAGGAGGAGATCTACAGGGAGAGTAGTGCAAGGGCTATGGCTCGGTTATGGGGAACCCATAAGGAAGAACAAAATAACGAGTTCAATGCGGTACCTGATGAAGACTGATCCTTGGCTTGGGTTTAAGGAGGACAAGGAAGGATGGAAACAAGGAGACTACGAGAAAATCAACCACGTTGAAGGCATGGACGATGTCGATAGTGTTAATATTTTATCAAGCGGGGAATATGTAGAGGGAAAGGAGGATGAGCCCGAAAGAGGAGGATGCCTTCTATCCAACGTAGGGGGCCGATCCTGGAAGAAGGACCCGCCGGGGGAGTGAATGAGGGCAAGCCTCTACCTCAACTAAACCCCCCCCGAAGTGGAGAGGACCCTGTAATTCTTAAGACAGTATCCGGAGCTTAGGGAAGCCTATTGCAAAATGGAGATATGGACGGAGGACCAGATGGTTCAGTGGGCAGTGTCTCGCATCAAGGTAAGGGAGGGTCTAAAGGAACAGGTGGGGGGGATCTATTTATAGGCGGAGAAGGCCCCCGTGCAAACAGGTTACGGGTTGCCTACCTTGAATGGCCTGCCTTATCCTCTATCGGGCCGATTGGGCTCTTGGTTATCGAGGTTGGATGCCACCCCCTCTTGATACGAAGAGCTCGTTAATCTTCTCAATCAGGAGAGCAAGGCTATAACCAGCACATGTTACCTACTAATCCGCTTATTTAGCCCAGAAAATAGCCCCTATTTCAATCGTAAATGCCTCGTGCAACACCTCTTTGCCACCTCATATGCAGAGCTTCCCAGTTACTTGCCACTCGTGCCAAAGAATGGCTTTGGTGCATCCACCCTAGCCAACCTAAGATGCAACATTAAGAGGGTCATTCGGCGGGTAATTGACCAGTTAGTTCTCCCCAGTGAGCTTACCTTGGAGGAAAACGACATGGTGACGTGCCACACTAGCATCTATGCGGGCCTCATGGGGTAGACTAAGGCACCTAATACGTGGGAGGCGTACTAATCCGGGTCCTTCTAGTCCTTTGTCATGGACAAGTGGGGAGACGAGTGCCCCAAGCCCCTCCTAAAATGAATCCTCTACTCTGGCCTAAATGGGGCCAGCTTGACTAGTCAGACGGGTGCCATCTCATTGAGCATTAAGGAGTCACACCAGATGTCCCCGTCCACTAACCTCACTGGATTTCAGAGGAGGGTATTGGGGCACCCAATACTACAAGAACTCGCCCTTTTTCACAATATGGTGGGTTCAAGGAGCCTGGTCTATCTTCCCTCCCAAACAAAGTCGTACTACGGAAGGCCAGAAGAGGAGTCTCTACAAGGGAAACCACGCAGCCTATACCACAACAGGTTACTTGCCTCCCATGAAGTCGTTCTTCTCATGCATTTGTTTTTAACTTGGTAGAATCTCGCTTGGGAATCCCCATAAGCCTAGAGAACGACATGTTGGTCTACCTTACTCGACGTTCCAGCTGTCTTTTTGCCCTCCATTTGCTGGACGCTTTGCTCAGACAAACCAGTTGCGCTTTCTAGGGCTCAAAATCTGTTAGAACGCAAAGCCTCACTCACCCCCCTAAAGGGCTCTTGAAATGCTTAAGGCTATCGGCACTATCGACACTATAAACCCCCCCCCCCCCCCCCCCCCCCCCCCCCCCTTTAACAACCTTATATTTAACTTTTGTATGGGCTTAAAAGTACCAGACGAGATGCCACCTTCTTTACTCGCTGTTGTCTTTCTCTTCTATCCGTACCTCATCTAGAACATCCCACGCCAAGCGCCACCAACTATCACGTGGGTTCATCGTCCCCAATCGTATCTTGGTCGTCTTGTTCAATCTATTAATGGAGGGATCTCTCATATGGTTTCTTTCTTTCAGTCAATGGTCCAGCTCTTTGGGTTACTTGGTGTCTTTAAGTATAGTATGGACCAGGCCGCTATCAACATTGTTCATCAAATGCTTGTTGTCCTAAACGAGGTCAGTAAGAATAAGAAAGGTGGGCTTGCCTCCCTTAATGATATAGAGTGCCACAAGCTCATCATTGACATGGGTAACAAGGTGTGGAGCCGGGTTGTGGGTCGCCTGGATGTTGCACCCGTTGAATGGTGGGCCACACAAGCTGTCCCGAAGGGCCTTATCATAATTTTTAAATGGGCCTCCATTCCAATTGTCGCGTCCTATAAGTGGGCTTTGGGTGAAGATAATGCCCAGGCGTCTACCACTTGAGAAAGGACCCGCCAGCTCGTTGTTCAGGGTATGTGGAGCTTCCTTCTTCCCGCATGCCTTGCTATCATATCCTTGTCCGGGAGGTCGAGTTCGTTAAAGTTTCTAGTGACGACGACTATTATTCCGACGCGCCTGACCACTCAGGGCATATCATGAAACGAATCATGTTTGGTGGGGGTAAACTGAGCTTTTCCATACCTTATAACCCCCTAATTCTCATTGTTGCTCAGTTTCTCATAGGTGTCTCGATCTTCCAATCGGTCAGCTTCCTCATCCTTCTCTTCTCTTATCAACTTTTTGATAAACCAGTGGGGCCCTCACCCTAATAGTTATAGCCTCCTCTTGACTCATGTTACTATTTAATATATACTGGCAGTGCACACTTATGATCTATTACCATACACATACCCCTACTCCAGTTGGGGAGCGTCCTATCAGGGGAAAAGGGGAGTATGGCCTAATTACAGAATTTTGTTAATACTAGCAAGGAGCGACGTTCTATGGCCATCGCCCGGTGGGCACGCGGAGACCCGCCCTCGCTGTTGGGGCAGCTCGAGCAGACCCTCGACAACCTCCGGTGTTAGACCATAGACCCCTAGACCCAGCCCTCAGAGCCAATCCTTTTCCCAAAGTTACGGATCCGTTCTGCCAACTTCCCTTACCTACATTGTTCTATCGACTAGAGGTTGTTCACCTTGGAGACATGGTGCGTTTATGAGTACGACCGGGCGTGATCGGCATTCGCTCCTCCAGATTTTCACGGGCCATCGGGGGCGCACCGGACACTTCGAGATGTGCAGTGCTTTACCAACCGTTGGACCCTATCTCCGGGTGATCCGGTTTTAGGGTGGGTGGGCTGTTAAAAAGAAAAGAGAACTCTTCTCGGGGGCCCGCCAGCATCTCCAAATTCGGTCACGTTGCCGTCCACCGCCACGTCCCGGTTTGGGAATATTAACCGGATTCCCTTTCGATGCACGGTGCACATTGCGCCCTTGACACAGGATTGCCTGATCTCTTAGGATCGACTAACCCATGTCCAATTGCCGTTCACATAGAACCTTTCTCCACTTCGGTCTTCAAAGGTCTCATTTGAATATTTGCTACTACCACCAAGATCTGCACTGGGGGCCATTTCACTCGGGCTCACGCCCAGAGCTGCGCCACGACCCCCACACCCCTCCTACTCATTGGGGCCTCGCACTTGCCCGGATGGCCGGGTATAGGTCGCGCGCTTTAGCACCATCCATTTTCGGGGCTAGTTGATTTGGCAGGTGAGTTGTTACACACTCCTTAGCGAATTTTGACTTCCATGACCACCGTCCTGCTATCTTAATCAATCAACACGCTTTGTGCGATCTAGGTTAGCGTGCAATTCGGCACCGTAACCCAACTTTCGGTTCATCCCGCATCGCCACTGCTGCTTATAAAAAATGGCCTACTTGGAGCTCCCATTCCTCACCGGGGTTGAGCAGAGCTACCTTGGTTGCTTCCCTATTTAAAGTTTGGTCAAGGGTGTTTCACACCCGATGCCTCTAATCATTCGCTTTACCTGATAAAACTACGACGAGCTCTAGCTATCCTAAGGGAAACTTTGGAGGGAACCAACTACTAGATGGTTCGATTAGTCTTTCACCCCTATACCCAAGTCTGACGAACGATTTGCATGTCAGTATCGCTACGAGCCTCTTTCATGTCAGTATCCCTACTCAGGCATAGTTCACCATCTTTTGGGTCCCAGCAGGTACGATCCCACTCAAACCTTTCACAGAAGATCACGGTCGGTTGATGGTGCACCCCGCGAGGGGGATCGCACCTGTCAGGTTACTTGCACCTCTGTGGGTTTGCCACCCACCGTCTCGCGTACATGTTAGACTCCTTGGTCCGTGTTTCAAGACGGGTCGGATGGAAAGCCAAGAGCACCAACGTCTCGAGCACACAGGTGCAAAAATGCATGCCATTGAGTAGCGCACGCTTTGTTCCTCGACTGGCACGATGGCATCGGTGGGCCAACTACAACCCGCTCTTGTCCCGCCGCGCGAGCCCACGCTAACCAGTGCCCCGCGTCGAGCGGCGGACCAGCTCACGTCGTTCCACATCCAACCGAGGTGCTCCCTCCTAGCAATTTCAAGCACTTTTTAACTCTCTTTTCAAATTCCTTTTCATCTTTCCCTTGTGGTACTTATTCGCTATCGATCTCTTGCCCGTTTTCAGCCTTGGATGTAATCTACCACCTACTTAGGGTTGCATTCCCAAACATCCAGACTCGTCGACGACACCTCTTGGAGGGACAGGGTCCAAGCTCGAAGGGTCTCTCACCCTCTCTGACGCCCCTTTCCAAGGGATGTGGGCCCGGTTAGTCGCAGAGGGAACGCCTCTCCAGACTACAATTCGTACGAAGAGGCCGCACAATTTTCAAGTTGGGCTCTTTCTGGTTCGCTCACCGCTACTAGGGAAATTCTCGTTAGTTTCTTTTCCTCCACTCAGTGATATGCTTAGAATTAGCATGGGTGGCCTTGCCTGATCTCAGGTCCGTGCGTTCGATTTCGATCAGGGAGGGGCATGTGTCCCGCTCCCCTCCCTCTTGCAATGCCCTTTCTCGACATGCCGAAACCACGGAGCGCAGAAGCCGTTCCCCACTCGAGAGCGGGGAGGGGACCGTTGATCACCCTTGCGGCTGGTCGTCGCACGGTGCCATTGATGCATTTCAGTCGACCGCGGCGGCACGATTGCCCCGTTGATGCCGCACACGAGTGGGAGGCGGGGAGAGGGACGTGCACTTGGACGGCCACCTCCGCTGTGCGAGCCCCTCGCTCTGCGGCACGGGAGGAGGAGGGGGCCTTGGCATGGGGGTCGTGCGAACGCTCAGGCAGACATGCCCTTGGACAAGCCGCGGGTGCAAGTTGCATTCAAAGACTCGATGATTCATGGAATTTTGCAAATCACACTACGTATCACATTTTGTTGCGTTCTTCATCGTTGCAAGAGCCAAGATAGTCGTTGCTGAGAGTCGTTGCTATGTATTTTAATCCTCCCGGAGGGAGGCATCTCAGTTCGACGTGGTTGTTATGTGTGCGCCTCGCGCACCCCCCCCCAGGGGGAGGGGAAGGTTTATCAAGCGGCCCCGTGCCTTGCGGCACGGAGGAGGGGGGACGCACTCACGACAGAGGGTGGGGGGGAGGCGCCCCTCTTCCCGCACCTCGTCGCACGACTGACAGGCGCCCCGGCACCGCCGGCATCTCGCCCACTATCTCTCGGCTCAAGCAACTGGGGCGAGGCATGGGCGACCGCGGCTTCGGGCGTGGCCCCTCGCGGTACGTCCACAATTCGTGGTGTTCGGTGGATGTGTGTCAATGATCCTTCCGCAGGTTTGAAAACCTTGCTACGACTTCTCCTTCCTCTAAATGATAAGGCTTAGTGAACTTCTCACAACATCACCAGCGGCGAACCGCCAGCGTCGCCGCGATCCGAAAACTCCACCGGACCATTCAATCGGTAGGAGCGATGGGCGGTGTGTACAAAGGGCAAGGACGTAGTGAACGCGAGCGCATGACTCGCGCTTACTAGGAATTCCTCGTTGAAGACCAATAATTGCAATGATCTATCCCCATCACGATGAAATTTCAAAAGATTACTCGGGCCTATCGGCCCAGGTGGTAAACTCGTTGAATTCATTAGTGTAGCGTGCGTGCGGCCCAGAACATCTAAGGGAATTACAAACATGTAATTGCCTCAAACTTCCATGGCCTAGACAACCATAGTCCCTCTAAGAAGTTGGCCACGAAGAGGATCCTTCGTGTAACTAGTTAGCAGGCTGAGGTCTCGTTCGTTAACAGAATTAACTAGAGAAATCACTCCACCAATTAAGAACGGCCATGCACCACCACCCATAGAATCAAGAAAGAGCTCTCAATCTGTCAATCCTTACTATGTCTAGACCTGGTAAGTTTCCCCATGTTGAGTCAAATTAAGCCGCAGGCTCCACTCCGGCTGGTTCTCTTCTGTCAATTTTCTTAAGGTTCAGCCTTGCCACCACACTTCCCCCGGAACCCAAAAACTTTGATTTCTCATAAGGTGATGGCGGAGTCATCGAAGTAACATCTACCAATAGTCGACATCGTTTATGGTTGAGACTACGACGGTACCTGATCGTCTTTGAGCCCCCAACTTTCGTTCTTGATTAATGAAAACATCCTTGGCAAATGCTTTCGCAATAGTTCGTCTTTCATAAATCCAAGAATTTCAACTCTGACAATGAAATACGAGCAATGAATACTAGCTATCGTATCCGAGAATGGTACCATTCCCATTGATTTCGTTGACCTATATTAGTAGCATAACTCTTCAGTACATCTAGTATGGTGGAGTTGACAATATCACTTTGCCCATCCGTTTGAGGATAATAGGCAGAGGAGAAGTTCAACCTTCTGCCCATATTCTCAAATAGTCCTTTCCAGAAGAGACTCATCATGTGAGGATATCTATCTGAGTCTATAGACTTTGGCAAGCCATGGTACTTGAAGATTTGAGAAACAAAGAGGTTAGCCATATGATGAGGTTTGATAGTCTTCTTGACAAGTATGAAATGTGCTTGTTTACTAAACTTGTCAACTATCGTCCATATGCTCGTATTTCTGTGGAATGATTTTGGTAAACCAAAAATGAAACCCATGGAGATACTTTCCCAAGGTGCATTTGGGATGGGTAATGGTTGCAATAACCCCGCTTGTTTACCTTTATCATACTTTACCTTTTGGCACATCATACATTGGGAAAGATAAGCTTTTATGTCTTATTTTATTGATGGCCAGTAAAAGTATGTCTCAATAGCATTTATAGTGGCTTGTATGCCCCGATGTCCCGCATAAGGAGGAGCACGGGATTCTAGCATAATCTTTTCTCTCAATTCTTTGGTAACACATAGCTTAGAGCCATAGAGAAGAAATCCATCTTTGACCTCATATGGATCTTGTATCTTCCCCATACTCAAAGCGGACATGACGTTAGCAAAATCTGGATCCATAGCATACGCATCTGCCATGCTAGATAGATCATTGTGGTATGCTACTGAAACAGCATTTGCTCTTGGTCGTCTTGAGAGAGCATTTGCCACCGAATTGTGCTTGCCAAGGATGTGAGCAATGAAGGCCTCATGAAATTTTGGGTTATCCCCTCTCTAGTATATATATAAATATATATATATATATATATATATATATATATATATATATATATATATATATATGTATGTATGTATGTATGTATGTGTATATATATGTGTGTGTGTGTATATATATATATTTATATATGTATGTACATACATATATACATATATATATATATATATATATATATATATATATATATATATATATATATATATATATATATATATATGTGTGTGTGTGTGTGTGTGTGTGTGTGTGTGTGTGTATTGTTGGCACCACGGGCCCATGCACTGGTGCATGCCGACGCATGGGAATTTTGGTCCATGGTGCCAAATCATAGAGAGAGTATCTCTATAGTTGGCACCATGGACCAAAATGCCCTTGCACCGATGCATGGGCATTTTGGCCCATGATGCCAACTATATATATATATATATATATATATATATATATATATATATATATATATATATATATATATATATATATATATATATATATATATATATATATATATACATATATATATATATATATATATATATAGAGAGAGAGAGAGAGAGAGGGTATCCATAATCAAGACTTAACAAGAATGCTCTTTCGGAAGAGCACACACGGTAGACAAAACCATGCAAGAAGCTTAGGTTTTGAGTTTACACTTACACAGTGCAAGAAGCCTATCTACATTGCATTCAGTATCGCATAGGGGATCCAGTGCAATGAAGGCCTCATGAAATTTTGGGTTATCCCCTCTCTAGATAAAATCAATAAGTGGTTGCTACTTATCCAAATATGGAGCCAAGAAAGAGTTAGTGCAAGAGGTTTGGTTTTTTGTCATGTATGGGAAGCACATTCTTTGTGTGCTTTTAGTAGTGTGAGTATGCATTAGGGCCAAAAATGCTAATTTTTGGGCCCATTACTAATCTCTTTATTAAGGAATTAATAAATAACATATTGCTATGTGTACAAAAATATGACATTGTTGTCTTCTCTATCTTGTAGTTTTTGGGTCTATTTCTAAGTTCAAAACATCAATTTTTCAATAATTTAGCCGAAATTCACTAAAATCAAGGCAAAAATGTCACTATCAAGCTATGACTAAATCTATCTTTTTGTCGGGTCCAAAAAACAATGCATATACTCTATCTACTATTATGGCTCTAGTATTTCTCTTTTTGCATGAGGTTCAAAAAACAAGGTGCATTTACTTGTGAGGTGGGCGTCCTTACCCGATCGCACAAACGTGTGCTGGAGGACAACCCTTTTGATAATTGGCTAGGTTTACAAGGAATTTCCAATGGATGACATTCAGAATTGTACCAAATCCATGGGATACAAACCAAAGGTGCCTAACCTAGCTCTATCTCGCGTATGGAAGCATAGTCCTCTAGTTAGCCAAACTGATTCCCATCGACGCTCTTAATTGCACTCCAAGATGAGGTGGTAAAGTGGAGATACACTACCCTTGGTTCATGGTATGAAACTTTTTTCCCAATATTTAATGGGCATAGTCGCCATACTTTCCATTACAATGAAGGACTTAAACTATTAGAGAAGACCTAAAGAAGTTCTAGACTCTAATGTTGGAAAGCACCTGACTTATTGGGTCCACCCGGCACTATGGAAGTAGTGTCATAACAAGGACAACCAAATCCCCTACTTTCGACCCCACACTCCCATAACTTAACTAATTACTACCACATTGTTATTACAATTAAAAAAAATGGGTTCTTTTACTTTAATTCCCCAACAATGAATCAATGGAACACATCATTTATTTTCGTCTACCATTTCAAAGAAAAATTTTTAAAGGGGAAAGCCAACCTGGTCAGGTGTGCAATGATAACTTAAAAATGATTTTTTTTATTCTTAAGAGAAAGCCAACCTAGAGAGGTTCTTCCACCATTGTCACCGAGGGTTCTTCGACCCTCACAACGGAGATCTGGATTGCTCCAGCTTGCGTCCCAGTACGAGTTGGTTTCGGGGCCATCTCGGCTAAGTAAAAAGTGTTAGGAAGGAAAGAACTATGATGTGAGCAAATTTTTGCTTATTGAACTATCAAGATCCAAATCTTCAAAGTTAGGATTGTAATTAAATTGTACTTAATAAGCACTTAAGATCTTATTGGATCTAACTTTGAAAGATACACTATCTCTCTAGATTAAACAAGTGAATTTGTCACTTCTTTCAAGCCCTAGTGAAATATATAGGAATGAAATTTACTTCTGAGATTCTGTATGTGCGACACGCACATCCAGACTCTATACCATCTTACAGGTAATTTCTAGACATATGCTAGAACATGTTTATATATGTGTTTGCATGAAAAAAATTGCATATCACTCATAGGGGGCAATGTCGGGAAATGGAAACCCTAAACTAAAAAGATGCATAACGTAATCAAAATAGTCCAATTTTGATGCCCAACATATCTAAACACATCTATAGAGCATGTATAACATGATGGTGAAGTCAAAACATGCCACTGTGAATCAGGTAAGAGATCGTGATCTCTTACCATCCTTCATGATGCACATATTTGACATCATGGCTGGGTTGTATACATCCTTACCGTCTCATGGATGAAGTATGGCGTCAAATGGACCTTGAAAAACTTGTCAAACAGTAAATGGCTAATGTTGGAGTGAAAAAGTGACTAAATGGTCATAATCCTGCCAAGTGAGCTCCACTTGGGCCCAAAACATCCACAAAAGGGTGACAAGAACATATACAACAAACTTGTCAAATCAGAATACATGACTGTGAAGCATGTAAGAGATCGCAATCTCTTACCATCCTTCTTGAAACAGTGCACTGTTTGCATGGTTGGCTTCAGAGAACACTATCTAATCACATCCCTAAAAGATTACAAAGGATGCCCCAAAAGTCCAAGTTAATGATGGAAGTAGCGGCAAGGACATTAACATGATCTTTTACTGCATTATTGAGCTTCAAAGAGGTGCTCAGGTACTAACTGGGTAGGTACTAATAGGGTGTGGGGACTAACCACTAACCAACAAGTGCAGGCAAAGGTGGAAAAATTTCCAGACTAGAAGCAAAGAAGGCCTATTCAAGCCAGAATAATAAGAACACACCAAAAGGACCTTAAAGTGGCATAAAGGATCAATGTTTGCTTAGGGACCACTCAAAATACTCCTCATAGAGTATTGGGAACATTGGTAGTCCCAAGAGCGGATTTGGTCAAAGCATCTAATGCTTATCAGCCTATTCAGGCCAAGCAGATAACCATATGACAATCAAAGATCATTAGAGCAGCGGTGGGGAACAACTAAGATGCTCTGAAATTTAGCATAAGTGCATCAAAACACAAAAAAAAATACTTCAAGACCGCAAAAGACATCAAAAAACATTGCACAGATCTTATTGGAGTACAGCTAACCAAACTTTGCATGAAAACACACTCACTAGGGTCATATCAATGTGCACAACATCATCATATCTTCAAAACATATCACTGTGAATTAGGTAAGAGATCGTGATCTCTTACTGGTCTACTGAAGGACACATGCAGATGGCACCATTGTGTTCCATATCACTTGTACTAAGCTATGAGTAGGTCTAGGGTCAAGTCAAACCATCAAATGCTCATCAGAAGTCAAATCTACTCATTTTAGAGTCTACATCACTGAAAATGGCTAAAGCAAGGTCATCTTGAAGTTCAGAACCATTCTTGTCCTTCTCAATGCATCCTACACACTCTCAACAATGATGATAAAACATACCACTATATTGCATCAGGTAAGATATCGTGATCTCTTGCTGTTCGTCACACATTCCCATCAGCTCTTGCATATAGTTAGCCTAGGTGTTTACAAACCCAATGGGTCAAGCCGCATCAATTTTGTGTCCACACCTTATATGCGTCAAACTCAGAACTTAGCGTCCAAACAAAATAACCAAAATTCATGTTTAAAGCTTTGCTCTAGTGGGAAACATTTTCTATAAACTCATTGGCCCTTGTGTGCTCCAACCAAGTCCAAGCCAAGAGTCGTATTAGGCGCCGCTTGCAACGTAACAGGTGCAATGTCTAGGTAGGCTCCACCTTATATGCTCAATGCTCTATAAATAATGTCAAAAGTGAGCAATTTTGTACTATCTATTGTTGCCATCTACCTTTCTTACTTGTGTTTGGCAGTTTTTTCCACTAGAGGCTTGCAACAACCAGTTGTAGATCAGGTTGAGTTTCTATACCAAACAATGCTCTTTGCAATTTGTGCACTTCAAAGTAGTCAGCTCCCCACCACCTCAACAAACCTACTTTGAGTTTTGCACTAGGTTAATAGAGTTGTGAGAAAACCCATATAAGCAACCTCATTCTTTGTTCCTACTTTGCTTAGTATGTCTCAGGAAACCTTGGATCACGATGTAACAGAGGTAGAGGGGATATGCCTTGAGCTGATATCCCTCAACAACAGTCTCAAGGAAATGGATCTTTGCTTCAATCTATTCTCATCCATAATATTGCCTGCCATGATATGCAGTACATGCTAAGTTGCAAACATTTGGAACCAACGACACAAATTGGTTGAGCCTCAACCACAAAGGCACGTTTATTATTGTGCAACAAAAAATCTAGCCAAGCTATAAGACTGATGTCCAGGCACAGATACCAACAATGCCTAAAAAACAATACTTCATGTTGTTCAAATGGCGACACTTCCAGTCAAGTTGTGTGACTGCTGATGCTAAGGTTTGGACAGCATGACCAAAACAAAATAACCAAAATTCATGTTTAAAGCTTTGCTCATGTGCACAGTGATGTCCAGAAATGGCATCTCAACCCCAACAACGAAAGACCAGGTACAAAAGCAACAAGCAACAGCTTGAAGAGATGGAGCCATTTGAGATCACACAGATTCACTTAGCACAAGGTATAATAGACCACAGAGGAGGGTAGCCCACATACCAAAAACAGAAAGATGTGGTCACTAAATCTCATAGAGCTTATATTGACAGAGTTAAAGGCTTTTGCAAAGAGGAAGAAAGCACCCAACACCATGCATATGAATTGCCGATTAGCATTAACAAGGTTGGCTTACTTTGCAGTGGGAATGATAGATGAGCTACCACCGGCTGGTTCTATGGAGGAATGGACTGCAAAAAGTCAGCTCCCAACAACAAGAATGATAAGGGCTCCAAGAGTTACTGGCATAAGCACAAGAAGGACAACAAGGATTGCAGCCCAAGAACCAGAACATACCCGGCAGGAAGAAACTACCTCATCGAAGTCATAACAATCTGAAGACTCAAAAAAGACCGAATCAGAAGGGGAGGAAGATCCTTTCAAGGAGCATCCAACTCAATCTGAACAATGGGACAGATGGGATAGAGCAAGGGAAGATGAGAAGAGATCTAAACAAAGGAGAGGCAGGAACAAGTACTCTAAGGCCTCTTGCAGCTCCCAGGCCAAGAGAAGACCCTGCGGTAGAGAGATTGAGACAAGAGAGGATGAAGGAATTAGAGGAAAGAAGGATGATCGCACAAAGACAACAACATCGTATCGAAGTCAGACTTAACAAAAGAAAACAGTGGGAGCAGGAGACACCTAGCCCACGGCCACAGAAAGGAGGCAAAGGAATGAAGAAGAGACACAAGAGCAACAACACCAAGAGGAAATACCAATTCAAGAAGAGGGACAGGAAGAAAATGTGCATGATGCAGCATTACCCGATCCACCAAGAGAACCACAAAGAGATCAAGGGTTAAACATGGATGAGGAGATGAGAGAAGTAGCCACAAGCTCATTGGTTAAGGACGATACTCAACAAACGAAGCAAACTCAAGTCACACAGGAAAAAGCGATCGAACAAGAAAGAATACAGCAAGAACCATTCAAGGAAACTGCATGCTCTAGATCTGAAAGGAGAAAAAGAACGATTCTGAGAAGGAGGTAGAGAAAGACAAAGAGAGTGAAAAAGAACACTTTCCTACCAGAGATACACTTTTTGAGACACATTGTGTCAGCAACAAGAGTGAAAATGGATCTGGCCAAGATAGAGACTATCTGTGATTGGTCCGATTTGAAGAATGTCCATGAAGTTAGAAGCTTCTTGGGACTGTATTCGTACTATAGGCGGTTCGTTAGAAAGTTTGCAGAGGTTGCTTCCCCTTTGCATATCTTGACACATAAAGGAGTCCCTTTCTCGTGAGGACCCACAGAGGTGACTCCTTTCAGACTTTGAAAGAGAAATTGACTACAGAACCAGTTTTTTCTTTGCCGGACTTGCAGAAGTTGTTTGAAGTATATCGTGATACTTGTGGTCGTAGTCTGGATGCGGTCTTAATGCAAGAAGGCCAATGTCATTGCCTACGAGAGCGGATTGTTCTCAAGGCCGGAATTCACAACTCAGATTTGTGGGAAAGAGCTTTTGACGGCTATCCATGCTCTTATTCAGTGGCGACATTACCTACTCGAAGCCGATTTTATAGTTTCCATAGATGATGGGAGTTTACGCTACTTCTTGTCATGGAAGCAGCTATGGAAAAAAAAGCAGATGCGGTGGGCAAACATCTTGTCACGGTTTACTTCCGGATTGTCCATGTGCAGGGACAAAAGAAATTGGTGGGAAATACTTTGTCCCGAAAGCCGTTGGTTCTGGCTATTCCTGCGATACATCATAGGAACTTTGCGGATATGGTCGGTCAATACTCCACGAACAGATTTTGCAGATGTATCCAATTGAATACAGAAAGGGGAGATAGTAGCGGACTATTCCATTCGGGATGGCTACTTGATGAAGAAAACCATGTTGTAAGTTACACAACCATTGAGGAAAAAGGTTCTAACCGAATGCCATTGTCCGCCTTTTACGGGTCACTGTAGCATTGTTACCACCTTGAAAGGGGTAGAGAGATACTTCTTTTGGCCGAGACTCAAGAAGGATGTGGAGGAGTTTGTGTGAAGTTGCTTGGTATGCCATAAGGTCAAGTTTGACAGGCATAAAGCACGGGGATTGTTACAGCCTTTGCCCATACCCACCCGCCCCTAGGAAAGTATTGCAAAGGATTTCATCTCCCGAGAACACAGAGTGGGCATGATTGTTTATTGCCCAGGTCTTTAGATTACAATGGCATGCCTCAGACAATTGTCTCCCACAGGGACCCCAGGTTCACGAGTTGGTTTTGTACGGCTATTTGGGAGAACATAGGCAAGCGGTTGCAGTTCTCGTCATCGTTCCACGCAGACTGACGGGCAATCAGAGATTGCTAATTGAGTGAAACACGTTTGACTCTTTGATGGGGAAAATGCCATTTGAGATTTTTGAATTTGCTACGAAGGTTTTAGTCTTCCTTAACGCGAAAGATAAGATTTTTCTTTAAAACCGACCAGTTCACGAGGGACTTCACCTGGAAGGCTTTGCAGAAATCTCAGGAAAGACAGAAAAAAGGCAGCAAAACGCCATCGTCGCGATTTGAAATTGAAGGAGAATGATTGGGTGCTCTTACGTTTTGAGAAGGCACGCCTGAGAAAGAAAAAGGGAAAGGAGAGGCTTTTTCCAAAGCTTAGTATGCGATACTACGGACCTTTCCAAATCTCCAAAAAGATCAATGATGTCTCCTTCCGACTGAAACTGCCTAACACTTGGAGGATTCACAATGCATTTCATGTGAGCCTCTTGAAGCCTTTTGAAGGCGATGTGTCTGATGATGAACAACTCGAATTGGACGAAAACGAGAAAATGCTCGTTTTAGAACAGAAGTTGGCACAGAAAGAAAGAAAGGTAAAACGAATTGACGGTTCTTGGTTAAATTTAAGACCTACTTTGCAATGGACGCGAAGCGAATGGAGGAGGAAGACCTCTCGATTTTTCGAATACTAGAGTCACTGATGTCTCTTTGAGCTTCAGGGATACTGAGAGCTGACAGTATTCTGCTGGATGACTTTATGAAATGGAATTCCTGAATATGAAACTGATTTGTTCTTGACTTGTTTTTAAGTGCAGGAACTGATAGACGAAATGACTGCAGCATTTCGATCTAAATGATCTCAAGTAGACATGGTTGCAATATGGGTTAGTCAATCGGGCATCTATGAGGTCCCGACCGCATCTAGATGCGATTGCTAGCTACATTGCCGACAAATCATGGTCTAAGATCCGAATGAATGTTGAATGTCATGTGATGTTACTGTTATTGGTACATGTGCTAGATGTGTGCTCCTAGTACGTAGGTACTAACAGTCAGTGTATTCTAAGACAGTTTATGGCCTCTATCTGTTTGGCAGGCGAATCGAGGCTGATTACAATGCTTTCAAGTGGAAGGTATGTCACAAAGTGATGACGTGGTTGCCCTCTCTGCTGGAATATCAAAAACCCTAATTTTGCCCAAAACCCTAATTCTGCTAAAACCCTAATCCTAAAATCAAAACCCCTAATTCTACCTAAAACGCTAATTCTGCTAAAATTCTAACCCTAAAATCAAAAACCCTAATTCTGCCCTAACCCTAACCCTGATTTGCTGACGTGGTGTGCTGACACGTGGCCGAGCTGTATAGATCCTCGTGTTTCACGAAAAAAGCAGCTAGGCTTTTTGCTTTATTCTACACTGGGAAAAGCAGAGAGCGAGAGAGAGAGAGAGAGAGAGAGAGAGAGAGAGAGAGAGAGAGAGAGAGAGAGAGCACTTTTGTTTAATATAGAAAGCCTCTTTGCTTTATTGGATTAAACAAGAGAGAAAGAGCCTTTGCTTTATTTATGGGCTTTTGATTTTCAGCTTTTTAACTTTAAATATGTGAGCAAGCCTCTCACAACTCAGAGCATCTGGACGCAGAGTCTAAGTGTGAGTGCCTGCCAGCACTCTTGTACTTTGAACACAGATTAATATAAAAAGAAATACCAAAAGGGGCGCCAGTCTTTGGGGCCAATATCTCTAGGCACGGAACTCCGCCGGGCCAATGTCGAATAAATTGTGAACTGTAAACTGTTTTGAAGTGGTTATTTGGTGCTGTCGTGGTAGATTCTTGACTTGGAGTGTCCAAGTCTGTTACATCATCTGTACAAACTCGCCATAATTCACCTGCCCATCACCATCAACATCCGCTTCACGAATCATTTCATCAACTTCTTCATCAGTCAGTTTCTCTCCAAGATTACTTTCACAAGCTCATATTGATGGTAGAGGATCAAGTATATCGCATTTGCCTTAACCATGATAAATGAAAATTTATGGTTAGGCAAGGCAAGATATTGGGCCACATAGTGTCTCAGAACGGCATATCCACTGATGCAGAAAAGATTGCAGTCATTGTTGAATTGCCAAGACCATACAATGCCAAAGGAGTTCAAATATTTATGGGCCATTGCGGCTACTATTGTAGATTTATCTACATGTACGTTGAGATAGCCAGACCCATGTATGCTCTACTTATTGTATTTGAGTAGACAGATGACTATGAGAATGCGTTTGAAAAGCTTAAGCAAGCATTGGTGTCAGCACCTATTCTTAGAGCACCAGATTGGAACACAATTTTCCATATACATATTGATGCATTTTCTTTTGCAATAGGTTTTTCTTGCACAACCTGGTGAGGGAGAGATGGAATATGGACTTTCCTGTGTCTTATGCTATTCGCCGGATGAATAGTGCTGAAAAGAATTACATTACCACAGCGCGAGAAGGTTTAGCAATGATCTATGCGGTTAAGAAGTTTAGGCATTACCTTTTGGCCAATAAATTTATCTTCTTCGTAGATCATCAGGCTTTAGTATACCTTGTTAACAAGCCATACGCAACAGGACGGATCATTAGATGGTTTGTTATTCTACTTGAGTTTGATTTTGAGGTTGCAATGAAGAAAGGATGCACCCATCAGAGAGCTGACCATCTTTCTAGAATCACTTGTGAAGAAGCTCCTAGTGGTGTAGACGATGATATTCCTGATGCAACTCTTTTTCAAATTGAAACAACACCTAGATGGGCTGAGAAAATAATAGGAGTGCTTACAACTAGCTTTACAAGTCAAGGGGGATTGACCACGGAGGGTATTGAGGATTTAGCACAATGTGCACAATATGTGATGTTCTTGGGACGCTTATACAAGCTAGGTTCTGAAGGAGTACTACGTATATGTCCTAACCTGGATCAGTACAAAGATATATTGGAATATATGCACATTCGTGTAGGAGGATTTCACGTTTCAAGCAAGGAGATAGTTCGAAGAGTACTGCTAGATGGCTATTGGTGGCCAACCTTACGAGAAGATGCGGAAGAGTATGTACGTAAATGTAGAGTTTTCTCTCTGAGCACACCAATTGCATACGCTACACTATTCCACATCTCCCCAACACCGAAATGGAGCTCTTACATCGAGAGCTATTTGACACATGGTCACTTAGATAAGAAACTTCCAGCTCACAGAAAGAAAGCCGTTGAGGTTGAAGCTTCAAGCTATCAGCTAATCCAAGGCCAACTTTACAAAAGAGGAAAGGATGGCAACTTAAGAACCCGTGTATGGGAATCAGACTACCTTAACGTTCTGACAAATGCACATGCGGGAGTTGGAGGTGGACACTTCTCTTGAGATACCAAAGCCAAACTCATCTTATGGTCAAGACTTTGGTGGCCAACAGTTTTTAACAATGTAAACGAGTATGTGAAGAGGTGTGATGAATGTCAAAGGACAAAGCCACCAATCACAAGTGATAACATGCCATTACGACCAATCATGGCAGTTCGAGTATTTGCTAAGTGGGATATCGACTTTGTTGGACCAATCTAGCCACTAACACACCACATGCATACTGAATATACCATTGTACTTCAAAAGAAGAACACTACTCACACTTGGATACAATTTTCAATTTACTTTGAAAGAATCGGCTTTATCTCAATCCTAAGAAGAGCACTTTCTTTAATAGTCAAATTGAATACCTAGGCCATATTGTTCCCTTGGAAGAAATCCTAAGAAGATAGAAGCTATTACGTCTTGGCCTATATCTAACAATTTTCATAAATTGAAGTCATTTTTGGGATTGTGCAGCTACTACGACAAGTTTTTTCTTCATTTTTCTTACAAAGTTCACTCTCTCACGTTACTTTTGAAGAAGGCCATACCATATTGTTTGGACTAATTTGCAAGAATGCACTTTTCAAGCACTTGAATATTCTTTGACATATGCACTAGTGTTACAATTTATTGAATTTAAGAGACCATTATTTATTGTTGTTATTACTGATGCTAGTGGAAAAGGTTTAAAAGTTTTTTTAATGTAGGATAATCATCCTTTGGAGTTTGAAAGTCATAGGTTTAAGTGAGTAGAAGTTTAGCGTATATAATAAAAAAATTTCTTCTGTGGTTCATGCTGTCCAAGTTTGGAAACATTATCTTATGGGTTTTAAGTTTGTTTTCAAGACTAATCAACAAAGTATTAGGTATTTGCTTTCATAGCCTTTGATTTTTAATTATCACATTAAGTGGTTGACTTTTATTGAAAACTTCCAGCCTATTCTCCAATAAGACCCTCGTAAAAGAGAGTGTAGTTACTGATGCTTTGAGTAGAAGACCCCAATTTCATGACATGTCTGTGATTGAAGGTATTTCATTTGCTCTGAAGCTTGACACTTACACAGATGATGAAGACTTTAAGGATGCATGGTTTCACCTAAATGATCATAACTCACATGATATAGCTGACTACACCATTCGTGATAATTTTCTTTATTTCAAATGTATGACTTAGACTTTTTGCCCCAACATTCTCAACGAATTACATAAACCACAATATGGAGGTCATCGAGGGATTGTTGTCACCATACAAGGACGTTTGTTGTAATTTCTTTTGACCTTATTTAAAATAGGATGTTAAGGAATTTATGTCAAAACGTTTAATTTTTCAAAAGGTGAAATCATACACATGTAAGAAACTTGGCCTTTACACCCTCTCCCCATTCCTGAAAGAACTTAGAAACACGATGTAGTTCCGTTTCCGGATGGTTTGAACGATGGTGGAACGGAAGCGCGCTGTCATAATAATCAACATCCAATTCTCCTAATGATTTTCTCATGTTAAACTGATAATTTAATATGGGGAAGTGCCAAGGGAGAAAAAGCTAGAATATTGGTTAAGCTAGAAGACTGGCCGAACTAGGGATCCAAAGGAGGGAAAATAGGTATCCAAAAGGGGGGCCATCTACAAAAGAGCAATGTGCACCAATGGGTTTAAAAGACCCTAAGGTTCAACCCATTAAGACTTCCAAAATGCTAAGGTTCCAAAATTCAAAGGTTCTGTCCAAAGGTCAAAAGCCTAGGGAAATTGGATGCTTTGTGTGTGTCCCAAAAGTCTTCAACCGTCCCTTCATAGGAGGGGGTGAGTCCTTGAGGTAGGAGATGAGAGAGAAACTCTCTCTCTCACACACACACACAAGCTCCCTTTACACAAAGGGAATGAGGGACACATGTCAGCTCCCTATGCCAGATGCCTACAAGGTGTACTCAATTCCTATTGGATGGCCTTGGATGTGGACGAATGAGAATTAGCTTAGAGTAAATCTAGTTTAATTAATTTAAAAACACTTAATAAAAGAATCAATAAGAATTAAGCTCTCTAGAAGACTATTGGACAGTCTCCCAAGGGGTCCAATGAGCATTCAGCAGCCCAATGGCTTGCCTGATTCCTATTGGCCAGGAGGCAAAGGGGTCCAATGAGAGTTTAGTTGAATTAAGTAATTACCTAAAAGCTCTCACAAAAGGGGAAAGGGGGACATATGTTAGAAGACTATCACTTATGCTGCTTAACTTCCATTGGCTAGGCCTGGGGAGGTCCAATGAGGTGTGAGGATGAGCAAATAGCAAGAGGGGTTGACCAAGAGAGAGAGAGGGTGTAAGGTCTCTGACCCCGACCAAAAAGAGCACCCTTGTACCATGGAATGAACATAATGGAAAAACTTATTATTTTTAGCAGTTTTTTAAATTCTGTCAGTGCCATGATGTTTAGAATGTTTTAAAGCTTTGAAATGTGAATTAAAATAATTTTTGTAAAAAAAAATTCAAAAGTAGTAAGTTTTTGGTCACCCGATCCGTCCAGTTTTGACCATCTCGAAAAACTGCACTCGTATTCCGAATTTGAAAAAAATGCATTTTCGGACCCCGAGGGCTGCTAAATATGGCAGGTACTCGCATCAGTATGCCTTAATTAGTGCTAAGTATAGCAATTTACGGCATTAAATTCAGACTCGTCTAGCCCGTTTAGCCTAAAACCAATTTTTCCTAAAGTTGTGCGGAGAGGCACCGAGGCTCGAGGCTGTGTAGGAACAGGTTCCAAGCCACTCAGAGCCAGCTTTAGCAGCTAGAAGGCGCCCTCTTGTCTTATGGGAGTTGTGGGAGAGTTGCCAAGCTTGAGAGAGAGTGTGAGAGTTAGTTAGACTAGCTAACTGGACACTTGCTAGGGGTGTAACTAGACTTGCCATGCATGATGTGAGTGCTCACTCAGATGCAAATAGAAAGCCTGGTCGATTTTCAGCTTGGAGGAGCCTATTTAAGAGTGTGCTCACACACACACACATACTCACACACCCACTCAGTACACACACACCTTGGGAAGGTGCTGCCGGCACACACAATTTTTGGAGGAGAAGCAAAGGAGGGAAGCACTACGGGATTCTCGTCTTGGGAACTCATTTGGATAAAAAAATCGAGAGGATTTTAGCCCCTAATCACAGTAATCATGATTTAATTTATGTTCTTCTTAATCCTCTTCATCATTCTCTCAATTCCTCATCTACTATGCTTAATCCTAGCTATAATTCCCAATAGCTGCTCTCTAATTCTCCATATCTATATTCCATTACATAATCATCATCCAATAGCTAATTATGCAGCCATTCATCACTCTTAATCAATGATTAATACATGATTAGAACAGAATTTTCTCTCTAGAAAGCATAGTAATTAATTGTCAAGCCGGTAATGATGTAGATTTGCTCAAATTCATTCTTTTACCACACAATATTGGTGTAGCTAAGTTAGATTCAATTTTCTCATACATTAAGATGTGATTAAGGGAAAATTAATCCATCATTAAGCCACTAAGAAGAGAATTTTCTCTCACCTATGCATGCGGTAGTTCTGCATCTTCTAATTGCATTAGGAAGGTGATTGAGCCTGTTTAATTCATCTTTCTAGTAATTTAATCAGTAAAATTATGAAATTCTTAATCATCTAAGCCAAGTAATTAACTTTAGAGCCGGTTCCCATAGGACAAGTAAAGTATTATCCATAAAATTACTATGTCTCGAAGGAAAATCTAACCCTCTCGTATAAGGGGGATTGTTCAATGATTCTAATCTATCATTTGGATTGTGATGATGCTCTCGGACCTTAGCTCTTTTCTTCAAGTTTATCATTTAAAGAAGTGAGTATAAAATGGCCCCGGTTAAGAGAACTCGCTTCGGTGGTGCCCACGACCGCGAGGCGGGAACGAGTAATGTGAATGGAAAAGGAAAAGCTCCCATGGACGAACAAGCACCGGCCATCTCACGGGCCATTGACGAAGAAATGGAAGAGGTAGGTCACAATTTTATTCAAGATGTTTAATTTAACATTGCACACGTTTAGCTAGGAGAGAACATATCCCCAAACATGTTGGAGAAATCCGACGGAAACCTCGGCACTTGACTTCATTGTATATTAAAGTCTAAAGTAGGAAGGAAATGGTTGACAGATATATTGTTTGCAATAGGAAAGAATGTCTGCTAGGGAAAATTTAGCTCGACATATTTATTCTATTTCCAATGTTGAATTAGTTCTGATCCCCCTACTGATCACAGGGGACGGCTCGCGACGATTTTGCAGTAGCTAGAGTTACTAGCTTAGGGCCCTTACCCACGACTTGCTTTCTATGCGGTGGGAACCCACGTTTTGCTTTATATGCGGTGGGAATGTCCATGTCGTGCTTTCTATGCGGTGGACATACCTAGTTGTATAGGCAGCTAGGCGACAACGGGAGTAAACTCTCGTTGGAGGGGGGATGTTGTACCTCCAAAACATTGGAATTTTAATGAATAAGTTTGAGTAGAATTTTTACTAGAATTTTTGTCTTGGTGGCGCTTTGCAAAACTGGTTGAAGGGCTGTCTTAACGAACCTTCTGAATCAGAATCTAATCAAGGAATTTTGATGTTGAACAACCATTGTGGTAGTAATTAGGACACACAAGGAAGTGTGAGTGTGGGGGTGGAAAGTGGGGGCTTGGCTCAGGTTGCCAATGCCTATGAGAAGGATGGTTCCGATTGGTCGGGAACTCTCCGTCCCCATAGTGTTTAAATCGACACTAGTAATACTCATTGCCCCTAGAGCGGCGAAGTCTCAAGTGTACGTGCCTCAGAAACATGGGGAAAAAGGCACTCGGGATTTCTCTCCTCTTGGAAGGTGGGTCTTAGGATTGTTAGATAGGTTAAGTACGCTTCCCTTGCGAGGTGGAGCTAGATCTCATTGTTAGTAGGCTCGAACTCGACTCACTTTGTGATGAGAGATCGTCCGCTAGTTGAACCCTGAACCACTTTGTTTGCTTTCGCTATAGATATAGTGGCCACCAGGTTTACCATCAGATCCGCCGTTTGAGACGGCGGGGTGGGGATCTCACACCTGGTATCAGAGCCAAGGTTAGGCTGAGAAATAAAGTCGTATTGTTTGAATATTTAAAAAGGAACTAAAAGTATATAGGTAGCTATTCCGAACTCCTTGCATTGTTGTTGCAGGAAGACCCCGTGCTAGAATATCGGAAGTTCCAAGTGTTTGAGCTTATTTACGAACAAGCTCGACGATCCCTAGTTTACCAATTCAGGCGAGATGTCATGGAGATACTGATCAAGGCTCATACGCCACACTCCACTCGCATTGATAGAGGATAGGGCTTGATTGGACACTTGCACGAGGGGTTTACTACATCAATGCTCAGAAGCTAGGATGCCTGGTTACCGATTTGAAGAAGATACGTTGGGGAGAAGAGTTGAGGATGGTGGAGATATTCTACTTGTTGCCTACACGATTGGACCAGACAGTCTCTAGCGACACCAATCAAACCCTCAACGAGTGGCTTTTGGAGAAGGTCACCAATGTAATCCCAGCAAAGAGTTAGGACTTTTGGAGTACCAAAAGAAGAATCCCGACTTGGCACCATAGTTTACTATCCTCTCAAGGATGAGTATAGAAACTACTTCACGAATAAATTAGAGTATCATGTGAACACAATCTGCTAGGCGTATCTTATACACAATCCAAAGAATCCAAAAATCCATGTAATAAAGTGATCACGAAGTACCCTAAACCTTAAGGGGTGTCGACTGTAATAAATTTTCATCAATAAAGTGCTTTTTTGTCTCTGAATCTCTGTCTCTTGATAAAGTGGGATCTTGAATTTTATTTAAAGTCTCGTGTCTATTTTGAAATCCAAGTAATGGTATCAAGAATCTCATATAACCCATGTAGGCACTGCCTGCTGCTCTCTACTCGGCAGCGCAAGAGAAGAAGCTCCTCCTCAAACAAGCCCAACCTCCAATCTTTAAGGGCAAGGGGGCAAATGTGGAGAGAGATGCGAAAGTGTGGATGGAAGCAATGGATGACTACTTTGAAGCTACGGGAACCTAACCCGTGAATCAGACCATGCTTGCGATGTTCCTCTTGTCTGGCGATGCCAAGATATGGTGGAAGCAACATTGCAGGGACTTGGATATTAAGGGATCTTCCCAATCCTAGGAAGACATCAAAGCTGCAATAATGGGACGTTATTTACCACCCGCCTATAAAACCTTGAAGATGAACGAGTTCTTTTCACTTCGGCAGCTGACTTCATATGTCGAAGAGTATTATGCAAAGTTTGTCACTCTTCGGAGATATGCTCCAAAGATGACCTTGGAACAACAGGTAGCGAGGTTTTGCCAAGGGCTAATCGACCCTTTGAATACTCGGTTGGAAGCTCTCAGGCCGACAACACTACATGATGCCTTGCTGAGGACCAAACCTTTAGCTCTTGAAGTGAAAAAAGTTAATCAGACTAGGAGGAATCATTGGGCAAAGAAGGCAAGGACAAATGTTTGGAATAACAAACCAGCCAACCAAGCATACGACCAGCGCCCTATTGTGGCTACCACCACAACCATGGAGTTCCCAGATGCTCGATGCTATGGTTGCGGTGAGTTTGGACATTACAGATCCAAGTGCCCCAAGAACACTCAGGCAACCAGCGCCAATGCCATACCCTTGAATGCCCATGGGTGTGGCCAACCTAATGGAAGAGGAGGACGTGGAAGGATGAACAGAGGGCGTGGAGCTACCGCCAGAGTTAATGCCGCAGTGGTACAACCAATTGTGGGTGATGAAGCAGTGGAGAGAGCAACCTTGCATGCTACAATTGACAACCCCAATGGTTGCGAGAAATACGCGGTCATTCATACGCTAGGGTCTCTGAGAGGTGAACAAGTTAACTTCCTTATAGATTGTGGTAGTACTCTTTCATTTCTTTCACCCAGATGCATGAGGAAGCTAAAGCTAGATAAGTATCCAACAAGCAAGCTAGTTGTAGAGTTAGCAAATGGCAAGGAAGTAGTATCTCAGCACTCTGCAGGAAAAATCGACTTTGATTTAGGGGGACACCCAACCTTTGCCCAATTTCGAACCCTACCCTTAGGATTCTTTGATGGGATACTAGGGATGGACTGGTTAAAGCAAAATAAGGCCCACATCCATTGTGCACAGGGGAACTTTACCTTTACAGATAACTTGGGTAATGAAGCCTTAATCCAGGGGGAAAATGGAAGGCCTGGGGCTACTCTAGTTAAGGCCAACAGACTCTTGAAGGGACTGAGAAAGGGGCAGCAAATTTATGCGGTAAAACTCAACAAGGTGGACCAATCAAATACCTCACTTCGACCAAACTGGTTGAGGGAGTATGATTATGTATTCCCAGAAGACCTTACGAATCTTGCGCCACATAGAGAGGTAGATCATGAGATTGAGACTATCCCTGGATGTGAACCTATCTCAAAAAGACCTTATAAAATGTCATTTCCAGAGGCCATCGAACTCAAGGAACAACTTAGGCAACTCATTGAGCAAGGATTCATTCGACCCAATACTTCTCCTTGGGGTGCAACAGTTCTTTTTCAGAAGAATAAGGATGGAACCTTAAGGCTATGCATAGATTATCGCGGACTGAACCAGGTAACTGTATCTATTGATATATAGCATGCATGTATCGGACATTGCCTTCATGTAGATCTAGAAAAAGGTGATTTTAGATTACCGTAACGGTAACAAAACTTGACTAATTGAAAAAAAATGGCATAACTTTCATAGAAGTCATCCAAACTTTTCGGACCTTGGCTCTTTAGAATCCATTTTTCAAGAACTTTCCAATGATAGGTCATATCATGGGGTTCTAAGCAATATTTAGAGGGGTCTACCGGGTTGCTTTCTTTTGTACAAATTTGACGATGTGGCACTCTTAAAAGGCCCAAAAATGAGTTCAAAATTTTCCTAATGTATTGGAAGGATAACCGATGTTTCAAGTGCGGTGAGCAAGGGCATGCATACCGCGCTTGTCCCCAAAAGAACACCCGCCATGAACCTCCTAGAGCTACCTTGGTCAAAATCCAAGAGGAGGAAATTCACCACAAAGGATCTCCTTTATGCCATGCTTGGGGAAAGGTAAGAGAACATGATGCTTTTATTCTCTTTGACCCTGGTTCTACTCACAATTTCATATCTATAGAGTTGGCCACCAAGCTAGGCATACAAGCCTACGAGATGGGAGATGTCCTACCCGCAGATGGTGCTTTCAAGGGGCAAGAAGCTTCAGTTACTCCCTTAATCGGGAAATTGAGGCTCCATGTCCAAAGCTATGTGGACAAAGAGTAATTCTTTATCTCTCCCCTCAAGCATGAGGATGTAATCCTAGGGGCACCATGGTTTGATCGCATGGCTGCCAATGTTAAATTCCCTGAAATGAGAATCTCCTTTAAGTTTAGGAAAAAAGATATGTATATAGATGCTAAGGAAATGGGTAACACTATACCCATTGTACATACACAAGCTTCCAACAAGTCAATAAAGAGCCCTATTTTCGTGTACATGATTTTTGTTAAAGATTCTCAAAATGGACCTAATGTTTTAGCAAAAAAAAATATACACAATCAAAAGGAATTAGAGTTATCCAATTTTCTCAAGGGGTTCCAAGATGTCTTTATTGACGACATCCCTTGTGAGATACCTCCTAAACGAGGCAGTGATGACCATGCAATTGAACTTCTTCTGAAAAGTTCACTGCCTAACAAACCTCCTTATAAAGTTTCTCAAGATCAACAAGAGGAGATTATGCGGCAAGTGCATGAGCTCCTGTGCTACTAGTGCAAAAGAAAGACGGCACATATTGTATGTGTGTCAACTCTAGAGCACTAAATAGGATCACTATCAAGAATAGGTTTCCCGTTCCATGGGTAGAAGACCTATTTGATAAGCTACAAGGATCCACCTACTTCAGTAGGATTGACCTAAAAAGTGTCTATCATCAAATAAGGATAGTTGATCAAGACATTGTAAAGACCGCATTTCACACTACGTTTGGTCTTTACGAATACATTGTCATGCCTTTTGGCTTGACCAATGCACCAGCCACATTCAACCGCTTGATGGAGAAGCTATTTAGGCCTCACCGAACCTTTACCGGAGTGTTCTTTGATGATATCATCATCTACTCTAATTTATTAGACGAACACAAGCAACACCTCCAGGTAATATTTCAAGTTCTAAGAGAGAATAAACTTTATGTTAATCGAAAGAAAAGTAAATTTTTCTTATAAGATATTCAGTACTTAGTTCACATTATCTCTCAAGATGGCATCCAAATGGATCCATCAAAGTTAGAGGTAATAAAAGGATGGCCTAAACCAAGGAATCTTCATGAATTAAGAAGCTTTGTAGGTATGTGCGCATGCTATAGACACTTCATAGAAAAGTTCTCACTAATAGCAGGACCATTACATGACCTAACAAAGAAAAACGTTAGGTACACATGGTCAGCCAAGGAGAACAATGCTTTTGAAAAACTTATCTCTCAACATGTGCTCACACTACCGGATCTCTCAAAGCCATTTGAGGTCCAATGTGATGCTTGTGGTGATTGCCTTGGAGCTGTTTTGCTTCAAGAAGGGCACCCCATAGGCTATGAAAGTCGAAGGCTCGACCCTGTTGAGCAAGCTCTAGGCATATATGAAAAGGAACTCCTCGCAGTTCTACATGCCTTAGACTCATGGAAGCACTATTTATTGGGGACTCCTTTCATTCTGCGAACGGATCACCAAAGTCTTAAGTACTTCATGACGCAGACCAAGCTCTCCAACAAACAAATGAGGTGGGGGTGGGCAAACTTTCTTTCACAATTTCATTTTCATATTGCTCACATTGCTGGCAAGTAGTTGATGCACTCTCAAGGCAATCGAGAGTGAATGCGGTTTTCATAGCAGCTCACAATGATCTATCTTCTATGATAGATGAGTATGCTATTGATCCCGATTTTAGAGATGTGATTTCAGTCCTTGCACTAGGGAAGAAAGAGGAGCCATTTACTTTACAAGATGGTTATCTTCTCTATGGAAATAGACTATGTGTTACTAGCTTACTACATGAGAAAGTAATGTATGAATCTCATGCTTCTCCTTATGCAGGGCATAGAGGGATTCAGTCTACCCTAAAGGGGATTGAAACATATTTCTATTGGCCTACCATGAAAGCAAACATACAAGAGTATGTTTCTAAATGTGTGGTATGCCAAAAGACGAAGTTTGATAGAGGGGCAACCTGGATTGCTTCAACCTTTGCCAATCCCTAATTCACCATGGGAGAGCATATCCATGGATTTTATCTTTGGATTTCCTAAGTCTATCCATGGGAATACAGGAATATGGACGATAGTAGACAGGTTCAGTAAACAAGATCATTTTATACTTGTCAAAAAGACTATCAAAGCCAATCAAATGGCAACCCTCTTCATTTCAAAAATTTTCAGGTACCATGGCTTGCCAATGTCCATAGTGTTGGATAGAGATCCTAGAATGACCAGTAATTTTTGGAAGGGTCTCTTTGAGAATTTAGGGACAAGGCTACCTTCTCTTTGGCCTATCACCCGCAAACGGATGGCCAAAGTGAAATAGCCAACCTAACAATTCTCAATCTACTAAAAGCCTATGTAACGGAAGTAGATCAAAGATCCCAATGGGAGAAGTACTTACCCTCAATGGAGTATGCCTACAATAACACTGCACATACTTCCACGGGAAAAGCACCTATTGATGTAATTGAGGGAAAATTAAAAAAGTCCCTTGCTACTTAAGGTGCACGGGAAGATCTTCGCTGGAGATGAGTATAGCCAAGACCTACAAGAATCTTTCTAAAATATTAAGGATGTTATCTCTATCTCATAGCAAAGGCAAAAGGCTGCTGCTGCTGCTGACAAGCACAAAAGAGCCCAAGCCTTTAAAGAAAATGATTGGATCTTACTCAAATTTCCCAAGGCTCGATTAAGGCACATGACGGGCAAGAATCCTACAGGACACCAAAAGTACTATGCTAAGTCCCTATCAATTCAAGTTGCCCAACCATTAGCTCATACACAATGCTTTCCATGTGAGCCTACTAAATCCTTACAAAGGAGAGCCACCTCAAGAACCAACTATTGAAGACCCATCGAAGATCGAGGACCAAGAAGAGGTGCTGCAGCCCGAGTCCAGCAGCCCGAGTCCATTCTTCGACATGAAGACAAGGTACTAAGAGGCGTTAAGAGTATCCGACGATATCTTATTAAGTTTAAGAATTATCCTTTTGAAGATGCTAGATGAATGCAAGGAATACAATTAAAGGATAACCTAAACCTTGTCAATGCTTACAATGCTTCCCTAGAGTTAGCAAATGTACAAATGTTAAAAATGAACAAAGTTTTTGTCTTATAAAACTCTCTTTTTCTTTATTGTGCACAAATGTGAAGTGGTATGCATGCCTAGATCAAGTTTGGGGAGACGACGTCTCCCGAACACCAAGTAGAGCTTGTCACTCTACTATGGAAGATTGATAGGACTAATGTGCAGACATGCTTGCGACAGCTTAGGCTCTCAAGCGCCAAATGGACTAGTCATCCATTCAGAAACAATGTCGTAGGTAACATAGGGATCCTCTACTCGCTAGGAGAAAGGACTAATGAATATGCTTTATCTTCTCTACCCCATAGTAGAGGACGACTATGATTTCAAGAGAGAGGTAATGTCATAATAATCAGTATCTAATTCTCCTAAATGATTTTCTCGTGTTAAATTGTTCATTTAATATGGGGAAGTGCCATGGGAGAAAAAGCTAGAATATTCTTTAAGCTAGCAGACTGGCCACAATAGGGATCCAAAGGGAGAAAATAGGGATCCAAAAGGCGGGCCATCTGCAAAAGAGCAATGTGCACCAATGGGCTTAAAAGACCCTAAGGTTCAGCCCATTAAGACTTCCAAAATGCTAAGGTTCCAAAATTCGAAGGTTCTGTCCAAAGGTCAAAAGCCTAGGGAAATTGGATGCTTTGTGTGTGTCGCAAAAGTCTTCAACCATCCCTACATAGGAGGGGGCAAGCTCTAGAAGTAGGAGATGAGAGAGAAACTCACACATACACACACAAGATCCCTTTATACAAAGGGAATGAGGGACACATGCCAGCTCCCTAGCACAGATGCCTACAAGGTGTACTCAATTCCTATTGGATGGCCTTGGAGGTGGACCAATGAGAATTAGGCTAGAGTAAATCTAGTTTAATTAATTTAAAAACACTTAATAAAAGAACCAATAAGAATTAATCTCTCTAGAAGACTATTGGACAGTCTTCCAAGAGGTCCAATGAGCATTCAACAACCCAATGGATTGCTTGATTCCTATTGGCCAGAGGCAAAGGAGAGTTAGTTGAATTATGTAATTACCTAAAGCTCTCACAAAAGGAAAAAGGGGGACACATGTCAGAAGACTATCACGTATGCTGCTTAATTTCCATTGGCTAGGGCTAGGGAGGTCCAATGAGGTGTGAGTATGAGCAAATAGCAAGAGGGGTCGACCAAGAGAGAGAGGGGGCTGATTTTTGCAAGGCATTTTCACACACACACTCACACAATCTCATGTGTGAAGCAAAGAAGACTCAATCTCCTTCTCAAGCTTTAACGGAAAGCTTACCACCTACTCCAAGCTTGTGAGAAGGGAGGCCTACACCAACAACTCTTGGCTTTGTGATGCAAATCCAACCAAGATCCAAGATTCAATGCATGCTAATCTCCTCTACCATGCTAATTACTAAGCTAAGCTATGCTAATATGAGTGATTATATGAGGAGATGTACATCTTTCTCGTAAGAATACTCCTTCTTCCTCTCAATCTACTCTCATACCCCGCTAGCTCTCACCATCTTTGAAGGTGTGTGAGGTCTTGGGTCTGAGACCGTGAGGGGATTGATGTTGTGTTTGATAAGTGTTTTGCTTAGTGCATGAAGTTTCCATCTTCATTGCACTAGCTAGTATTGAAGGAACACAAAGAATTGGATTGTAAAATGTCTCTCTTGATGGGAGAAACCATAATACAAAGCCTTTTGGAGGGGGGACCGGCTCAATGCAAATCTGGTCCTCAACGGTTGTCAATTGCTTAATTTCTCTCTCTTTTGAAGTATTTTTCATGCTATCTAACTAGGTGTTATAATTTTTGTTGCTCTCTCCACCTAAGCACTCTTGTTATTCTCATTAGGAAGATATTCTAATGAAATGCTCACTATGTTCATGCTATTTTCCAATACACACAAGTTACTAGCCCATTAAATACTACAAGCACCCCGACCAGTGCATCCTAGGACCAAAAGCACTTGGGCACTCATCCGCGTGGGGCAATTTGATTGCCTTGATCAGACGGCTCTTTTGCAAATAGGGGCCTTATTATTGCTTATCCTACTTGTGCTTTTTCTGGTATACCTATTGTACGACAGTCAAGTGCGAGGCACACCTGGGGTGGCTGTCTCTGCTTCTTACGATGGAACGCCTCGCGGGCGCGTGATCTATATAACTAAAGGGCAATTTAGGAGAGAACGGGATCGTCAAAAGATTAAGTAGAAGCCCGCTAAGCAATTACTAAGAACTACCCCCCCCCCCCCCCCCCCCCCCCTACAAGGATGTTGCCAACTCCAAACTACGATGTGCTTTATGAATACCCACCCCGGTGGATCCCTTAAAAGGAGGTGGATAAGATATGCCAATAGATCGATTTGACGAGGTTCCGCTTAGACTACAGAAGGGCGAGGTAATAATAGTAACAGGTTACTACGGCTTAAAGAGTGCCACCAGTGCAATGAAATATCCCTTAAGAATGGATTTGTCCTTTCCATTTCTTGAACTGTTATCCGAAAGCTTTGTTTGTGTCATGAAGTACTTGATGCTTTGATGGTTTTTCCTTGTGATAAAAGGATTACCAATCAAATAGTGCTTCCATGAATCTAAGGCATGAACTACCACAAGTAATTCCTTTTCATAGATTCCTAGCACTCTTTCTTGCTCATTTAAATGGCGACTTTCATATGCTATGGCATGTCCTTCTTTTCTTTAAGCGCTAAGAAAGCTTTATTTTCTTTAGCCGTCCATTGGAATTTGATCTTTTTCTTAGTCAAATCATGAAGTGGTCTTGTTATAATGGAGAACTTTTCAATGAATCTCCTATAGTAAGAGCACATTCCAATGAAGCTTCTGAGTTCATGACGATTCCTTGGTTAAGGCCATTCTTCTATTATCTTCAACTTATCAGGATCCATGCGGATACCCTCTTTGGAGATATATGGCCTAAATAGTGAATCTCTTCTAAAAAGAACCCTCTTTTTAGCATTGATATAAAGCTTATTGTCTCGTAGTTCTTGAAAAACTGCCTTAAGATGAGACTTGTGTTCTTCTAAGCTTTTGAAGTAGATTATGATATCATCAAAGAATACTCCCGTGTAAGTACGACCCCTATGAAAGACGCGGTCCATCATTCGATTGAATGTGGCCGGTGCATTTGTGAGTCCAAAAGGCATCACAATAAACTAGTAAAGACCGAAGGTAGTGCGGAATGCGGTCTTGTGAATATCTTCCGGTACAATACGTATTTGATGATAACCGCTCTTGAGATCTATCCTACTAAAGTAGGAAGATCCTTGAAGCTTATCAAACAAATCTTCTATCCTTGGAACCGGAAAACGATTCTTAATTGTGTTTAGTGCACGATAGTCCACACACATGCGGTATGAACCGTCCTTCTTTTGGACTAATAACACGGGTGAGCAAAATGGAGATAAGCTTGGACGCACCATCTCTTTTTCCATTAGCTCATTTACTTGATCACGCACTTTGCCCCATGCATAGCATTGGTGTGATTCATCTTCTTCCTTTTTCTTATCTTTTGTCGTAACCAAAGATGCTTATGGGTTGTCATTCTTAGTTGTCCGTGAAGGACAAGCTCTATATGCATGACCTTGTTCTCCACACTTGTAGCATCGGTTTTCTTTGCGGTACCACTCCATCTCTTCGGGAGAAATACGTTGCTTGCCTTTGTAAAGGCCTTTATCTTTCTTCTTTTCCCCTTTGGCCCGATTATTGTTGGGAGGTCTCTCCCCATTCGGTGGCCTTTCTCTACACTCGTTGGATCTCACCACCATCTTTGTAGTAGCTGTAGGAAAGATCTTAACAGCTACAATAGAGTGATGTATCACAGCGGAGATCATTTTAGGGCTTTGAGCATTATCATATGCTCTCAAATCATCTGAAAATCCAACGCAATATTGTTGCTTTTGTTTGGAGAATTGCATCTTACTAAAGAACGTGGCTTTGAGATGTAAATCCCAAAACTTGTCAATGCACTTATGGATGGTTGAATCTTCTCCATGCGGTTAAGACTTCATCTTTAGTGCCTTCTGGGAGAAATTGATTCATGATGGCAACTCGGCATTCCTTCCAAGTCCTTGGCGCTAGGTGTTGAGCTCTTAGAGTAGCCCACCAATTCCTAGCTGACTTTTGCAAATGCATTGCCACATGGCGGAGCTTAGAGCCTTCCATGAAGTGCTCTCCTCCAAAAGCTGCATCAAATTGTTGAACAAAGTGTAGTACTTCATTTGTATCACCATATGTCCCATCAAAGGAAAGGAAAGTAATGCTTTTTCCTCCTTCCTTGAACTTTTGGAGATGGCGAGACCTTTTCCACGCTGGATGCGTATGTCTATGCCCTCTTCCCTTTCGGGATGGTGGAGAGGAGCTAGCTTCTTGTGCACTCGCATAGTAGCTAGAAGAATTTGGTGAAGAAGAAGGAGGAGAAGGGGATCTCCTTCTTTGTTGTCTTAGATTCCTTCTTTCACTACTCCCATCTCTAGAAGAGGAAGTGATGTAGCGAGAGCTAGCACGACCTCGAATTGTTGAGCGAATAGGAGAGCATTGTGGACGCATCCTCTTGGTGGCATCTCTTGGTCGGAGCGCCTACAATGGTCCGCACCACTCCCATCTTTGGGATCTTCATAACCATTGCTAGGATCAGCACTTGTTCTCCCAACTCATTGCATTGGAGACCTTAGCTCTTTGTAGGTAGAATTTATTCCACCTTTAGCTAGTGATTCCTGGTTCTCTAGAGAACGAGTTCTCTCTTCTTGAGAGGAAGGAACCAAGTTGTTGCTGCGTAGTTGAGCTTGCACGGCTACTCACAAATGCGGATTGCTTTGCGCTTTGTGTAGCTTATGACCAAAGTAGCGGATTGCTCTCATGCCTTCATACTTGCTTCATCTTATAGTAAATATAGCTTTTGCCAAGCATTCAAATCAATCTCTTGATTTTCAGCCATGATTCTAGATTCAATAAGAGTCTTAGGATACCCCACACCCGCGGTAAGAGCTTCACCTATAAGTTAAGAGTAGAAGAGCGGGGTGTAACAATGCTATCTCCCAGATGACTAGCTTTAGGAGACTTTTCACATGCTCAATAATACCAAAGCCATAGGCACCTTCCAAAGAAGTCATGTATTTTGCACTCTTTCTCTTTTCATCACTTCTTGTAGCCACAAGACTTGTGGATATTTTCTTATGGAATCATGAGTGCTTTGTCAAATTAGTTGAAAGGTTTAATATAAAAGATTATGTATAGCAACACAATCAGGAGTATGCAATTTTATTTTGCTGATTTTTTAAGCTAAGTATTATTTTTCTTTCTTGCATCACATGTATCCTAATCTTTCTTGTGTGATAACTACTTTTACATATAGTTTAGGAAATGGTTTGTGCTAGCTTCCAGCAATGATAGACATAGAATCACTTGAGACAGAGCATCTGTTTATGTATGAGAGTGGTATTCTAATTTTAGTGGCCTATGTTCCTATTCTACATGTATATTTTGAAGAATAATACCTATTTTATTTGTTGACATTCTTACTCCGTCAGTGGTACAAATACTTAATGTTCGGTCACTCGTACAAATCAATTTTCTCTAAAAGATTGTGATCGTCACTAATCATATTTGTTGGTCTTCATCATGCAAGTTTACATTGGATCTAGTCTTCAGTATGCAAAAATCTAAAGTTTGAGATCCAAGATCTAGTGTTTGAATAATTACTTGAATAATGCTTCTAACTTTCTTGTTATGTCAGTGTATGCAAGATCCAATGTTCAAGATCTCATATTTGGAAAATTATTGTTATTACGAGTCATCATATTATTTGAATAATTATTTTACATGCTTGTGGTAATCTCGATGATGAACTTTTTATCTCACGACTTTAGAATTATTACAGTTACTTGCTCATGGTCATCTCGGTGATGATCTGATCTTCACTGACAATAACCTTTGGTTTAGACTATATTTACATGCTTGTGGTAATCTCGATGATGAACTTTTTATCTCATGACTTTAGAATCGTTACACTTACTTTCTCATGAAGTACATACATACATACATACATATCTCGTGGAGGACATCCTCAATCCCATAGGATTCTTTTATCTGCCCATTGCTGCTTTTTTCTTCTTATGGGAGATAGGTGTCTTTGAGCATCATCTAGCTTTTCTTGATGAGGTTTCTCCGTGAGTGGTAAAGGCCTCTTATCCACAGTGGAGGTGGATGGTCCTTGTTGTTCTTCTCTTGTTTCTTCATCTTGGTCTATTGGATCCCCCACAGGTATCTACAAGACAGTATGCGTTGCTGAAGAAATCGTGCCGCCTCCCTGAAAACGACACCCTAGTGACAACTATAAGGGAGTGGCAATCAAGGTACAATGGCACATTGTATGAAGTGGAGTGCGAGAGATTGAAAGGTGGACTCAAAGCTAATAAGAAGAAACAGAAGGAGGGTACTAACATGGCCGCCAAACGGGCATTTTACAGGTATGTAATCTTGTCCTACTTGATTTCTAAATCTTAAAAAATTTGAGTGGATGACAATAAGTATAATTTGGCAAACATATACCAGATGGGTGCGGATCATGGATTGGACAGATAAAGTTCCAGTTACAAAAGAGTGGCTCAATGTGAAGCACATTGCATGCATGTATACGGAAGAACAACGTGCAGCATTGTGGCCCAAAAAAGTTTATGTTGAGTGTCCTCTTTTCATTGACTTTGCGAAGGACACATTTCCCCCCAATGAGCGGGAGCAGTTCAAGGAGGCAGAGACCGGTAGAGTTAAAAGACAGCAAGAAGAGGTAAAAGCGTACAAAACCATAGTTAAACTATTTTCAAGTCATGTGAGGATTTAACTGCAACACGTGAAATTAATTTTTCCAGGGTAAGAACCTACGTTCCCTAAAAGGAAAAGATGTTGTGACTGAGGAGACAGATAACAAAGAAGAGGTGGAGGAGGATCGTGAACCAAGGTGTAAGGTCTCTGACCCCGATCAAAAGAGCACCATTGTACCATGAAATGAACATAATGGAAAAAGTTACTATTTTTAGGAGTTTTCCAAATTCTGTCAGTGCCATGATGTTCAGAATGTTTTAAAGCTTCGAAATGTGAATTAAAATAATTTTTGTAAAAAAATTCCAGAAATAGAAAGTTTTTGGTCGCCCGACCCGTCTAGTTTTGACCGTCTCGAAAAACTGCACCCGTACCCTGAATTTGAAAAAATGCAATTTCGGACCTCGGTGGGACTGCTAAATATGGCAGGTACTTAGTCCAGTACGCCTTAGTTAGAGCTCAGTATAGCAATTTATGGAATCAAAATCCGACTCGCATGACCCGTTTTAGCCTAAAACCAATTTTTCATAAAATTGTCTGGGGAGGCACCGGGGGCCCGCGGCTGTGTGGGAACAGGTTCCAGGCCACTCCAGACCAGCTTTAGCAGCTAGGGGGCGCCCTCTTGCCTTGTGGGAGTCTTTGGGAAGTTTCCAAGCTTGCAACTAAGTGTGAGAACCAGTTAACTAAACCAACTGGACACTTGGTGGGTAGGCAACTAGACTTGCCATGCAAGGACTGAGTGCTCACTCAGATGCTTATAGCAGCACAAATCGATTTTCAGCCTGTAAGAGCCTATTTAAAGGCCTTCTCACACACACACATATGCTCACACACATATAGTGCACACACACACACTAGGAAGGTGCTGCCGGTACACACACCTTTTGAAGGAGAAGCAAGGAGGGAGGTGTTGTCGAATTCTCGCCTCAAGAAGCTCGATTAAATCAGAGAATCGAGAGGATTATCAGCCCTTAATCATGGTAACCACGGTTTAATTAATGTCTTTTGTAAGTTCTTTTCATTACCATCTAAATTCCTCGTCTATTATGCTTATTCCTAGTCGTAATTCTTTATGATTACTCTCTAATTTCTCCTTAACCATATTCTATTATGTAATCATCATTCCATAGCTGAATTATCAGTCATTCATCACTCTTAATTAATGATTAAGTGCATGATTATTATAATTTTCTCTCTCTAGGTAGCATAGTAATTAATCGGTAAGCTGGTAATTGTGTAGATTGATGAGAATCACTCTTTCTATCATTTATTAATATTGTAGCTAAATTAAATTCATTTCTCTTATGCATTAAGATGTAATTAAGGAATAATTAATCCGTCGTTAAGTCTCTAAGAGTTGACTTTTCTTACACCTATGCATAAGGTGAATCTATACTATCTATTTGCTAGGAAAGAGATTAATCATGCTTAATTCATCTCTCTGGTAATTCCATTAGTGAACTCCTAAAATTCTTAATCATGTAAGTGGAGTAATTATCTTTGGACCCGGTTCCCATAGGATTATGTGTCATTCATAATGATTACTATATGGAAAAATCTAGACCTCTCACATAGGAGGGATTAATTAATGTTGCTAATCTATCTATTGGGTTGTTATGACGCTTGCGAACCTTAGCTCTTTTCTCCAAGCTAATTACTTAAAGTAGTGAGTAAAATGGCTCCGGTTAAGAGAACTCGCTTCGGTGGTGCCCACAACCGCGAGGCAGGAACAAGCAATGTCAATGGAAAGGGAAAAGCTCCCATGGACGATCAAATACCGGCCATCTCACGGGCCATCGACGAAGAAATGGAAGAGGTAGGTCAAAATTTCATTCAAGTTGTTTAATTTAACATTGCACACGTTTAGCTAGGAATGAACATATCCCCAAACATGTTGGAGAAATCCGACGGAAACCTCGGCATTTAATTCATTGTACATTAAGTTCTAAAGTAGGAAGGAAATGATTGATGGGTATGTTGTTTGCAAGAGGAAAGAAAGTATGCTAGGGAAAATTTAGCTCGACATGTTCATTTTATTTCCAATGTTGAATCAGTCCTTACCCCCTTACTGATCACAGGGGGCAGAGTTCCTCGTTAAGGGCTCTTGAATCCATGACTTGCTTTTTATGCGATGGATACCCACAACTTGCTTTCTATGCGGTGGGAACCCACGTCTTGCTTTCTATGCGGTGGGAGTGTCCATGACGTGCTTTGTATGCGGTGGACATACCTAGTTGTATGGGCGACTAGGCAACAACGGGAGGAGTGAACTCTCGCTGGAGGGGGGATGTTGTACCTCCAGAACATTGGAATTTTAATGAATAAGTTTGAGTAGAATTTTTACAAGAATACTGTCTTGGTGTTGTTTGCAATACTGGTTGAAGGGCTGTCTTAACGAACAATGTGCTTCGGAATTAAAAACAAGGAATGTTTGAACAACCTTTGTGGTAGTAATTAGGTCACACAAGGAAGTGTGAGTGTGGGGGTGGAAAGTGGGGGCTTGGCTCAGGTTGCCAATGCCTACGAGATGGGTGGTCCCGATTGGTCGGGAACTCTCTGTCCCCATAGTGCTTACTTCGATATTAGTAATACTCATTGCCCCTAGAGCAGTGAAATCTCGAGAGTACGTGCCTTTGAAACATGGGGAAAAAGGCGCTCGGGGTTTCTCTCCTCTTGGAAGGTGGGTCTTAGGATCGCTAGATAGTTTAAGTATGCTTCCCCTGCGATGTGGAGCTAGATCTCCCTGCTAGTAGGCTCGAACTCGACTCACCTTATGATGAGAGATCGTCCGCTAGTCGAACCCTGAACCATTTTGTTTGCTTCCTCAATAGATCTAGTGGCCATCAGGTTCACCATCAAATCCGCTAGTTGATACGACAGGGTGGGGACCTCACACAAGGCGCAACGACAGTGAATGTCCTTCAGAGTTTGAGGATGATGAAGACGAAAGTGATGTGCCACCTTCTCCAACTGCTAAACCTACTAGAGCCCCACAAACTACCCAAGAAAGTTTTCGCACACCCTTGTTGTTGCTTAAATGGAAAGGTTGAACTAATAGTACTCGTGTAATTTATATGCTCTCGATAGGGGAGCAGCACGAAGAAGGGTAAAGGTCAAGTAATGGACATAGATACTCCAATGCCTCTAAACAAGGTAGGTACATCAAGTCCGAAAGCACGCCAAGAGAGAGACACACAATCAATGGGAGAGAACCTATTAACATCGAGAAGCCTAAAAAACCAAGCTCATAGTCATTTCCTAGAGCCTGAACAAGCTCCACCAGCATCTCATTCCATTTCAGAGCCTCATGTTCTTCCTTCGCATGACGAGGCACATGAGCAGGCACAACGACAGTGCACAGAGATTGGAATTAATATAGAGCCTGCTCATTTACATCGCCAGGCGACCACTGAAAGTGAAGGATTGCAGGATGCCATACGCTCTAATGAAATGGCAACAATTATCGGTATACCTCGTAAGTATGGAATGATTGATTGTGGTATGTGTTGTGCAGTAAGCAATGTATTTATTGTAGTGGGTGGATGCAGATGATGCGAACATCACAATAACTGAAGTTTCAATAGGATTGTCTACTGTAGCAGAGACTGGTCACCGTGGGGAGCCTACTCTTCTTGTTGGAGGTGAGCAAGTGTGTAGCAACAAAGAGAAGATATCTTTAAGTATTTAAAATACAGTCACTTACCTGCTTGTTATATCTAGATGTCATGGTGCAATGCAACACTCCACCTCACGATGAAGCGCAGAATTCAATGGCACATAGCTCTGGTATGCTAACAACCTGAGGTACTCCTGATATTATTGTCTCACCTTACTAACTTGATATTCATTTCTTTAAAATCAGATTCTGTGGTTTTAGCTATTGATCCTATGGGAGGAGCTGACGAGACGGGCAAGGGAGATTTAGGTGCCCTACTCACAAAAATTGCTATAGTAGCTAGGCGAAGCTTTTGGGTGCGAGGCGGGACAACAAATATAGGTTGCGATGCAATATTTTGTCATCTACCAACCAACACAAGCGTCGTCGGGATAACATCACCCAATATCCCCAAATGGAACCATTTCGAAATCAATCAAATCCAAAAGGTTTTTGGTATTGCCAGGGAGTATCTTGATGAGAAGGAAAATCTAGTGTTGATATGTCGTCGAGAACATGCATGGGTATTATCGAGCCTAGTAAATCGAAATGGGTACTATCTTGACCATACAACTATCATCATGTGTGCTACTCCATTGAGCCTCCATGGTGGTGTTACGGTAGGTAAAACTACTTGCTTGCTTTGGAAAATTAGTGTGTGATAGATTGTGTCCTCATTATGAGTCTTAAGTCCCACAGATGCGATGCTTGGAAATCGTTGTATTCCGCAAAATTGGTGCCTAAAGATTGAATCGAAAGCCTGATTCGGACGTTATCTTTGATTACTACAACGCTAGTCATTGGCAACTCAAAACGGATGGCTGTCCTTGGCGAGGTATGCCGTGAGTTTTCAAAAAATTCACCTCCATTGTATTTGCTTATCTAAATTTCCAGACATACATTTAGAATGATGATATCTCTTCAGGGGGCATGGAGACAAGTCCAACTTTACACGAGAAGCTACTCTCTTTCTATACAGAGCAGGGTAATGTAGTATTACAAATGTATGCTAGTTGCGGTCTTCTGGCACGTCCGGGGCTGCGAATGGGTCGACATGTACTATTGCTAGATTGACAAGAGTCAATGGAAGAATTGCAACATCTATGTAATGGTAATTGTCTTTCTTCCTCGATTAGTGTGAAAGACTGAATTATGTATCCCTCCTAATATGATGCTAAGTAAGATCCATTTGGTAATTGATCATCGTGAAGGCACAGGCACACTTCCTTCTTGCCATGCGAAAAGGAAACTCATAGTGTTCGATGTTAACGGTGTCCTGTTGAAACAGAGGGAAAGTGCTCCTTCCCACGCTGCAAATATTCTAAATGTAGGGCGAATGGGTGTGTCATTATGACCAGGGATATTGCGATTGTTGAGAGTGGTGTTTGAGCTATTCGATGTAGGGCTTTGGAGCTCCATGCAAGAGCAAAATCTGACCCCCATTATCAATTTAATTAAGAGTAAATACAAAGAGGCTGGGTATGGTGAGACATTTTTCAAGTTTTGTGTGCATCAAGGACATTGTGAAGAGAGGCACTGCGAAGGCAAGCATCCAAAATTCAATTTGGTGTTTGTGAAGAACTTTAGATCTGAATTGGTAGCCTCATACATCAAGGACCCTCTGGACACCATTCTAGTAGATGACAATCCTGAGAAGGCAATTGAAAACCCACCACATACGCTTGTCACAGTAAGGAGTTACAATGGACCGAGCAACGACAATGTGCTCCTCATGAATTTACTCCCATATCTAGAAGGTCTTCATGCATATCCTGGGTTAGCAACGGATTATATCAAGAACACGCCTTTCAAATAGGGTACGCAATGTGTGTCATAGGATTCATTTAATAGGTGATTGGTTTCAAATACTGTCTTCTACGGCTTCTTAGTTAACTTTTAGTATCAATGTAGTTTTTGCTAAGAGCATTGTCCCTAACCAAAATTTGATTGTAGTTTCTGCAGCACATGGTGGGGAAGTTGAGCACACAATGGATGCGACATTTGGTCTTGGAGGAGATGCGGTCATGGCACATCCTAAAATGTGATGAGGGAACCAAGAACATTGTGTACACAGCAATGTTTAGCTGCTATATTGTAACTGAACGTCATTAAATAAATAAAAATATTTGGGTCATTTTTTAGTCTCCTCTTTTTGTCTTTGTTTTAATCTAGTTGGATTTAGATATGTACATGTAATGAGGGACCAAGATAATTATGGACACAACATTGTTTAGCTGTTAACGTCATCAAATAAATACATTTATTTGGGTCACTTACATTTTCCACAGTTATATACCTTTTGGTTATAACACACATAGTTTAAATCTAGTATTGCACTATTGGTACAAAAGTGGTGATACTGAATGGTTTCGAGAGATTGTAGATAATGCATTAGGAAGTGAATGGGGTATAGGAGGGCCTCTTTATTTGGCAGTTCAAGGGAATGCTTAAAGCTTAAGCCAAGTTTGACCAAGCTTAAAAGAGAGGGCAAAAAGGCCTATGCTGATTTTTAAAAAAAAGCCATTTCCATATTTTGAATTTGAAAATAGTTTATTTAGTAACCCAAAAGAGAGGGTAGTAAATGAACTTTCAAATGTCCTTTTCCCACCCCTCTTCTCTCTCTAACATAAAAACACTCTCTCTCACTTAGAACTCATTAAAGGAGGCACTTTTTAGCCCCCTGCCAGAAAAGCAAAATTTTCACATTCTCTCACTGCATTAAAAATGTGAGCTAGCTCTCTCTCTTTCTTTCCCCCTTTTCTCTGATGTCACTTCCTCTTCCAATCATTAAGGAACATTCTTGGCTGCCTCTTTCTGAAAAAGTGCAGATCCTCCAAGGTTTCAGATCTGTCCTCTCTCCCACTCTCTCTTCCTTTATTATCTCTCTCTCTCTCTCTCTCTCTCTCTCTCTCTCTCTCCCTCATGCTTCTCCCACTCCAGCTCCAGCTGAGTGCAATGGAAAACTCCATTACCTCTGTGTGCTACAGCATTTCTCTCTCTACAGTCATGATCAAGAATTTGAATTCAAAGGAGATTGAGTTGCACTCCCTCTCTTTCTTCCTTCCACAACATAATCTTTTTCTCCTAACTCTGAGTACTCTCCACTTCTTTCCTCCATAGCCACTTTCACCTGCTTGTAGTAGTCACCATTACACATTCTCACTAATTTGCTTGATTGACTAACATGAATGTCATTCAATCCCCTACCACTGCAAGACATTACTAACAAATCAAAATGATATCGATTAAACAATGATTTAGAGCAGGAGTATGCAACTGTGCGACTTGGCACTTCTAATCCCAACGATGGAGACCAGCTACGGAACCATGGATGCAAGGCAATCAACTTATGGGTTGATGGCCATATTTACCCTGGCGATCCAATGACCAATGCATCACCGTCTTTCTGTAATGTCATTGAGCTAATGTGTTTTATTGGAGATGGGAGAGACGGACTGTTTGGCTACTGCTGGAGATTACATTCAGCTTTTTTCAATGAAAGGGAAGTAAGAAAACATCTCTGTGCTGCCTATTCATCATTGTAAGAGAAGTACATGAAAGACATTCAACAAGTCAGAGAGGAAGCCAATGAGAAGACGAAGTAGCTAAATGACGAGATGTCAAAGCTTATTAAAATGGCAGAGCATCAAAAAATGGAGCAAGAGCGTCGTCTAGACAATTATGTTCAACTGCAACACATTGCACATAATATGCATCGATGAATCGATCATCTCACACACATCTCATTGGGCTATCACATTCGCAAGCGCAAGCAACATGCGATTTCTATGCTATCTTCAAGCAATGGAGCTCGAAAGAAACGTATCCGTCAAACTCGGTAGGAATACAAATGGAAGCTTCTAATTTCATACATTTTTTGTAGATTGCTGAAATATTATTTCAATATGTAGGAACTTGGCCCGGACGATGATGGGAATCGAGTCCAATGCTGAAACGATCGGACATACTCTGCTGCAGCATATCATCAAACCAAAGAAGAGAAAAATCCTTTTCGTTATACAACGAGTTCAATAATGCTTATCTTGACTTGTTGAAGCTCCAGGAGTCAATGATCAAATTTTATGGGTTGACACAGAAAGAGTGTGATGGAAAAGTTATATTTGTGATGAAGCTTGATGAGTGCTAAATTGTCAAAGGTCAACGACTCGAAAGAGTAAGTGTTACGCTTATGAATAGAGCCTTGGTGGGCATTGATGTTGAGCTAAATGCCAGCGAGAAGGGAAACACACATGTTTAGGTGTTCAATCGAGAAGAATATTTGGTGGCTGGCAGCTTTTTATCTCCCACATGAGACACATGAGTTTCTCAAATGGTATTTTAATCACACCCCAATCGTTGACATAATTCGGCAACAAAAAGAAGGACAACGATTGCAGGTTTCAGGTCTCGGTACGTTCCAAGTGGAGTGGCATTTGACAGGATACTTGAAAACTCTCAATAGTATGTTAGGATGCAAGCGAGGTGCAATGACTCTCTTTCCATGCATCTATTGCTGCCACAATAAAGTCTCATTAGGATTGAGGGCAAGGGTAAGGGTGACAAAGCTACAGTCAACTCTACAAAAGGTAAAGGTAAGGGTAAGGGTGGTAAAGTTGCGGTCAAAGCTGCGGTCAATTCTGCAAAAGGTGTGACCACTACACAAATAGTGGGTAAAGCACTCCAACAATGGTTTCAAGGAGTTGTAACCAGAGTGTACCCCCTAATCGAGACATGGACGATTCAAATTGGGATCCTATTTTATCGATTCCTCTGATAAATGTGCATGTGTGCACTCCTAATGCCCGTCTACGAATTCTTGACAAGTTACTGATGCTCCATATTAATTATGCTTGGAATATGGAGCCTGCAAAAAGAAAGCAAGAGTGTATCAGAGAACTTGAATCTATTCTATCAAGCGTTGGCCTGCATGGCAGAGCAGTAGAGCTATCAAAGGATAGGAAGTTATCTAGAAGTACACAGGATCGTCCTAATACAATATGTATGGGTGGTAGTAAAGCTAAGCATATGCTTTCAAACTATTCTAACTCCCAAAGTCCCAATGAGTTTCAATTGTGGAAAAAGGTGTGTGACATTACCATCTACAGAGGTAACGAAGCAGCCCTAGGAATTAAGCATACTCGTGTGTGGCAGTCTGTAGATGATATTTTTTGTTTGCTTGAAAAGGCAAATCTAACTTCTGGTGAGATATCCACTTTAAAGTTTGTAATCAATAGTTTCACAGTGAAAATGGTGGATGCCTGGAAGGAGACACACATAACACATTACACATGGTGGGTTGAACGCTTTGTCTTTGCAGTAAAAAAACATCAGTGTTTGAACTCAAGGTTTATATTTTTGTAGCATATTCTTTTTTCTCATAGCTCATTTTTTCTCGACACATTCGGCTCATTGGGCATTTGGAGTAGCCAAGGCATAGAGCGCTCAAACTATCAAACAAAAGCAGTGTATTTTAAAAATACAAGGCATGGAGGTGGGAGGAAAAAGAGCGATGCCTTGCACGAAATGTTCAATTGGTTCTATAGAGTTTTAGCGGGAAGAGAAAGGAAGAAGACTAGAGTGAAAAGAAGTTTGAGATGCAGAATAGAGAAAGTGGTTAGCGTGAGGCGATCGCAATCATATCATGCTTCTAGTGCAAAAGATCGATTTCGACGATGGTTGGCGACAAGGCAACGAAATGGCAGACGTTGGGTGGAAAACCAATAAATTTCTGACACTAACCATTCCCATATTAAGCATACATTGTAATGCCACGTGATTTGTTGATGCCCCAATCAGTGGTTTCATGTAACAAATTTTGACAATTTTGGAGTTATTTTGGTTTTTTAATGGTATTATTGAGTTTTTAGTTTTTTTATAAAAATTAGTACTTTATAAGTCAAAACTCACAACTTGAAGTTCATTTCTTGTTTGCACATTCTAGAAGATTCACTCGAGCACAAACGCACACGCACTCACATCTTGCACCACATGGACGATTCACACGAGCAGGCTGGCACTACGCACAACAATACCACCACAACCACTCACACTGCAAAAAATCTATAGCCGAAACCCCATGTAGAATCTATGGCTTCAAATCCACATCCTCGACCACAAGCGAATAACCCAGTGCCCTAGCCCGCTCCAAACACCCAAGAGCTCCCCAACCATCAAATCCAGATGATCTAAGCAACATGCAACACATTTTTGAAGGTCTCGGTGATATAACCCATGCCACTCGCACACCTCTTCCAGATCCCCCACCCATTTCACCTCTTCATAGAGCAACGCAAGAAACTAGAGAAACATAAGAGGAATATCGAGATCCCCTTGAAAATCCACCGGAATCACCTCCTGCCACAACCACTGGTGCTCAGGCCACCCCACATGCTACGCCACAAATGTTTCCACCACGAATCAAAGAAAGAGTAATCAAGGTAATACTAGAAGACCCAGTATCTAAAGCAAAAGAGGCCAAAAGACAAAGGGAGAGGGAAAAGAAAGAGGCAACTGAGAAGGAAGCCCTTAGAGTACAAGAAGATCAGAGAAGACAGAGAGAGCAAGAGGAAAGGCAGAGAGCTGAGTCCGAGAGAGATGATTTGGCCAACTTACAAGCATGAGCAAAGGCAGAGAAGAAGGCGGCACAAGATAGAGTTCAAGCCACCCAACAAGCAAAGGCTGGGAGCTCAAAGCCTTCCAAAATCCCATAGAGAGCCAAGCAATGTGCAAAAAGAAAACATGACAAGGTGACACCAGAAGAGCAACAAACCCAAGAGGAGAGGAGGAAAGAATACAAAGATGATCCACCTCAATGGGCTAGGCAGGAGGTTCCTCCACCACCACCAACAACACAAAAAAAGAGGAGATGGAGGCTAGGCACAGTGGCTCTGCGTGAGATCAGGAAATATCAAAAGAGCACTGAGCCAATCATACCCAAAGCGGACTTCTCTTAGGTGGTGAAAGAGATGATCGATGAATATAGTGACTCCATTACGAGAATACAACACGTAGCTTTACTGGCCTTACAGGATGCCACCGAAGACATTTTGGTGCAGCTTTTTCAAGATGGCGACTCATGTATGGCGCATGCAAAGCGTGTAACTTTCAAAAATATGGATTTAAACTTAGCATTAAATTTAAGAAATGAAGGATGCCTTCATAAGATGTAGTTTATCCCAAGTACTCTCTCTTCATGATATTTGCAATCTTTTCTATAATATCAAATGGATAATTTCTACCATTCCATGCAATTATTCAATTTTAATTTGTACATTGTTTCTTAAAAGTATTTGAATTGTTGGATATGTTAAATTTAAGTTCACCACCATGGCTCCATTTTCGCCTGTCAAGGCACACACATGCACAGAACCTCGAACATGCAGCCACCGGGCGGCTGAGGGGAGCGTCTCAAAGATAATTTTGTCAAACGGGGCGATTGGAGGGGGACGTACGGGGTCAAGAAGGGCATGTGACACGTCGGCGACGTCGGGCGGGGTCAGACGGGGCAAAAAAAGCCCCTGTGCACCACGCCGCACAGGGAGCAATGGACAAAATTGCTCCCTGTACGCCGTGGTGCACAGGGGCTTTTTTTGCCCCGTCCGACCCCGCCCGGTGCTGCTGACGTGTCACATGCCCCTTTTGACCCCGTACGCTCCCCCTCGTCACTCCGTTTCACAAAATTATCTCCGAGATGCTCCTCCCAATCGCCCAGTGGCTGCATGTTCGAGGTTTTGTGCACGTGTGTGCCTCGGCGGGCGAAAATGGAAATTATCGGCAGGCGAAAATGGAAAGTATTGAACAATATGAATAAAAAAACAAGTACTGAATGGTGACAAAAATCATTGACAAAAACATTTATTCTTTATTGATTCGGATATTACATCATGGTCGATTGATTTTTCTACGAATTATATCTTTGGGTATTGGGCAAATGGCTGACTTGACACCAAGGGATTTTACAATTTCCTCTGGGTTTTTCAACCCTTGACCTAGGCTCAAGGCGCAGTGGGAGAGGACCAAGCCTGAGTGTTTGTCTGTAAAGGCATACAATTGTACCTCTTGGTCCACCAATATACATTTGTGAACGTTTAAGGTGAGAGAATCTTCAACGACAAGTATGCCACTTAATGCTTTACACCTTAGTAGCTCTGCATAACCATTCTTGGAGAACTCTGTGTGAGCAAATCTAAGAATCGATAGCCCCAGATGGCTCAGGTAGTGCCAAAGAGAGTTATCCCTACCCGTGGAGACGTTGCACAAACCTCCAATACGCACTGCAAACTTATCAACATGATAAGCTGTCTGCGAAGCATTTTAATTGATATTAACACTTGTAGTAAGGAATTTACCTCAGTTTCTTTATCCCTCTCTTCAAGATTTTTCTTTGTAAGATCGATGCTGGATCGATCATCTCTACCAATTACAATCAGTGGTTTGTGTGGATGAAATGTGCTCTTTGGTACGCTCTTGTAGAAAGAGGCACATGGTTTTATTTCCACTAGTGTAGTTGCAACTGTTTGCACCAACTGTTGTTCGTTTTCATTGGGGAGGAAAGAGAGGCTTGCTAGGAGATCTTGGTGTTCAAAATCAATTTGAAAATTGACTTTCTCTTCCTTCCCACTGGGATCCTTCATGCCCGCATAGATAGAAAGCACTGCAAGCGACTTATCTTCTCTGAGTCCTAACGTTTTAGCATTATTGTCAAGGAATAGAAACTAACGATCATCCACCACCACTGGATGCAAAGTGAGAATTTGGAGGTACGGGACCTATTCCAACACCTCATCTCCCTCTATCATTCGATCTTCCTCCTTAGTGGCGCTGGGATCTTGCGAGAGTATGAGTGCCATAGATGCTTCGGCCTGCTCACCTATCTCTTTGATAACTTCATTTGATTCCTCCACAATGGTCACAGGAGGTCTTTGGTTGACCTTTTCCTTTGATTTTCCCTTGTCCATGCCCTCATGCACAAGTAATGTCAAAACCATGTCCCATTAAATAAATTGGGTGCCTATGCACCCCATGCCCAAATCCATGTGATCATCCTCATCCTCTATCTTGAAGTCTTATTCCATGAGGCCTTTAATAAACCTCAACAAGCGAAACCAGAAGTTTTTGTCAACCGCATAGAGATGCTTCAAGAAATCCACTGGCAGCCACGCCGTGTCGGATCCTCAAAGATTATGGCATATTCCTCCATGTGCTGCACCATGTAGTCAAGAAAGCTTTTGAATGCCTCTGCATGAAGGTTGGCAGTGGCCTGCATGTCAACTGTCCCCTCGAGCACATTGAGTAGTTCATGTGCTCAATCTGCAAGTCCTGACTTTTCTAATTGTGTGAGAAGTGCATCAGTAGATGTTGCGATGGGTTCGTTCGCGAAGAAGATGCAAAGAGAGCTTAGAGCTAGAGTTTTGCGAATGTGAGAAATACAGTTTAAAAACTAGAAAGTCACTTATATATATCCAAAGTCACTTTTTAAAAAGCACGTAAATTAATCTCAAAATAACTTAAAACTTTAATTTTAAACAAAATCACGCAACAAAGCATTGAAAGACACCAACATTGAAAACATTTGTGCTCCACAACAAATAAATTGCCCGTTTCAAGCGAAAACTTGAACAAGCTGAGAATAAACAAGTATGCGTAGAAACGAGATTCAAAACACCGTATGTATTAATGTGGACAAAATCCATGTCAGTTACAAGCTTTTACAAAAATACATCGCGGAAACGGAATGTTCTCACACAGAAAGCTCTTCTCTTTCCTGGAGCAAACAATCTTTTCATTGATTACAAAGAGATATTGATTGGGCAAGGTATATATGTGATTAAGATACTTGCAAAGGTGACTAAGATGCCAATCATTGTTCACTGTAATGTGGTGCACTTCATCATCGTGGAGATGTATTTGCATGTCAACTAATTCTCTAGTAGCAACCTCAGAGTCTAGTGCCTCCCATTCTTTCATTGTCAGCTTCTATCTTCTATAGGGAAATACCATCGACAAGCTTTGCTTCGCAATATGGTATCTGAACACCACCTTGTCAGCAACTACAGAGCACTTGATTCTATCTCCCTAGTGGTTGACCACCTTAGTTTCCCATCTAGCTGCAAGAAACCCGCTGATCGCACTTCCCCCTTTGCAAGTCCACATTTCTGGTGTCATGTGAACACTCTGAAGTCGAAATATAAACACAAACACATGAAGAGACATAAACCATGTTACCGTGGATTTATGGGAACCATAGGTGCACTTCATTGTTGCTTGCACATCCACCTCGATTCTCCTTTTGGTTGCTGCGATCAAGGCACTGTCTGGCTTAGGCCTTGGCTTAGGCCATTCCAAACTCTCCAAGGTTGACAAGTGAACCAGAGATAGATTACCATATCCATTTTGCCTAGGTGTGACATAAGTATGATCATAAAAAAAAATGCCACATAAGGCAAGCTCAGAGGACTAACAACCAACATAGAGCAACTTGCCAAGCTCAGTGTGGATGGCCTTAAAAGTTCCTGTGAAGGACTCTACTGGCTCGCACTCTAAAACATCGGATAGAAAGACATCTGTAAACGTGAAGAAAAAGCAATAAAAATCTTACAGTCATCAAAAGCAACACACAAGGCAGAAATAATAAATAGATAACCGAAAAACTTGCAAGAGGAGTAAAACTTACAATTTGCAAGAAACCTCGATGGAGCTATTGCTGTCTCTAGCTTTTTTTGTGAAGCAACATACACATCTGCACCTTCGCAAGCCTCTTGTCGTCTTGTGTTTGTTTGAACTCCATGATTCTTCCCTTCCAATGGTGTGCTCGAGAATCCATGTGTCTCCTTGAGACCTTGTGTGCACCTCTTGAGCTGGGCTGCATTGTCACCCACATCATTTGTTTTAACTCCATCGTTACCCAATATCCATTGTTGTCTTGTACATTGTTGCATGAAATGGAGTCAATGACACTCCTAGGTCGTCAAGTACCTGATGATGCCATGGGAAATAGTGGCACAACCTGCACATAAACACTTATGATTAGACTTGCACATCCATGTTCTCAGTTGTATAAAGAGCAAGAATCTTGATGGTACACAAAGGTGAAGGATGCCACTTACTGCTATATTGATCCACCTGCTTGTTGGCTTAATGTGGAAGATAATGTTGCAAAGCTTGAGAGGGAAGCAAATCCTCTCTAGAGAGCTTAATCGAGAAGGAGCAAGAAAACTGTTGAGAAAAGAAACAGGGATGATGTAGCAGAAGGATATGTTGTAGACTTCAGCTTTAGCTAGAGGTGTTTAGTGAAGCCCATGGAGTAATGGAGTTGAACTCATTTAAGTGTGAAGTGACACTACTATCCTCTTTCATGTTCAAATGCATGAGATTTTTCATAAGACAAAATTTATTCAAGGTACTCTTGCCAACCCAAGCTGAGCAAAATGTCTCCCATAATTTCTTTGTAGTGGTCTTGGAAGAAAATAGACTCACCAAGGTGCAGACAAATGGTCTCCATAGCACAAGCATCAAGCTCTTCCCACTAATCATTAGTGTAAACACCTCTTTATGGTCTTTCAATGGCGTAGCAAGTCCGTTCAGACAAATGGTCTCCATAGCACAAGCATCAAGCTCTTCCCACTGATCATTAGTGTAAACACCTCTTTATGCTCTTTCAATGGCATAGCAAGGCCCTTATTGACCAAGACACAAGCATATGTTGCTTCCATATTGTAAACTTTGTGCCATCAAACTCCTTGATTAATACTCTTCTGTCCAACTATAATTGACAAGAGCAAAAAACAAGAGAGTGAGATGCAAAATTTATGGCAGAATTTTTACAAATTTTTTGGCAAAGTCTCTTTTGTTCAAAGATCAAAATCTCAAGCAAAAACGAAAAAACAATGCACAAATTGTAAAAGATTTTACCATGTATGTGGCAGTGATGTGTGTGAACATACTTAGGACCACCGATGCATTTTTCCCCTCACTAGGAGGTTTTTTCCCCTCATGCATTGTATATACGCCCATCATTCTAGGGCTAACTTATCTTTCTATTGTGCACTAATCAATACACTCTCTGTTGTGTGCCTTGAGCTTCTTCATCTTCTCCAAGATGTGTACCTTTCTCTGCAACCCTAATTCCAAAAGTTGGTATTAGAGCAGGTTACGTTCTCTTGGGCATAGTTGCCAACATTGTGAGCACTCGCTTGTTCACTTTCTCCAATTTGGTTGAGCTTTGGTGAGCGTCAGCAGGCAGAACTGTGCATGCAATTTTGTCTTTTTGCGCAAAATTTTTGTCAGTGCAATTTTTTGCAAAACACGTCCCTTACAATCTTCTTTGAGTTGTGTTGTATAGCACATGTTAGTCCTACTTGTTTTCCTCTTTTCGAAAAGTTTTTACATTGGTGCAGTCACTCGCCATGGCTAACAACAACACAGATGTTTTCAAGATGTTCGCTACCGAGAATAAACTGGATGGGGATAACTACCCAATGTGGGCTTACATGAGCACATATGCTCAGAATCTTGTGTCAAAGGGTGTTTGGAATGTTGTGCATGGCATTGCTGTAGGTCTACCTTTTGTGGATACAGACTCTGTTGAGGATGGTGCAGGTTTTGGCACGTATGTTGCTGCTAGAGTTGTTTTGCCTATGACTGAGCAGGCTCGTTGGGATGTTAGAGATGTGCATGCTCATGCATTGATTGCATTATCTGTGAAGCACATTATTACTCCTCACATTTGCAAAATAGGCTTGGGATACTCTAGCTAATCTTCATGCAAGTCACAATGAGGCTAAAATTGCATTGATGTGTAAGTAGCTGGAGTCGAACATTATAAAAGAGGAAGATGACATGGACACTTTTCTTGATGGTGTCAAGGATATCAATGAGAAACTATTTTGCAGGCGAAGTCAATTCTGACAATTCACTTGTGCAGACTGTCCTTGATGCATGGCTAGATTCCTACCAGACTTTTACTAGTACTTGGAGACTTATGACCCAAGGAACCCCTCAAGCTATCAAGTTTGGTGCATTATGCACATTGATGTTGCAAGAGTCAATTTCAAGAAATATAAGAGCTAAACAATGTGCAATTGAACAAGGGTTTGTTGCTACTCAAAGAAAAGGTGGTAACAACAATGTAGCCACTTCTCATGATTCTTCAGTAAATGGGAAATCACTTGTTCCTAATGCTTCTGTTGGCAGCACCTCACCTTGGAATTTTGGTGAAAAAGGAAAGAAGGAGAGTGTTTCCATTATTGCAGGGCTAAAGATCAAGGGCTAAAGATCACTTGATAAAGCAATGTCCAAAAGGGAAGTGGTTGGCCTTCTTGAGTTAGAACTCCTCCTACATCAAGGCCCCTTGCATGAGTTTCCACCTCAAACTCTTGTGTGAAATTGGGAATTTTGAGTGCATGATCTAATGTAAGGTGTTTTTTTTATTGAAGGAAACAATATTCTTGCTCTTTTTGCCATGTAAGCTTGGTCAATTTGTTGAGTTACTAGGTTAAGGGCGCAACGATGAGTGCATAATCTTTGATAATTAATGTATAGCATCATGTTAAGCCTAGAAAGTATCAAACCTAACTGACGGTTTTTGATGGACACAATTCTACCATACCTTAGGATCCACTCAAATTCCCTGAAGAAATATGATAAATCCAAGGTAGCTAATTTTGGAGTAACAAAAACAAAATTGTTTAGCTTAAAGTTCATGTTGGCATAAGCGGTGTAGTAGTTTGCGCACATGCCATGGACACTCATCCTTTCAATGGTTGGGTACTCCGCATTTATGACATCCCCTACTTCTTTGTTGAGGTGGTGAAACCCTCATAATAGGTAGTTTAGACCCTTGGTTTGCAATAAAGTAAACCGAAGGGTTTTTTGGTTGTGCATAATATACTTACATACGAACTATTTTTGGTGCATACCAACCTTCTTCTACCGCTCTCACAAAGGACTAGCTTCCTTGTAGGGAGTTACAAGCACAAGCGTATACTCTTCCCTCATTTCTTCTAGTTGCGTAATGCTTGTTGGGATACATTGCCACCTGAAAATGGAGATTGTTGACCCAAGACTTGTTAAGCTCTCTCCATTCCCCTATGGATTTAAGCCCTTGCATTGGGTTTAATGATTATTTGTGGGCATATTATCTCTGTTGTATCATGGGCATGTATTGCAAATTCTCATCATATTTCGTTCCATAATAGCTCTCATGGGTCTTATGATTAGCCCATTTTCTCTCTATGGCACACCATTTTTTGTTTTTTGGGGGAGCCATATATGCTAGTGGTGGAACAAGGAGTTGTCTTTGTCCTTGTGCTCTTTTATCTCTCTCTCTCTCTCTCTCTCTCTCTCTCACACACACACACACATGTATGGGTGTGTGTATGTATATGTATATATGTATAAATAAATAAATACGTGTGTGTGCGTATGTACATGTATAGTATATATCTGTAAATGTATATGTATATATGTATAAATAAATAAAGACATGTGTACACACACATATTTATTTATAAATGTATATGTATATATGTATAAATAAATAAATAAATACGTGTGTACACACACACACACACACACACACGAAATATGGCGTGTGTGTGTGTACACACACACACACACACACGAAATATGGCGTAATTAGGTAGCACACTGTGAAGGATTGGGGGGCTGGCCTCTACAACACCTCAAACCAACACCAAGAAAAGAGGATGAAGAGTATAGCTCTCTCAAGATAATATGGGCTGATCTTCTCTCAAAAATTTTGACAGCGTCACTCACACTCAGCCTCGACTAGCTTCCCTCTACACCGCTACAACTTCCACTATACTTGGATACACCAAAGGAAGCAAGGGAACCAAGAAAAACAAAGTAAAAAAGTAAAGAAAAACAATGTAAATCTCTACACTTTTCCTCATAAAACCAAGAGCTTCACTTCTTTTCAAACGCCCTTCCATGTGCTAGTAGAGACTCCATAGGCGCTCTCATAGATACACATAGCTTGACCAAAACCCATCCAAATCAAGCTCACTTTGAAAGCCCACAAATTTCAGCAAAAAAAATCCAAAAAAGTGATGGAAAACTTGGGGAAAACCTTGCCCTTTTGCGTATGTACAAGCAAGGAATTGCAGCACATAGTCTACCCTCGACTAGCTACACCAAAGGGAACCACACACAACATGGCTGTCATACCTCAAACCAAGATGAAGAGAGGTCAATATGCAGAGCTAAGAACCCACTTTCATCAGCCCATTTAGGAGAGAGACACTCTCAACTCACCACACCATGCTCTCGCAAGGCAAGAGGGGAACCCCTACCCTTCACCACAGGCTGTAGAAACACATAGTTTCTTCTTCACATCTGAATCTCTCTCTTCACTCACGACCCCAAGCTGATAAAAGTTTTTCTTCATATTTTTAAAGCAGTTACTCACACTTTGAAGTCTTGACACTTCTATGTATAAAGACAGAAAAACTGTGTACCCCGCACAACTGGCCCGCATGCGTAGAGACAGGTGGCACACACCACCTTTGTACACTTTGTACAAGCATGCTTTATTTACATCTAAGGCCCCCAAAAGCATTAAAAAATATGTCTCAAAGGCTTTGAGGTGTCCCACACCATTCCGCCAGAACACGTCACAACGCCATCTTGAGGTGATGGAGGTCATAAGTTCAAATCCTACTATTCCGAATGTAGAGGAGTCCGTCCTATCTATAGAAACGTTGTAACATCATGTGTGCTATAACACCACACAAAAACTCCCACAATGGTTTAACCATATATGCTAGTGGTGGAACAAGGAGTTGTCTTTGTACTTGTGCTCTTCTCTCTCTCTCTCTCTCTCTCTCTCACACACACACACACACACACACACACACATGTATGTATGAGTGTGTGTGTGTGTATGTATATGTATAGTATATATCTATAAATATATATGTATAAATAAATAAATACGTGTGTGTGCGTGCGCGCGCGCACACACACACACACACACACACACACACACGAAATATGGCGCAATTAGGTAGCACACCATCTTGGGGTGATGGAGGTCATAAGTTCAAATCTTACTATTCTGAATGTAGACGAATCCGTTCTATCTATAGAAACATCGTAATATCGCGTGTGTTATAACACCACACAAAGACTCCCACTATGGTTTAGTTCGAAGCCTGTTACACGGCAATCATTATGTGTGTGCACAAAAAAAAAAGTCAAATTAAACTAACAATAGAAAATAACACTCAAAAGATTGCCATTTCCATTCTCACCTACGTCATACCTTAGTTGATAGCCATTTTGGCCATCGTTGTTTTGTTTGATGTCGAGAGAGAATATCATTCTTGAAAATAAAGCTACACATCTTTGCTGAAGTACAGGTGGAAAAAATGACGCCCTTTACTTCGCCTTGTTCAATGTTTGATAACATCCAAGGGACATGAATTGGCAAACTTGGGCTCCCTGAAAATAGTATGGCATGGTATCATAGTTGTTCGAACACTTTTGAGAGCCAAAATCTAGTGCCTACACAAGCACATGTCCAATAACACATTAGAAAGTCATGATTGTCAATTGATGCCACAAAAGAGCACTCTTTGTGTGTAAAAACTCCAGGTCTACTGTGTTATCCAAACAAAGACTTGAACAAAGGTCTAGTATTGCTCAAGTTGTCTAGCACATCAGTACAGCCATGTGAATTAGCATCTTATGTGTAATTTTTACAAAATACCCTAACAAAATATTGATGATTATACTTTTGTTTTCTTGCACAAGATGTCTATAGAAGCAATTCATTTTGCAAGATCCTACGATCATTTAATAGATATACTCATGTCAAAAAACCCACACTTGCAACAGTTAAATTTTAGCAAGTCTTTCTGTAAAAAAACCTTAGCATATCAAAATGATAAAATAATTTTTAACAATATTTATGTTTTTTTAAATATTGAAATAAATTTTTTAACAAAATAAATTAAAATACATATTACTCTGTCTTTACTTATGGTTTTCATATGTCCTATGTTTTTTGGTTGCCCATAGAAAAAAAAAAAGATTAAGAATAAACATTGTACGCTCCACTTTCACCCATGTCAATCAATTCCATTTCTTAAGTTCCATTTGTGGTACAGATCTAAGGGTTATGAATTTGTCAAAGCTGGGATTTTTACATTCTGGTGTCAACGAAGTGTATGTCCCCAATTCTAATTGGTCTAGTGTCATCTAAGAGATTTTCCTCAATTCTACTTGGGACTTCCCATTAGAAAATGTTTGGGCATGTAAAACTTCAGACTCGATACCCAGCTGTTTCAACCGGGTGATCTTTTTTACGAATCAAACTTTTTAAGAGGGCTCCCCCTTAGTCCATCTAAAAAGGCCACTAGTACGACTGATCACCTCTTTGGCGGCCTCTCTCTCTCTCTCTCTCTCTCTCTCTCTCTCTCTCTCTCTCTCTCTCTCTCTCTCTGTGTGTGGCAACCCTGTGTTCTTTCTCTCTTTAACCTTGAGGCTTGGTGGTCTTACAAATACTCTCCTTTGCACTCGATTTGTTTCCTCCATTCTCGGTGCTCTTGCTTAGAGGCTATAATCATCTGATTACCTGATGCTCACTCTTATCGATGCAGTGTTACATGCTCACCTAGCCATTCACATGCATAGGCAAAACAAATAGAGAAAATAAACGTTGCTTAAGGGGCACAACTCTTCATCCCTATAACACACGCACAACAAAGAAACTTTTAGCCATACACAAAGATGCATATCTGTACACGCACTTGCACGCATAGATTGTGTGCACTTATACCGGACCAAGGTTAAATACAAACAATCTGCCACTGTGTTAGTCGCGCTGATTAACTGAGCATATATTTATTTATTTTTATTTTTTTATTATTTTTTTTGGCGAATTGAAAAAATGTTCAAGCATGTGTTTGATTGAACGTTGACTATGTTGTAGCGATTGGGCTCGCTGCTTTTGATAAGTGAGGTGCCTAGTTTGAACGCTTAGCAACGGTGCTGCTCAATCAGATTTTTTGTTTAATTGAAAATGTGATTAACCATTGCTTTTGTTGAACACTCGATGGTACCAGGAACTCAAAGGGAAAAATTGCCAAGGTGGCAGACTGTTCGATATTCTCTCCAACCCTTATATTTCGCAGAGATGGCATTGCAAAGATTACAAAAGAGAGCCATAAATTAAAAGGACAAACATCTGTGTGTGTGTGTGTGTGTGTGTGTGTGTGTGTGTGTGTGTGTGTGTGTGTGTGTGAGAGAGAGAGAGAGAGAGAGAGAGAGAGCCATTCTAACTGAGCACGGATAAGATGCGACCCACATCCACAACACCTTACGGATGTGATGCATGTGTCAAGAACATGTTCGTGTGCCAGCCGTAGGTCGTCATCTTCACCACCACATAGTGCACCTATGCATGCAAGGTATGGAACCTGCAATCATCGTAATCACCTTTAGCTATTGAGTGCATAAAGGCTCATTGTAGGCTGCTGTCATTATGATGCTTTACCTCTTAGGTACAAGTTTAATGTATCAAGTGTCCTCCATGGTGATCTTAATATGTTACAACGCCATGGCAAGATGAATAGAGCCGCGTGACCAATACTATAAATGAGCAGGTAAGCTGCAACGGGGGAATGAAACGGCAAAGAAGGGATGGAAGCAAGCATTTTCAGCTCCAATTACCCATTCAAGAGCTGCAAGTTCTCCCCTCAACACCGGATTTCTCCCTTCACCACCGAAGACAAATATACACTCAACAGGAGCCTCGACGAATGCCTGCAACATCAACAAGAATAGCAGTAAGGCAACTCTAGCAGTGTGCAAGCTGGCGAGTGATTGCTGCCATATATGCGTCAATAGGTTAGCAAGGCAAAGGGCCATCTCTTGCTGCAAGCATTTGCAACCACGTGGAGATGATAAAACTCATTCAAATATTAACAAGGTGAAAATACACGGGGGCCTACTAGGAAGGTATGTTGTGGAAGGCAGGGAGAATGAAGGGGTTGGGATGGTCATGCTTGCTTTGATTAATAAGGCCACTTTCTCCTCCTCTAGGCTAGTCCTACACCTCCTCCAATTTTATATGTATGGTGCACTCCATGTTGGGGCCCCTAATGCAAGCCATGGCTGATACTCTCTCTCTCTCTCTCTCTCTCTCTCTCTCTCTCTCTCTCTCTCTCTCTCTCTCTATTTTTCTCTCACCAACATGAGTGTAAAGACAATTTGTGTGTGTGTGTGTGTGTGTGTGTGACTCTATTTTTCTCTCACCAACATGAGTGTAAAGACAATTTGCGTGTGTGTGTGTGTGTGTGTGTGTGTGTGTGTGTGTGTGTGTGTGTGAGAGAGAGAGAGAGAGAGAGAGAGAGAGATTGATTGATTATCGTCCACTGAGGTCAAATATGACCTATGGGACCAAAACAAAAAACAGTACAACGATTCCTTCGAGTGAAGGCGTGGGATACAAATCAGTTAAGGTCTGAGGGAAACAGAAAACTAAGAGGGGTCAAGGGATGGAGGCGTCATTTTACGAGTGCGAAACTCTTGGATGACCGCTTTACCACCCCGGTAGACCGTCCATTTGCCTTGCTTGCGGGCTTCGTGTATCTTCTTGAGCTCGCTTGCTTTGACTTTCAGCTGGTTGGTAGTCAATTCCTCTGCTATCCAAAGCTTGGTTCCCTTGAGGAGGCAGGATTGGCATAATAGCTTCATCCGCTCCTCCTTTGCCTTAAGGTGATGATGCAGTGTTCAAGTGGCACATGTATGTTTGTGTCGTTGATCCAAGAGACGGTGTTGGGCTCGATGGTGATTGGTTGGAGGATGTCGTTGAGCTTGGCGATCGTGTCTTCTAGTGTGTCCTCGTTAGTGCACCAAGGTGACGGAAGTCCCCCAATTCTCACTTTGAAGCTAGGAGATTCTTGTAGTTGGCGTTCTTGAAAGGTCGCATGTATTTTGGTGTCGATCTTCTTTGTAATTCCATGTGTTACTTCATGGACTTTCTTTTGAACAATTGTGACCTCGACGAGGGAGGCTTCAACTACCTGTGCCTTTGCAACCAGGGTTTGACTCTCCGCTTCTTGCGAGCTCTTGAGTTTGTGTAGCCATTGCTTGAGGGCTGCATTATCCTCTATGAGGACTTGGATATGAGCTTCGAGAGCCCAGATCCTTGTTTTTTGGCGGGCGGACGGATCCTTTCGAGGGACAACAACCACAACAAGGAAGCTCCGTGGGTGAGATGCTGATGTAGACATGCCACCTGTGGGTTGTGAGGCTTGTTGCAATTCTTTTGGTAGCTTGGGCATAATGGCAACCTATGTAGGACAGTGGGAACCCCGATGTAGTTTTTGCAAGGCAAGCCAATTGGTAGTTGTCTCGCATTCTATAGGAGGGTGGGAACCGGGGTGTCTCGTAGGCCTGTCTCCTTGCAGCAGCCGATAGTCTGTTAGGTGGGCCTTGACGTATATGTGGGGAACGGAGGGCAAAGCCCTGCTTGTGTTGGAGGAGGAGGGCAGGGCTAGGTTAACCCCCCAACCAGGTGCTGCCCTGTAGCCTGGTGGGGAGCGTGTGTAGAGAGAGAGGTAGCGGCTAGTTCACGCTACGCAGAGAGAGAGAGAGAGAGAGAGAGAGAGAGAGAGAGAGAGAGAGAGAGAGAGAGAGCTTGCTTTACTAGATGTGGTAGCACATATTTAATGTGTGATTTAGGGGGCTACCTTAAACTTGTTGGCAAGTACCCATGGCACGCTACATTTGTTTTTGAGCATGGGGGATGGTTTTCAAATTGGTAAGGGCTCGAGGCCCATGTGCTGGACATGCCACTTGCAATAGTGAGACAAAGAAAAAAATTCTTCATCTTTATCACATCATCTACAATAGTGAGACCATTGCCTATCGGTGCTCTCCTACCTCTAACCTATATGGATTACTATTTTGTTGTAATGATGATGGTATTGAAGCGAGCACATCCCCTCCTATTATTTTTTGTGTCACGACTAGTTGATTATAAGGAGATGGGCAGTGGGGTCACTTGAGGAAGCGAGCGGGTACAGAGGTGCACTCATGTATTGGTGAGGTAGAGGTATAAGTATAAACACACTTTCAAGCCTTTCAAGAAATGCTATACGAGGTTAAAAGCAAAGGAAGCATTTTGAGAAGAAGACAAAAGCCAAATTGAAGGAGAGGAAGAGCATTGTAAAAAACTCTGGGGCTAAAATCTTTTTTTTTCCAAAACTCACAATTGTTAGTGATTGTATTAGAATGACACCAAGAAATATACAAATCAGCCTCAAGCTCATGCCAAGCCTTGAGGGGCAGATGGTTACACAAGAGCCTAGTTAGAAGTACTTGGTAACTATTACCAAAAGCCCGATCCTTTACACAACAAGGCTCTACCAGATGGCGAGGGTCGCCCACTCTAGGGCTAAAATCTTGAAATGCAATCCAAAGTTTCATTATAAAAGACCATACAAGGTAGAAATCTCCAAGAAAATATTTTCTTTCATTTCTCAACGTTTCAATAGAAAGTGGGGTAATATAGTTTGCTACTTCAAACTATCTTGAACTTCTGTCTTTTTAATTAGTGTAAAGTGATTATTTGCCTGGCAAAGGTAGGTTATGGAGTCTAGACACAATGTACTATTCTATGAATATTTCTTTTCAACAAATGCAAGTTGAATCATCCTTAGTAACATTCAACGGAGCTTTTTAGGTTCAGGTTGATAGCTGGTTTTTGAAAATCAGAAAAGAAAAGAAACGTTTCTTTTTCCTCTCCCCGAAGCATGGTGACATTGCTGGAGGGCTTGGCAATGCCTTGGTCGATTGGTGGGCCATGAATGGCGCATTTTCAGCCCTTCATCCGCAAATATAGAAGACCTCGAGTAGCACTACTAACACTTTGAAAAAAGAGGGAAATAAGCTATCTTCTAGTTCGTGAAAATCTCTCCATATGAGAAGACCCGCCTACTCCAATCCAATACACCACCCTCATTTATGGCATCACGCCTACTCCAATCCAATACGCCACCCTCATTTATGGCATCACCCGCCCCTTGCCATTTACAGGTCGGGACCACAAATTCCCTTGCCCTCTTGGCCTCACCGATGTCACCTAGCCTGTCAACACCACCCTTGGCATCACTCTCTCCCTCCCTCTCTCTCTCTCTCTCTCTCTCTCTCTCTCTCTCTCTCTCCTCAGCCAGAGGTGCAAGTCAACCTCACTCTCTCCCATCCATTATCTCTCTCTCTCCCTGGTTCTCTATGTAGCAATGGGCTCAGCCCGAGTATCTCTCTCTCTCTCTCTCTCTAAACACCCACCACACACACACACTCTCACTCTCTCTCCCCAACTCTCTCACTCTCTCCCTAGCACCCTCTCTCCCCCTCATCTCCCACTCTCTCTCTCTCTCTCTCTCTCTCTCTCTCTCTCCGTCCTATGTCACCAGCCCGCAGGGTGCAAAACAGTTTTTCTCTCTCTTGTTACCTACACACACACACACACACTCCCCAGCCCCTCTCTCCCTAGCACCATCTCTCTCTCCATCTCTCTCTCTCTCTCTCTCTCTCTCTCTCACACACACACACACACACACTCACCTATGCACATACACACACACACCCTCATCTCTCTCTCTCTCTCTCTCTCTCTCTCTCTCTCTCTCTCTCTCTCTATTCGGAAAAGCTCTCCATACGAGAAGACCCGCCTACTCCAATCCAATACGCCACCCTCATTTATGGCATCACCCGCCCCTTGCCATTTACAGGTCGGGACCACAAATTCCCTTGCCCTCTTGGCCTCACCGGTGTCACCTAGCCTGTCCAACACCACCCTTGGCATCACTCTCTCCCTCTCCTTCATTCTCTCTCTCTCTCTCTCTCTCTCTCTCTCTCTCTCTCTCTCTCTCTCCTCAGCCAGAGGTGCAAGTCAACCTCACTCTGTCCCATCCATTATCTCTCTCTCTCCCTCGTTCTCTGTGTAGCAGCGGGCTCAGTCCGAGTATCTCTCTCTCTCTCTAAGCACCCACCACACACACACACTCTCACTCTCTCTCCCCAACTCTCTCACTCTCTCCCCAGCACCCTCTCTCCCCCTCATCTCCCACTCTCTCTCTCTCTCTCTCTCTCTCTCTCTCTCTCTCTCTCTCTCTGTGTGTGTCCTGTGTCACCAGCCCGCAGGGTGCAAAACAATTTTTCTCTCTCTTGTTACCTACACACACACACACACTCCCCAGTCCCTCTCTCCCTAGCACCAGCTCTCTCTCTCCATCTGTCACTCTCTCTCACTCTCTCTCTCTCTCTCTCTCTCGTTCCCACACACACACTCACCTATGCACATACACACACACACATACCCTCATCTCTCGCTCTCTCTCTCTCTCTCTCTCTCTCTCTCTCTCTCTCTCTCTCTCTCTTGATTCGGTAAAAAAACTATCACTATCTCTCTCACTCCATACATACATACACACATGCACGTACACTACACGCATAAGTGTACATACATACACAAGTACAGTGCACGCATGAGGACACGCACCCATTCACACAAACACATGCATGTTATACGCACGCACAAGAAGAAGAAACCCGTGAGAAACTTGACATCGACGCCTAACACAACAACGAAAAGACGTCAAAATCACGCGATGGTGACCACGGTTCAAGGAATGACGCCGAAGGCATGCCTCGGCCGGCCTCGAAAGTGACGAACGCGCTACACCAACGCATTAGAAAAGCCCGCCATCCACCGGCATCTCGTCCACAATGCATCTCCGCAATAAACATCCGTAGGGTGATCTATTTTTCTCGTTTTCAAGCCTAAACCTTGTATAAAAAAAACCAATTGTATATTGCCACCTCTTTCTAGGTGATAGTCACAAAGGCCCACCTAGGAGATATCATTTTAAAGTTCTCATAAAACAAAGCAAGAGTCAACCATCTGGGACCCGACTCCTTGCTTTGTCTCTCCCAATTAGGGCCCTAACCTAATCAGCTTATCCTAAACTAATGTAGTTTGCACCTATAAAACAACACTGAGAGGTCACTATTGGGAGAGGACTAGAGAACTTGCAACACTGGCAACATCAGGGGGGAGTCAGCATTTGAGAAGGAAGCCATGTACACACCCTGGCTCCAAGGGTTTCCACACACAAGAGTATAATCTCCGTGTATATGGAATTTTCTCTAAAGAACGCACTATAGGCTCTCTATCTCTCTCTATCTCTCTCTATCACCAGAGTCGCCATCTCGCCGAAACTAAGGTTTCTGTAAATATCACTTTGAATCAAGTTTCCCTCACATCCAGAGGGGTTCATCACCTACATCTCTCTCTCTCTCTCTCTCTCTCTCTCTCTCTCTCTCTCTCTACGATGTGCAATATTTGTGCTATTTTAAATCACCGCTATCCGCGTCCTAGCTGCTCAAAGCTAGGTGGTGCCACCTGTTTACCTACCGTGACGAGCTTGACGTGCCCGGTCCTGGCGTTGAGGCCGTCGGGGTTCGTTTTGCACTTTGCGCTTGTCATTTGGTGCCCCCACTGAGGAACGGCTTATAAAAAACCTTTAGTTTGTAACACTGAAAACGATGCACGTCGTCGACCATGGACGAATGGGTGCAAGAGTTCTCCAATTGGAGAATGGAGAAGGAAAAAGTTGAAGAAGCACTGACCGCCTTCATCAGAGTGCTACTACCAGAATACACCGTCGTCAATATCCAAGACGTAAGCTTCCCATCTCGCATTACTCGTGCTAATCGCAAATCAAGAGCATCAAGTGGGAGGGCTACGAAATGTCATCACAAATGTCAACCAAAGCATTCTATCAATGAGTGCCGAGACAGAGGAGGTGAAGAAAGCACGGTGTGTTTTGCTTTTGAGAACCACATCAGCACTTTCACATCAATTAGATTTTGTAGAGCTCCAAGTGTTTTCTCTCCACCGGTCTGAGAAGAGTCGTCAGCTACATCAATCACAAAGCCTAAAGCATTTGGTGGACGCAAGTGGGCCTATGCTCTCTCTAGGCCTAGAGAGCGGTTTGAGGCTTGCTAAATCACTATTAGCTAACTTGCTCGACTCTAGAGCAATGAGATGGAAGAGAGAAGGTCTAAGTGGTCTCTTATATAGGCTATGGGACCTTCAATATGTATGTACTATTGGCCTTGAGTATGTACTACGTAATATGTATTATGTATATATATATGTAATATTATGAGATGCGGCGGAAGCAATGTAACAAGGTATAGATCTAGTAACCACACTTTACAATCCTTGACAAATGGTATGCACAATTAATGCAAACAAGACACCTTTAGATAGAGAAGAGAGACGACACCCGATGGTGTCCCAACTAACCCTCTGAAGGGACCCCACACTGTTACCGATGTGGTATTTGCTTTATATTGAACAAATTGATAAACATGAAATATTCTTGATATGCAAACCTCTAGACGTCTAAATACCCAAGGATAGAAGCACCTTCGGAGCTGATTTGATGTAGCCCATGTAGCACCTTGATGTGGGCAATGGATGGCCGATGTTTGGGGCTGATTTGATGCGCCCATGTAAGGTGTATGATGGCTGAAAATAGGCTGTAATTTTCTATAGAAAAAACGTAGCCAAGATGGAGATGATAATGTGCTGAAACGCAGCCAATGTCGATGCCGAGATGCACCACAAGATGGGGCTGAGAATGATGCAAAGATGGGACTGATTTGCAGTCCTAATGTGCCTATGCTTGCAATGGATGCTTGGGAGAGATGGGGGAACGTTCCCTAGAAAAATGGGCAAAGCAAAGCGATGTTTGGACAACAGCAAGCCAACGAACACAAGGCTGAGAATGGGGTGCAACAAAAGAGCAAAATGCTAAGGAATGATGGGGTATGGATGGGTTGCAATGGTGCAAAGATGATGGGGTGATGGAGGGCTGCAAACGCAAGCACTGCAAGGGATGTGGCATGCAAATGCTAAGCAAAGGTGGAGAGGGCTGAGCCTTGCAAAAACGCAAAGGTGATGGAGGGAGAGATGGTGCCAATGTGAGGTAGGGAGAGCCGGAAGAAGATCACAATTTCTTCTCCTGAAGACCTTGATCTGCTTGTTCATAAAATGAGCCCAAGGTTTGGTATTTATAGGCACTCTCCTAATTCGAGAAATCTTCCACCAATTGACTTGGGAATTGACTTGACCCTAACCTAATCTATATGATTGTGCCAACAGATGCCCACCAAGGTGTAACAACACCCGTCACACCTGGCCAGGTATATTAGACAATGTTTTAAATTACGCTTGGGAGCTGGGGCCGACCCTAGTGTGTGGTAGGTCCAGTGCTCAGCGGATGAGCATGAGCATGACAGGGAATTTTTCCCGTGAGAACAAGCTCTTGGTTGAAACTCTTTGTTTTATATTACTTGGTATTAGAGCAGGTCACGTCTAGTGGTGTTTTCTCTCTCTTGGCAAGGGGACTCTCTCTCTAGAACTTGGAGATTTTGACCTTTAAAAGGGTTGTAGCCATAGCCACGCCGCATAGGGAATACAATAGCTATACGCATGTTGACGCACGGCAACAACAACAAAGACGTCGTCCCACACAGAATGTAAATCAAGCTAGCATCCTGAAATGTCCTGCTACAGTCATAGTGAAGCAAGGAATACATGTCTGCAAAATTCAAAGCATGGCAAGCAAGAAATACCCTATAGAAATTAGAGATAAAGAAACAGGTCATGCTAGATGTGCCCTACCCAAAGACACATAAGGTAGCAAGTCAGATGTGCCCAGTCATTCAGGAATCTTGTAGTTAGATTTTAACCCACAGTTAGGTGCCAAGAAGACAGAAAGCATAGTAGCAGCCAGCAGATATACAACAAGCTTCAAGACATTATTCATGAAGCTAATGAGGCAACCCAAAAACATCAATGACAGTCAAGGTTACTTGTCTTGCTCATATATTAGAGCAAGTTAATACATAGGCCACAGTTAGTCAGGTAGCAAATTTCCTTGCAACAACCAAAGAGAAAGAGCAAAGAGCCTTGAACCAAAAGAAACACAGTATTTGATAATTTTCAAGAAAGAATAATAGTGAATTGCATGAAGAGATAAGCCTAGCTATCACAAGTTATCTGCCTGCATCTCAACAGGGCTATTTGTAGCCAAACTCAGACTGAGTTGTATAACAACATACATATACTTTAGAATTACTGCCTGCATATAGCACGAGTTAAAACACATTAGTGATCTGCTAGTTTTCAAAACATCACCTGTCTATACAACAGAGCAGAAACAACTTGCCTTCAACTCAAACCCTTCAGTTAAGAAGTGAGCCGTATGCATTTACATGTGGAAGAAACAAGAGAAAGTGTGAGCCATATGGAGTCAAAACCAGTCACCATATATTGCAAAACCACCAAGTACGAGCCATATATCATGTCATGGAGTTGTATATCTAACCAAAGGGGAGATAATCATACTCCAAAAAACAGAGTGGCAACAGGCACAGGTCAATAAAGATTTAATAAGGATATATATACCTAGATGAATCCAAGAACATGCCCAAACTCACCTTTTAGGAATATGCATGTTATATACTCATGGTAGTCAACCACAACACTATATAACTATCAAGTTCATTATGCGTAGCATATACTAGATACTACGACATCCCCACTAATGTCATCAGTGCCCAATAGTGGGTGTAGAACTCTGTATCAAGATATGCTATCCCACACACACACACACACAAGAGCATATATTCACACAAAGGCCTTCGTACTGAGTTTCTGTCAAACGTCGGGAGATGCAGGGCAAACTCAGCCATAATGAAGCCTAGCACTAAGGGAAGAAGCATAAACCATCTAGATATTCAGTCATTAGATAAATAAAAAATGAGAGATCTTTTGAAGCAGTCCTTTTTCTGTGTGTTTTCTTTTCATTCAAACAACCCTTTAAGCATGTATATTGTCAGCTAGACAAGTTCTTTTCTAGAACATAGACAAGTTCCTAGTCATGAAAGATTCACACAAAGGCTCCTCAAACTGTACAGCCTATGATTACTGCTACAAGCAACGAGTGTTTCAAAACTGAATTGATCTTTCTCAAAGAAAATTGATCCAAAAGCCTTTCCTTATATGTAAGGTAGTTCCTCCATGTATACCAAAAATTTGAGAACTTTATGTATCAACATAGTACTCCATGTGTCAACATTGTACTTCATGCATCAGTCGTGCCAAAATTTGAGAACTCTATAAACTCAAGGCATACTTTCCTAGCCACATGCTTGATTCGACTTTGGTGTTCAGCATTCCCATATGCTTGCTGCTGAAAACTTCACTGGTAGACAACCTAATCTTAACAAGTAAGGGCTGCTGCCAATAACTACAATAGGTGTCACCTTCACAAATCTCAAATCACAAGAACATATCATCATCATTATCACGTTTGCAGAGCTGCTCTAGCTTTGTGGTGTTGGGAGATGCCAGCTTTTCCACACAAATGGCACACTTGGCTACCGTACCATCCTCAAACTTCAACCTAAACAGCACGGTACCATCATCTGTACACACCAAGAACTTGCATTCTTCTGATGTAAAGAAGTCATTCGTGGATGAGATTGCAGATTTGTTCCTTTCCTGAGACAATCTCACTAGTGAAACCATAAAGTCTCCTCAGCTTTGGATAATCTGTCAACAACGAGGTGTCGATCATGTCTTCCAACCTCCCCCTGTGGCGCACCCAAAACTTGTCAAATTCAAAGGGTACAAAGTGTTGCCACCAGCCCTCCATGGCAAACTCGCCCCCCTTTTGAAAGGACTCAAGGGCATCCACATCCAGCAGCTTGCTGTCTCGAAGGAACTTGAGAGTTGCATTCATGGGAATAGGTTCAAAAAAGACTAGTGTGTCAGCATGATCACCAAACATTGGAATTTGTGTCTCTATACAATAGTCAAGATGGCATTTCTAGCACCTTTGACCTTAATAGGTTTTCCATAGTAGAAAAAATCAACCGTAACCTTGGCAAGAACATCCAAAAGCCACTTTCTCGTGTCATAGTCGAAGGGAGGGCCTCTCAATCCATTAAATAGTCCAAAGAGGGCAGAGTAATGACGATCACTGTCACCAGGAGGTGTATTTTTCCTGTTGCCTTCCGTAAATAAGTATTAGATATATTTATTTTATTTTTACTTGTTTGTCCCAAAACCCTTGAAAAGGTGCAAGTGGACATTGCATGGCCAGTGTGAAATGGCTACAGCCAAATGGGTTTCTCACATCGGGGATTTGGGTCGGTCAGACAGGGACTGCCCAGGCTAGTTAGCACTGAATTCTGATGAGTATGGAAGCTCGTGTGCGCCAAACTGGAATTTGGGCCACTAGTCAAGTCACTGCAACTTTATAAGTTGAAAGGGGCCAGTAAATTAACCCACATTGTAGATGTTGGTCAAATGGTAGTCTTCAATGATGGTCAGGAGACCATAGGGACGCCATGGAAGCATCTCCTAAAATTTAGGGAACTGCTATTTTTGACCGGAAAATGTGTTCGCGTCATTAGCTCTAGAATGACAAGGGGAACATTTTATTGCTCTGCTGCCAAGTCAATTGATGCACCAATTGAGATATTTTTAGCAGGGAAAGCCCAAACTCGGAAACTGGGCGACGTGTCAGCCTGTGAGCGATTCTGCCACTCTGGGAGGCAAAAACGAGCTGCATATCAACAAAGGGGGCGCCATTTTCAGCCTCAGGTGGATTGTAGCAGGTATAGAAGCTATGGAATGCTTACCTTGCCCTCTATGCACAGTATGGTGACGGGAGTGATGCCCCGCACGCTACATACTGCTCTCTTTCTCCCATGCGTACAGTATGTTATGCCCCACTAGTGGGCTTCTCATTTGACCTATGTACAGTTCTGGGGGTTTATGCACGTTTGCCAAGGCAAGAGCCTTCTGAACAGGAACCGGATTAGCTAATTGCTAATCCCCCACAGGTACGCACAGTTCCATCACGAAAGATTGCGAGTTTGGAGAGTTTTCTCGCGTGAAAACTCGTCCAATTCACAGGGGAACTGTCCCATTGCGTGCGGGAGCCCTTGGGACACGCGTAGGCGTGTTCGCTCCGCTAAAAACGATCCGAAACAGGGAATTACAGCCTGCTGTGTTTTTCTGCAGGTTTAGGGTTTCGCACCTAAACTGCAAGGGAACATCGGGGGAGCCTCATGAGAGCCTTGGGATGCGTGTACAGGCTTTTGGGCTCCCGACAGTGAAAAACAGAGAATTACAGCCCGCTGAATTTCTGTGACAGCTCACCAGAAAGCTTCCAGATATCGAGGGAATCCATCCTAGACAGGTGTTTTTTACCTACAGGGGTTTTTGCGCCGTTATGCTGTCGAAATCCGGTCGAAAACCTGCGTTTTCAGCCCTCGCCAGGTTTGGACAGCTTTGTGAAAGCTTGTGCTAAGTGGTCGGATCGTCTACCTTAATTTGAATAAAGAAATACCGAAAGGGGTGCCAGTCTTTGGGGCCTACAGGGTGTCGGTCTCCTGTGCGCAGTGACATTCTAGTCGCTGGACACAACTGTGTTCTCTTCCCTTCTCAGTGCTCTGTGTAAAGTTAACAAGTAATTGATAGTACCGCCCTCTACGTTGTATAGGCCGGTTATATGGTTCCATCGACGGGATAGTCACTTTTTCTTCAAAAAGTGCAGCGTGGATTGTTGTGGGTGAAAGCAACACAGAGCTTGTCGATATGGCAGAGAAGAGAGACCAAGTACCTGAAGAGGGATCTTCCTCACATGGCACAGAGAAAATTCCTTCAACTCTTCAAGAAGAGGACAGGTTGTTTAGAACTCAACTGCGTTGTTGCATGGACATGTTTCAGCAGTTGGCTAACAACCCAAGGATGCAGGAATTCTTACAGGCTCCGACACAGGGTTTTCAGCCTCCTACACAGGGCATGACTGAGCCGTTGCAGGAAAAGGAGATTTCCAATGCGCAGAGGACGCATGATGCTTGAGGGAAAGCCCATGTGGTTGAGCAACTAGCGGTGTCCAATGATCCAAAGCAACTTGCTTTAGCTGGACAAGAACCGTTTGTGAATGGTCAAGGGAGCAATGAACACGCTATGCGTCAGACCCTTCCATTACCTAATACTTATCCTGGTTATTTTGGAGGTGGTTCAGTGTTTCAAGCTATGGCTAGACCTTCCACAGGTTATATGCCAGGGAATGTGTTCGGGACAATGCAAACAGGCATGGGTAACCCTATGTACGCGAACATGGGTGTCCAACCAGGTTTTCAGGGTGCCTATGGCCAGTTTCGAGTGCCTGGAACACAATTTGGTATGGCTTGTTTTTCGCAGCCATACGTACAAAATGCAGATATGACAGGGAAAACTGTTGATGCGAGTGCTGGAATGAACACTCATGGAGCACCACTGTTACAGGCACCTGTTTATGATAATGTGGCTCCTTTGAGTCAGCCTAAGGATTACAAGGAAGGTGGGCAGGGAGTGAAGTTTGAAACTTTCAGAGGAACTAAGGACCAATTAAAGGCTTTGACCTTTATACAGCAGTTCGATGCAGCTTATGCTGGAGGCAACTTCACGGAATCTTCAAAGATACGCAAGGCTGCCACTTTCTTGAAAGGGAATGCGCTCCAATGGTGGACCGCATTGTTGAACCAGGGTCAAGCCCCAACAACGTGGGTCCAATTCAAACAACTTTTTGCGCCTACATGGTTGACAAACACTTTTGAAGTGGATGTGATGACAGAATGGCACGAGTTGAATGCTAAACAGTGTACGAATTTGGAAGAGTACAATAAACAGTTTTGGGCCGCACTGTTGCCAGTCACCTCTTACAGGTTTGTGCCATTGTCAAAACAGATTGAGAAGTACTATTGCGGATTGCCCAAGAAAATTAGGGACTACTACACAAAGACTACTGTCATGAATATGTTTCGGTTGATAGAGAATGCAAGAGTGGCCAGCAATCTGTCGAAGGGAAATTCCGATGGATTTAATAGCCACAAGAAAGGGTCCCAGGGCAAACAGTTTTCAGCCAAGGGCAATGTTGCAGCAAAGCCTTCTGAGCCTCCCACAAAGAAGCCCCCCACTGAAGAAGGTGATACGTCCAAGAAGCAGTTTAAGTCTTCTTCGGGACGAGGACAAGGACAAAAAAGGCATTTTTCTGGCAAAACTTTTGAAGAACGGAAAGCTCTTAGGGAGGCCAAGAAATGCTACATTTGTGAACAGGAAGGACATTTTGCAAATGAATGCCCACAGAAGAAGTCACAGGATAAGGATGACAAGTCAGACCATAAAGGGAAGAAGCCAAAGCCAAGTGCAGGACTTGTTCCAGATTTGGTTGGAGACCAGCCAAACACAGATGCCACGGAGCTGTGCAGAGCTTGGGGCAAAGTTAGAGACCAGACAGTGCTGGTTTTCTTTGATCCAGGAGCCCGTGCAAATTTCATATCACCGGAATTGGCATCAAAGTTGGGCATTCGTGCAGAGGAGATGGGTATGACAGGGGAAGCAGGTTTGGCATGCCCAGGTCATTCAGAGCCCGTTACTCCCATTTTGGGAAAGCTTCGTCTGCACATTCAGAGCTATGTGGATGCGGAAGAATTTCATATTATGACGCTTGAGGGCTGTGATGTGTTATTGGGTATCCCATGGTGTTACAGGTTGCATGCTATGGTGGATACTTACAACAAAAAGATTATCCTTGTACATAGAGGAAAGACTCATGTCCTTGATGTAAAGCTTAAAGGCGAGTCTGTTCCAGTTGTTTCTGCTTTTGCTATTTCAGCTGTAATAAAGAATCATCTTTCTGCGTACTTGATCTTTGCAAAAGAAGTACCTCAAGTTGTATCTAATTTGTCTACCTTAGATAAAGACAGGTCAACTTTTTTGAGTGGTTTCAGTGACTGTTTTTCGGACTCTTTGCCAGGGGAGTTACCTCCTGAGAGACCTGAGGATCATACTGTAGATCTTGTGCCAGGTTCTAGTCCACCGAATAGACCACCATACAGGGTTAGTGCAGCCCAGCAGAAAGAGATTATGGGTCAGGTCAACGAGCTTTTAGAGAAGGGGCTGATTCAGCCCAGTTCATCCCCTTTTTGTTCGCCTGTACTCTTAGTGCAGAAGAAGGATGGTTCATGGCGCATGTGCATTGACTATCGCGCCTTGAATAAAAATACCATCAAGAACAGGTTCCCCATACCGAGGATAGATGACATTCTTGATCGGCTTGAGGGAGCGTCATTGTTTACAAGAATAGACCTAAAGAGCGGGTATCATCAGATACGCATTAGGCCAGAAGATGCCCATAAGACTGCGTTCAGGACAACATTTGGTCTCTATGAGTTTCTTGTCATGCCATTTGGTCTCACAAATGCTCCTGCCACGTTTAATAGAATGATGGACATAATTTTTAGACCACATAGAAACTTCGTGGGTACCTTCTTTGATGACATGATTGTCTATTCCAAGTCTGAAGAGGAGCATAGGGATCACTTGACTGCAGTTTTCAATGAGTTACGTAAGAACAGGCTACTCATTAATGCGAAGAAGAGTGAATTCTTTTTGCAAGAAATTCACTTCCTTGGGCACATTGTTTCAAAGGATGGGGTACGCATGGATCCCGCTAAAGTGGAAGCAATTTGGTCATGGCCAGACTTGAAGTCCGTACATGACATTCGAAGCTTTCTAGGCTTATGTTCCTACTACAGGAGGTTCATCCGAAATTTTGCTAAGATTGCTTCTCCACTCCATGCACTGCAAGGAAAAGGAGTTACTTTCAAGTGGACAGCCAAGGAAATTTTAGCGTTCAAACACTTGAAACAGAAGCTGACTTCAGATCCGGTAATCATTTTGCCAGATCTTTCCAAACCTTTTGTGGTTCAATGTGATGCGTGTGGCCATAGTCTTGGTGCAGTTCTAATGCAGAATGGCCGAGTAGTCGCATATGAGAGTAGAATTCTTTTGAAGATTGAAAGAAACTTGCAAGTCTATGAGAAAGAATTGCTGGCAGTAATTCATGCTCTCACTAGTTGGAAACACTATTTGCTAGGGGCTGATTTTGTTGTCCAAACGGATCATCAAACCTTGCGATATTTTCTTACACAGACGAAGTTGTCTGAGAAGCACATGCGATGGGCAAACATCTTGTCAATGTTCCATTTTCAGATTGTGCATGTGCAAGGGAAAAAGAACGTGGTGGCTGATGCGTTGTCACGAAAGCCCCAAATTTCAGCAGTGTCAATTCCGTACCATTGTGAACTAGACGAAATGAAGACACAATATGCTGAAGATTCAAATTTTGCAAGGATCTATGACCAGCTTGTTGATGGGCAACATCATGAGCACTATATGCTTAAGAATGACTTTCTCATGATGCATGGAAAGTTATGCGTTACTAAACAGTTATGGCCAAAGATTTTGATGGAAAGTCATGCTCCACCTTATGCTGGGCATCGTGGAATTGATGCGACAGTGAAAGGGGTTGAGGCATTCTTCTATTGGCCAGCTTTGCGTCAAGATGTTGACACATTTGTAAGATCGTGCTTAGTATGCCAAAAAGTCAAATTTGACAGACAAAAGCAACCGGGATTGTTGCAGCCATTGCCGATCCCTGATAGGCCATGGGAAAGTATAGCAATGGACTTTATCTTTGATCTTCCAAGGACGCAAACAGGAAATGATGGGATTTGGACTATCATTTGTAGGTTCAGTAAGCAGGCCCATTTCATTTCTGTTAGGAAGAAGATAAAGCCAGAACACATGGTCAAGATATTCATGAGCAATATCTTTAAATATCATGGGATGCCTAAGTCAATTGTCAGTGACAGGGATCCACGTATGATGAGTCTTTTCTGGAAGGCATTGTTTGAGAACATGGGCACTACGCTCAAGTTCTCTTCTTCGTTTCATCCGCAAACTGATGGACAGTCAGAAGAGGCAAATTCTACTGTCTTGGACCTGCTCAAATGTTATGTGTCAGAGCACAAGGCAACTTGGGAACACCATCTCCCATTGGTTGAATATGCTTACAATAACACTGTGCATACATCAACAGGTAAGGCACCATTTGAGATAGTGGAAGGAGGAAAGAAAGTCCCACCCATTTTGCAGACTAAGGACAAGATATTTGAGGCAGACAAGTATGTGCAAGATATGGATGAAACATACAGGAAGATAAAGATTGCTCTTGAGAAGACTCAGGCTAAGCAAAAGAAAGCTGCTGATCGTCACCGTCGTGAACTTGTATTTTCACTTGGTGATTGGGTACTTTTGCGCTTTGAAAAGACCAGGTTAAGGAAAAGGAAAGGCAAGGAACGCTTGTTTCCTAAGCTCAGTATGCGATATTATGGTCCTTTTCAGATTTCAGAAAAGATCAGCGATGTAGCTTACAGGTTAAAGCTACCAGAAGGCTGGAAAATACATAATGCTTTTCATGTCAGCCTTCTAAGGCCCTTTGTTGGTGATGTGCCAGAGAATATGCTTGATGAGGAACAACCCGAAGTGGAAGAATTGGATGAAATCCTTGTTCCTGAACAGATATTGGCACATAAAGAAAGAAAGGTTAGAGGAAAAGTTGCAAGACGCTATTTGGTGAAGTTCAAGAACTATCCATCATTAGATGCCAAATGGATGGAAGAGTCTGAATTGCTTGATTCACCTCAGCTATTGCAATTGTATCTTGAAGCCTTTCAAATGGAACCCACAGTGACTTGATGTAACCTTTTTGGAGCAAGGCAAGGGCATGGTTCATGATGCTCAAGAGAGTAGTTAAGCAATTGTATCTACTCTTTCCATACAGAATTTAGCTAGAGAAGTTTGTGCTCAAGAGTACACTAGAAGACTTCTATGCTTGATATATGTGTCGTAGCCAGGTTGGTGGGATTGTTTAATCGTCCAACGCTACATTTCCGGAAGCATGTATATCTTGGATTCCCATCATAGAATATATGTGATATCAGGAGATATCTGCATGTATTATTGGCATGCAAGCGAGGTCGCTTGCAATATTTCAAGGGTAGGGTGTGTCACCAGGAGGTGTATTTTTCCTGTTGCCTTCCGTAAATAAGTATTAGATATATTTATTTTATTTTTACTTGTTTGTCCCAAAACCCTTGAAAAGGTGCAAGTGGACATTGCATGGCCAGTGTGAAATGGCTGCAGCCAAATGGGTTTCTCACATCAGGGATTTAGGTCGGTCAGACAGGGACTGCCCGGGCCAGTTAGCACTGAATTCTGATGAGTATGGAAGCTCGTGTGCGCCTAGCACTGAATTCTGATGAGTATGGAAGCTCGTGTGCGCCAAACTGGAATTTGGGCCACTAGTCAAGTCACTGCAACTTTATAAGTTGAAAGGGGCCAGTAAATTAACCCACATTGTAGATGTTGGTCAAATGGTAGTCTTCAATGATGGTCAGGAGACCGATAGGGACGCCATGGAAGCATCTCCTAAAATTTAGGGAACTGCTATTTTTGACCGGAAAATGTGTTCGCGTCATTAGCTCTGGAATGACAAGGGGAACATTTTATTGCTCTGCTACCAAGTCAACTGACGCACCAGTTGAGATATTTTTAGCAGAGAAAGCCCAAACTCGGAAACTGGGCGACGTGTCAGCCTGTGAGCGATTCTGCCACTCTGGGAGGCAAAAACGAGCTGCATATCAACAAAGGGGGCGCCATTTTCAGCCTCAGGTGGATTGTAGCAGGTACAGAAGCTATGGAATGCTTACCTTGCCCTCTATGCACAGTATGGTGACGGGAGTGATGCCCCGCACGCTACATACTGCTCTCTTTCTCCCCTGCGTACAGTATGTTATGCCCCACTAGTGGGCTTCTCATTTGACCTATGTACAGTTCTGGGGGTTTATGCGTGTTTGCCAAGGCAAGAGCCTTCTGAACAGGAACCGGATTAGCTAATTGCTAATCCCCCACAGGTACGCACAGTTCCATCACGAAAGATTGCGAGTTTGGAGAGTTTTCTCGCGTGAAAACTCGTCCAATTCACAGGGGAACTGTCCCATTGCGTGCGGGAGCCCTTGGGACACGCGTAGACGTGTTCGCTCCGCTAAAAACGATCCGAAACAGGGAATTACAGCCTGCTGTGTTTTTCTGCAGGTTTAGGGTTTCGCACCTAAACTGCAAGGGAACATCGGGGGAGCCTCATGAGAGCCTTGGGATGCGTGTACAGGCTTTTGGGCTCCCGGCAGTGAAAAACAGAGAATTACAGCCCGCTGAATTTCTGTGACAGCTCACCAGAAAGCTTCCAGATATCGAGGGAATCCATCCTAGACAGGTGTTTTTGACCTACAGGGGTTTTTGCGCCGTTATGCTGTCGAAATCCGGTCGAAAACCTGCGTTTTCAGCCCTCGCCAGGTTTGGACAGCTTTGTGAAAGCTTGTGCTAAGTGGTCGGATCGTCTACCTTAATTTGAATAAAGAAATACCGAAAGGGGTGCCAGTCTTTGGGGCCTACAGGGTGTCGGTCTCCTGTGCGCAGTGACATTCTAGTTGCTGGACACAACTGTGTTCTCTTCCCTTCTCAGTGCTCTGTGTAAAGTTAACAAGTAATTGATAGTACCGCCCTCTACGTTGTATAGGCCGGTTATAATCACCTATAACATTAAGCATGTTCACAAAAAGTTTTAGACATTTTCCCACTATGATTCCCGTTATTCATATCATACATATACATGCATTCATAGATGTATGCATGCATTCATTCATGTGCATACAAATGCAGCATACATCCATGCATGCATTCACACACACACGTACACACAAGTGCACACACCCCCACTCACAGGCATACTCGTGCTCACATACACTCCCATCCGCTAAGGCATGTACACGTGTGCTTGCACACACACAAATGTAGACATATGCACATACATAGACACGTACATATATGCACACATACACACATAAAGACAAAGATACACACAAATGTAGACATATGCACGTACATAGACACATACCTACATGTATATATACACACATTAAGCTTTTGCAGGCAAGGCATAGCATACCTAGCTAGGTGGGGTGGGGGCAGAGGGATGCCAGAGGGGCCTGCTCCCCATTGCACCTAGCTAGGTATGTTGAGCCTTGTCTACAGAACTAATGATGTACATGGGAAAGGAGGGACTTACGGGGGAGCTTACAACCAACCTTTTTCCAGCTGCTTCGGCAATATGAAGCAAGGCAATATCTTATATGCCTCATCACACCTAAACTTCTTGCTTATATGTAGTCAATGGTATGCTTCTTTTCAGGTGTGGAAATCAGATTCTCAGATTCATAGCGGTCAATCAGCTTTTCCAAAGTGAAGCGTCTATTTCTGCTTGCTTCCGATCTTCTTCTGCTTTTTTCTGAGCGCATCTCTCTCTTTCTTCTTCTTCCAGTTCTCTCAATCTTTCCTTCTTCCCCGGGTCTGCCAGGTCCTCTTCATCATCACCATCATCCTTCTCCTCTTCGTAAGCATGTGTATCCACAATCTGACCATCAATGGAAATCTGTTCGTCAATCACCTCACACTTTCCCGCCTTATATGCAGCAATGGCTTCCCTAAAGTCCACATAACTTTGCCAGTGCAACAAGAAAAGGTGTGAGCTGAGGAAGCACGTTATCTCCCTCATCCATTACCAATTGGCCCTCATGCATGTGCACCATGAACCGGGCCACTGAAACGCCTTGGACCTGCTGGTGCACTGGATACGTGGCTGGGGTATCATCGACCCAAACAATCCGTTTTAGATTTTGTTGCACCTTTGCCAAATCCTTCGATTGCGCGGTCTCAGAGCTGGAGTAATTGACTTTCGGTGAATCGCCTGTCCATGACACGGACGATGAATTCTCTCTGTGGATCAATTCGTTCCATAACAAACTGGGCGTGGATCGGAGAAGGGCCATGGTGAGGAGGAAGGCATCGAGACCTGGCCTTTTCCACACTAAATGGTGAAAAATATCCCGATACATTATGTTGCGGCACTGCCTGATCAGAGAGAGAGAGAGAGAGAGAGAGAGAGAGAGAGAGAGAGAGAGAATAGCTTACAGAGAATTGCCTGAGACCGAGAGCGACCGGGGAGAGTTTGCTGCTGTCGGCTTTTTAAGTGCCCGCTGTTTTTACTGCAACAAGCATGGCTCCAAAGAAACGTTGAAATGTGTACAACATTTCATAGGCACCATGCCTATATCTTTCTGCAAGCAGGCAGTGCCAACAAATTAGAAATCTAAGAATAGTTCAGGGTACGTGTGTGTGGTTGAGGGAAGGTCTAGGAGACACATTAAATGTGAATTTATAAGTTGGAGAGAGAGAGAGAGAGGGAGAGAGAGGGGCTCTCAGAGTTATCAAAGAGAGGTGAGACTCCTTCGACGTGTTCATTTTTTAAGGTTGCAGAGCCCTTCTAGCCCACTTTTAACCTGCTAGAAAAGGGCTGAAATTTTGGCACCTTGCTACTATCATGTCCGGCCTTAAGAGATGCAGTAGTAATGTCCGGTTCCATGCCCGAGATTGGAGCAGTCACTGCTTTTCATGTGAACACGAGGAGATACAAGCAGACATGAAGTAGACATGAGAGGCCACCACTCAGACCCATATCCTTTGGCATCTCGATTTCATCACACCTGGAGTGATCTCCTATCGCCGCCGTCGGAATTGTATTTAAATCCCTCATGGGTCTGTTGTAGGCAGTCGATTTTGGAATAGAAAGCGTGTCTTTTAATCTCTCTCTCTCTCTCTCTCTCTCTCTCTCTCTCTCTCTCTCTCTCTCTCTCTCTCTCTTAAGAGTCACAGCGCTTAAGTGTTTGCATTCAGTTTTTGGGAATTCGACATCAAATTGGTGGAGATGACGGGCAACAAAACAAATTTTTTTCAGCCCTACAGTCGCCTCAATCTCTGATTTTCCAGCCCCTTCGAATTCAACACATCAGGCCTCTACTGCTCTTTAATTACCTTCTTCTTCCATTCATGCGCTTCAGGGATGTTCTTTTGATTGAGTGCTTCTTTTATTACTTCTCCTTCTGCTCTGCGTTCTCAACCCTCTTTCACTATTCTCATGGCAACTGATTTTCTCCCAGAAGATCTTATGGAGACCCAACATGCGACTTCTTCCTCTACAGACCAGATGCTTCACCATCTCATTCAGCAATGGCAACAAAGTAATCAAGGCCTTTTGTCCATCCTCGTGAACCAACAATTGCAACATCAACAAATCATGGCTCATACGATCGTTAAGAAGGATACTCGTGTTGGACCAAAAGCCTTCTCGGGCTTGCAAAGTGAGGATGTATTATCCTGACTGTAGCATGGTTGGGATAATTCTCAGAAGACGAATGAAATCGGCATGGTTCTCGAGGGATTGGTAGCCACTTGGTTTGTTCAGCAAGATTCACACATGCACATTCATACATATCTAGTATTATTTGCATACAAGGTGTTCAATGTAGTCTCAAGAAGCTTCTTCTCTTACAGTTTAAGAGTTGATGAAGTAGATGATGTGGCTTTGGCTACATGGCTCTTTCAAGGGATCTTGTAGGTTTCATATCAATTGCATATTGGTAGTAAAATTTAGATGGTCACTTGTTTCTGAAGGGGCTATTCTAATAAGTGTTTCAGAATTTAGAGATAGTCTCACATGTTAGATATCCATTTTAGAGATCGCATACACACTACACCTATGGTCATAGATATGATCGGTAAATGAAATGGATGTGGGTTTTAAGCTATTCTTGGATGCTTGACTTTTGTCTAAATTGAGTACCGGTGATCACATACATGGCTACACCTATGGTCATAAATATGATCAAAAAATGGGTTACATCCTTGAATGCTTGGCCTTGATTTAAAACTAAAAAAGAAAGTAAATTCAAGATTTATAATTTTAGTGGCCAAGTATGACCTTATCAAAGTTCTAACTTCTAAAGAAGAAGTTTGTGTCTAATGGTGTATATATGCTTACATTGCAAAATGCGAAGTCTGCATCCTCATTTGTGCAAACATCTTAAAACCACCCATGGTATTTTCGTTGCAAAATTCCATGTGTGCACCTGCATTTATGCACAATGCCCATTGGTTCCTATATATAACTAGAGGCAGTGGGCATATCCAAGTAGCAAGAAGAGATGGGCAGGTGGTGTTTGAGGAGGAGGTGCATGAGTGTTCATTTCCATTAAAATTATAGGTAACCAAGGGATGGAATGGATAAACTTGTTAATGATCTTTTTTAATATTAATAAGATCAATGCTCTTTTTTAATGTTAACCAGATCACTGATAAATTACATGCAGGTGGTGTTTGATAGATTAATGCTCTTTTTTAATGTTAACCGGCTGGTTCAATTTGGGATGCATGTAGAAATGTGGGATATATTAATGCTCTTTTTTTATATCAATTAGTTGGTTTAATTTGGGATACATGTAAAATATGGGACCATATGTCGAAGGTGTGTTAGTGTCTTCGATGTATTCATGGAAAGTTGATCGCACTATAGCAAGTGCTTCATTTTCTGTATAGATGTAATTGTTATTTATGGTCTTCGACATTTTACACATAGGTTTTTTGTCTTTGGCTTAATTTGCTACATTATTTTTTGGGTTTTGAAGATTGGAAGGTGAATCATGTTGATATAGTAATGGGTGTGAAGCCTTCAAGAGTTGATGCTATTTTGAGTCATCATAATGTGATGCCAAAATGTGTTTTGAAGATTGGAAGGTGAATCATGCTGATACAGTAATGGGAGCAAAGTCTTCAAGAGTTGATGCTATTTTGAGTCATCATAATGTGATGCCAAAATATGTTTGAGGATCGAGGGGTACTTTTTTTCTCGTTGCTATTATTAACACCATGTCATTGTATGTGTTGAGTCATTGCTTTTTCATTGCAAAATCCGTTTTCACTATATGCTTGTATTTTCATGTCATTTGGTAATTTTTATCAAGGAATATTTTATATATTTTAATTAGCATGTGAATTTTCCATTAGAATGAGATCTTTGAGGACTCAACATTGGTATAGAAAGTTGAATGGGCATGTATATATTATAAATAGTAAGAGATTGAGTGGATCTTATTGTTGCATATGTAGCAAGCGCCAGTTGATCTCTTTTATTTTATGTTATTCCAAAAACAGCCTTGCTATTTAATGAGGCATTTGCAAGGGATTTGGGATAATTTTGCCTCACAAAAGCCTCGCTAAATAGTGAGGCTTTTGCGATGCTTTGGCCTCGCTATATAGCGAGGCTTTTGTGAGGAATTTGCAGTGCTTCCTTTGGGAGTCTTACTAGCGAGGGGTATAGGGAGGCTTAGTAGCAAGGGGTATACGAAGGATATTGCTAGCTCTCAACCCTCGCTATAAGCCTCCCCATAGTGTTCAAATGTTGTAGTGTGATTGTCATGTAACATTCTTACTTAATATCCATTATAATTGTTGATTCCTTTGATAACAACATTTCTCTTTTAACTTAATATCTCTTTTTTTATAGTATCGGAAATTTGGTGCACTATGGTCATGTGGACGTCACTTTTGAGTGGAGAAGATAGACAAGAAATGGACAACATTTGATTATAGTGTAAAGGCTAGATTTGAACAAGATCTAGAGAGCATGTCAAGCTTAAATGATGAAGGTACTCTAAATAAAAATCTTGTATACTTTGGTACTATCCAAGAGATAATCAAGGTTGGGTTTAGAAAATTTGACATGTTCATATTTGATGTGATTGTGGTGTGAAGGCTAGCTTTGAACAAGATCTAGAGAGCATGTTAAGCTTAAACGATGACGTACTCTAAATAGAAAACTTGAATACTTTGGTACTATCCAAGACATAATCAAGGTTGGGTTTAGAAAATTCAACATGTTCATATTTGTTGTGAGGTGGTTTAAGGTGGTGACTCAAGGACAACAATCAACCATATGAAGAGACAAAAGTGGATTGATTCAAGTGCACTCCACAAAGGTATGGACAAACCAAAGGGACAAATTTTTATTACCTAAAATTTGTGAGAAAATTATCTCAAGAGATCCAAGGTGGCTATTTGTAATCAAAGTTTCTCCACGTAAAAGACAAATCGTTGAAGGCATGGAAATAAAGGAAGTACTTGATGAACCTACACTCCCTAACAATGGGAGTGGCTTTGTTCAAGGACATGATGGCATGAATGATGATGAGCAATCGTATGAAGAACCATAAGAAGAACAATAATCGTTTAAAGAACTACATGAAGGAATCTTGATTGAGTTACAAGAACTAGTGATTGGACTAAAAAATGATGAGGGACACCCTATGAAGTAGAGATGGAAGATGAGTTAAATATAGAAGATGATCTAGAAATGGACCGACCATGAACTAGAAGGTGACTTTGATAACAATAAAGGCTTTCCAATAAATGATGAAGATGGAGAGATATTTTTTGAAATTGATCTTTTTGGGATAAGATATCTTAATGAGGATTAGATAATTGATGATGAGCTATGATTTTTTGGGGGGACTCTAAACTCTAAATGAAGTGTCTTTTAATTTTTCCTTATGAATGATTTATGAAGTAATTTCATATTGGGGTTCTCATTTGTGAATCTCTTATGGTACCATTTAATATTTCACTATAACTCTGACTCACACTTCTTAACTTCAGATTTGGTACCTAGAAAGTTCATTAATACTTGTTTATTTTCCTTTGATTGAGTGCATCTTCCTTCTCCTCTTACAATATGCATACACAATTACTACTAGAGTTAACCATATGAAGGCCTTGAATGCTAAAAATTGTGTGAGAAAGTAAGAAATTTTGGCAACCGTTGTTGTCAAGTTATACCACCATCTCCCTTCAATATTCTGCCTAATTAATGGTAATAGCTTGTATTCGTGTAATGGAGGATCTTCTGCCTTTAGTAAAGTGGGTATGTTAATGTTAACTTTGATGTATGTAGCTTATAACATTAAAGGTCCACTCAAATCTTAATGTATGTAGTATCTTGGATGTTGGAGGATCATGAATTTCTCTTCTTCTATTGTGCACCTGTTTTAAGTTGAGTCTCAATTAAAGCTAATGGGCTCTCTTGTAGTGGGTTGTGGTATTTCCTTCTTGCAATATTTTCACATGAATGATTCATGAAGAAAATTCATACTAGGGTTCTCAGTGTTTTTACATCATATGTACTTTATGCAATTCATCATCTTTATGTCGCCTGCCACTATTGGCCTTTTCTATTCTAGAGGATCATGAATTTCTCTTCTTCTATTTTGCACCTATCTTAAGCTGAGTCTCAATTGAAGATAATTGGTTCTTTGGTAGTGGTTGTGGTCTTTCCTTCTTGAAATTTTTTCCCATGAATGATTTATGAAGCAAGTTCATAGTAGGGTTCTCAATGTTCTTTACATCATATGTACTTTGTACAATTCGTCATCTTTATGTCACCTATGACTTTTAGATTTTTCCTTGTCATACTACTAGAGACATCTTTTTGCTTACCATACTACTGCTCAAACCTATATGTCGATCTATATATGTGTCTGGTGAGGAGAGGCAGCTCTTGTCCACCAACACCCAAATCAGCTGCAAGATCTTTGATCTAAATGCACTCAATCATAGCTCTAAAAGCTGCATTGTACTCAGCTTCACAACTAGAAGTGGCCACAGTAGGCTGCTTCTTGCTTAACCATGATATATATGAGCTACCAAGCATGAAGTGAAAACCACTAGTGGACATGCCTGTGTCGTAACAACCAAGCCCAGTCAGAATCTGAAAAATCATACAAATGTGGTGGCAATATATTCCTTTTGGGATAAAACAATCCAAGGTGTCTAGTGCCACTCAAGTAGCAAAAGATCTGCCTAATAACTTGCCAATGCTTTGATCTTGGGCAATGCATAAACCTGCTCATCTGTGAGACTGTAAAATGAATATCTTGCCTTGTAATGCATACAAAAATAAGGCAACCAACAGCTGCTGATAGAGAGTAACATCAAAGTAGTCTTTAGCATCTTGAAGACTAAGTTCTAAACCTATTTCCACATGAGTAGCAACAAGTTTGCAATCCTCAAGACCGAATCTATGCAGTAATGTCTCAATGTACTTTGTTTGAGACAAATCATAACCTCCATGACATTACTTAAACTGAATGCTAATGATGCAAGAGGCCCAAATCTGACATCTCAAAAGTTGAATGTAATTCAGCCTTAAAATCAGCAACATGCATGTCATTTGGACCAATGAATATCATGTCATCCACATAAAGAACAAGGATAAGAAGTACATTATCTGCATGCTTGACATACAAAGTTCTCCCTGCTGAACTATTGCAAAAACCATGTGTAGTCAAATATGCATGGATCTTCTCATACCAAGCACGAGGTGCTTGCTTTAAACCATATAATTACTTCTTTAACGTGCACACTTTGTTTTCTTGCCCTTTTTGAACAAAAGCACGAGGCTGCATTACATACACTTCCTCGTGCAAATCAACATTCAAAAATGCAATCTTAACGTCCAATTGATGTACATCTAACCATGATTTGCTGCCAATGCACAAATAAGTGGGAGAAAAAGTCTCTTCAAAGTCAATGCCCTTTTCTTGAGCATACCCTTTTGTAACAAGCCTAGCCTTATAATGATCAACACTACCATCAGGCTTACATTTCAGCTTATAAACCCACTTTTTGCCAATTACCTTCTTGCCAACAGGAAAATCACATAATGACCAAGTCCCATTCTTCACAATAGCATCATACTCAGCTTGCATAGCAGCCATCCAATTTTTTGAATTTTGTGCCTCATTAAATATAACAAACTCTTCTTCATCACACATAATTGAAACAGCCAATGCATAATAATCTGAAACATATGATGCATGCTGAGAACCATAACGAGTACGACTAGACAAAGGTGCATCCAATTTACTGTGACACAAAGTTTGCACCACCCATTTAGGCATCGTCCTAGAGTCCTCAATTTCTATTCTCTCATCATGAAGTGCATCATCGATATCAACATCATTAATGGGCTAATTTGTGGAATCACCTGCATAGGCTACAAACGTGCCTCATGTGGTACTACATAGGATGGACCACCAAAGAATCATGGCAATTACAAAGTATCATACAAGTCCTGTGAGCGTACATTTGTCTCCTTGATACATGAAAGCAAAGACTGCACAACATCTTCCATAAATACTACATCTCGAGTGACTGAGGTACGTTTAGTATGTGGATGATATAAGCTGTAGCCCTTACTTTCACAGAACTATATCTAGTGAAAATGCATTTTGCAGCCTTGTCATCCAATTGCTTGTGAAGTTACTATGGCACAAGAACATAACCTAAGCAACCGAAAACACACAAATGAGCAACAAATGGCTTTTTGTCATGCCAAGCCTCATATGTAGTGATAGACTACAATGCTTGGTGGGACACTTGTTTAGTACGTAGGTAGCACACATGACAACCTCAAGCCAAAATGCATGTGGTAAAGCTTGACTTTTGACCATACATCGGGTTATTCCACAATTGTATCACCAGAATTGAGATCATGAACTATACATTTGTCATCCATAAATTACTAGGCCACACCTAATAAGTGTAGAAAATGATAACAAATTTTTCTTGATCCCAGGAACATACAAAGGCATCTCTCAAAAAGCACTACCATTTGTATCAATAAGCACAACGGTAGCCACTCCTTTCACTAGATACAAGGAGTTATCTGTACATGTGGCAATATTCCATATAGGGTCATACTCACAACGTTGGACACATACAACATGTAAAGAGTACTACTCTTCACACAACAGGCTATCACCAAGGAACCTTTGTAGATCTTCCAAGAGTGGTCTCCAAACACGCTAGTATTGCCAGCATCATCCAACTATCTAGTACTGATGAAGCTCTTGGTGAATGTAGAAACATGTCCCACATTCTTGAGAAGAAACGAAGAAACATTTTGGAACCATAATTGCACATCTCCAATGCCAACAATCTCACAAGATTGATTATTGCCTAGTCACACATAACCCTTACATGCATCATCATAGACTGGAAACCACTCCCAATGGGAAGTTATATGGAAAGATGCACCCAAGTCAATGATCCAATCATTGACATCATTCCCATCTAAAGCAATCAGAAGTGATGGGTCCTGAACTGAAGTAAAAAGGGTATCCCCATCCTTATCAACGCATGCTACATTAATCTCAATCGATCTTTATATTAGAGCCTTTAGAACCTTGGCCCACTTCCTTGTCTTTGCCTTTTTTAGCTTTCCACTTGGGACAATCTTTCTTCATATGTCCCTTTTTATGATACCAATAGTACTCAATGTCCTTTTTGCCAGGACCATGCAATTTGTTACGAGACTTGGATATCTCACGAGATTTACCTTTAGCATTAGATTTGCCTCTAACAACTAAAGTAGTGCTACCTTTTGTTGGCTATGAATTATTTCTGTTCACTTCTTTAGTTAGCAAGTTGTCCTCCACCATTTGGCACTTGTGAGAATAGTAGCAGGTGTAGAATTATTGAGAGCTATATAAAAAGTTTCCCAGCTCTCTAGCAATGTAACCAGCAAAAACATGGCCTTGATAGAGTCAACAAACTTCATACCCTGCGTTGACAATTGGTAGAATGGTGTTGAACTCATTGAGATGATTAGACATTGGCATGCCCTCTTTCATCTTCAAACCAACTAGCTTCTTCAACCAATAGACCTGTGAAGCTGCAATTTGCTTCTCATAGAGGCCACATAACTTCTGCCATACAACATAGCTTGTAGTCTCCTTAGCAACATTGAAGTAGACACTTTCAGTAAGAGTTAGCATAATGGTCGAACAAGCCAACTCATTGAGTTCCACCGATGTTTCCAAAATGATTCATGTCCTCTGGTTTAACTCCTTTGAACTTGATAGGCTTTGTCTATTTCCTTTGTACCAAAACGTGCGAGATCTATTGCTTCCAAAATGGGAAGTTAGAGCCATCCATCTTCTTAATGTTGTACAAAGTTGTCTCAAAACTAGACACCATGAGCCTTCACAACTCATAGAAGATGGAAAAACTTAGCTACTACTGATGTCTGACCAACTGGTAGAACTTTAATAGAATTTTAGCAAGTAAACTAGTCCTCTAAACAGGTCCCAAAACTTAGCACCAAGTGTCAAGTGTGTGTGGGAAAATTTTGGCTGAGTTTTGTCAGTATAGGAGTACTAAAAAAACCACCAAAACACCGCAAAACTGCACTGTAATCTCATAGAAAACCACTAATAGGATACCATGCACAATGCATAAGCATCAACAAACAGATGTATGTAATCCACTCATTGACCATGCCACAAATCCATACATGGATCGAGCTTTAGAAAAGGGGTTATCGAGGGATCGCTCTAGTACCTAATCCACCGCATTGGTGCACTTCTACTTCGACAAGCAGGTAGCTTCACAAAACCTCACACTACGACCCTCACAAAAGCAACATTTAAATCTCCAACTGTTTGTTTATACATCCCACAATTTCCATACATAGGGCAATCCACAAGCTAGTATGCACACTAGCAATGCCCAAAACTTGCAATAATGTAAAACTGCATTGTCATAAGAATACAATAACCTATAATTGTCTACAAAATGTATCTATGACCAGAGGCCTCCCTTGCAACCTATTTTCCTCTAAGAAAAGAACTTGCTACAAAAAAATGCAGAAAACAGGGGTGCGGCTGAACATTACAAAAATGCCTGTGTAAACATTGTGCTCACGGGGTTCACTACATGTAAACCATCTATACAAAGTGCGTTCAAAGGGTATTTATAAAACCCCTTATCTGTGAATCTTGAACTAATAACAACCCCTCTTTCTTTATGAACTTACGGGTTTTTTTTTCAAAGTGCAATTAAAAAACCCCTTATTTAAATATATGTATGTAAATTTACCCAAAAATTTTGAATTAAAAAACCCCTCCTGTTGGACTGTCATGGTATACTTACATACATAGAGGTGGACCCCCCGAGACATTGTGGGACCCAAACGGAGACTGAAACAATAAAAAATGCCAATTTTGAGAGTACCAAAGACCTATGATCATATCTATAGCACTCGATGCTTTCTCTGTGCTCACAAAATCTCTCCTCGATTTCTGAAAGGGACCCGGCACACTGTCAACTGCCTCCCACCGACTCTGATACCAATTGAAGAGCACACAAGCAAGGATGGAGGCACAAGAGAGAAGGAGAAGTGTGAGTAAGAAAGTGGGAGAGGCACATAGACAATGGTGGACTCCTTATCAAAATGGTGATAGGGTTTGTGAGTCCTTAATACTTAACCTAGAAAGAATAGTGTCTGACCGCCCAACCTCATATGGGCGGGCACATTGGGCTTCACACCCCAACAAAAAGGATGATGGGTATTCCACGCAAGAACAGACCCCGATTGGATCTCCCATTTTAAGAAACCAATGGCCCATATGGGTTCCACACTTCATTTCTCTCTAAGTTCTTGAAGCTCTAGCCTCTCCATTCCATCTTTAAGCCTCAAGGATCAAGCTCCCTCCACTCCATCCTCAAGGCTAAATCTCTCTTCACTTCATCCTCTCCACTCCATCTTTCAAGCTCTCTCCATTTCAACATCTCGATTCTCCTCTCTATCTTCTATGTTTCAACTTCCAAGCTCAACTCTTCATCCTCCTAAGTGCGCCACTCCAAGCTCGACTCTTCATCCTCTCAATTCTCAATCTCATCCTCACTTGAGTCTTTTCATAATGACTAAAGAGAAGCATGAATCTTTTGAGTTGCATGTTATACATGTGGTGAAGGATACCAAGAAGTTCAACTCCCACCATCATTGGACATGCAAGTATTGCGGCAAGAAATACACAAGTGGCTCTATTAGGCTTCTCCAACAGCAAGTTGCCGCATGCAAGGAGATCCCCCAAAGCATCACCGATGATATCCTTCAAAGATGAGAGGAGCCGCAAGTAGTAGAGCACAAGGTCGAGCAGAGCCACCTGGATACGATGAAGACTCCATCATCACCTCTACTTCCACTTTGGCATCCGGCCCTTCTATCTTTGGTTCAACTAAAAGGCAAGAGTCAAGCAACAACAAGGAAGACATGTCTCTCTCACCAAAGGGTTGCTCGCGCCATTATTGAATGCAATCTCTCTTTCAATGTGGAGCAATGAAAGAAAATGGAAAAGTCCATTGCAAACGTGGGTCCATGTGAGGATTGGAAGGGTGTGTCCTACATTGCCATGCAGACCACCCAGATTGATGATGAAGAGCAGAAGAGATTCCTTGACCTGATTCGAGCCACATGAACAAAATATGGGTGCTCTATCCTCTCCAATGGACAGAGCGATAAGAAGAAACGAGGCATCATCAATATCCTTGTCTCTTGTCCACTTGGCACCTACTTCTTGTTGCGAGCCGTAGAAACTGGAAAGAGGGGGAGGAAAGTGATGGGAGCCTTCATGTACCACCACATTTGGCAAGCAATTATCGAGGTGAAAATGCTTTGCCTTTAAATTTTAGGCTATGCAATCTCTTTCATGCATATGCCCATAGTAATTCACTAATTCTGTCATGTATGAATCATGATGTATCATGTAGGTCAGAAAGGAAAATGTGGTGCAAGCCGTTACCGACAATGCATCCAACTGTGGCTGCATGGGCTGCTCTCGAGGACAAGTTTCCCACCATCGTGTGGACACTATCATTGTCTTGACTTGCTCATGGAGGATGTGGGCAAGCTCAAGCGGGTGAAGAAGGTGAGACCCAACAAGCTACATCCATTGTCACCTTCACAGTGAAGGTGAAGGTGGTTGCTATGTTTTGTGAGCATAGCTCCAACGAGCTAAAGAAGCCATCACCAACATGCTTCACCTACATGTGGCTCATTCTGGAGCCTTTATGAGGTGAAATTGGCTCTTCCCCAAATAGTCATTTCCACCTTATGGAATGACTAGGATGAGCACGACACCGAAGAGACCAAAGCGATGTAATGCTTTTGTCTATGCAAAGAATTTTGAAAGTCAATTTGGGCGATTGTCATTGTGATGACTCCCTTTTATAGGGTGTTGTGCATGGCCGATTGTGAGGGGTCCACAATGGGCTACTTATTAGTGAACTTCAGAGCCGCACTGGTGGAGTTAGGGGCCTTGCACCGTCATCACAGATACCTAGTATGCAGAGATCATGGTGATTGCTGAGAGGAGGTGGACTTGGATGCACAAACCTATCCACGGATTTGCAGCATTGGTG